>NC_044400.1:3952743-4649243 GCF_006542625.1 Nomascus leucogenys | reverse complement strand
CGTCTCTGGTTCCACCAGGCCCAACATTGGCCTGAGGGATTAAAACAACTTGCAGTGACTGGAGACCATCTTGTTCACCCTGAGGGGCTTTGCTCTAACTTGTTTTTCCCAACACAATTTCATGAGTTTTACCCATTGCCAGGTTGTTTTTACTTGATTATGTTGGACTAATATAGCAAGAGATCCACTCTTACTTCTGGGGATGCCAAGTACCTATGACTGTTACTTAAATGCTGCAAATTGACAGGAGGATGTTCTATATGTTTGTATTTTAAGTGATAAGGAAATATATGTGCTGTTTGCTGCCATGACAGTAAGGGAGTTTTGATGACATAAATGTCTCCAGAAAGATGAGTGAATTGGCCCTTTCAGAGAACAAGGTTGCCAAGAAACTGAAGGGGTGGAGGTGGTGTCAGCATGGGGGAACACAGTCTGGCCTGTAAGTTAGGCAAATCACATTCTTTATAACTATACTTTAGACATTGGTTTTTATATTAAAATGGACAGATATGACATTCAATTAACATGCCTCACCTTTATCTCCTTTGGTTCAAATTAACCCTCTGTTTAGAAGCTCTGAGCAACACTAAAAATAAATGTAACAAATTATTTGAAAGTTCTTAACTCTGATTAGAATCAAATCACTGTGCTTTTTTTACTGTAAGCATCAACATATGTTTAAAGGGATTTATTTATTTATTTATTGAGGTGGGGAGGTAATTTGTTGAAGAGTCCTTTTCAAAATAACAGAAAAATCTTTATACTGCTGGGCACCAAAATCTCATTTCACAGTCACAAGACCAAAACCAACATTAGGATTTTCTGTCCTCAAATTTTCTTGTTTTCTTGGATAACTTAATTGGCACCTAGCAATTAAGAAATCAGTAATTCATTCCCACATATTTACTGAGCACCTACAAAGTACCTGACCGTAGTGGAAAACAAGCAAAGCCTTCCTCACTGTACTGGCTTAAGAGATAATAAGCAAATGTATATGGGCTGCATTGTCATAGGTACAGCTATGAATAAGCAGGCTAAGGGGATAGACAGGGACAGATGCTGTCAGTTAACAGAGGTTGATCAGGGAATTCCTCTCTGAAGAAATGACTTCTAAGTGAGGCCTGTATGTGTGAAACAGCAACGCCACATGAACAACTGGAGAAGAGCAATTCAGGCAAAGAGAACACACAGAAAGCAAGGGCAAAGGTCCTTGGATAAGAAGGCTCCCATGTTACCCATGTAAATGAGCCACAGGGAGCCTGGGTGCTAGAAACAAGGTCAGAGAGGCAGCCAGGAGCCCCATGTTGCTTCTTATGGGCCATTGTGAAGTTGAGTTTAATTCTAATATTATGGGAAGCTATTGATGTATTGAGTAGAGGAGTGACCTGATTGTTTATATTTTAAGGGGATGTTCCAATCAATAGGAATTTATGTCTATTCTAATTGTCTTCTATGTTTATCCTTTATCTTCAGCTCACAAATTCCATTGATTCTTCTTCACATGGCCATCTTTTCATTTTCGGCCCCATCCTGGAGCTACATTTCCTTGTACATGGGCCATCACAACACACTTCCAGCTGGTATCTCTGCCCCTAGTTTCTCCAAGATCCAATTCATTTAGTAGAAGTGCTAAATTGATCTTCCAAAAATACAAACCCATCCATGCTGTTTTCTGGCTTTAGAAGAGGAAGCCATTGGCTCCCTACTGGCTATAAGAAAAAGCTCAAATTTCTCATTCTGTCATCAAAAACTTCACAATATGGCCCCAACATTATCACCACTAAGGCAAAAAAATAAAATAAAGTAAAATGAGCTGATTTCGGCATGAAACATTCTTGATGCACAGCCACATACCTCCCAGATTGGGATGCTTTATTCCTTTATATCAGCCACACATATGACTTGGCCCCCGGTCGTAATTCAAAGACCACCCTCTCCTCTCAGGCCCTTCTCAATGATTCCAGCTCAGAATGTCTACAGTGCATGCATCCAGCACCACAGTTTGATATTTTTTTAAGACTAGTCAAGTGCAGTATGAGAAGGGGAGAAAGTTGAACAAGGAATTTGATCCATAACTGACTGTGAAAAATCAACTGAGGTAACTCCCTACCTTGCGACCAGCCTAATACATATTTTTATATTCTACCTTGAAATATCATGTACCAGCTTCATATAATTTATATGATATCTTCACACTAAAACTGTAAGTTCCCAGGGGACTTGAGACTTCAGTAGCCAACTCAGTGGCCCTGCACACACAGTACAGAGTTTATCTTCAGGCAATGCTTAGAATCATAGGCCTTTTAAATAAAAGAAAAGTTAGAGCTTTTCCAGTCCTGGTCTCTTATTTCATGGGTAAGAAAATCAAGAACTTTGGATGCAAAGGGCTTTGCTCAGGGCTACACAGCTACTTAATTGCATAAAAAGAATTCAAGTACAAGTCTCCTGACTCTTTCTAAGACATCATGCTGACTGGATCAAAGAATCAATTCCAGTAACTTGTCTGACTACTACCACATCCTAGCCATTAGGACTATAAGTTTCCACTCCTTCTAACACTTTTTTCTTTTCTTTTCTTTTCTTTTTATTAAACCACAACACTGCTATAAAGTGATCAGATGACCTCTACCAATTATGAAAAGCATAATTATGATCCTCAGTTACAAATAAGAGAAATAAGCTCTGGATAGCTTTAGCAAAAGGAAACCATTTGGAAAGGTAGAATAGGGCTGGCAAAAATGATGGGGGGCTTGAGAATGGAAGGAAAGCACAGACACTCCATAGGGCTGGGAGGTGGACTCTGCAGGCATCAACATAGAGCAAGTCTGAGCAGCCCAGCCCTGCTATGGTGAACGGTCCAAGTGCCACATGTTCAGCGTTCAAAGACCCCCACCTACCCACAAAGTAACAGATTGGTCAAGTCTAGGTACCTAGAAGATGGGGAGAGAAAAAGTCCAGACCCTTCAGCTTCTGTGGTAGAAAGCAGGTACCAGAAATAACATTTCCACCAAAAACACTCATGGAGGAGATTAACCATCCCAAAAGAAATTGTGTGCTATCATGAAGGGGGAATGATAGGAAGTCAAAATCTCAAATGTCTACTGCATCAATCATCTCTACTGAGATCAGAGCAAAGTGTCAACTCTTCAATTCCATTTCTCCTTGGAATGATAGCATAGAGTAGGGAGAGAGTGAGGGAATGAAGGAATGAGACAAGCAGGGAGGTTAGGCTGCCTTGGAAGGAGATCCACCATTTGCTTAAAATGATCAGAATCATTTCATCTCTGACGAAATGCCAAAGCATACATATAATTACTGCCAATTACTCCTGATTTTCAAACAGGGAAACTGACTCAGAATGCTGCTATAACCAAAGGGAGGTTAGAATCAGAATCCTCCCAGGAGATATACTGGGATGCAAATGCTTACAGGCCTGTGTTGATTTCTTAGGCCCTGGGTGATCTAAATTTGATTATTATTAATAATGATAATAAAAGATTATGTTGCCTTACTATATATGCCTGCATTTTACCAGGGACATTATGTACATTAGCTCACTTGTTCCTTGGGAAAAATCACAGAAATCAGTATTATTTTTCTACTTTGTGGTCAGAAAAATTGAGGCTCAGAGAGTACAAGTCAGAATTTGAACCTAGATCTATTTGACTTCAAAGCTTCTGTGCTTTCTATTACGCTAACTAGAAAAACAGGGGACCCAGAGTCAGAATATCTGGATGCAAGTCACACCTCTAGCAGTTACAGGTCTGTAGCTTTGGGTAAACCATTTTAATTTCACTGTGCCTTGGTGGCTTCACCCAGAAAACAGGGATAACTGGTAATTACTAGTTGTTCTCCCTCATAAGACTGTTAAGAGCAACACATGAGAAAGGGTCTTGAAAACTAAACCTATAAAATGCTATTCAAATAAATCTTAGTAATTATCATTATTATGATATATAAGACAACTGGAGACAAGCAAAATACAGGCTTAGGCACAGAAAATAATCCAGCCATATGTGGAATGCTGGTGAGGCAGGGAATGGGATGCCAGAATGTAACTTTGCTCTGACCCACTCTACCTGCACAGGAGAAGGAGGAGCAAGAAGTATCTTGAAAGACTGTACCCAGTAGGATCTGAAATGTAGGATATACTTTTGCAGCTGCTTTGCTGTTAAAGAAATGAATGAAACAAAATCACTGACTTCAAAGACAATCTCATTACTCTTGATAGATTGGCTGCCTGACAACATTTTGGAACTGCCAGAGGAGGCAAAGTTACATTTATATAACTTTAAAACTGTCAGAAAAGTAGGGAATAAAATTAAGTTTGTTCCTTTTTACAACTACAGGTAGAGGTAAATTGCATGGCTAGATGAAGGGGAAGGCATGTGACAGCACTAATATTACAAATGAGTATCTTTATGAGCACTGAAAGTCTGTGTACAGAGAATAATTTTTCTCCCATTTGGTAGGATTATAGAAAACTGATGCATTGCAGATCAGAGCCAAAAGAGAAAAGTGGAACCAGCAACAATATAATAACCACTCAACAGGAGTACAAATGCAAGAAAAGATGCATTTATTTTAATTTAAAGAAATTTCTGTTTGAAGGAGATGCCAAAATGGGAACATCCAAACTGATGTTTACATAGAATTACTTCTAATTTACACATCATGAGTCTTCCTGTTTTTCATTGGGGTTTATGAATCTCGATCACAACATGAGCATTTATTTATAAATATTGCACAGCATGCATTTAAATACATCCTCCAAACACCAAAGTCTATATCTGTAGCCATTCGCCCTCTTCTCTCTAATTACAATGAAGAAATGTCTCTTTTTCTTTCAAAGGCTAAAACTTACACATAGACCCAGGATCCCAAATTCTCCAACCCTGCAGAAACCCTGTCAATAAGCCCACCTTTCTCCAGCATCATCAATGTTCAAGTTCCTCTCCACCATCACTCAAATATGCTTAACTAAGTATCTCTCACGTGGGAGTCTGGGGAAAATATAGCCCCCATGTCATCCTTCAGCTATCATCCTTTCCCTCAAGGATCCTGTATAGCCAAGAATCTCAAAAATTAGACATTTGGAGGGGGTGGAGCCAAGATGGCCGAATAGGAACAGCTCCAGTCTCCAGCTCCCAGCCCGAGCGACACAGAAGACGGGTGATTTCTGCATTTCTGCTTGAGGTACCGGTTTCATCTCACTAGGGAGTGCCAAACAGTGGGTGCAGGACAGTCGGTGAAGCGCACTGTGCGCGAGCCGAAGCAGGGCGAGGCATTGCCTCACTTGGGAAGCGCAAGGGGCCAGGGAGCTCCCTTTCCTAGTCAAAGAAAGGGGTAACAGACGGCACCTGGAATATCGGGTCAGTCCCATCCTAATACTGCGCTTTTCCAACGGGCCTGGAAAACGGCACACCAGGAGATTGTGTCCCGCACCTGGCTCGGAGGGTCCTATGCCCAAGGAGTCTCGCTGATTCCTAGCACAGCAGTCTGAGATCAAGCTGCAAGGTGGCAGCGAGGCTGGGGGAGGGGCGCCCGCCATTGCCCAGGCTTGCTTAGGTAAACAAAGCAGCCAGGAAGCTCCAACTGGGTGGAGCCCACCACAGCTCAAGGAGGCCTGCCTGCCTCTGTAGGCTCCACCTCTGGGGGCAGGGCACAGACAAACAAAAACTCAGCAGGAACCTCCATAGACTTAAATGTCCCTGTCTGACTGACAGCTTTGAAGAGAGTAGTGGTTCTCCCAGCACGCAGCTGGAGATCTGAGAACGGACAGACTGCCTCCTAAAGTGGGTCCCTCACCCCTGACCAGCCTAACTGGGAGGCACCGCCCCAGTAGGGACAGACTGACACCTCATTCAACCGGGTACTCCTCTGAGACAAAACTTCCAGAGGAACTATCAGACAGCTGAATTTGTGGTCTCATGAAAATCCACTGTTCTGCAGCCACCGCTGCTGACACCTAGCCAAACAGGGTCTGGAGTGGACCTCTAGTAAACTCCAACAGACCTGCAGCTGAGGGTCCTGTCTGGTAGAAGGAAAACTAACAAACAGAAAGGACATCCACACCAAAAACCCATCTGTACATCACCATCATCAAAGACAAAAAGTAGATAAAACCACAAAGATGGGGAAAAAACACAGCAGAAAATCTGGAAACTCTAAAAAGCAGAGCACCTCTCCTCCTCCAAAGGAACGCAGTTCCTCACCAGCAACGGAACAAAGCTGGATGGAGGATGACTTTGACGAGTTGAGAGAAGAAGGCTTCAGACGATCAAACTACTCTGAGCTACGAGAGGAAATTCAAAACAATAGCAAAGAAGTTAAAAACTTTGAAAAACAATTAGAAGAATGGATAACTAGAATAACCAATGGAGAGAAGGGCTTAAAGGAGCTGATGGAGCTGAAAGCCAAGTTTCGAGAACTACGCGAAGATTGCAGGAGCCTCAGTAGCAGATGCGATCAACTGGAAGAAAGGGTATCGCTGATGGAAAATGAAATGAATGAAATGAAGAGAGAAGGGAAGTCTAGAGAAAAAAGAATAAAAAGAAATGAACAAAGCCTCCAAGAAATTTGGGACTATGTGAAAAGACCAAACCTACGTCTGATTGGTGTACTGGAAAATGATGGGGAGAATGGAACCAAGTTGGAAAACACTCTGCAAGATATTATCCAGGAGAACTTCCCCAATCTAGCAAGGCAGGCCAACATTCAGATTCAGGAAATACAGAGAACGCCACAAAGATACTCCTCGAGAAGGGCAACTCCAAGACACATAATTGTCAGATTCACCAAAGTTGAAATGAAGGAAAAAATGTTAAGGGCAGCCAGAGAGAAAGGTCAGGTTACCCACAAAGGGAAGCCCATCAGACTAACAGCTGATCTCTCGGCAGAAACTCTACAAGCCAGAAGAGAGTGGGGGCCGATATTCAACGTTCTTAAAGAAAAGAATTTTCAACCCAGAATTTCATATCCAGCCAAACTAAGCTTCATAAGTGAAGGAGAAATAAAATACTTTACAGACAAGCAAATGCTGAGTGATTTTGTCACCACCAGGCCTGCCCTAAAAGAGCTCCTGAAGGAAGCACTAAACATGGAAAGAACAACCGGTACCACCCACTGCAAAAACACGCCAAATTGTAAAGACCATCGAGGCTAGGAAGAAACTGCAGCAACTAATGAGCAAAATAACCAACTAACATCATAATGACAGGATCAGATTCACACATAACAATATTAACGTTAAATGTAAATGGGCTAAATGCTCCAATTAAAAGACACAGACTGGCAAACTGGATAAGGAGTCAGGACCCATCAGTGTGCTGTATTCAGGAAACCCATCTCACGTGCAGAGACACACATAGACTCAAAATAAAGGGATGGAGGAAGATCTATCAAGCAAATGGAAAACACAAAAAGGCAGGGGTTGCAATCCTAGTCTCTGATAAAATAGACTTTAAACCAACAAAGATCAAAAGAGACAAAGAAGGCCATTACATAATGGTAAAGGGATCAATTCAACAAGAAGAGCTAACTATCCTAAATACATATGCACCCAACACAGGAGCACCCAGATTCATAAAGCAAGTCCTAAGTGACCTACAAAGGGACTTAAACTCCCACACAATAATAATGGGAGATTTTAACACCCCACTGTCAACATTAGACAGATCAACGAGACAGAAAGTTAACAAGGATATCCAGGAATTGAACTCAGCTCTACATAAAGTGGACCTAATAGACATCTACAGAACTCTCCACCCCAAATCAACAGAATATACATTTTTTTCAGCACCACACCACACCTATTCCAAAATTGACCACATAGTTGGAAGTAAAGCTCTCCTCAGCAAATGTAAAAGAACAGAAATTATAACAAACTGTCTCTCAGACCACAGTGCAATCAAACTAGAACTAAGGATTAAGAAACTCACTCAAAACTGCTCAACTACATGGAAACTGAACAACCTGCTCCTGAATGACTATTGGGTACATAATGAAATGAAGGCAGAAATAAAGATGTTCTTTGAAACCAATGAGAACAAAGACACAACATACCAGAATCTCTGGGACATGTTCAAAGCAGTGTGTAAAGGGAAATTTATAGCACTAAATGCCCACAAGAGAAAGCAGGAAAGATCCAAAATTGACACCCTAACATCACAATTAAAAGAACTAGAAAAGCAAGAGCAAACACATTCAAAAGCTAGCAGAAGGCTAGAAATAACTAAAATCAGAGCAGAACTGAAGGAAATAGAGACACAAAAAACCCTTCAAAAAATTAATGAATCCAGGAGCTGGTTTTTTGAAAAGATCAACAAAATTGATAGACCGCTAGCAAGACTAATAAAGAAGAAAAGAGAGAAGAATCAAATAGATGCAATAAAAAATGAAAAAGGGGATATCACCACCGATCCCACAGAAATACAATCTACCATCAGAGAATACTACAAACACCTCTATGCAAATAAACTAGAAAATCTAGACGAAATGGATAAATTCCTCGACAAATACACCCTCCCAAGACTAAATCAGGAAGAAGTTGAATCTCTGAATAGACCAATAACAGGTTCTGAAATTGTGGCAACAATCAATAGCTTACCAACCAAAAAGAGTCCAGGACCTGATGGATTCACAGCTGAATTCTACCAGAGGTACAAGGAGGAACTGGTACTATTCCTTCTGAAACTATTCCAATCGATAGAAAAAGAGGGAATCCTCCCTAACACATTTTATGAAGCCAGCATTGTCCTGATACCAAAGCCTGGCAGAGACATAACCAAAAAAGAGAATTTCAGACCAATATCCTTGATGAACATTGATGCAAAAATCCTCAATAAAATACTGGAAAACCGAATCCAGCAGCACATCAAAAAGCTTATCCACCATGATCAAGTGGGCTTCATCCCTGGGATGCAAGGCTGGTTCAACATATGAAAATCAATAAATGTAATCCAGCATATAAACAGAACCAAAGACAAAAACCACATGATTATCTCAATAGATGCAGAAAAGGCCTTTGACAAAATTCAACAACCCTTCATGCTAAAAACTCTCAATAAATTAGGTATTGATGGAACGTATCTCAAAATAATAAGAGCTATCTACGACAAACCCACAGCCAATATCATACTGAATGGGCAAAAACTGGAAGCATTCCCTCTGAAAACTGGCACAAGACAGGGATGCCCTCTCTCACCGCTCCTACTCAACATAGTGCTGGAAGTTCTGGCCAGAGCAATCAGGCAGGAGAAGGAAATAAAGGGTATTCAAATAGGAAAAGAGGAAGTCAAATTGTCCCTGTTTGCAGATGACATGATTGTATATCTAGAAAACCCCACTGTCTCAGCCCAAAATCTCCTTAAGCTGATTAGCAACTTCAGCAAAGTCTCAGGATACAAAATCAATGTACAAAAATCACAAGCATTCTTGTACACCAATAACAGACAGAGAGCCAAATCATGAGTGAACTCCCATTCACAATTGCTTCAAAGGAATAAAATACCTAAGAATCCAACTTACAAGGGATGTGAAGGACCTCTTCAAGGAGAACTACAAACCACTGCTCAATGAAATAAAAGAGGATACAAACAAATGGAAGAACATTCCATGCTCATGGGTTGGAAGAATCAATATCATGAAAATGGCCATACTGCCCAAGGTAATTTATAGATTCAATGCCATCCCCATCAAGCTACCAGTGACTTTCTTCACAGAATTGGAAAAAACTACTTTAAAGTCCATATGGAACCAAAAAAGAGCCCGCATCACCAAGTCAATCCTAAGCCAAAAGAACAAAGCTGGAGGCATCACGCTACCTGACTTCAAACTATACTACAAGGCTACAGTAACCAAAACAGCATGGTACTGGTACCACAACAGAGACATAGATCAATGGAACAGAACAGAGCCCTCAGAAATGATGCCGCATATCTACAACTATCTGATCTTTGACAAACCTGACAAAAACAAGAAATGGGGAAAGGATTCCCCATTTAATAAATGGTGCTGGGAAAACTGGCTAGCCATATGTAGAAAGCTGAAACTGGATCCCTTCCTTACACCTTATACAAAAATTAATTCAAGATGGATTAAAGACTTACATGTTAGACCTAAAACCATTAAAATCCTACAAGAAAACCTAGGCCATACCATTCAGGACATAGGCATGGGCAAGGACTTCATGTCTAAAGCACCAAAAGCAATGGCAACAAAAGCCAAAATTGACAAATGGGATCTAATTAAACTAAAGAGCTTCTGCACAGCAAAAGAAACTACCATCAGAGTGAACAGGCAACCTACAGAATGGGAGAAAATTTTTGCAACCTACTCATCTGACAAAGGGCTAATATCCAGAATGTACAATGAACTCAAACAAATTTACAAGAAAAAAACAAACAACCCCATCAAAAAGTGGGCAAAGGAGATGAACAGACACTTCTCAAAAGAAGACATTTATGCAGCCAAAAAACACATGAAGAAATGCTCATCATCACTGGCCATCAGAGAAATGCAAATCAAAACCACAGTGAGATACCATCTCACACCAGTTAGAATGGCCATCATTAAAAAATCAGGAAACAACAGGTGCTGGAGAGGATGTGGAGAAATAGGAATACTTCTACACTGTTGGTGGGACTGTAAACTAGTTCAACCATTGTGGAAGTCAGTGTGGCGATTCCTCAGGGATCTAGAACTAGAAATACCATTTGACCCAGCCATCCCAATACTGGGTATATACCCAAAGGACTATAAATCATGCTGCTATAAAGACACATGCACACGTATGTTTATTGCGGCACTATTCACAATAGCAAAGAGTTGGAACCAACCCAAATGTCCAACAACAATAGACTGGATTAAGAAAATGTGGCACATATACACCAGGGAATACTATGCAGCCATAAAAAATGATGAGTTCGTGTCCTTTGTAGGGACATGGATGAAACTGGAAAACATCATTCTCAGTAAACTATCACAAGGACAAAAAACCAAACACCGCATGTTCTCACTCATAGGTGGGAATTGAACAATGAGAACTCATGGACACAGGAAGGGTAACATCACACTCCGGGGACTGTTGTGGGGTTTGGGGAGGGGGGAGGGACAGCATTAGGAGATATACCTAATGCTAAATGACGAGTTAATGGGTGCAGGAAATCAACATGGCACATGGATACATAGGTAACAAACCTGCACATTGTGCACATGTACCCTAAAACCTAAAGTATAATAAAAAAAAAAAAAATTAGACATTTGGCCTCAACTTCTTGACCTTTCATGCCCTCTGCAATTATCTCCAATCAGGCATCTGCCCACACCAAAAACCATCCTCTTGATAAAAATCATTCACATTATTTGATTGAATGGGACTTTTTTCAGTCTTTGTTATTCTCAGTGTCTCAGCAGGATCCAACCCATGTGACCATTTGCTTCTTTCTTTATCTTGGCTTCCTTAGCAGTGTACCCTGCACCTCCCTGCCACTGCCCCCAGTTTGGGCATTTTTACTTACTCCTATTGCTTTAAATTCCAAATACACAAAATGGTTCCCAAATTTCTATGTTCAGCCCAGCCTCTTTTTCAAGGTTTCAGAACTGTATACCCAACTAATACTTGATGTTTCCCCTTGATTTTCTACAGGTATCTTAAAATAGTCCAAAGTCAACTTCTGCTATCCCCTCCAACCTTGTTGGCCAGTCTTTCAGCAGACCCCATTTGTATTAGTCCTTTTTCACCCTGCTGGTAAAGACATACCCAAGACTGGGTAATTTATAAAGGAAAGAGGTTTAATGGACTCACAGTTCCACATGGCTGGGGAGGCCTCACATTCATGGCGGAAGATGAAGGCAGAGCAAAGTGATGTCTTACATGGTGGTGAGCAAAAAGAGTTTGAGACGTATTCACTATCATGAGAGTTTGAGACTTATTCTCTATCATGAGAAAAACACAGGAAAGACCCACCCCCATGATTCAATTACCTCCCACCGGGTTCCCCCCATGACATGTGGGAATTGTAGGAGCTACAATTCAAGATGAGATTTGGGTGAGGACACAGAGTCAAACCATATCACCATCTTAGCATTTAAGTTATATCATATATAAGCTATTGTCCATGCCAGTATCCTCAGAGTTGACCTTAACTCGAGAGATCCCACATCTAGTCTGTGGACTATGTCTCCAGAATATAGCTCATTTCTCTCAACAACTGCTAACAATCAAGTTCGAGTTATTAGCATCCTTTACCTGGCCAGCTATAATGACATTCTAATTGATCTCTTACTTTCATCTCCAATCCATTCTATACATGAGGATGCATGCTTTTTAAAGCAAACAACCAAAAAACTTGTTTTAGAGATGGTGTCTCATTATGTCGCCTAGGCTGGAGTGCAGTGGCTATTCACAGGCGCAATCATAGTGCACTCCAGCCTCAAACTCCCGGGCTGAAGCGATCCTCTTGCCTTTGCCTCCTGAGTAACTAGGACTACGGATGCTTGCCATTGTGCCAGTCAGGGGATGTATACTTTTAAACGTTCCTCTGATCATGCTTAATTGCACTCAGAATAAAACCTTCACACACCAGTAAGTTCTATATACTCTGGTAATTCCTACCTGTTTGTCCTCATCTTAAGCCATTCTCATCCTCTATTACTCTAATCTTCTTTCCCTTGTCCATCCAGGACATTCACATATGTGTTCTAAATCCTGAAACGCATTTCATCCAGCTCACTCCCACTCATCCTTTAAGCTGCAAGTCAAAATTCACATCTATAGGGAAGGCTTCGCTGAGCCTGCCCACACTCTAAATTAAAACACCCATTTTATTTTTCTGTTGTACCCTTCACATCTCCTCCATAGCATGCACCGCTGTTTGCCACCATGTGTTAGCGCAAATGTTCATTTATGTCTCTCTTCCTTGCTTCTTTGTTCTGTATGGCCAGAAATTGCATTGTGCTCATCACTGTATCTTCACTGCCAGTACAGAACACCAGACGGTGTTGCATAAGAATTTGCTGAACCAACAAATGTACCAAAGTTGATTTTCCCATGGATTTTTCCCTTAAAATATAGTTAACACTATAGGTGGGATACCCGAGTTCCAGCTGCTTTCTAAAGATTTAGGAAAATGTTGAAGTCCTGGAAGAAAAATGATTGATTCAAAAGTATTATAATAAGAATAGTGATTAATACGTATAGTATTATTATACTAAGAATAATAGTAATTAATACTATTCTTATTATACATGTAATTGAGAAATGTGCTCAATTACCTTTCTACAAAACACAATAATGTGTATTAGTTGACTACGGTTTCATTCAACTCTTACATCATTACACACAAATTATACAGTCATGTGTCACTTAATGATGGGAATATGTTCTAAGAAATGTGCATTAGGTGATTTCATCATTGCACAAATATCACAGAGTGTACTTACACAAACTTAGATGGTATGGCCTAGTACACACCTAGGCTATACGGTATAGCCTATTGTTTCTAGGCTACAAACCTGTACATCAAGTTACTGTACTGAATACTGTAGGCAATTGTAATACAAAGGTAAGTACTTGTGTATCTAAGCATATCAAAACAATTAAAAGGTACAGTAAAAATATGGTATAAAAGATTTGAAAAATGGTATTCCTATATGGTGCACTTAACATAAATGGAGCTTACAGGGCTGCAAGTTGCTCTGGGTGGGTCGGTGAGTGAGTGGTGAGTGAATGCGAAGGCCTAGGACATTACTGTACACTACAGTAGACTTTATAAACACTGTATAATTATGCCGCACTACATTTATCTTTGAAATTTTTTCTTTCTTCAGTAATAAATTAACTTTAGCTCACTACAACTTCTTATAAACTTTAAGCTGTTATAAACTTTAGATTTTTAAAACTCTTTTGGAATAATCCCTAGCTTAAAACACGACAACATTGTACAGCTGTGCAAAAATATTTTCTTTTTTTAGATCTTTATCCTATAGGCTTTTTTCTATTAATTTTTTTTTTCCTTTTAAACTTTGTTGTTAAAAACTAAGACAAACACACACATTAAGCTAGGCCTACACAGGGTCAAGATTATCAATATTACTGTCTTCCACCTCTGCATCTTGTCCCACTGGAAGGTCTTCAGCAGCAATAACACACATGGAGCTCTCATGTCCCATGATTTCAATGCCTTCTTCTGGAATAGTTTCTGAAGGACCTGAGATCCTCTCTAATCCAGCATCTTTACCAGCAACACCTCTTCCTCATGTCCACGGACAGCTGTACCATGGGCAGAGAACTACCCTGGTCTTTGGCTATCACTGTGTATAAATTTGTCCCAAAGGTTACAACATGCGAATCCCAGAGAGAAGCAATCTGAGATAGACCTGCCTTCAGCAAGCTTGGGAGAATAAATATCAGTGAATAAGATTAACATAGGCCTGCTAGACTGAGAAATTATGTTTTGTTGTTGTTGTTGTTGTTGAGAGGGAGTCTTGCTCTGTCGCCCAGGTTGGAGTGCTGGAGTGCAGTGGCGTGATCTCGGCTCACTGCAACCTCCGCCTCCTGGGTTCAAGCTATTCTTCTGCCTCAGCTTCCCAAGTAGCTGGGATTACAGGTGCCCATCACCACACCCAGCTAATTTTTGTATTTTAGTAGAGATAGGGTTTCACTCTGTAGGTCAAGCTGGTCTCGAACTCCTGACCTCAAATGATCTGCCCACCTCGGCCTCCTAAAGTGCTGGGATTACAGGCATGAGCCACCGCACCCAGCTGAGAAATTATGGCTTAATCATATTTTAAAATGAATATCACTCCTAAAATTATTTTATTAATAAATCCTTTTATTGACTGTAACTCCAGCATTTCATGCAATGATCCAAAATAATACTAAATTACTAGCATCACCTTTTTCAGAATTTTTTGAAAGATTAAAAAATTAAAAATAGAATTATTATTTTATACAATACCCAACAAATATTTTTGCTGCCTTGGAGTACACTAGGTATAAAGAAGAAAAGGAAATACAAATTTAATATTCACTTTAAAAAACTTTCCATAAACCACTGGAAATACTTGCCACTTCAAAATATGTATTTTCTGTGTAATATAAGCTTTGATATTCCTATCTTCAAAATTATTTACATAGAAAAATAATACACATGCATAATTATAATTTGCATTACTTTCTGCTGGCCTAGCAGAAAGGTACCAAAAGTTAATTCTCTAAACTCAAACCTACCTATAATCTCATTAAACATGCACAATGGGTGGGTAGTTAGGGTGACATCATTCATAGTTTTCTAAGCTCCAAAATAACTTCTTAACGATGACTTTTGTAGCTTGTAATAACCATATAAACTCATGTGATGGTTCATGATCTATTTACTGCCATCATTACTCTTCATTCAGTTATTTTACTGCCCCCACAGTGTTACATAAACCTGCTCTGTGCCCATCTCTACCACCCATCAGCAAGCAGAGTTGAGCTGGTCAGCCAGCTGAGCAAAAAGGCACGAGGATTCTCTGTTGTTACACCAAAATATCAGCTTTGCTGCCTGCCTCCTGCTTATGGATAAATCATCAACACAGAAAACCTGCACGTCCAGCACCCATTGGATCTCTACCCCTAAGTGACCCATATTCAGGGCCTGCCAAAGCCTGCCAATTAATGATCCAATGGAGGAACACATTAACTACCCAATTCTCTGGGTTTTCTAGGCTCTATTCCCATGGCAAGTTAAGGTATCAAAATCCAATGTCCCTGAACTATGCTAACCTACTTACTGAATTGCAATTTAATATAATGGGAATTTGCCATTTCAATATATGGGCTAGATTGTTTGCAAAACTGTAGCTGATATATTGTCTACTACATTTCTCAGAGACAATTTAACAAATTTCTCATCGATGTAAGCATTGAGAAGTTTGTCCTTTTTAAGCAAGTGGATACACTTTTATATTAGCCAAGGGGAGCTATATATTAACAATTTGTTATGTTTGCTTTTTCCTTGGCAGTTAGGAGTCAAAGAACTAAATTTACTATTTAATTCCCATGACTAGCTCACTGAGAGCTCCTGGCATAATTATGTTCCCCTTCTTTCTAAATCAATTTTTCCAACTTCTCTTCCCTACCACAGTAGTAGGATACAGTACACGTTCATCAGCAATACTGATTCACTGTAACCATAGGGCACTGACCAAGAAGTGACTAAAAGGCCCCCCAGGAAAGGTCCTAGTGTTCAGCAAAGATGTCACCTTGAGAGAACAGAGGATAGATTCTCATCAGTAACTAGTTCAATTTGAAAGTGAGGATTCAAAGCTGGGTTCTTACCCTAGATTATCCTGAGCACCCGTATTCCACTCATTCCTTTGTCCCCTCTCTCACCTCACTTGAGTTCAGAATCATTGATCTAAATCAGGGGTTGGTAAACTTCCGTAAAGAGCAAGATAATAAATATTTTAGGCTTTGCAAGTCTTATGGTCTCTGTCACAGCTACTAAACTTGACCACAGTAACATGGAAGCAACCATAGACAATATGTGAACAAATGAATATAACCATTTTCCAATAAAACTTTATTTGTAAAAACATGTTGTGGGTTGAACTGGGCCACAGGATGTAGTTTACTGACCCCTCATCTAAATGATCTCTAATACCAGTTTTTAATCTTTATTTTAATGTGTTGGTTTGTTTATGTTCAGTATGGCAACCTACTTCAAAATATTTTATTTGAATAGAAGAGTACATTATAAAGAATGAAACAAAATTCAAGGACTCTGTATTATAAGTAGCCTAGATATCATTTATTAAAGTCCTGGTACTGAACATTGGCAATAAGTCTCTGCTCTTCAGAAATTTACACTCTGATGTGGGAGAAACGACAACTTTACAAATAAGTATAATAGAAGTGCTGAACAAGAGCTGCAAACAATGTCCTGTGGGAGTTCACAAGAGAGGGGTCCTTCGAACCCCAGGAATAGGAAGATACCCCGGTAGAAATGATACTGGACCTACGAGGGATTTCACTAGGCAGAGGTGAAGGGCGGGAACATTTCACACTGAGAGTGGTGGGGTAAGGTGAGGTAGCCTGGGGTGTGCAGAGAAATCCCTGTTTGGCTATAATATAGGGTAGGCATAGAAGAGAGTCGAGTGGTCACAATGATAAGATTCATCAAGGAAGCGAGGTTAAGAAGTTTGGGATTTTTAGCAGGCAGTAGAGAACCATGCAAGGCTCTGGAGGAAAGAAAGAATTATATCTTAATCTTTATGGAGAATCAAGAAAATTAATCTGCCAGCAGCAAATAGGAAAGAGTGAAAAGTGACCACATAACCTTTAGAAGAACGTTCGAGGTAGTAGAAGCAGGGAGAGAGAGGTGTATGCGTCTTCTTTGGGGCATATACAAATCACGTGTAGGGCTTTTTCAAACTGCACAGCCTGATCCCAAAGATTTTGATATGGCTCCTATTGGAAATGCCCCTCCCACACCATTCATTACTGGTAATTGAGAATAATTCCCTTTGCAAGCCATTGTTACAGTGTGCTGTGTGCCTCAAGAGTGTTGGGGTAAAAAAATAAAAGTTGAAAAAGCCTAAGAAGAAAGCTGTTGCAAAAACTCAGGCAAGATGTAAAAAGGAGGTAAAATGTGGTGATAACGATGGGAATAAAAATGAGGGTTGAAGAGCCTTTGCTCAAACAGGACTTGCCTTACACTTCCCCTCTGAAGTATCTGGGAGCTAGCACAGAATCAACAGAAATGGTAATGTCAGGAGAGCACAGGCAGGGGAAAAGGGGAGTTCAGGGATACGCATGTAGAGTCTGAAGTGTTAAGCATATTATGCAGATGAAAAGCAAACAAAAGGTTGAGCTCGTGAGTCTGAAGCTTGAAGGGCTTGGGGCTGGAGGTACAGGTGTGGCCATTGTCCAAAGGGAGGTGATAATCATAGCCATCGCTCTGCATCAGGTTGCCAAGAGAGAGCATGCTTAGAGAGAAGCACGTGCTTGAGGATCACCCATATTCTGGTGGCACAAAAAGAGAGAGAGCCATGAAGGAGCAGTCAGAGAAGGACGTAGGGAAAATGCACTGTTCCAGAAGCCCAGAGTCAGGTTAAATGTGGGCAACAGAAATAAGTTGGTCAAAAAACCAAGGACTGAGAAACAGGCCCTTGGACTGAGCAAAGGTGTCACTATCCACCTCCAGGAGAGCAGCAGAGGGTTTATAGCAGAACACAGGCTGTAAGGGATGGAGACGTGAGCTGGGTGAGGAATTGCAAGTAGCAACTGTAAATCCTCTTGAGAAATTTGGGAGTGGTTTGTTCCTGGGATACTATAAATAACAGGAACGCAGGAAGCAAGGAAGTCGTAAGATGAAAGGGACATCAGTTTGCAGTGAACAGTGTTTGGGATTAACTAGCCCCAAGATTACAATCAGCCCATGGTGTGACGTACAGGCCTTGAGATGTTCGCCTCACAAAGAATGGAGGGTTCTGGTTTTTGGTAGTGGGACAGCTGAACAGTGGTCACTATTGCCATCATCAAAAGTAGTCAAGAGAGCCCCCAAGTATAAGTTGCATGGTAGGGCACTAAATAAAGTCTCTAAGCAAATGAGGCTTATATTGCAAAGAAGCTAAGAATCTCAGAGAGAAAACACGAACTTTGACATGTACATAAAAAAAGAGGCAGTTGAGAATACACTGAGCTAATTGAAATAATGACTACATATTACAGGCAAATGATGGAGACCATTCATTCTGTGAGACAGAAAGCGAAGACAAAGTTAAAATTGGTACATGATTAAGCAGTGTTGTTGGGGAAGGCTCTCATCCCTTCGGGGAGCCCAGGGAGTGTCATAACTGACAGCCACCCACCAATTAACCACAAGGATTCACAGACCAGCTTATATCAGGAACTGTTTCAGATTTCTGGGTGTCCCAAATATCCCTCCTGAATTCTCTTCCAGCTGATTCAGCTTCCTACTAATTTCCTCATCTACAAGCTCAAGCTTTCAACCTTAAAATACTAACAAAAATATTTTACAAATGGTCTCCATCATTTGCCTAGGATATGTAGTCACTATTTCAATTAGCTTAGTGTATTCTCAAATGTAGAAAGATATCATCAGCCACCACCCATACACTTCTTCTTCCAACTCTTTCTGCATGAGGTCCTTGTACTTTTATATCCCTCTACTTTTGTGGTTTTCTGTGATCAGAGCCCAGCCTGACAGTACAATCAGAGTTAACATAAACACAAGGGAGAGGAACATTTCTAAAACGTATTCATCCTCAGATGCCATTTGTTCAAAAGCCCCTGGTCCTTGAAGTACCTGAGAAACGGAATGTTTGGGATTCTGGGAATTCTGTGCCCCAGATAAGAGAACAGTCATTGCTTTTTCAGGGAGAGAGAAAGAAACAGCCACCATTTCTTACAGGATGTGAACAATATCTTGTGTTGTGATGATGGCAAAAACCAAAAGTGCTTTTTCAGACTTTGTCACAGTGTCTGCAAAGCTGAGCTGGGCAGAATTTAACAGCCTAGGCAATCTTGGCTGCTGGCCTAACTTTCCAGAGTTCACTTTTCCCCTGTTGAAAAGGCTTCTCTTAATTATTTTTGGATTGAGCCTCATAGACAGGGAGTTTGCTGGATCTTCCCGTCCCAACAGGCTCACACCTGGGGGATGTTATTGTGCCCCCCACAGCTGGGTTAGAGTCAGTTGCATGACAGGGCAGACCAGCTTGGGTGATGTGTTAAGGTATTTCAAATAGCCATGTAACATATCGTAGCCCTTCTGCCATAAGAGGAGACCTTTACAATTCCTGTGCTCCAAAACACTTCCTCTGGCACTGCATCCCTATCCTGATCCAAATCATTCACTGCAGGCCAGGCCATTGAGAAACTTCCAACTCATGCTCCTAACAACACAGCTACATTGGAGATCCATTTCAATGAGATTCTGTCCTTCTTCTAAATAAAACTAGCACTAAACTCAACAGCTTATGACTTTGTCTTTACTGGATACCAGCCATATATACTTGATGGTCCTACTGGGAGGGCCAGCAGTCTTATATGTGGCGTGTCATGGGGCTCTTTATATTCTTTGGCAGGAGTGGATAAAGTAGTAATATAGTGACCACACAGCAACCACTTGGAGACCACCCAGCAAGTAGCTTAGGAGCACAGCTCATCCACAGAGAGCCTCTAACAGGCTCCTGGTACACTTTCCCATCCCATGTGAAGTCATGAGAGAGGCTGGGAGACATTTTCAATTGCAGAATCATTAGCAAATGATCCACATACAGCTCTGTCTCTTGCCTTCTTCTGATCCTCCCTGAGCTGGTCTTGGTACCAAAATAAGGCAGAAGCTGAGGCCCAATCCACCACTCCAGTATCTCTAGAATCCATCATTTCAGGGGAAAATTTTAAGCTTCTGCAGAGCAAAAATAGCATAATTTCAGGAAAAAGCAAACAACAGATTGTCATCCATATTTGCTGAAAATATTTTCCCCAAAGAGTTAATATTTATATTACATAAAAACTCATATAAAATGATAAGAAAAATGTCTAACTACTGCCACTTATCAGCAATTCAACTTTGGGTGTGAAATTTAATTTCTTCAAGACCCAGTCTCCTCATCTATAAGATGCAGGTGGGAGTACCCACCTGTCTGAGGTTCTATGTAGATTAAGCAAGAAGATGCATTTAAAGTGCCAAGAGCAGGGTCTGAGCTTTCTTCTCTTCATTGCTCCTCAAGTACTCCAACACCAAAATGGGGAAAGGCCAGAACAAACAATGTTATGTTGGAGGGAATACAATTAGGAAACAAATATGAGGAAATATTCAACCTTCCTTGCTATCCAAGAAATGCAGATTGTAAGACACCTTACATCTATTATTTTACAGGACAAATTAAAAATAATGACACTGCCTCACCATTGTTGATGAGGTTGTCAGGAGGACTGCACATCTATCCATTCACTAACAAGGCTGGTACAAACCAGAACAACCTTTTTGGAAAGCCATTTGGCAATACCCTTAAAGACATAAAATGTTCATATCCTCTCACCAGTTATTCCTATCCAAGAAATGTCTTCTAAGGAAAGAGCCTGAAAGATGAGCAAAAGTACTAGCACAAAGAGTTTAGTTGCTACAAGATTCATTATACCGAAAAGATCCAGAAACAACTTAGTGTCCAACATCAGGTAAACAAGTAATTTAATTACATAAGGGAAAAAAAGCAGAGAATATAAAATTGTGCCTGTACTATTGTTGCATCATATGTGTGCATGTAAACAAGGAGTAGATAAGAACATGAGCAAATTTTAAAGGACTGTTAGAATCTGAGAAATGTTTGTATTGGAGTAATTTTTGCTTGACTTTGATTTCTCATATTGTTGCTGTAATATTGCTTGTACAATAAGTAATTCTTTTAAAAAGTAACTTAATCTTATTTCCACAGCTTTCACTATAACTAGGACCTCTTCACCCCTTGGCTAGATCAGGTGCTCACTCCCTGATGGATCTCCTCTCATTGTGTTTCTCCTCCTACAATTGACAGGGACTTCCTCATTTGTCCCAGGCACTGTGCCTTTAATTAATTTTTGTAAGGTACTTTAAATACATTCCAGGTATGTTAAATACATTTTTGTCATTCTCACAACCACCCATGAGGAAGGTATTACAGTCATCTGGCAGAACAATCCATACCAATAGATTGAGATAGCTGTCCTCCCAGGGGGCCAGCACATGAAGCAGACACCCTAATTATCCACGGCCAGCTAAAATCATACATACATACTGGGGCTTTTTCCCTGAGCTGGCCATGAGAGATGCAGAGAAGCATACAATGTGTTCAAGCAGATATTAGCTCTGCAATGTCAATATTCAAAGAATATTTAGCCCCACAGTAAGCAGATGAGGAACTGATGTTTAATCCCCCTGCCTAAAGTTTGGATGTCATTTGTGCTCTAGGATCTGAAGTACAACCTACATGTATCCAACTTCAGTTTGAATATAGTTAGCTTTTAACTAGAAGTGACAATAAAGTGTTTATCTTCTCATTTCTATAAAGACAAGATAGAAATCTACCACTACAAGGCCCACTCCAGGGAGCTAAAGGCAGAATAGTTGTTATAGATTATTCTTCTTCATTGAATTCCTTTTACTCCACAATCTACAAAGTCCAACCAAAAGGAAAATGACAGATAATTTTCAACACACTACTGAGTTCAGAGCAGGTATTTAATGACTATTCACTGATAGAATTAATGATCTGCTCAAAACCCAGGAAAGATTGTAAAGTCAGTTTTCAAAGCCCCCAGGTTCCCCGCTCCACTTTCTTTGCCCATCTTTTCCTATCATTTCCACTCCACCACCTCAACTCTTACTATTATCCCGCATGCCCTCTCTTCCACCTGTAAGAATCTACTTTTAAAAAACGCTATATTAAACATCCAACTATTCATATGTAAATTTTTTGAGGTCATTATCACTTGTGCTGGAAAGTGTCATGTCAAAGAAACAACTGCCTAACTGTGAAACGTTACATTTCTAGGTATCGGCCACTAGAGAAAACAACAACTCGAGACTGTCGGCTGTCAATGAATTCTGTAAATAATAGTTGAAAGAAGTGTACTAGTTAATTAACAAAATGCATAAATAGGCCTATTTATTATCACATGCATACCCTAAGTCACTCTCCCCAAACCATACATACATATAGTATCCAACTATAGTTGAGTATCTTAAATATGCATTTTTATGGGCTCTATTTTTTTATTCTTTTGTGTATGTTCATTCTTTCTCTCTTTTTTTTTTCTTCTTTTATTCTTTTTGAGGCAAGGTCTCACTCTGTCACCCAGGCTGGAGTACAGTGGTGCAATCTCCACTCACTGCAACCTCAATCTCCCAGTTTCAAGTGATCCTCCCACCTCAGCCTTCCAAGTAGCTGGGGCTACAGACACACACACACCACCACACCTGGCTACTTTAGAAAATATTTTGTAGAAATAGGGTCTCGCTATGTTGCTCAGGCTGGTCTTGAACTCCTGGGCTCAAGTGATCCACCTGCCTCGGCCTCCTGAAGTGCTGAGATTAAAGGCATAAGCCACTGTGCCTAGCCTGTATGTTCATTCTTAAACGTAAAGAAATTGACACACCAAGAAGCTTTTCTATTATTAAGTATAGATAAACAAAACTAATAAATAAATAAAAACTGCCCCGAAATTAATTTCTTTAAATCCCTTAAATTTAAAGTAATTAATACACTAGGAAGCTTTTCTATTATAAAGTGCAGATAAATAAAACTGATAGATAAGTTTAAACTGCCCTGATTACATAATATCTATGAAGGGTAATTACATCTATGCAAAACAGGTTAATGCAACAGCTGAAAACAGCATTAAGATATAAAAAAGGGCATTTGCCAAAGTCCTTAAGGTCCCCAGATTGATCAAATTTGACATCTGTCTAACTTAATAGGGCTGATCTAAGGAATTCGGCTCTGCTCTTCTTATCCATTGTTGCTTCAGTTGAACCTTGTTAACAGCTTTATTAGTGTCAGACTAGATAAGAGGAATCAGCCTTTCCACCTTTATCCACAGGGTTTCCTGGTATGTAGGTTCAGAGAATGAAAAAAAACCAACCACTTCTAGGATTTGCTCTCTCTGAAAAGAAAAATTATTATTGAAACCATTCTTGGACCTTAATTGGAAATATTCATTTTATTTGACTAGGAGGTTAGCCAACTGCAAGGAACAAAGCATATTTTCTGATTAAAGAGTTTTACCTGGCTGGGATGACATTCACATTTCTTGCAGAGGATGGACTAGTCAGGGACTCCAGTTGTGTTTCAGTTATCTTGAGAGGACAGTCTGCTTAACAGGCTGGGCAGTAATTGACGATCATGTTACACTGGCAGAACAATCCATAGCAATGGATTGAGCTAGCTGTCTTCCCAGGGAGGCAACACACGAAGCAGACACCCTAATTATCCACAGCCAGCTGAAGCCATACATGCTGGGGCTTTTTCTGTGGGCTTCTTGGCCATGAGAGATGCAGAGAAGCATACAATGTGTCCAAGCAGATATCAGCTCTGCAATGTCAACATCCAAAGAACATTTAGTCCCACAGTAAGCAAAGTGTTAGTCTAGTAGCCCTAGAATCCACACTGAGAAACCCTCCCTCAGCTTCCTCAGACCCTTGACTTTGGAAGTGAATCCTGGAATAATGAATCACGACTAGGATCAACTTAAATACTGAAATTGAAAGTCATTGCCAGAAATTCTCTCTACATTAAATTTATTAGCATATACCATCAGTGTTTCTCTCCTTTCTCTGTCTTTCTCAATCTTTCTCTCTTATTAATATTTTCATCTCTCTTTTGGAATCAAAGACTTTGAACTTTTATACATGTAAATGATATGGAAGCCAGGTTAATAGATAATCATGTGTTGATCTTGAAAGATAAAAGGAGAACCCTATTTTCTCACATAAAATTGCAGTTATATTCAGATATTTTCATACAATGAACCTGAAGGAGGCTAAATCTTACAGGGTACAATTTCTCAAATCCTCAAGACCAGGAAAATCTAATAAGTAATTTGAATTTCCTTGCACGTGAACAAAGACTTCTTGAGAGCCTGCTCAGGGTCCATCAGGTCTGGTCCCTGTTTTCTCCTCCAGCCTCACCACTCCCTTCACCTCCCCCCTTGGATTCCAGGATCTGCTATGCCTGCTGAATGCCCCAGGTCAAACCTGCTTAGAGACAGGCGCAGGGTGGTAAGACCGTAAGCACTGACGCAGCCTTGCTCTTCTTTTTTTTTTTTTTTTTTGAGATGGAGTCTTGCTCTGTCCCCCAGGCTGGAGTGTGCAGTGGCGCGATCTCGGCTCACTGCAAGCTCCGCTTCCCAGGTTCACGCCATTCTCCTGCCTCAGCCTCCTGAGTAGCTGGGACTACAGGCGCCCGCCAACACACCCGGCTAATTTTTTTTTTTTTGTATTTTTAGTAGAGACGGGGTTTCACCGTGTTAGCCAGGATGGTCTCGATCTCCTGACCTCGTGATCCACCCACCTCGGCCTCCCAAAGTGCTGGTATTACAGGCTTGAGCCACCGTGCCCGGCTCTTCTTTGACTGGCTACTGCTCACCCATTCTTCAAAAGCCCTTCTTCCAGGGAGCCGGCTCTAACCTCCTGTGCATTCCACCTTGCCCTGTGAATACCCTATGATAGCACCGTTATGTTCATAGTAGTAATAAGGCTAAATTTTTTGTCCACCCACCAGATTATGTCTGAAAAATCTTTCTGTTAAAAGCACTAAGCCCCAGACCTGGCCTCTGCTAAGAACACAGTATCTGTTAAATGAATGAATGGATGGATGAATGGATGAATGGATGGATGGATGAATGGATGAATGGATGGATGGATGAATGGATGAATGGATGGATGGAAGGATGAACAAATGAATGAATAAATGAACATTAACTTTTTTGCCTATGACCTTTTCCCCCTATTCCTTTATCCAGTTATGAAAACTCTTCTTATCTCATCCATGGCAGGTAATGAATATACAAAAAAAATCATTAAAACAATGTAAGCATAAATGGAGTTTCAAAATTTGATTGTGCTGATGGCTGTACAGGTCTGTGAATTTACTAAAAATCACTGAATTATACTAGTGAATTTTATAGCATGTAAATTATACCTCATTACAACTGTTACAAAACTGAATATAAAATAGAATGTTTATATTATAGACTGGTCCAAACTGAGAGCATTTCAGAAGTGAAAAATGGTTTGGAAAATGGTGTGATAGGTGAGAGAAATGACGATGAAAATTGCTTATTGAATTTTTGTTGTTATTGTTAGTGAAATTGTTTTTCACCTGGACCTGGACAAGACATTGCTAGGAACTTTGTAGTAAATATATTTAAAGAGAGGATGAGAGTTCACATAATGAAACTGGCCTATTTCCAAATTGGTAGAAGAAACTCACCTAATTTCAGAGTTTGATTCATGGTTTGAAAAAAACAACAATTTTTTATCCCACTTTTATTGAATTAATTAATTAGGTTCAAATTAAGTAATTCAGCTCTAAAAAACTGTCGACAGTAAATTAAAAACAATAAATTTGTTCAACGAAACTTTATTGACTTAATTTTTGTAGTTTGCTATTTCTAAGCCAATTAAAGTGTTATCTGTTTTTAATCAGCTTTACTGTCTCTTAATTTTCCTTAAAATTTTCTTTGGGGTTTTCCAGGTTTTGTCTGCTTGTTTGGAAATGAAGTGATTTCTCTACATAATCCCTAATGTCTAAATTATGAAATAGTAGTTCTGTTTTTAAGTTTTTAACTTCTTTAAATTGAGAAAGCGTATAGTTTAAATAGATTCTCTTCTATAAATAATAATCATTGCTTTCATCTGTCAAAGTCATGTTGAAAATTTCTTTCCAACCTGATTCTTAATGACGTCTCCACCTTTCCGATAGAATTTATTATTAGGGAGGGAAATCCCACCACAACAGTAACTTCAGACCTCTCCTCTTTGTGGAGATAGCCTGAGGTATAAATTCAACATGCAAATCATTCTTTTCATTACCTGCCTGTTAAAACATAGAATGAAAGTTAAAGACAATGAATTCCTGCTGGAAACATCAAAGTTAAATATACGCATTGACAGACATTGAATAAAATCAAATACAAAAAAAACTGAAGGCTAAGTTGTTATAAACATCAGTTGGCAGGCCTTAAAATCCATGGTGGTCTAAAACTGCCGCTTTATATTTCAAAGGATCTGAATAAAGACAGTTTCACAGTTGCTCCCAAGTCTTCACATCTGAAAGAATCCTTTTACAGATCTAAAATGGACTGATTTGATATGTATTACAGGGCCGTCATGGTCTTGCAAGAAATCAGTGATTTACATTTGTAACCATATTTCCAAATGTGAATATCTTTTTTATGAGGTAGGGGGATGTGAGGGGTACATAGACCATTCACAGCTGTTTTTGTCAAGCAGTTGCTTTTTATTTGTGTGCATTACTGAATTCAATGCTTTCTGCCATTTCCATATTTGTTATTAGTTTTTGTGTGTGTGTTATTGTTGTTCTGATTAAAAGCATGCATTACATTCTTTCTAAATTATGCGTCACTTTGTTGTGAGTGTTATATCTGGCAATTTAATAGTCTGTGAACAGGAAAGCTTTGAAATGACTGTCCTCTGTCCTTTGGCATAAACCAATTACCAGGATTTAAACTTATCTGACAAAAACCACAGTGACAGATCTGAGAACAAAGTGGTTTTAAATCGTTATTTTTTTAATCTTTAACCTTTCCTGTTTTCTATAACTAGATGTTGTAAAGTACAGTATGTGATCCTGAAAATAGTATCACCTTTTCTTATTTCCTTAATAAAAAGTGTGTCTTCCAGACTTTCCTATTTGCTTTAGTGGTGAGCAATAGCTTAACTTCGTTTGCATGAACTACCTCTGATGGCTGCAATAGCCTTACAGATACGCATACAAAAATGTCAGAACCAAGACTGAGTCCTAAAAACAGAATTTGATTCTTGAAGAAACATATGCAATTGTTTTTCAAGTTTTCTTTAAAGGAAAGGAATTTAAAGCAGAAATACTTTTTCTTAACTTAAAACTATCTGGGAGGTATCAAATCAGGTTAAGAATGTGAAACTCACTAGTTTCCCTGCAGAATGTTACAATGTTTTGTTAGCTGTGGACAACTATTATTCATTATACATCTATAGAAGCATTATTAAGGCTCTACTTGGTACCAAAAGAATACACAGAAAATGTAGTTATGTGCTCCCCGGGCACTCCTTCAGCGAAGCAGCTCCCGGGCAATTTGACACAGTAACAAAAGTAGACTAATTTTTTTCCCCAACCATATATTGCCCCAAAGTTGACATCACTTTCCCAAGCCATGAAAGCATTGAAACACTAAAAGATATACCTGGCTAATAGCATATGAACTAAAATAATGAAAAGCACTTTTCTTTGGTTATTCTCAAACAGACCATAAATATTTACATCCCATTATAAAACACCTTAACAGCTTGGTGAGATTGAATGCAATAGCACTTAATGCAATATAACTCCAAACACTTTACGGCTCCAATGGACTTTATAACTACACCTTAGTTTGTCATACAGGAAGATCTGTGAGTTGACTGGTTCACGTTCTTTGTTTTAAAAACATGCAAAAGAAACACTATGTGCACCATATGGACAGTACTTACTAAAATACCATCTATACTTGATGTATAGTTTCACCCAAAAGACCACATGAGCCCTCAAGAACTAAGACAAAGGCATTACATTTTGCTTCCTGAGTGTGACTGTGCCAGTTTCCTACACATCTCATTAAAAAGGAAAATGCATTTGCTTAATGCAAAGCACCGTATGTCCCATGAACCTCAAATTTAAATAGTGCTTTATGGTTCACCAAGTATTTTCTCATTATTTTCTTATTTGAATATCAAAACAATCCTCTAACATAAGTAAGAAGAGAAAGGAAGAATGCGGTGCAAGAGGGAGGGAATAGATATTTATTGAGCGCCTACTGTGTACCAAATACCATTGGAATGTGGCATTTATTCATTGGTGGCATTCTAACAACCATGTGAGATACATGTTTTCATCTTGCAGATGAGGCTTTGAAAGATTAATTATCTTAGCCAGTGTTATATAGGTAATAACAGCACAGCCAGGGTTGAATCCCAAGTCCCATTCCAAAAAGAAAATATTCTTCCTTCTATTCAAGTAGCCACCAATGTTGACTCTTGAACAACTCTGAGATTATGGTATTCCAAAATTTTGCTGTTGTAGTGTCCTTTCCTTTATGAAGTATCAAAGCTTTTTGAAGTATCCTTTAATGACTGCTCTTTGAAGTATCCTTTTTTTGGCAAAATACAATACTGGGGAGCCCATATTAGTCTCCCATCTTTCCTTTTTGATTCTACAGGACGATGAAGAACAGAAATCTGTAAACAAGTGTATTCTGGTTTTCTCCATACAATGATCTAATTTAGTCCTACCAAGTATGATCACAGAACACCGTCCTCTACATGTCTAGACAAATGGGATGGGGAAGAGAGAGTCAAAATCTCTTTGGTTCATGAGCAATATATGAATGACTCACAAGCAGATAAACAAAGACAGATTACCTTTCAACCCATTTACTACTATCCCAGTTACTTCCTATCTATTAATACATGTGAGAGGAGGACAGAGGTTACTGTATCAAGGAGTTATCTAAATGCTTTTCTTCATTTTTTGTCTGCTGGCCTAATGGATCTCAACTATATTCTTCAGACCCCAAGAGTTCTGGGGCAGCACCTTAGG
This sequence comes from Nomascus leucogenys, assembly GCF_006542625.1. Lineage (NCBI taxonomy): Eukaryota > Metazoa > Chordata > Mammalia > Primates > Hylobatidae > Nomascus > Nomascus leucogenys. The sequence continues at coordinate 4,619,900 of NC_044400.1, read as the reverse complement.
ACCCATTAAGTGGCAATGGTAGGAGGCAAAGGGAGAGTGCACTTCAATACTATCAGCAATATTTTACCTACTTCACATATGCAGGTTTCATTTTATGATTTCTTTTAAGAAAGACCTTTGCAATATATGAGCACATACGTATATATATAAATAAAGATAGACAGACACTGAAAACCACTACCCTTGGCTTAATGCTTATCAATCCCCATATGCCAAAAAAAGTCTACAAACCTAGTAATACGGTTTAGCAAATGATTTGTAATATTTCAAAATTATGGTCAATTTTAGTGCAATTAATTAACTTTTAAAAAGGTGATTCGTGATTGAATGTTTTGTTAACCTGCTTTAGAGGAAATAAATGTATGATTTACATCTCAGGGTGCTCAGAATATCTGGCCAGCAATTACATAGGTTTTTATAATGACAAAAAAGAATAAAGAAATTAATTAATAGAGGCAAACCTTGTTTTACTGTGTGTCTCTTTCCTACACTTCACAGATGCTGCATTTTTTGCAAATTGATTTGTGGCAACCCTGCACAAGCAAGTCTATTGGTACCACTTTTCCAACAGCATATGCTCACTTTCATGTCTCTGTGTCACATTTTGGTAATTCTTGCAATATTTCAAACTTATTGATTATTATTATATCTGTTATGGCTATCTGTGATCAGTGATCTTGGCTATTACTATTGCAATTGTTTGGGGGCACCACAAACCATGCCCACATAAGATGGCAAACATAATCAATGTTGTGTGTGTTCTGGCTTCTCCATGGACTGATCATTTTCTTTCATCTCTCTCCTTCTCCTAAGGCCTCCCTATTACCAGAGACACAATAATATTAAAAATAGCTCAGTTAGTAACACTACAATTATCTCTAAGTGTTCAAGTGAAAAAGAGTCACATGTCTCTCACTTTTCATCAAAAGCTAGAAATGATTTTTGATTTTTGAGGAAGGCATATCAAAAGCTGAGATAGGCCAAAAGCTAGGCTTCTTGTACCAATTAGCCAAATTGGAATGCAAAGGAAAAGTTCTTGAAGGAAATTTAAAGTGCTACTCCAGTAAACACATGAATGATAAGAAGGCAAAACAGTTTTGCTGCTGATATGGAGAAAGTCTAAGTGGTCTAGATAGAAGATCAAACCAGCCACAACATTCTCTTAAGCCAAAGCCTAATTCAGAGCAAAGCCCTAACTCTCTTCAATTCTATGAAGGCTGAGGAAGCTGCAGAAGAAAAGTCTGAGGCTAGCAGAGGTTGGTTCACGAGGTTGAAGGGAAAAAGCCATCTCCATAACATAAAAGTAAGGGGTAAAGCAGCAAATACCATTGGAGAAGCTGCAGCAAGTTATTCAGATCTAGCTAAGATCATTGACAAGGGTGGCTACAACAGATTTTCAATGTAGATGAAACAGCTTTAAATTAGAAGATGCCATGTAAGATGTTCATAGTTAGAGAGGAGAAGTCAATGTCTGGCTTCAAAGCTTCAAAGGACAGGCTGGCTGCATATTTGAGTCAAATACAGGTGGTGACTTTAAGTTGAATCCAATGATCATTGGCTCCATTGATCCAATGGTCATCCAATGACCATTCCAAAAGATCACTGGATTCAACTTAAAGTCATCAGCTGCATTTAGGGCTCTTACGAATTATGCCAAATCTACTCAGCCTGTGCTCTACAAATGGAACAAAAAAGCCTGCATGACAACACATCTGTTTATAGCATGGTTTACTGAATATGTTAAGCCCACTGTTCAGACTGTTTAGACCTGCTGCTGAGAAAAAAAAGATACATTTCAAAATATTACTAATGATTGACAATGTACCCAGGCACTCAAGAGGTGTCATGGAGATGTACAAGGAGATTAATGTTGTTTTCACGCCTGCTAACACCACAACTATTCTGCAGCTCAGGGATCAAGGAATAATTTTGACATTCAAGTTTTATTAATTAAGAAATACATTTCATAAGGCTCTAGCTGCCAAAGATAGTGATTCCTCTGATGGATCTGGGCAAAATATATTGAAAACCTCCTAGAAAGGATTCACCATTCTAGATGCCATTAAGAACATTTGTGATTCATGGCAGGGGGGAAAATATCCACATTAACAGGAGTTTGGAAGAAGGTGATTCCAACCCCCATGGATGACTTTGAGGAGTTCAAGCCTTCAATAAAGAAAGTAACCACAGATGTAGAAGGAGCAAGAGAAGTGGAACCTGAAGATATGACTGAATCGCTGCAATGTTATGACAAAACTTTAATGGATGAGGGGTTGTCTCTTATAGATGAGCATATGTCTCTTATGGTTTCTTGGGATGGAATCTGCTCCTGGTGAAGATGCTGTGAACATTGCTGAAATGACAACAAACAATTTAGAATACTCCCCAAACTCAGTCGATAAAGCAGCAGCAGGCTTTGAGAGGATTAACTCCAATTTTGAAAGAAGTTCTACTGTGGGCAAAATGCTATGAAACAGTATTGTATGCTACATTCCTTTTGTGAAAGGAAGAGTCAATCAATACAATAAACTTTATTGTTGTCTTTTTTAAAAAAAACTATGGAATGCTTCATGAATTTGCACATCATCTTTGTGCAGGGACCATGCTAATCTTCTCTGTATTTTTCCAGTTTTAGTATATGTGCTGCCAAAGCAAGCACTGTGTTGTCTTATTTTAAGAAATTGCCACAGCAAGTCCAGGCGTGGTGGCTCATGCCTGTAATCCCAGCACTTTAGGAGGCCAAGGCAGGCAGATCACTTGAGGTCAGGAGTTCAAGACCAGCCTGGCCAACATGGTGAAAACCAGTTTCTACTAAAAATACAAAAATTAGCTGGGTGTGATGGTATGTGCCTATAATCCCAGCTACTCAAGAGGCTGAGACAGGAGAATCACTTGAACCCGGGAGGGGGTGGTTGCAATGAGCCAAGACTGTACCACTGCACTCCAGCCTGGGCTACAGAGCAAGACTCCATCTCAGAAAAAAAAAAAGAAAAAAGAAAGAAATTGCCACAGCCAAACCACCCAACCTTTAGCAACCACTGCCCTGATCAGTCAGCAGCCAGCAACATTGAAGTAATACCCTCCGCCCTCCACCAGCAAGATATCATGACTCACTGAAGGCTCAGGGGATCATTGGCATTTCTTTTTTTAGCAATGAAGTACTTTTTAATTAATGTATGTATGTTGATTTTTAGACAAAATGGCATTGCACACTTAATAGACTATAGTATAGTGTGAATGTAACTTTTATATGCACTGGGAAAGCAAGAAATTTGTGTGACTTGCTTTATTGCAGTGGTCTGAAGTCTGAAACCAAACTTGCCATATCTCTGAGGTATATCTGTATTTTAAATAAAGAGGTTAGTCTGAAAGACCAAACTGATCCAAAGCATGGAACCTATATTGAAAGAAAGGTCATCACAAAGTTGTCAGATTTTTCCCCATCAGGCTTTTTGCCTTCTCAGCACTCTAATTTCGACAACCTCTCTTGATCCTCACTAAACTCCAAAAGTTACATAGAGCATGCAGTACTGTTAGATGCAAAAATCGGCATCCGCAGTCTTCTGACTAGGTCTCCTGACATGTAACAGAGCCAGGAATCCTGGACCTGTGCTCCATCCACTAATACTTGTCTAAGGGCTGATAGAAATTCCTGCCTTTGCAGAAACAAATAAATATCTAACAGTGCCACTTAGCTATAAAATTGAATTAAAGGTTAATATTAATCAATTCATATTAACAGTGCTGACAGTAACTGTACTACTTGACAGATATTTAATATGAGTATCACAAGCCATATGTGAAGAATACTGTTAAAATAATTATATTAGGATTTCACAGCATCCACCATCAGGATTTCTTCTCTGACAACAAAAAAGAAAACGTTTTCTACCCTGAGCCAGGTAAATGCCACTGAAAGTCGTGCTGTCTGGACTTGACTTCTATTTGTGACACTCATGATTTGAGAGTTCAAAAGCATTTTTAAAGTTATTTCTCCTTTAGAGAAAAGGAAGGAAACTCACATTTTTGAATGTCTTACTATGTGCTAACCTAATTTAATCTTCATGAACTCTAATATGCAGGGGATATCAGTGAGTTTTGAATTTAAGGTTATTTTTCTGTTGTTTTTGTGGTGGTGGTCTTTCTAGCATGGTTGACCAGTTGTGTCATTCTGAAGCAGCCATTGCTGAAGAGGTCTTTTGATTGCTGAAACAGTAGTACAACCTCCCACTGCGGTCTTGTCTGGGAGGACACTCACCCATCTAGTTCCAAAGCAACTTTTTCATATACCATTTCACCTCTCTTTGCAACCATGTGATGACATAGACAATGTCCAAATCCCTCTTTCCTGAGAGATTGGCTAGGGCAATCATTGAGGGCTATAAGAATACAGTAAGGGCCGGGCGCGGTGGCTCACGCTTGTAATCCCAGCACTTTGGGAGGCCGAGGCGGGCGGATCACAAGGTCAGGAGATCGAGACCGCAGTGAAACCTCGTCTCTACTAAAAAATACAAAAAAATTAGCCGGGCGTGGTGGCGGGCGCCTGTAGTCCCAGCTACTCGGAGAGGCTGAGGCAGGAGAATGGCGTGAACCCGGGAGGCGGAGCTTGCAGTTAGCCGAGATCGCGCCACTGCACTCCAGCCTGGGCGACAGAGCGAGACTCCATCTCAAGAAAAAAAAAAAAAAAAAAAAAAAAAAAGAATACAGTAAGAATTGATGAAATTAAGAATACATCCAGAACCAAGAGTTAAGTAGACCAGAAAGCTAGAAAAGGAAATACAGACGAACCACCCAACCAAGTGGTGCCTCCTAGCAGAAATCAGAAACAAAGACAGTGGACCAGGATAACAGCAAAGCTGTCCCTTTTGACATAAGGGACATGGTGACATGCAGAGTAAAAGGAACATAATTAAAACTTAAGTAGATCCTCCACCCCATCCCCAGTGCTCATTTCCCTAGCTTGGACCCCACTCCATTCCCTGCTCTTTTCCTTTTAAGGATATGACATTGAAACTAGGATTGTTTTGCCTGAATGTGGTTCTGGGTCAGAAGTAAAAAATAAATATCAAACCATTACACAATTTTTCCCTGAGGATCAGAAATAAGGTGAGTGCCTCCATTGCATTAATTTCTTGTTAACGTTTTTAAGAAGAGAGTTCAATGGTTTATTTTTAAGGTCATGAAAGAGCATGAAACTCTTGGCTACTTTCTGCTGTTACCATATGGCCCAATTATATCATTTGTATTTTACACTTCACAATATGGTCCCCACTGAAAGAGATACGCCAGGGACCCATGGACTGGAGGAGTTAGAAGTTTCGACAAAATTAGTATAATGCAAGCCCTTAGCCTCCTCCTTTCTGCCATATAAGGTGTGCCTCTAGTACTCCCTGGAAAGAAGAAATTCCAGAGAAATTGACTGGCTTTACTATTTCTCCAGCTTGGATAGCTGTATTGATTCCAGTCTCCTGGTTTGTTTTCTCATCTTGTAAATTGCACAGCTTCACATATTTTGCTAAACGTCCATGGCTTTCGTCTCCATTCTGCTGGCTTCATTAAAAAGTATTTCCACCTTGAGCTCTGATCCAGGGAAAACCATGGTGGTTTTACATTAGTCATGGCTGGTTTTCTTCTAAGCTAGCTAATAACACACCTTGCCAGCACATGGATTCATTTCTTTCCAAAGACCACCTGTCTGGTCCACATAATAAATTTTTTGCTTTTCCCATTTGTACGACTGTGACCCAATTTCTTGTGAAATAATGACTCTATTCTTAACACATTTAAGACACAGATACCCTCTCCCTGCCCTGGGTTTTATTATACAGCTCTCTATACCAAACATTTTAGAATGCACTGACAATGTCCTTCTTATTCTTTTGTCTGAAAAAAGGCATTAGTCTCAACAGTTAGCCATTTTGTACTTCTCAAGACCAAAGTTAGAGAAGCTACATTATTTAAACAACAAGGGGCAAGGTCATAGATAACAGCCACTAATTGAACCCCCATTATGCAAACATAAAAAATGAGGGTCAGAGCAGTCAAGTGACCTTATTAACCTGAACAACTACCAAAGAAAAGAACTGGGCCTAGACCCCAGCCCAGATTTTCTAACACGCAATGCAGTCTTCCACCTGTGACAGTACACAGCCTCGCATTTACTTCGTAAAATTCCTTTGTAAAACAATGGTTTTATATACAACGGTTTAACGGAGTGAAGAGAGTGAAAGCCACAAAACAAGTTTTTTGGAGATATTTAAACCCTTGCAGGTGGGGTGCAGTGGCTCACACCTGTAATCCCAGCACTTTGGGAGGCCACGGCAGGTGGATCACTTGAGGTCAGGAGTTCAAGACCAGCCTGACCAACATAGTAAAACCCTGTCTCTGCCAAAAATACAAAATTAGTTGGGCATGGTGGTGCATGCTCTGTAATCCCAGCTACTTGGGAGCCTAAGGCAGGAGAATCGCTTGAACCTGGGAGGCAGAGGTTGCAGTGAGCTGAGATCACGCCATTGCACTCCAGCCTGGGCAACAAGAGTGAAACTCTATCTCAAAATAATAATAATAATAATAATAGATTTAAAAAAATGCAAAGACCAGATGCCTTTGCCTCATCCACTTCAACAGCATAACATGATTCTATGAACTCTCTTTGAGAAATCAAAGAATATTCTATTTCTTTAATATATTCAAAGATATTCTATTTACAGTTTAGAAAAATGGGATCTCACTGGGCCTGGAACCAAGAGGCCCTCTTTTCAGCTGCAGGGTTAAATTTCCCATCAAATCAGCTTAAGCCCAACACTAGCTCTTGGGCATAATTTCACATATGTCACCTCTCAGTTCGAAGGAGTCACCTTCAACTCAGGAACTGATACAATTCTCCCAGTGGAAGTGGCTTAGAATATTTCCTCTTCCATCCTAGAGGCAGCAAGATGATGGAAACTTATGACCAAGAATACAATGAGCATTCAAAGTATCTGATCTTCTCAGTCCCAGGCATGGATTAAACTTTTATAGGTCGCTAGTAGCAATATGATGACTATAAACGTCTAATTTTGACCTGTAAGAACATGAATCTTTCAACATTTGAGCCACTTCATTATTCTCCTTGGGATGATAAGATAACTTTCACTTGGCTTGGAGAACTTTTTATTATTTTTCCGGGAAATGTAGGCAACTCATGATCAATACCATAAGAATGAGAGCCACTGAGAAACAATAATTAACAAAGAAAGAAGAAAGGTTTTGGACTAGCACTAAGAATTTAAGATAAAAGCCAAGACTTTTTATCCTAAAAAAGAAATAGTTCATAGGATCTTAGAAGCCGATTAGCCATTTCCCCCCTCCTAATAGCTCCAGTGATCAGAAATCATTGCATCACTGCTATGACTAATTCCATAACTGTTCTCAGATAATGCCAATTGACCATTAATCCATGACTGTGGCCTAATTCTTAACTGATGGACAGCCAAAGAAAGGTCATTGGTCATAAACACACACACTAAAATGCTGGAAGAATCTCTTGACACGCACTGCTTTTTTTGGTGGCCTAAATTTAAAGTTTCTTTTCTTTTTTTTTTTTTTAATTCAAAGGCCATGAATGCAGATAGCTTTTCAGCTGTCCTTGTGTTTCTTGACTGAAAGAACCCTTTAAGTGCTCTCGAAATAGTTAGATGAATAGCAGAAACAATTGTATCTTTTCAACCCCGATCACATCAGTTCTAAGAATTTGACCAGTGAAAAGCACTGGGCAGGTTTTAAGTTAATAGTGGCCTTCCAATTTCTAAAGTTCTTTCAGAGTACAAACACATTGCTTATACTCCTCTGGCATGGTTTTGCTCATTTGCAGGAAACCCATATTTTGTACCACATCCTCACATATTGATATGTTGAGGAAATACACAGCAAACACCACTTCCCATCCATCTGGTAAGCTTGTTAGAAAGATGAACACCCAGCGTTCAGATGTTTTTCACTCAGGTTTGAAATTCTATGCTCAGCATAATTTGCTTTTCCTTTCAAGACAAATTTTAATCCAATAAGAAGAAATTTTGCTCCTTTTCTGACAGCAAATGATACCAGTAAAGTAAAAAGGGCAGCCATGTTGGACATTGCCAAGATACATCTACAGTTGGATTTCTGTTAGGACCTGGAATCATATGCAACAATTTTGGAAAAAATAAAATTTTCTCCATTTTCTTAAAAGTAAGTGCAGCAGTTATTATTCATATAGCAATAATGTAAAACAAAGTCCCAAAAGAAATAATCAAAATGAGGGTAAGACACTTAATCTATCATTTCTAACAAACTGTTTTCCAAAGATCTTTACACTCACCTATCAGTACCCAGAATTACATAAGCTCTTCTTAGGCTGCAAATATTTTAAAAGCTTGAATCAAAACAATAAAAGTCAATTGAATAAGCAAAAGCCTGGCAGTCTTAGTGCCCACTGGAAACGGAGCCAAATGCTCTTATATAAAAAGCAGTGAGAACAGAAGGTGTATGCATTGCTAGATTTGTCTCCCCCAATATTTTTGCATCCTCTTCCATTTGGAACTCAACTCTTCTGGGGAACTTTTCCTTTCTCTCCTGCTTTTGACACACTCTTCACATCATAAAGGTAGAACTTGTGGTCTTGCAAATTACATGTCAGTGGGAGAGAAACCAGCAATAAAGCAGACACACATCTGAGAATTTCTAAGTTATACCAAACACAAACCCTTGGGGTCCTATGCAACATAATATTTTTTTAACATCAGCGTTGGATTCTTTGTGTGATTATAAGATGAATATATTATAGATGTTTTTTTTTATATTGACATGAAGAATCTCAGTAGAATGGACTCAGCCGCACTTGCTATTTTAGAAAATCCAATATATCAAACTTTGTCAAGGGGCAATAGGTCCTGGAAGTACCAAGATGACTCTGCAGGAGCCAGAATGAGGTTCTGATGAAGAAGGAAAGACTACAAAAATAAAGAGTTCCAAAAAGGAAAGAATTTCAAAAAATGACTATAGAGCAGTGCTTCCCAAACTGTAAGATACATGCAGATCACTCAGGAATCTTGTGATAACACAGAGTCTGGCTCTGCAGGCCTGGGGTAGGGCCCACCGTTCTGCACACCAGGGCAGCTCCCATGGGACGCTCATGCTGCTACTCTACGGGCCACATTTTGAAGAGCAAGTTTCTAGCGGCCCATCCCCCAGGAACCAAGAAATCCAAAACATGAAACTATTTAACAATAAATGTTTATGAAGTAAATGTTATAGAATAAACCTACTAAGCATTAGCACTGTGAAGAAACAGATGAAGTGTAAGAAGGAAAAACAGGAGAGTTTTACACACAAAATGTAAACTGTTACAAATAAACATACATTTATTATGGACCTATTATGTATAAAGCAATGTTGTAGGAACAATAAAGGGTAAAAATATAAAAAGGGACAGTTCCTACCTTCATATTGCTTAGGCCTAGTACCCCAGCTCATAGACTCTCACCCTTCTTCAAATACAGCCCATCTCATTAGGAAAAACTCCTTTTATCTGGTTGCTGCCGGCCATGTTCTCCAGTTCTGAGATCTTCTTACTAATTATCCCTCTCTTTCCTGTATTGCTCATCTGTCCACTCAGGCTTCTCTTCTGGCTGTTTACTCTTCCTAAAGTAATTTTCTCTACCCTCTATGTCCATGGCTTCAATGACCAGTGGCTCCCAGTTCTCCACCTAAGGCAGAGACTTGCCTACTAAGATACTGCTCTTACTTCTAGTTGCCTACTGGACATCTCCTTGTAGCGAGTACAATTTAACTGAGCTTACTATCATAGCTACAGGAGCCTTTTCTCCTCTCTCCCTATTTTCCAGAATCTGATTTTTTCCTTAGCATCTCGCAGTTACAATTCACCCTCTTAACTGACTTCCCTGCCTCCAGTCTCTTTCCACTCTGGTCCCTAATCCATAACTGTACCATAACTCTCTTCCTATCAAATAAGTCTCTGTCACTTCTCGTACAAATGTTAGAACTCTTAAGCAAAATGTACACACTTCTTAACTCCACATAGCAAATAAGAACCCTGGCAAGCTGACCCCAGACTATGACTTTGATCGTTTCTTTTACTGTCCAAATCATATCTATGCAGCATATGCTTAACCCTCATAACTCAGATCACCAGTCACCAATGACATCATGCCCTCCAATAATTCTGCCTCTACACCTCTTGTTCCCTTTTCCTGGAATAGCTTTCCTCCTCTGCCTGGAAAATTTCAATCCATCCTACAAAATCCAGCCTAGTCCCCTCAAAGCCTTTTCTGTTGGAGTTTGGTGTTCCCTCCTCTAAGATTCCTACAGCAGTCACTTCTTATCTCTCTTAAGGCACATACTAAATCAGAGAATGCTATTAGCATCTGTTTCCTCTACTAACACAAGATCTTGTTGAGACCAGACATGATGCCTTGCTCTTCTTCTATTACTGGTGCCAGGCACAGTGCCTGGAATCAAACAGATATTCAGTGAATGTTTATTGGATGACTGAACGGACATAAAACAGGAACTAATAGTGCAGTGCTGCAGATGACAAATGACTTGTACCCATGGAAAGGGTCACAGGCATGGAAAGGGTCACAGGCATGCAAAGGAAAGAGTATTCACTGTGTATAATTAAGTGCTAAAATGCATGCTGTATGAGATTCAGTGCAGACATTCAAGAACAGCCTTGTGTAGGAAAAGGAAGTACAAGCTGGGCCTTGAGGGTGGTATTACTCTTAGATGGGTCTTGGAAGAGGCATTATCTGTAAGAAAGCATGGGTGGTGGGGCTGGGATGCAATTATATGCTATATGTAATAAGGTGATCATCCTTACTAAGGCAGACAGTATTTTTTTAAAAAACAAGTGATAAAGTTGTTTAAGGGGCACAAGGTGCGTGCAGGGGGACGGAGATAGGACTGTGAGTAGCGTGCCACATCCTCTTGTGCCAAATCACATTTATTATGAGGAGATGCTGCTAGTTTTTTAACATCATTCTTGGGGCAATACAAGTTCATTCTTTCTAGTTCTACCTCTATATATCTGCAATCATAAATTCTGTTGGTAATCAACTCCATAATAGTTGAAACTCATTTGAAGCTACTCCCAGCTTTCCTTTCTCTAAAGTCATCCTTACATATGACATCTCCACACTGGGCCTTTTCATTCCCTCTCCTGGAACATGGAAGCCCCATGGAGACTTGAGCAGGACCAAGAAACACTGACTCTCTCAGATGCTGCATTTCCAGCTGCTTGGTTGGAGGTAGTGGTAACGAAGACAACGTGAACACAGCCCCCGACCCTGTCCCACCTCCACCTCAGTGCCCCAAAGGCCATCCCAGTCCTGGTCCAGTCCTGGACCGGGAGTGCCTATGCAAGTCACTCCTCTAGACTAGAGCACCGAAGGTAGCTTCCAATTATTAATGATACCTGAGAAGAGACTAAGAGTATGCTATTATTAGTTGATACTGCACTCCTGATCATTTGTTTCTTGGGTTAGTTGTAGCAGAAAGAGCCCTGAAGAAACGTGGTATGTGTAAATGTAAAGCCAAGCTTCTTGCACAAAAAACTGACACTCAGTATATGTGGCAATTAAAAAGAAAAATATTCTCTCTCTCTCTCTCTCTGAGGCTGAAAAGCTGCATTTTCAAAAACAAAGCAATTTTCTCTCCAAAGAAGTAGAGAACAGAATTCACCTTTGGGGTAAACTATTCCTTTTTGATTTGACATCATTGCTTCAAGTGGGCTTCTTTAGTGACACAAATGGAAGTTCCCACCCATTATTGTTCTTGGGGAAGACTGTGAAGTAAACTGAGTGCAGGCGTTTTCTACCAAGAAAATATATGTTCTGTTTGGTAATGTAAACCAACAGCAACCCATGTGATATGAGTTTTAGCCAGATTCTTCACACTTGTTTCTTTCAGGGAAATGTTTCTTTCACTGTTCTGTTTGACAGGGACAAACTACTGCTTGTTCCTGGGGAGCTATGTGAGTGTGAGTACATGTTTGGGTGCGTGTGTGTATTTTCCTGACCACTCGAGGAGACAGGTTGAACAGGATAAGAGAAAGCTCAGTCACACCAGCCTGATCTTGACCATAGACTGGTCAAGATGAGAGACCAAAAAAAAAGAACTAGACTGAAAAATCTTTGAGAATTTTGGACTGGACCATATGCAGAACTGATGACTAAAAACCCCAGAAAGAACTAATGTCATATATTGATTTTTAGATAATTTATAGTAACTTTCCTGTTGGCATTGGAGAACCTCACGATACTCCTTTGAGGGGAGTGAGGGGAGGGACTTAGGTTTCTCTCCAAAGAAAAAGGTATTTTCTGTCATTGTCTTCGGAAGTTTCCATTACAGACCATAAACGAGGCCCCAGAGGGGAGCCTTAGTCTGTAAGGAAGAAGCCCTCAGTTCTCTTTGAGTTGCCTACAGATGTGAACTCTGAGGCCTAAGTAGCCCAGAGCATTCCAGGATGTAGGAGCAGGGGAGCAGCAAAGCACTGGGAAGGAGATTCTGAGGGTAGCCCTAGGTCTGTGGGCCTTGAGGGCAACCCTACGTAGTCACAGCTAAAAGTTAGTTTCTAGAATGGATTTCCCTCCCATTGTTCCATGCTTACGAAATTTTTCAGTTTAGTCTCAGCTATGCTTCTAGGTAATTTGAGGAAGGGTCCTAGAACACACAGAGAAAAGTGGTAAAGGAAGCAAAGTGATCCTCCTCCTTGGCCAGGGCCATTGTGCAGGTCAGCAATGTCACTCAGGAAAGGTCAGTTATCCACCTCTGTAAGAGAACCTGCCTGGGCACTATGGCTGGATGCAGAGGCCAGAATGGGAGAAAGCAACACCCTGGAAGGACGTAACTGAACGCTCTTGTAAATACCTGGAAAGCAGTTTAAGGATCCTAAGTTTTTTCATTAGCAGGTGGGGGTAAAGGCATGATATTAATAATATGCCTATTACTGAAAATGTGACCTACTTTTGGCCAAACAGGCCAATGAGAGCCAGACATACAAGCAAATTAGAAGGCTTTAATGTTATTTTTTCTGATTATAATACTGATGCATGTTCATTGCCAAGAAATTAGAAAATAAAGGTACCAAAAAGAAAATTAAACAAGCCACAATTTCAACATCAAGAGATAATCATGGTTACTGCTAAGCATTTTTGTAATCCGCTTCCCTGGGTTAAAAGAAATTCAAAACTATTTTCTAAAGAGATTCTTGACCTTGCCCATAGATACTTTTGATACACACTGAAGCCAAGGTGATAGGGTCTTTTGTTTAAGCATGCATCAGACCAATGCTCCTTAGTTTTCAGATGAGGATGTCAACCAACCCTATATTGGCTGTAACTAGAAAAATAACATTCTACACTTAATCAGCAATATAGAAAGACTGCATTCCAGGTGTTTGTGAAAAAGACTGTCAGCTCAGAGTCACTACCCCCCAATATTTTTCAAAAACTCTACTTACAAAAAAATTATTAACCAAGGATATTTGGGAGCCAGCACAATGATTCCTCTTTGTACTCCATAGTCTACCCTGATATTCCCACAGGGCCACACACCTAAACTATATCCTAATTTCTCAACTGATATACTGATGCTAACATTCTCTCAGGTTATGAAATAATTTTTGAAAACACCATCGATAATGACCCCATGATATCCATTTTGGGACTATCGCAACTTGTTTGGATATTTACCTTAATTCCAGCTTTTCACTATGATATCTAAAACAGCAATGAGCATCTGTGTACACAAATCTTGCAGCAAGACAATTAGAGAGTGCAACAGAGAAAAATGCCAGAGACAAGTTGCTACAGCGGAAAGCCCCTGAGTGACAGGGGCTGTATGAGGAGCTAAGTTCTCACCTAAGAGTAAGAGGCACGAGAGACAAAAAAGATGAATAAGAGTTTTTGCAAACCATACATCTGATAAGGAATTAATATCCCAAATACATAAGGAATTCAAACAATTCAATAGCAAGAGAACAAACAGCCCAATTAAAAAAGGGGCAAATGTCCTGATTGAACATTTCCCAAAAGAAGATACACTATCAGCCAACAGGTGCACAAAAAATGTCAGCACCAGTCATCATTAGGGAATGCAAATTAAAACCATAATGAGACATCATGTCACACCTGTTAGTGAGAGGTGACAGCATGCTGACAGCCTTTGCAGCCCTCGCAGCCCTCGTTCACTCTCGGCGCCTCCTCAGCCTTGGCGCCCACTCTGGCCGCACTTGAGGAGCCCTTCAGCCCGCCAATGCACTGTGGAAGCCCCTTTCTGGGCTGGCCGAGGCCAGAGCCAGCCCCCTCAGCTTGCGGGGAGGTGTGGAGGGAGAGGCACGGGCAGGAACTGGGGCTGCGTGGGGCGCCTGAGGGCCAACACGAGTTCTGGGTGGGTGTGGGCTCGGTGGGCCTGCACTCTGAGCAGATGGGGCCAGGCAGTGAGGGGCTTAGCATCCGGGCCAGCAGCTGTGGAGGGTTCGCCAGGTCCCCCAGCAGTGCTGGCCCACCAACGCTGCACTTGATTTCTCGCGGGGCCTTAGCTGCCTCCTGGCGGGGCAGTGCTTGGGACCTGCAGCCCTCCATGCCTGAGCCTCCCCCCAACCCGCCGCGGGCTCCTGCACGGCCCCAGCCTTCCGGACGAGCCCCGCACCCTGCTCCATGGTGCACAGTCCCATTGACTGCCCAAGGACTGAGGAGTGTGGGCACACGGCGCGGGACTGGCAGGCAGCTCCACCTGCAGCTGCGGTGCAGGATCCACTGGGTGAAGCCAGCTGGGCTCCTGAGTCTAGTGGGGACTTGGAGAACCTTTATGCCTAGCTAAGGGATTGTAAATACACCAATCAACACTCTGTATCTAGCTCAAGGTTTGTAAACACACAAATCAGCACCCTGTGTCTAGCTTAGGGTTTGTGGATGCACCAATCGGCACTCTGTATCTAGCTAATCTGGTGGGGACTTGGAGAATCTTTATGTCTAGCTAAGGGATTGTGAATACACCAATTGGCACTCTGTATCTGGCTCAAGGTTTGTAAATGCACCAATCAGCACTCTGTGTCTAGCTCAAGGTTTGTAAATGCACCAATCTGCGCTCTGTGTCTAGCTGATCTGGTGGGGACTTGGAGAACCTTTATGTCTAGCTAAGGGATCGTGAATATACCAATCGACACTCTGTATCTAGCTCAAGGTTTGTAAATGCACCAATCAGCACTCTATGTCTAGCTCAGGGTTTGTAAATGCACCAATCAGCAGTCTGTATCTAGCTAATCTAGTGGGGATGTGGAGAACTTTTGTGTCTAGCTCAGGGATTGTAAATGCACCAATCAGCACTCTGTCAAAACGGACCAATCAGCTCTCTGTAAAACAGACCAATCGGCTCTCTGTAAAATGGACCAATCAGCAGGATGTGGGTGGGGCCAGATAAGAGAATAAAAGCGGGCTGCCCCCCCCAGCCAGCAGTGGTAACCCGCTGGGGTGCCCTTCTACACTGTGGAAACTTTGTTATTTTGCTCTTTGCAATAAATCTTGCTACTGCTCACTCTTTGTGTCCACACTGCCTTTATGAGCTGTAACACTCATTGCAAAGGTCTGCAGCTTCACTCCTGAAGCCAGCGAGACCACGAACCCACCAAAAGGAAGAAACTCTGAATACTTCCAAACATCAGAAGGAACAAACTCCGGACACGCCACCTTTAAGAACTGTAACACTCACCACGAGGGTCCACGGCTTCATTTTTGAAGTCTGTGAGACCAAGAACCCACCAATTCTGGACACATTAGGGTGGCTTTTATCAAAAAGGTGAAAGATAAGTGTTGGTGAGGACGCAAAGAAAAGGAAACTTTTCACATTGTGGTTAGGAATGTAAATTAGTATGGTCATTATGAAGAATAGTAGGGAGCCTCCTCAAAAAACTAAAAGCAGAACTACCATATGATCCAGTAATTCCACCCCTGAATATATATTGAAAGGAACTGAAATTAATATATTGAAGAAATATCAGCACTCTTATGTTCATTGCATCATTATTCACAATAGCTAAGATATGAAATCAACATAAGTGTTCATCAATAGATGAATGGATAAAGATAATGTGGTATATATGTACAATGGAATACTATTCAGCCTTTAAAATGGGAAAATCCTGTCATTTTCAACAGCATGATTGAATCTGAAGGACATTATGCCAAGCGAAATAAGCCAGGCACAGATAGACAAGTACCACACAATGTCACTTATATGTGAAATCTTTAAAAGTTGAGCTCAAAAGTAGAGAATAGAATGATGTTTACCATAGCTTAGGGCTTGGGGAAGGAAGAATTGAGGAGTTGTTGATCAAAGAATGCACAGTTTCAGGCTGGGTGCGGTGGCTCTCTCCTGTAATCCCAGCACTTTGGGAGGCCGAGGCAGGTGGATCACCTGAGGTCAGGAGTTCGAGACCAGCCTGACCAACATGGTGAAACCCCGTCTCTACTAAAAATACAAAAATTAGCTGGACGTGATGGCATGTGCCTATAACCCCAGCTACTTTGGAGGCTAAGGCAGAAGAATTGCTTGAACCTGGGAGGCGGAGGTTGCAGTGAGCCGAGATCGCACCATTGCACTCCAGCCTGGGTAACAAGAAGGAAATCTCAAAAAAAAAAAAAAAAAAAAAAAAAAAAAGAATACAGAGGTTTCAACTGGAGGGATGGATTTTGACATCTATTGCACAGCAGGTTGACTGTAGTCAATGATAATATATTGCATATTTTAAAATAACTAAAAAAGTATATTTCAAATGTCTCACCATAAAAGCCAATAGGTAAGCAAGGAGATGGATATGTTAATTCACTTGCTTTAATCATCTCACATTGTATACATATATCAAAATATCACATTGTGTTACATAAATGTATACAATTATGATTTGTCAATCAAAAATCATATTAATCATAATAATTTTTTTAAACAGGAACAAAGGTGGCCACCTTCTCAATATTATCTAAGGACAACACTGCCTTCAGCTTATGAGATATTAAAATACCTATCAAGAGTGTCACCAAGTTCTATAAATTATCAGCTATTCAGTATGGTCAGGGAAAGATACACTTATTTTGATTACTCATATATTCTAATTAGTGGAGAATTGCCATATATTCTATACACCAACGACTAATTTTACAAGGATTAGAATATAATAATATTTTTCTAACACTAAAGCTAAGGAGAACAAAATTTATGTCTGTTGATAATTCTAAAGACTTGTCAGAATCTGATCATTAATTCATTCATTTCCCAAATATTTACTAAATCTGTCACTATGTAGGGTATTACATTAGGGGTTATTACATCAACAATCTACTGTCTATTTACTCATATCAGTATATATGTTATTCTGTCTGACTTTACGTAAGATTGGAGGTGGCCATGCCATATACTAGGGTAAAAATCATGCTCTATACAGAGTCCCGGTATCTTAATTCAAGCTATTATCATGCAGTACCACAGACTAGGTAACTTAAACAACAGAAATTTAATTCTCACAGTTCTGAGAAATTTGGAAAGTCCAAGGTTTGGTTCCTGGTGAGGGCCCTCTTCCTGATTTGCAGGTCATTTTCCCATTATATCCTCATATGGTGGAGAGTGAGATCATCTCTCTTGTGTCTCTTTTTGTAACAGTACTAATTCCATTCATGAGGACTCCACCTTCATGACCTCATCTAAACCTAATTCTCTCTCAAAGTCCCCACATCCTAACACCATCACATTGGAGGTTAGGTCTTCAACATAAGGATTTTCAGGAGACACAAGTATTCAGTCCATGGCACCAGGCTATCAAAAATTATTGTTAAAAAATCAAAAAGACAATAAAACTACCAAATTTGTAATCAGAAAGTATTTAAAAATATATTATTTTTAAAACTTTATTCTTCCTCAAAGCCCTCCAATATTGTCAAATAGACTCAACACATAGGTGAAATTCTGTGGGAGACTTAATATAGTGTGAATGTTATAAATAGTAAGTATGGAAGAAATATCACAACTTTAATTTCTATAAATCGACTTAGTTTTGAGTATCCTTCTGTCTGGGTGGTGGGAAATGCAACTTCAAGCATGCTGAGAGCCCTCATGTTGGGCTGATTTTCTGAGTCTTTTAAAGTTCCAAGGCACCATGGAGTACCTAGGGGTCACTGGCCATCTGCCCAGAGTTGTTGGGACTGAGGTATCCTCTGTCCTAGCCTGCATAGTCTCTCTAGATCTACCACTCTGGTACCCTGAGGTGCACTTGAGGCCTGGAAATGTTGGGCTAGGTCAGCATCCCAGGCCTAAAACCTATCTCTCTGGCAGCCACTGACCATTTACCCTGAGGTTGTGCTTTCAGCACCGGATACAGTCAGAGAACAAGCCCCATGGCCTCTTCTCCAGGACCCAGTGACCTGCTCTCCCCTCTACAATCCCAGCAGCAAGTCGATCCTCTTCAATGGAGTTTACTGGGCACTTGATAAGTACAAGTACAGTTCCAAAAGTCATGAAGGCATCACCTTGTAGAATGTCATTCTATCTTTACCACCGCTCTGAACATGAGGCCATATCCCCTTACAGAGAAGGTAACTGAAACTCAGTGAGTTCAGGTAAGTAGCTTAAGATCACAAATAGAGTAAGCCAGGACTACAATCATCATTCCCTATCATTCCCAGTCTTACTCTCCTATACCTTATAACAGCTCTATCCATTTAAAAAAACACAAAAATTGAAACACCAAGAGTTTAAGTGATTTATTCACAGGCACACAATCTGATATTCCTCTAATTGAACATGCAAAAAAAAAAAAACTTAGAATTTAGGCTCATGAGCACCTAAAATGTAAGCAAGACATCATCATATTAATAGTAGTGGCTACGGTATAAAATTAACCATACTTGTCAAGAGAACACGGACTTACCAAAAAGACAAAAATACATTACTTTTTAAAAAATTATGATTATTTAGCAAATATCGACCTAGTGGTTTCTATGTGCAAAATTCACTGTTCCATGCTCTGAGAGATGAGAAAAGGACTCCACCTCTGTCTTCACAGAGCTTTCCAGCCAGTGCAGAACACATAGGACTACAAATAGATCAAGAAAGAGAATAGAAACTGGGGAAGAGGAATGTGGAGAGTGGCGGTGCGTAGGCTGAGCGTGGACACAGCCAGCCTCAAGTTTCCAAACCAGAGTGTAGGAGCATGGGTATCAAGCAGACAGTGTGGGTGACCCCGCCTTCCTTCTCCTCCCAGGGGATGAGAATGCTGGAAGCTCAGCTGCTGCAGAATATAAACCATACGGATTGCCCAGAGTTACTGACTTGCCTAAAGCCATAAAAAAATTGTGTGTGTGTGAGTTATTTTTCACTTCTTTTTCTGCCAGGATCAAGTATCAGCATTGTTATATTGAGAAACATGCCATTTTCAACACACTAAAGAAGAGCTGGCCCAACCCGGTCGGGTAGGCATCAAACAGTTGTCAGAGGCAGGAAGTCTCCCAGACTCCAGCCCCAAGCTACAGCAGAGTACATTTGAGACATTCAACAGATTTCTAATGCGCTGAGATGCCTGAACTAGCCTTCATATTTACTAGTAAAGAGACAAAGAATGTTGTTTTGACAGAGCCAAAAGGAGATTTCAGGCAGATTTTGAATACTCAGATGAGTTTTTCAAGTTACATCTAAAAAAATGTTAAAAATGACTTCTCAGAACCTTAAAACTGCTGCAGAGATTTCCTTCCCATCGCTAGTTTCCTTGAGCTCTTTTAAGGAATACCCAACAGTACCAGGGGCTTTGCACTACTGTAACAAATAATGACACTCCATATGTGCCCCCACCGTTTCTTGAATTCTTTACCAGAGAAAACTGTCAAGAGACTCCAGTTGCTCAGGGTTTTAGGTTTTGACTGACTCCTACCCCATCAGCAGCCAGGATCTCCATTTTCTTTGTCTTTGACTTTTCAGGAGACCCAGAGACTGAAATCCAATACTTTTGTCTGCATCTGCTGCTAAAAGCCTTTTTTCCCTGGCCATGCCACAGCTCCCTTGAGGCTCATTAAGCACATTTACATTTGGCTCTTAAAATCCAAAATAGCCCATTTCACGCCTAGCAATGGTGTATTGATGAAAGAAGCACTCAGCGATGGCCTGTAGGATGAGAGTGAGGACTCGTTTGACTCCAGATATCTCCCACAAAGGATTTGTACATGCTGTTAAGGACTTAAACAGAATCAGGCAAGCCATAGACTATTTTAGAAAGACACATGCACTCAAACACCATCACTATGTACCATCAAAAGCACCCATTTGTGGGCAGAAAAAGTGGTAACGGCAAGGGTCTAAACTTCAGTGGAAATGCACAAAGATGCTTAAAGAGAGAGAGGAAGAGACCGAAACAGATAGAAAGTGGAAGGGGGGAGTAGGGACAGAAAGAGGAAAGAAGAGAGAATAGGAAGGAGTATGAGTAGAAAGGAGAGTCTGCAGTGGATTTTAGTGTAGAGCATCATCTCAGAGTTGTAAGGATAAAAATGAGGAAACTGGGCTGGGGGGCTACTGAAAGCATATGAGTCATGTTTGGTCCGGATGGAAGTGAGTGAGCCATGTCTGGGTCATGGAAGACTCATGAGGAGACCAAAGGGGATGCAGGTGGAGACACTTGAGAAAGAAACAGGAGACTCAGTGGTTAAGGAGTCTCTCTTTGACAATCTTCTTTCCTACCGACACCCCACACTTAATGCCTGGAAATAAAGTAATATTTATTTTTGTGACTCGTACCTTCTGGGGGGACTCAGCACACAAAGCAAGTGTCTTTTCACTCCTTCTAGCCCCTTCAAAAGGTATTCAACTCCACATCAGTTTCCTCCAGGATACTCCAGAAACTCTTATCCATATTAGGGGGTTAAGGTGGAAAAGACAGCTTTTATTTTACATTTTATACATTTCTGTACTTTTTAAAAAATAAAAGTAATAGATCCATATGATTAAGGTTCAAAGTCAATAAGGACTATCTGTAATCGCGGCATAGTTTACATTTCGGTTTTCTTCTGTATTATTTTTCTGTCTTAAAAAAACCTGTCAAAAATGTTTTCATGGGTAGACTAGAAGGAAAGGGGTATCTACTGTATTGCTTTTACCTTCCTCTGCTATATATGTAAGCTGATTAAAATTTTATATCCACATAACTAGGTGAAATTTCCATTACAAAATAGATGCGTTCCTGAAGACAAAAGCATAAATCAATCTTTTGCCAGCTGAATCTTCTTCTGAATGTGTCAAGAGTATTTGCTATTTACAGAAACATTTCACAAAATCCTTCTATAAAACTGAATGGCTTTATGTATATAAAGCTGCGGTTGGTGACACTGTTTCAAATGGAGTTTCTGTGTGCAGCACAGAGAATTGCTCATGTGGGCAGGGGAGCCAGACAGAACAGTGCTGCTCCTCACTACTTATATGTCCTCGAGCAGGCTAGTTCACTTCTGTGCCTATTTTCTCATCTGTAAAGTGGACATAACATTGGCATCTCTTTTGTTTGGTTCATGAGAATTTTAAATAGTATAATCTATTTAGATCACCAATAACCTGGCACATGACAAAAACATCAATGTTATCTATTCTCATTATTCTTACCACTAGTGTGATTACTGTGCAGGTCATGATATTATTCTTACAGCACCTGTGAAGCTTGCAGGCCAATCTTCTCCTTCCAACCAGATGGCAAGCCCTTTGAGAACAAGACTGATCTCAGTCTAGGCTCTCAGTGTTAACTCCAGTGCTAGAACAGAGATGCTGGTGATCGAATGAGATACAACCGCATCAAAAGTGGCCACCACAAGTCTCAATTCCTTGCAGCTGCTATGTGTAAATAACAACTCTGGTACCTAGCAGTGTGCCTGGGACAGACTGGGGGTCCAATAAAAAAAAGTAGATGAATGAGTGAATGAATCCACATAAATGTGTGGTATTCCCTAGAGCCTAAAAGATAATATATATGTAGTATACTCATATAATTAAATTCTAATTTTATTTCTCTTAACAAGGCCTTTAGGAAATTTAGGGCCGTCAAAGCTTCAGCTAAGTGAGGAAAGGCAAAAGCATAATTAGCAAGCCAAAAACAGATGATGTTTTCAGGAGGTTTCCATCTTGTTAAAAGGAAACAATTTGTACAGTCCTCACTAAGCACACCTCATCTATCACTCTCGCAACTCCTGCTCTCCCACAGAACTCTCAGCCCTGCTTTCCCTCCTCAGTTCTCTACATTGAGCCAACAGACTTTAAATGTTTGTCAACTGAAAGTGAAGCTGGGCCTTTGAAATTGGTCTCGCTCATGACAGCTGCTGCCCAGGAGTGTCTCCAGCCAAAGCACATATTTATAAGATGTGACCCCCCAATCTAGCGATTCCCATAGTTCAGAGCTGCCAAGTCCACAATTTCTACATTAGTTGAAACCACCAAGGTCAAGGCAGGCATTTGATGTTATTTTTCTTGATTGTTTTGTGCACATGTTGGGGTGTGTGTGTAAATCAGCAAGAATGTTTGTTGTAATTCTTCTTAAGGAAAATTCTCCATGCAGCTAATTCTTAACTGAAAACGATGCTGCTACCTAGAGAGTGTCTGGGGCCCGACGGAGTGGACCCTGAGTGGGAAGAACCAGGCTTGGTCAGTCCCTCCAAGGAGTAAGCAGACCACTGTCGACAGCTAACAGTGTCCATTCATCAGAACTCTCTCCATCCTCAACTCCGTTTTACAGAGGAGGAAACTGAAGCTCAGAAAGGTGAAAAAAAAAAAAAACCTGTGCAAGGACACAAAACCAGTGAGAGACAAGCAGGATTTGCTCCAGCTCATGCTCTCTCCTACTGTCCTCTTGACAACGTCTGGGTACGACAAAGAAAAACCCAGAAAGGATAGAGAGGAGAGCCTAAGAGGAGGATAGAGGCCGGGCGCGGTGGCTCACGCTTGTAATCCCAGCACTTTGGGAGGCCGAGGCGGGCGGATCACGAGGTCAGGAGATCGAGACCACGGTGAAACCCCGTCTCTACTAAAAAATACAAAAAATTAGCTGGGCGTGGTGGCGGGCACCTGTAGTCCCAGCTACTGGGAGAGGCTGAGGCAGGAGAATGGCATGAACCCGGGAGGCGGAGCTTGCAGTGAGCCGAGATTGTGCCACTGCACTCCAGCCTGGGCAACAGAGCGAGACTCGTCTCAAAAAAAAAAAAAAAAAAAAAAGAGGAGGATAGAGCCATTCACTCTTGCTCAGCTGGGCTCCAGTAAAATGAAAGTAATCTTGTGTTTATGTTACTAGCACTTGCAAATATTTACTCAGCAGCTACTGCAGGCAACACCCAAGGCTAGGTGAGAGGGTGTATGATCCCTGCTTTGAAGAAGGATCCCAGGAGGTAGCTCCAGATTAAGATGCAAAAACAAGAAGATAATCACAGCGAAAATTTATCACAATCTAATGCCAGCCTCTTTTCTTTTTTTATTTTTATTTATTTATTTATTTTGAGACGGAGTCTTGCTCTGTTGCCCAGGCTGGAGCGCAGTGGCGTGATCTTGGCTCACTGCAAAATCTGCCTTCCGGGTTCAAGAGATTCTCGTGCTTCAGCCTCCTAAGTAGCTGGGATTACAGGCGCATACCACCATGCGCAGCTAATTTTTTGTGTTTTTTTAGTAGAAATGGGGTTTCGCCATGTTGCCCATGCTGATCTGGAATTCCTGGACTCATGCAATCCACCCACATCTGCCTCCCAAAGTGCTGGGAATACAGGCATGAGCCACTGTGCCCAGTCGGCTTTTCAAGGATTACCTTCTTTAATCTTCACAACATTACTGTCAGGTAGGTGTAATGATATCCCCATTTCACAAATGAAGGAACAGGCTCAGAGAAGCCTCTACACAGTGGGTAAATCAAAAGATGGGAATTTTTTTTTTTTGTACTTTAAGTTCTGGAATACATGCATGGAATAAGCAGGTTTGTTACAGTTATACACGTGCCATGATGGTTTGATCACCCATTAACCCGTCATCTACATTAGGTATTTCTCCTAATGCTATCCCTCCCCTAGCCCCCCACACCCAACAGGTCCTGGTGTGTGATGTACCCCTCCCTGTGTCCATGTGTTCTCATTGTCCAACTCCTACTTATGGGTGAGAACATGTGGTGTTTGGTTTTCTGTTCCTGTGTTAGTTTGCCGAAAATCATGGTTTCCAGCTTCATCCATGTCCCTGCAAAGGACATGAACTCATCCTTTTTAATGGCTGCATAGTATTCCATGGTGTATATGGGCCACATTTTCTTTATCCAGTTTATCATTGATGGGCATTTGGGTTGGTTCCAAGTCTTTGCTATTGTGAACAGTGCTGCAATAAACATACATGTGCATGTGTCTTTATAGTAGAACGATTTATAAACCTTTGGGTATATACCCAGTAATGGGATGGCTGGGTCAAATGGTATTTCTGGTTCTAGATTCTTGAGGAACCGCCACACTGTCTTCCACAATGGTTGAACTAATTTACACTCCCATCAACAGTGTAAAAGTGTTCCTATTTCTCCACATCCTCTCTAGCATCTGTTGTTTCCTGACTTTTTAATGATCGCCATTCTAACTGGCATGTGATGGTATCTCACTGTGGTTTTGATTTGCATTTCTGTAATGACCAGTGATGATGAACTTTTTTCCATATTTTTTTGGCTGCATAAATGTCTTCATTTGAGAAGTGCCTGTTCATATCCTTTGCCCACTTTTTGATGAGGTTGTTTTATTCTTGTAAAGTTGTTTAAGGTCCTTGTAGATTCTGGATATTAGCCCTTTGTCAGATGAATAAATTGCAAAAAATTTTCTCCCATTTTGTAGGTTGCCTGTTCACTCTGATGATAATTTCTTTTGCTGTGCATAAGCTCTTTTGTTTAATTAGATTCCATTTGTCAATTTTGGCTTTTGTTTCAATTGCTTTTTGTGTTTTAGTCATTAAGTCTTTGCCCATGCCTATGTCCTGAATGGCATTGCCTAGGTTTTCAAGGGTTCTTGTGGTTTTAGGTCTTACATTTAAGTCTTTAATCCATCTTGAGTTAATTTTTGTATAAAGTGTAAGGAAGGGGTCCAGTTTCAGTTTTCTGCATATGGCTAGCCAGTTTTCCCAGCACTATTTATTAAATAGGGAATCCTTTCCCCATTTCTTGTTTTTGTCAGGTTTGCCAAAGATTGGATGGTTGTAAATGTGTGGCATTATTTCTGAGGTCTCTGTTCTGTTGCATTGGTGTATATCTCTGTTTTGGTACAAGTACCATGCTGTTTTGGTTACTGCAGGCTTGTAGTATAGTTTGAAGTCAGGTAGCATGATGCCTCCAGCTTTGTTCTTTTGCTTAGGATTGTCTTGGCTATACGGGCTCTTTTTTGGTTCCATATGAAATTTAAAGTAGTTTTTTTCTAATTCTGTGAAAAAAGTCAATAGTAGTTTGATGGGGATAGCACTGATTCTATAAATTACTTTGGGCAGTATGGCCATTTTCATGATATTGATTCTTCCTCTCCATGAGCATGGAATGTTCTTCCATTTGTTTATGTCCTCTCTTATTTCCTTGAGCAGTGGTTTGTAGTTCTCCTTGAAGAGGTCCTTCACATCCCTTGTAAGTTGTATTCCTAGGTATTTTATTCTCTTTGCAGCAATTGTGAATGGAAGTTCACTCATGATTTGGCTCTTTGTTTGTCTATTATTGGTGTACAGGAATGCTTGTGATTTTTGCACATTGATTGATTTTGTATCCTGAGATTTTGCTGAAGTTACTTATCAGTTTAAGGAGATTTTGGACTGAGACGAAGGGGTTTTCTAAATATACCATGTCTTTTTGACAATTTTTAACTTGTCAAAAAGACAGAATTTTAACTGCAGACATCTGATATGGATTCTGTACTCCTAACCTGCATTGGCCTCCTAGAGCTGCTGTAACAAAATACCACAATCTAGATGGCTTTGAAAAAAAAATGGAATGTATTGCGTCACGGTTCTGGAGGCTAGAAATTTGAAATCAAAGTTTTGGCCCTTCTAAAGGCCCTAGGGAAGAATCGATTCCATGTCTTTCTCTAACTTCTGGTGACAGCAGGCAACCCTCAGTGTTTCTTGACTTGTAGATAACATCCCTCTAACCTGAGCCTTCACCTTCACACAGCATTTTCCCATGTGTGACTGTGTCCAAATTTCCCTCTCCTTATAAGGACACTAGTCATATTGGATTAAGGCCCACTTTAATGACTTCATCTTAACTTGATTAAATCTGCAAATATCCTATTTCCACTTTATATGGAAATAGGTTAGGACTGCAGCAGATCTTTTTTAGGGAAACACAGTTCAACCCATAATATAACCACTAGGCCATGCTGCCTCTCATAATCTCAATTTCGGAAAAAAAAAGAAAACTTACTGAACCTTCTCAGAGATATTTTCTAGTGTTTGCATATTCTTTTTCATTTAGCAGACGAAATCATATTCCGCTGTCTATACTGGCAGTTGAACAATTCCAGACCAAAAAAAAAAAAAAGTACCTATGTGATGGTTAATACTGAGTGTCAGCTTGATTGGATTGAATGAAGCAAAGTCTTGATCCTGGGTGTGTCTGTGAGGGTGTTGCCAAATGAGATTAACATTTGAGTCGGTGGGCTGGAAAAGGCAGAACCATCCTTAATCTGGGCAGGTATAATCTAATCAGCTGCCAGCCCGGCCTGAATAAAAGCAGGCAGAAGAATATAAAAACATTAGACTGGCTTAGCCTCTCAGCCTACATCTTTCTCCCGTGCTGGATGCTTCCTGCTCCTGAACATCAGAATCCAGGTGCTTCATCTTTGGGACTCAGACTGGCTTCCTTGCTCTTCATCTTGCAGACAGCCTTTTGTGGGACCCTGTGATCATTTGAGTTAACACTACTTAATAAACTCCCCTTTTTGTAGACATCTATCCTATTAGTTCTGTCCTTCTAGAATACCCTGACTAATGCACAAACAGTCTCTCTGACCCACTCTACTGCCAAATCCTGATTCTGGTAGTGATTATTTGGAAATAAGTATATATAACGTCTTGAACTTCATTTTGCACCAAGTTGAAACTCTGAAGCAGATTTAGCCCGAAGCTACCATGAGACATCTGGAAGCAAGTCATACAAAGAATTTTAGAATACCCTGGCAGAGAAAGCCCTGATAGCTCCAACCACCACATTTCATAGGTGATTAGCATGAGTGTCAATGATCTATGTGACATCGCATGGCTGATTATGACAGCAGGAAGAGAATGCAGTTTCCTGGCCCACAGCCCAAGTCTCTTCTCAGGCCTCCTAGGGCTGCTGGTCTTCTGTCTGTGTCCAGTGTGCCAAGGGTGCCCCTGGGGCTCTGCACTATCTTGGACTCCCAAAGAGGTGGGAATATTCAGCAAGGTGTGCATACATGCTCCAAGACAAGTGCTCCTACCCAGCTTGCCTTCTGAAGTATCTCATTTTACAGTGAAGCTGAGCAACATCAGGCTGGGTAGCAGGAATGTTCCGAGTGCCAGGGTTTTACGCATGGTCCCAGGAGCCTACTTTCACTCTAGAATCCTCGGTTGTAAATGACACCTTAACAGCACTTCCTTTCTGCACTCGTTTCAGTTTGACAATTCAGATATGAAAACATTTGCCAAAAAGATAAGTGTAGAGTAAAAGACTCCAAAGAGAATAATTACATAGGTTCACCTCAGAGAATATTACTCTTCTCAATTAGACCTAGTTGGCAGTGTCTGATCTGGAGGCTGAGCAGAAAACATTCTCCATTAAGTATCATGCTCCGAGATTTCCCAGGTCAGGGAGGCAGAAAGGAGAAGCTTACTTTCTCCATGGTTGTCCACACAAAGGAAGATGCAGCCTGTAGCAACTGTGGTGTCCAGCTTTAGAAACAATTATCTTACCAAATGGCTTTCCCACCAAGAATTGAGCCTGTTTAAATAAATCAACACTGAAAAGCTCTAGTGTGGATCACAATAAAAACTCTATTTAATGGCTACTCAATAGAAAAATTTAGACTAAAATGTCTATCTACACAGTTCTTTTATGAAAAGGTAAAATCAAATCTCATCCCACCTTGTTTTCTGAATTCTGTCCTGTTGGGGCCGGGGTGGCAAGCATATTTATGCCCAGATAGTAAGCTGAGGTATGGGATGTAGGGAGAGTCAAGTAGCTGAGAGCAGTAGAAGTCTTGATTTTCTGATGCCCAGCTTGTTCATGCTTTTTTACTTTGCCACTTGAAATGTGAGCAGTTTATTCCTGGGTAGGTAGGATGTATGAGAGTGCCTTAGGGTTGTTCTCCCTGCCTGAAACTTCCTTCCAGCCCTTCTCCCTCTGAGTAACTCCCGAGGCGGCCTGGACACTACCAAGCAATCCTACCATTCTTCCAGCATTTATGAGCCCCACCCCAGGGGCAGATGATGGGGAGCAGGCATGGGAGGGAAGCTAAGAACTGATTGGGCAGAAGCAGTTAGAGAAACTGGGAATAAAAAGAAAAATGAATTGTGCCCAGAGTCAGTGTCTAGAGTGAAAAACCAAACCTGCATCACTCCAAGGGATTGGCATGGGATTAAGAACTGAATTGAAATCAGAGATGGAGGGGCAGCTCAATGGAGAACCATACAAGGCAGAAAAAAGAAACAAGTGGGAATCAATGGGCAGGTGAAGCTGGGAGGCCATGACCAGCGCCCATAACCAGCTGCACAGGTGAAGCCTCGTCTAGTTGGTGTTAGCTGCAGCTCTCAGTGAAGAGTTTTTTGGTGGGGTAGAACAGGGCATTGGAGTAAGAGATTGTGTTAAGTTAAAAGCACAGTAAGTGAGGGAACATTTTTCCCATTGCATCCTGTTTTCTCTGACACTTGAAGTGAGGGTGTGCTCTTGCTCACCTCTGTGTTCCTGACACCTAAACAATGCCTGCTACAGAGTGCATGCTTCAAAAGTGGGCATTATTGTGTGTTGTTCAGCTTTCCAAAAGCAAGAATTGTCTTCTGATAAGACAACCGTGAGAGGTTATTAGGAGCTTCCACTTGACCTTTTCACCTGCATTCAGGTAAAGCAGTTCTTTTCTCTCTGGGCAGTTCTAGCTATAGAAGAATGTTTCATACATTGCACAACCCTGTAACATAAGCATTTGAGCCTGAGCTCTGCCTTCTGGAGCCACTCAAAATAATTCTCACACTATCCCTTTTCCACATGGAAGTGCCACCCCAAGGATAGAGGCTTGCAGAATGCCCCTAGTGATGTCCTCTCTAGTTGACATAATCCTGTATCCTTTTTTCAGAGAGACTGATATGGAATAGTGTAAGCTTGCAAACCCGTGATGGAGCTCTACCTTCCCACACCCTTCCTTAGTCCTAACTTTTGTCAGACCCAACGTTCCCACCATTTTCTCTCTTGGGGCCTTCTTGCCAAGTAAATTTCTTCCAAGAGTAGCACAAATGTCATTTCCCCCAAAAAAACCTTCCCTATGCACCCCCTCCAAATACAGTGGGTCCCACTATTTTATCTAACATCACCCTACACTTCTCTTTTGTGATATACTTCACAATTGCAACTTAATCAATTGTGGAATGAGTTATCTGGCATCTGTATCTCCTGCTGGAAGGTAGGCTTCATGTCTGTCTTACTCATCTTAATGCTTAGCTCAATTTATTAAGCACTTAAAATTTTTTTATTGAAGTTTCTTGGTTCTTTTTACAAGAGATCAGCATCGAGTTCATAGTTCTAGAGTTTATGACTTTCAATAAATGATATTGTCCCTGAGGCAGTTTATCAAATGCTCGGCTTTTAGAAGATGGAAAGGTCAAGCAGATGTCTGGATAATGGAATTTGACCATGACATTGCCCTGTATGGACTCTGTTTCAGTTACCACATCAGCACTTGCATTTTGCACCTGACCAAGTAACACAGTATGCTCTCACCCAGTAACACCAGTCACTTCTGTCTTCTCTCCTTTTACATTCAGTAATGTTCTCCACCATGCATTCATGCCTCAAGTATGTGGATGGCCATAAATAGCTGAGGCTTTGGCCCATGCTCATCACTTCTATTTCATCAGTTTGTTTCCTTTGAACAAGACAAACCTTTGCATGTTGTTCTAAATGCTAGCCCACAAGGTCCCAGTGTTTTCTATGACAGTGGATTTTAACTCCTACTGTTAAAACTCCCAGGTTAGCTTTATTTATTGCTTATAATCTGTATACAACCTGAGATCATAAATATAGTTCTCAAACATCTTCCCTGTTATTTTCTTCAGTAAATTACTGGGCACCGCCCGCATCACTGTTCTTTCTGTGCCATACCAACTGTCTCTCATCATATCTACTTTATAGGCCTTTTTTCTCCTCCCCCTCAAATTTCAGTTTGAAGCTTTCTTAATTAGGTTGGTGAGTCTCTTGCTTTCTTTCCTTTTTCTTTACTCTTCCCAGTGTTTTTGGTGCACACGTTGCCTCTTGTCATTTTGCTTTCATGAGCCATATTTGAGAAAACCCAAGCTTTGACTATCTCTGGAGCTAGGGAGTTCCTTTTTCAAGTTTTCTTTTCTCTTTCAAACTTAAGACTATTAACTTAGAAGGAGAATTGAAACTGGCATCTGTGTCCAGGAGTTCTTGAGATTCCTAACCCCAATTTTGTTGTTGTTGTTGTTTTTGTTGTTGTTGAGATGGAGTTTCACTCTTGTTGCCCCGGCTGGAGTGCAGTGGCACGATCTTGGCTCACTCCAACCTCTGCCTCCCAGGTTCAAGTGATTATCCTGCCTCAGCCTCCCTAGTAGCTAGGACTACAGGCACCCGCCACCATGCCCGGCTAATTTTTGTAGTTCTAGTAGAGATGGGGTTTCGCCATGTTGGCCAGGCTGGTCTCGAACTCCTGATCTCAGGTGATCCACCTGCCTTGGCCTCCCAAAGTGCTGGGATTACAGGCGTGAGCCACCGTGTCTGGCCTCCTAACCCCAATTTTTATAGGTAAGGGAGAATCTTTTGGATGGAAAAGTACAAGAAGGACCACTGGTAGATCCTACCAGCAGAAAGATAGTGGGTTTCTAGAGTCTCTCAGGCTCTGTCCTATGTGTCCTATAGACATATATCCTAGACACCTGAGAAGGAAGAATGATAATAATGAAAATACTGGACACTTATTGAAGACCCACCATGTGCCAAACAATTTTAAATACTTCCACTCGTTAGCTTGTTCAACGCAAGTGATGGAAAATGGTGAAGTTGTCTGTTAATCATTGAAGGCCCTCCGTGTAGCATGCCCCTTGGACCAGTAATGAGAGTGCTAAAACCTGCTACTTATCATCATTCCTCTCCATTATTCTGTGAAGCATAGCATACTAGTCCTTAGAGAGCAAATCCAGCTTCCCCTCACAGTGGTAAATTAGCTCTTCCTCAGAACTCTAGGGATATAGGGTTTCATCTCCTTCATCTTTCTTCTCCATGTCACGTTCTTCTAATCATCAACACCTTGCCTGCTTTTAATTCCCTCTTATATTCTCCAATATTTTTTCCTTATTCTGTCTTTCTTGGATCAAACTTCCTGCTCATCTGGACGGGTTTCTTCAGCCCTTTCAAGATGCCAGGTTCCAGAGCAGCTTTCTTCATGTCCTTTGATCTTACACCCAAGCAGGAGATCAACCATAGTATAGGAACATCCAACCCCAAAACCCACAAAGTGAAAGTTGACATAATTTCTCATGCCCAAGGATGAAGATCTCATTCTTTTGGTTTGATCCTCTGGGATAAGCTATACAGACATTAAGACACAGCTAGAAGGCAAGAAGGCAGGCAGGCAGGCAGGCAGGCAGGCAGGCAGGCAGGCAGGCAGGCAGGAAAGGAGGAAGAGGAGAGGGGAGAAAAAACACTGAAGACATAAAAATTTCATTTCCTTGTTTTTTTCTTGTTTTGGAAACAAGGTCTTGCTCTGTCACCAAGCCTGAAGTGCAGTAGTGTAATCATGGCTCATTTCAACCTCAACCTCCTGTGCTCAAGTGATCCTCCCAAGTAACTGGGATCATAGGCATACACCACTGTGACCAAATGATTTTTTCCATTTTAAAATTTGTTGTAGAGATGGGGTCTCACTATGTTACCCAGGCCAGTCTCAAACTCCTGAGCTCAAGTGATCCTCCTGCCTCAGCCCTCCAAAGTATTGGGATTACAGGTGTGAGCCACCACACCCAGACTAAAAATCACATTTCTTCTATTTCTGCAAGAGAAATGTGTAAATTTGGTGCACCATCCCAAAAAATCAATTCTCCAGATCCATGCCTACTTCATTGCCACTGTCTCAGACCACTCTTCAGTTATTTATTTGTTACTGATTACTTCCTTTAAGATTTGCAATGCATCTACAGATGAAGATGTTCTGGAAGCTCTGTTGAATCTTCCTGCCATTCCCATCCTTAACGGTAGCTAGAAGGAGGAAGGAAGAGTCCACTTCTGTGCTTCTGAGAGGGGAAATAGCAGGTGGCATGGGGGCTCCTGCTCCTATACTACCTAGGTGATTCTCCGTTGTCCTTTTCATGGTGGAGGAGGGCTATGTTCAATAAACAATTCATTCAACAAACGTTTGTTACAACCCTATTCCATGCTAGACGGTAACTAGGCACTGGATATATGAATGAGTATCACAGGCAAGTAAAGACACTGGCAAATAGGCCTTGAGTTTAAAGAATTTAGCTGAAGAATAATACTATAAATATGCAATTTTTTAAACTTTGAAGAATCTACTATAGAGCCTAAAACATTGTAGCTCCTCAATGAGTATTTGTTAAGTGAATGAACGAATGAATGAACAAATGAATTTCTATTGTAACTAGTGGGGAATGGCTTTCTTCAGCCTCTGGGCAAATACTGCCTACTTGATAATAACAGTGACGTTACTCTACGAGGGCTAAGTTGACTCACACTGATGTGTTTCTACATGCGTGTTGTGTTTGCAAGTCTTCATCTCTGTCAGTGAAACATCTTTTCAAAGAACATGAACATTTTCCTATTTCAACCTGTACCACACTGACATAGTTCAGGTCCTGATCTATACTCTGTCCATATCTGATTATGTCATTTCCTCATTAGTCTGTCCTGCATTCCACCATCACCATCACACCAGCCCCATAACATTAAGGGTGGAGTCCAAAGCTTAGCAAGACTTAAAGGGTCTATTGCGAGGGTGCTGCTGAGTATCCCTCAAATCCCATTTCTTGCCTCCTCACAATCATACTATACCTCCTATCAATTATTAGTTCTTAGAGACAATTAAAAATGCTCTCATTTCTTTGTGTCTTCGCACAGGCTGTTTCCTTTTTTTCCTGGATAACACCCACTGGTCTTTGAGGATTCAACTCAGGCGTCCTCCCACTCAGGAAGCTTTTCTAGAAAAACCCAGACTGACTTGGATGCCTCTTCTAAGGCTCCCAAAGCATTCTGCCGCTGAAACTGTCAGCCTTTAAAAATATATATCTCACCAATTACACCAGCTGCTCGAGGGTAGGAACTGTACCTTAATCTCTGTTGTACCTCTAATATTCATCACAGGGTCTGGAACAGTGTGTGTGTGTGTGTGTGTGTGTGTGTTTGTATGTGTGTGTATGTGTATGTAGCCACACACATATATAGAATAGAGAATGACACAGGAAACAAAAAGCACCTGGCTCTGGAATCTTTGCCTCTCAGAGGTAGCTGGCAAGCAGACAGGAAATGGCCAATGTTGACTGAGTTCTCTCTCTCTCTAAAGACTGGAAATAAGCCAAAGGAACAGAATATTCTAGCACTTAGAGGAACGTTGCAGTCTAAGAAAGAAAAAAAATCCGGCATTTTAAAAAGGCATAAACCTTTGGAGAGTCACAGAGATAGAGAGGTACAAATTAACAGCTTGCAAATTGCATTATTATTATTATGTTACTGGGATTTTAGGAGATACTTGGTGATGCAATCTTTTGGCATTATTTCTATGTTTGGGGAATATGGATCTGTAGGAAATACAGACTATCAGTGGAGTCCACCTGCAGCATTTTAAGAGTTAAGTATTTCAGAGCCTCTGGCACCCTCTGGCTACATCCTTTCTCCTCACCTAGCAGGCTGGTCTGGGGCAACAGGTCACATGTAACCAGAGCTCCTGCCCTGGTCACCCCGTAGTCAAGTGGTGCTTCACTGATGAAGTGCCACCATCATCCTGATCCCCTGACCCTGTCTGTGCATAAGGCAACTTACATGTTCAGGCTCACTCCTCATGGGCCCTGCTCTTTAAAGGGAAAGGGAACATTCATCAAGCACTTTCCATGTGACGTTCTCATCTGGCTTGCAGTTTCAGAAAAATACGGCCATTTTATAATGGTCAGATTTAGACTCTGGAAGATTAATAAACTGTCCATGATTGCAAGGTTAGTAAATGGTAAAGCCAGATTCAAACCCCAGACAGCCTGATTCTAAGGACTGAGTTCCTCTGTTACAATGAGCTAGTCATGCTAAGGTAGACTTAAAGTGTCTCTTTCCCCAGTTAAAAATCTATACTTCAACTGGGACCCTTGGTTCCTTACCCCAAAAATGTGCCCACCAAGGCCACACCAGGTATCGTAGCAAAACTGGCAGATGGGAGGATACTGGCCATGAGTGTCTTACAGCTCCCCTTCAGATTACATCTGTCTGGGTACCGTGGACTCTTGAGAATTGTTCTAACCATCACCGTACCAAGGTATTTTATTTTTAATTGCTCAGCATGTACAATCTAAAGCAAAATTATACGGAAATTCATAGTGAAGTAAAATAAAACACCTCATCTATCCACAAAACTGCCTTTGTATTTATAATTTCATCAGGAAGGGCAAACTTATAGAAAGATAATGGCACCATTTATTCTCAAAAGCAGATTTATACCTGTGACTACATATGAGTTAAGGTTAGTTTAAACACTGTAATCTCTTTTCATGCATTTTTAAAATTTTAATTTGTGTTTGAAATATTTAGATGGCTTCTTTGTACCCATGAATAAATAATCCTATATATGCTTTTTTGGCCCACTTAGCAGAGAATGACTGATCTATATTTTAATCCTTTCTCATAGAATCACTGAAATCACAGTTTCCTAGGCTCTCAGGAGAGAAAATGTGGACTCTGCTTTTTGCATTCGCTTTTTCTCTTCTCTCCTGACTCCGGACCTAGGAAGCAATAAAAGAGTGATCCTTCTGGAAGGGGAAGGGAACTTGGCACTGTGGAAGCTCCAGAAGGATACAGAAGGATGATGTCATGTAACAGAAAGGCGGCTTCTGGGTCTCCTGTCTGCAATAGTCAGTTGCCACAAGGGGATTATCATGCAGCATCCAGAGAAATATCACATACCTTCTTCCCTAGAACTAGGTTCTAAACTGCCATAAAATTGCTTCCAAGATGCGTCTGTGGGAACCATGCTGAGGGCTTGGGTGGCTCATTATGACGGAGGCCTCAGAATGAACATGAAACAACAGTGAGATATGGAGAAAGGTATTAATTTGAGGCCCACCATTAGCAATAGAATTGTTGAGAAAAGCAGTCAGAGTTCAGTGTTGGAGCCAGGTTTATTCTTGCACATGATTAGCTTAGTTAAACCACATCAGATGCCCTGAAGCCCGCCCCCGCCACTCTCACCACCTCACCTGAAACACAGAGTTTTGAGAATTAACAGCAATGAAAAAAATCACCTCATGAACATATTAAAGGGATTTTTGTTTTTTTCTAAGATTCTCTAAATGCTGTGACAAAATAAATCTAATGGCAATTTCTGAGGCATACACTGTACATTCAGGGAACCTGGATATATCAGAAGTATTCATGGCCATAGGCCTTATGATGTTCACCATTTTCACTTTTTGGATTGAGATTCTAGAGTCTGGCCCACAAGAAGTGATTTGGGGGGTGGGAGGCACATTGCTGGCACTAGGGATATATTAGCCCATTTTCACACTACTGATAAAGACATATCTGAGAATGGGTAATTTATAAAGAAAAAGAGGTTTAAGGGACTCACAGTTCCACGTGGCTGAGGAGGCCTCACAATCATGGTGGAAGGCGAAAGGCACCTGCTACGTGGCAGCGACAAGAGAGAACAAGAGAGCCAAGCGAAAAGCGAAACCCCTTATAAAATCGTCACATCTCATAAGACTCATTCACTACCTCAAGAACAGTATGGAGGAAATCACCCCCCATTACTCAATTATCTCCACAGGCCCCTCCCACAATACGTGGGAATTATGGGGGCTACAATTCAAGATGAGATGACCAATTCTCCACTAAATACTTTTTACCAAAAAAAAAAAACTCTATTAAAGCACTTAAGTCTAATGGTATTAAAGAACACTTTAAGAAAACAATACATGATTAGAAAAAGATACAAGGAAATACACTAGAACAGATTATTACTTTTCGCACTAATACTTGTCTGTTAAATAGGAAGCAACAGAAACTTATATAGAGATATATAAGTGGCTTTAGTAAAGACCTGTGACCAAGAAAAAAAAAAGTTAGACAAGGTCCTGAGGGAATGTGTTCCACATAACTGGGAATTATAATTAAAATTAACAATATGCTTGATAACATTGGTCTCAGGCTAATAATAGCTGGTATGTAAATAAAATAAATGTTATGGAAGCACACTGGCTTTGATAAAAATATATTTCATCTGCTATTTCTCTTTATCTTCCCAAAAAAATCTCTCATGTGATATGCTAGGCAAAATACTATCTTTCAATTTTACAAATAAGAATTATGAGGGACTGGAGGAAAAATTCAGAATGTATAATATTGTTACAGCAAGAATGCCTGCAGGATATCACACAGACAGTTATTATAGGAGCTGGGACAAGATTCCAGGGCTCCTAATTCTCATTCCCTACTCCTTCCACCAGCCCAGTCCGGCTGCTCACACTTCTGTAGCTCAGCACCATCATAGGGCCCTGGGGACACATCAGTGAGATGAGACTGAATCGTGTTAAAGTAATGTTTGTGTGTATAGACACTTGCACACTAAAATTGGATTTGACATGAAGCAGGGAGGGAATAATTGAAAGATGGATGATAGAATCATGATTAAATAAAATTCCTACAGGCCAGGACATGGACCAAGTTGAAAACACACTCCCTCTTAAAAGGGGTTCACCCATCTTTGGATAGCTCAGATACTCCAGCTAGTGATCTGCAGTCATTCTTTCACATCTGCTTTTCTTCAAAAATAGGTATTAAGTGGTTATTCTGTGACAGGTAGGTATTTGTGCTAGGTCCTAGAATTACAATGGTGAATGAGTGAGCTATTGCTCCATAACGAGCCATTTTAAAACTTGGGGACTTAAAACAATAAGCATTTATTACTGATCTGAAGTCCACAGGTCATCTGGGTCAGTCTCTGATCTAAGCCAGGCTCACTCACTCATGTGTCTGGTCAGCTGGCAGTTTGAATGGGAACCTAATTCACACGTCTGGCAGTTGACTGAATGTTGGCTAGAGCAATAGGATGACTAGACCATATACCTTTTGTTCTCCAACAAACAGTTGCAGTGGAGTAGGGGAGCAAGTGGAAGCACGCAATGCTTCTTAAGCTCTAGTATCAGAAGTTGCACATTGTCATTTCCACCGAATTCGTTAGCTGAAGCAAAGACAATTCAAGCTCAGAAATAAGAGATGAGATAATAGAATCCACATCTTCACAGAAACAGCTGAAAAGTTACACTGTAGGGCATGAGTGCAGGAAGCCATGAACAACTGGGCCATTTTTGTAATCAATCTACTGCAAATGATAAATCAGGCAGGCACTGACCCTACTTTATCAGAACACAAAAACTTTGTTGCTGCAACCTCTACCCATGAATTCTGGTTCATAGAAACAAAATCTAATTGCTTTCCACATGACCAGTTCTTCAAATGCTCGAAGTCATCTCTCATATTTCATGTGAGTTTTCCTTTAAGAATAATTATGTCAAGTCCCTTCCAACATTTATGATGCAATGTGTAAGATGGGACTGTGCTGTAGTGAGAATGTTTATCTCATATGGGTTCTGAAAACAAAGAGGGAGAAATTATGGCAAGGATATGTTGCGACTTGTTTCATCTTAGAATTATGCTCTCAAAGTAACACATAGCTGCCTGGCAGAACAGCTCTGGCACATACACATGCATGATTGTGCATTTTAAAATGAAAACTATTAATGTCAAATATGGGATGAAATTGAATAAATTGGAAATTCATTCAAATTGGAAATAAATTCAAAATGTATAATTGGAGTGGAAATTAATTTTTTAATAACATGGAGGTGAAGTAACATCAAAAAAGAAGAGATTTTTTACAGGCACAAAAGCAAGGGAGGAGTACATGATATTAATCTAAGTTATTTTCTGTCCACAAGATTTAGGGAAAATGATTAAAACGTAAGAGGTTTGAGGTCATTCAAATGAAGAGCTGAACATTAGAATCAGAGTAAGTAAGAGTCGGAAAAAAATAGGTTTAATGTGGGAGGAAATTAGTCAAATTTCTGTGAGGATTGTACCACCTATTAGTAGGAATAGTCAGAGATAATGGCATATAGTTTTTATCAACCAGGGGAAATTAATACCACCCTATTTTAAGTAATAGACAGCAATGAAACATTGAGTTTCCAGCATGACCAGAAAACCAATCACAAAATTCTCAAGTAGGAAGCCCTATGAGCCCCTTGAAATAAAAAACAGTCAAAAAGATACCTCCATGTCACAAATATAGATGATATTAAATTTTTTTCTCCGATATCCACGGCATTATTTGGAGGAAAATTCATCCATAAAGCCAGATTGACTATCAGATTTAGTGTGGAAATACTTGAAGGATTTGAGTGTCTGCTCTTTGGAAGGGAATGAACAGTAGCCTATAAGGGGGTTTTGGTTTACAAGGAACTTCCTCTGAAAATGTTTTTGACCATAATAAAAACTCTATCAACCAGTTCGATCACCCAATTTATTCATTAAGTTTGGCTCTGCCTGACTAATACAGATGTTTCCAAAACTCCAATTCAACTTAAAAAGACAGAGAAATGGTACCACTGCTACCTCATCTTCAAAGACAATTCCAAAAAAATTTTCAAGGCATTTTAAATAAAG
Source organism: Nomascus leucogenys (assembly GCF_006542625.1). Lineage (NCBI taxonomy): Eukaryota > Metazoa > Chordata > Mammalia > Primates > Hylobatidae > Nomascus > Nomascus leucogenys. Next base: position 4,580,749 of record NC_044400.1, on the reverse strand, counting down.
CAGCATTAGAATAAGTGGGTGGCCTTCTCTAGGAATTACTTTGAAGGAAGTTTTGGATGCAGCCTGGGCTGCTTTTCATCCAGCAGACACTGGAAGGCATGCCAGCCAGCGTTCTGATTTAAAAATTTAGATTAAAGGTCAGGAAACCAGCACCCTTAGGCCAAATCCACTTCTCAGCCTGTTTTTATGGATGAAGTTTGGAACACAGCCCTGCCCATTTGTTTATGTGTCGTCGATGGCAGCTGTTGCCTACAACGGCAGAGTTGAGTAGCTGAGATAGAGACCATACAGCCTGCAGAGCCTAAATATATGTATTATCTGCTATTTTTCAGAAAAAGTTTGCCCACTCCTGATTTAGACTATCACCAGTGTATGTACTTATTAAAATCATTTATTTTATTTTGTAATTAAGCTCTGCATTGTTATTATTTGTTGATTGGTTGGGTTACTTATTTGTCACATTTCAGTTTGTTTATTTTAAAACCACTTCATTGAAAAATAAAGCAGAGATACAGAAAACTACACAAACACATGTATAGTGTAATGAATTATTACAAAACAAAAACTCTTATACCATTACTGAGGTCAAGAAATAGACATTGCCAGCCATCCTAATGTCTTTCCACATGTCTCATCCCAATCAGAAAAACCTCCCTCTCTCTAAGTGCATAACCCATATCTTAATTTTTATGGTAATTGTTTTCTTACATTTCTATAGGTTTATCACCCAAGCATACATCTCTGGACACTAATTTTATCTTGCTCATTTAAAAAAATGAGGCTGAGCATGGTGGCTCATTGCCTGTAATCCCAGCAGAGGGAGACGGATCACTTGAGGTCAGGAGTTCGAGACCAGCCTGGCCAATATGGGGAAACCGTGTCTCTACTAAAAATACAAAAATTAGTCAGGCTTGGTGGTACGTGCCTGTAATCCCAGCTACTCAGGAGGCTGAGGCAGGAGAATCACTTAAACTCGGGAGGCGGAGGGTGCAGTGAGCAAGGATCGCACCACTGAACTCCAGCCTAGGTGACAGAAAGGGACTCTGTCTCAAAAAAAAATACACATTTTAAGTCACTTTAATCTACACTTCCCCTCCTTCACCACCGTCTCCACTCTCTTTTCCTTAAAATTTGTTGAAGGCTCCAAGTTACTTGGGCCAAAGAATTTCCCACAGTCTGGATCTTTCTCACTGGATGCTCATGGTGCAGTTCATCATGTCCCTCTGTTCTGGGTATTTTCTGGAAATTGAAAGCAGGATGCAGAGGCCTGATCAGATTGCTTTCGTTTTCTAAAAATGAATTTGTTTATGAACAAACTTCAGAAAGCAAATGGAATCAAACAGGCCACTTTAATAAACACATGAAAGAAATCATAACAACCAAGAAAAAGGTAGGACTAAGCAGTGTCATAAGTGCTCCCCCTTTCATCTGGTCCTTACAATACATTTTAGGGTGAATGTGTAGCTGTATAGGACCCTATTTTACAAATGAGAAAAGGGGGGCTCTAGAGAGTAAGGGGCTTGTTCAATATTCTTCAGCCAGGATGAGCAGACAGGCCTTCTGCCCTTCAGGCATCTGCATCCATTCCACCACTCCACAGTCTTCCTGTGTGTCTGTTCCCAGTCTGGCAGTTTGCTCAACTTCTTAAATGCAATACACATTAATTTAGCAACTACAAGATGCTAGGTACTGTGCCAGGCACTGAGGGCACAGATAGACATGGTCCCTACCCTCAAGTCATAAAATGGACTACTGGAAGTGAATTATATCTTTATTATTCAGATAATTACTTAATTACCATGTGTTACATGCAATAAGATAAAAACATACAGTGTTTTTGGAGTGGGTAATATGGTCAGTAACTCAAATTGTTAGGGAAAAGTGCTTTTTAAATTAAAAGGATGATATAAGAGGTAGACAGGCTGAGAGGAGGAAGGAGTAGAAATGGAGGCAGAGTAGGCAAGGCCTTGACTTCTGGGCAGAATGAATGTATTTGTGAAGTCCCTGAAATGATAAGGATCTCTCAAAGCCCTGGAAGAGATGGTATAATGCAGCATCTGAAGGTAGACTCTGCAGCTAGGCTGGCTGGCTTGGAATCCTGGTTCTGCCCCCAACTAGCTGCCTGACCTTAAGCAGGTTATTTTATCTGTGCTGCAGCTGCCTCGGTACAAAGGAAGAATGAGAAACATAACAGCGGTCTTGGTTCCTTGGGGCTGTGCTAACAAAATACCTCTAACTGGGTGGCTTATAAACAATAAAACTTTGTTTCTTGCAGTTCTGGTGGCTGGGAGGTCCAAGAGCAAGGCAGATTCAAAGTCTGGTGAGGGTCTGCTTTCTGGCTCTCAGGCAGTTCCTTCTCTCTGCTTCTTCACACAGTGGAACGGGCTAACTAGCCCCCTGGCACCTCTATTATAAGGACACTAATCTCAATCATGAGGCCTCCATCCTCACGACCTAATCACCTCCCAAATGCCCCACCTCCTAATACCATCACATTGTCGATTAGGTTTCAACATATTTGGGGAGAACACAAACTTTCAGATCATAGCAACAACCCTATAGGATTATTGCAGGAGTTAAAGGAGTTAATTAATATAAACTACTTGAGCAAGGCCTGGCACATATTTAGCAGTTAATATGTATTTGCTGAATCAAAGAAGGTGAATATACTGGGCAAAAGGAGAAGTTGGTGGTGCTTACGCTGTCATATTTGGACTTTATCCTAGGAATAGTGGTAGACCTTGAAGGTGTTGCACAGGGAGTGACAGGATCAAAGGGGTTGGAAAAACAGATGCCTGAAATAGCAACAACAGCAAAGAGAGCACAAGGCGCTTGATCATCTGACAACCCTAATGTTTTGATCTGCTACAAACTTCTGAGGAAAAGAGCCACCATCAACTAAATAAACAAATGACTGGATTAAAAATGAATGTACCCATATAAGCACCATCTCTTTCTCTACAACTAAAGAATAATCAGCTATGAATTCAACATTCAGAGAAAGATTATTTAGATGCTGAAAAAGCATGATAATCAAAATGTGATGTTTCTCTGCCTGCAAATAGTTATCTGTCCATGTGCTCCAAACTCAGACTAGATCATGACCTCCTTTCAGGACACGGATTAAGTCTTACATGTCCTTGCATTCCCTGCCTTGCATCTTTGCTCAGAGTAGGCACTCAGGAAATTTTTGTTGCAGTGGGTTGAACAATTCTGTGACATTTGATCTCAGAACGGTCTCCATTCATGCTGCTCTGAGCCAGAAGAATAGCCTACACAACGCCCAGCTGTGATCAAGGTGGAGGCCTTGGTTATTAACTCATGAATGATTGCACCAAATAACATGAATTTCCAACAAGAGCTGCTGGAAAATCTGGGGAGTTTACAGGCTTGTAATATACTGTCACTACCTCACTACCACCTTATCTGGGAACCTTTAGAGAATCCGCCTTCCATTTGGTTGTGCTCCAGTATCTAGCACAACGCAAAATGGTGAGCACTTTCTTGATAAGCCCAATACTCTTCAATACCTTCTCGCAGTGTTGTTTTGGTCACTCACTTGGTCCCAGCCATCTTAATGCCATTATGAGGTGAGACCTATAACCTACAGCTTGTTATCTGGTGACCTTCCAAGGAGCCACCACAAGAAACCACGGAGACAACTTCTCTCATGGTTCTCAAATACAGGGAGCATTTCCCCTCCCTGACTAATATGGGACCAGATTCATTCTTCTTAAGGTCAGATTCAACCTCCACCATCACTACCTGGGTGACCTTGGCCAGGGGCCTTACCTCTTTCTGCCTTGACTTCATCATCTCTAAAGCAGTGCTCATAACAAGACCCAGCTCATACGGCTGTGAAGGACAGAACAATATAAATTGCTTTGCCCAGTACCAAACACACAGGTAAGAATTCAATTAACTTAAGCTGCAAATACCTTCCCAGAATCTTTAAAGCAATGAAATCCAGCCCCAGTTTTATACCATCCCAAATTCCGAAAAGAAACAGTGTTAATTCACTTTAATTTTAAAAGTGCCACACAGCACTTTTAAGAGGAGTGGGAGGGTGCCGTGAAGTCAAAAGATCTGGTGTTTGCAATTCCAAAAAGAGGTCAGGAATCATAGCCTAGGAGTGGACTATTTTGGTCTGGTCTCACTGCCCCAACCAGACACTGCGGAAATTGTCCTGCACCTCCTGGGTCACAGCAAACCTTGAAAGGGACCCATGGAAAAACGAGCCTCTCTCAAGATACACAGCAAGGATATTACAGGAGACAGAATTCCAGAAAAGGACATGGAAGCTCTGGGACAAACTTTGCTCAGCAAAATCCCAAACTTAGTTTACACGTTTTCCAGTGTAAATGTAATATACCTCTCGAAGGGAGATAAACCTAACAAGTACATGCCCTAGTGGTGTAGTTCTTTTTCTCTTTCTTTCTCTCTCCTTCCTTCCTTTCTTCCTTTCTCCTTCCTTCCTTTCTTCCTTTCTTCCTTTCTCCTTCCTTCCTTTCTTCCTTTCTCCTTCCTTCCTTTCTTCCTTTCTCCTTCCTTCCTTCCTTCTCTCTCTTTCTCTTTCTTTCTTTCTCTCTCTCTCTCTCTCTGTGTGTGGCTGTCTCTCTCTTAATCAGTTCAGATTTAAGAATATAAGATGAATCCTTACTGTGTACTTCAAATAAATGACAATACATTCAGCTTTATGAATCATTGGCAGCAGACAAGCCCTGTGAAAGCTATCATATGAGAGCATTTACTTGCATTCAGTCTTTAATAAATTAAATATCCCTGTTTCTTATTCATAAAGGCACAAATGTGGCCACTGACATATGGAACAATTATTGCCTTTTGATTACAGATAAATTTTCACTTCTGACAAGGCTAAGAACTTTTTAGCCTAGAAACCCAGACTGTTTTATTCTTAATATTTTCTAGAAAAGGAAATTCTATCTTTTGTTAACTTTAAAGTCTACACAGATTTATTCTTATGATAAAGTATCCTCATCTGCTACATCAACCACCAGTGATTATTAGCATGGAGATCTTGTTTTAAATCTAAACACACATAGTCACCAGCCATCCTTTCTGGATTGCTTAGAAATCAAATAAGAGATGAGCTAAGTGTAGAGGAGAAATTGGACACAAACCTGTCTTCCTTTGCCCCACCCATTTTCCAATTTCCTGGAAATGCAAATATTGACCTTGAGAATTTCAAAGGTCTCTCACGATTTTGTACCTTTTTATATCAACAAATCAGTGGGGGCAAGCTCATAAAATTCTTGTCAGTATACTCAAAAGAGTTGAAAATAAACAAATGCAGTTAGAGGTTGAAATAAGATTAGTGAAAGGCAAGACTAACTGTTGTTATATCAAGTAGCGCTAAGCACCAACTGATCCCTTTTCTAGATAGATGATTGATAGATGATAAAAAGATGATAGATAGATAGATAGATAACCATTACTAGTATTTAGCCAGTGTGGGACATTGAGCCTGAAGATTCCTTTTCTATTCAAGGAAATAGATTCTCTTAGCCAGGTCTTCAATAAGGTAAGGCCATCACTCTCCACCCATCACTACAGGGCCCAGAACAACCCTGAATCTAATGGGAGCCTGGAATCAAAGGGATTGGCAAGTGCATTAGGTAGAAGTTCTGAGCTCCACAAAGGAAAATGTGTTCCCAACATTCAAATCACTGCCCTTTCCGGGCTGCTCACTGTCAGAATGTGAGGAGTCAGCTACTGGACACAGCCACCCTTTTACACATCTCCAAAGGCCCCATACTCATTGTAGTTTTTATGTGCAGTGCTCAGCCTACACAGCAGGATACAACAGCCTTGGTCAGCAGTTCTGTCCTCTGTCCAGGTAACACAGTGACCAGGGTGAAGCTCTGCAAATAGATAAGGCACTCCAGAAAAACACAGCCTTTTTAGCAAGGAAAGGAGCTAACTGGTCCAGTAAACACTCACCAAGCACATTTATAGCCTGAGTAAGAGCTGAGACAAGAACTTGCTATGCAGGACTCTGAACACTTTGACGATTAATCTTCATATTGTCCAAGTAAGGTAAGAACTGAAGGACAATTCCCTGAGATTATCACCAGGCTCCCAGGCCCTTGTTCTAATTCTGATCTTAATGACCCGTGTGATTTAAGGCAAATCACTCAAAGTACATATGGTAAATCTCTCAACCATATCCCATTTATACCTACCTTGCTTAGATGAGGAAGTAAACATGCAAAGTTTTGAATGTTAAAAGGGCTAAACATATATTCACTATTATTGTTATTACAATGTTATCACGATGGGGCAGTGTTAGAGAGAACATGGAATTCTAATCACTCACTTCCTGGCCAATTTATTTAACTGTTCTTTGACTCAGTATCCCCTTTCCACAAAATGAGCATTAAAAAAACTACTCTAATTACCTCATTCAATCATCTGTGTACCCAATTCATGATACATTGTAGGTTCTCAACAAACGTGAAGTTCCTTCTCTTCCTTTTGCCAGTAGTGTTCCAAGGTTCCCAGGAGGACTTCTATTTTATACGGGTGATCATTCACTCCCCAGGAATCCTGTTCCAGGGAGCCCAGAGAAATCCCCTACAAAGAACTGGGTCCAGCTGCATGGAAAGGAATTTCACAGAATTTGGCTCTTCCTCCACAGATTCCTTAGCTGTGTTTTCTATCCCAGACATATTTAACACAAGCAGCTCAAGGGAACTGAATAATATCTGTGGCCTGATCTGAGACACGAAGCCATCTGGAGAACATAACTTCTAACACTTATTCCTGGTTGCATCACACCTAACCACAAAACCCATCCACGCTCAGGGTTTCTCCATCACTTTCCTCTCTCCATGGACTTAAATGCACAGGCCTGCAATGACCTTTGAAAGCTTAGCAAGAGGAATCTATTCTCCCTTTAGTCTCCTGTAGGCTGTTTCCCTAATGAAGGAACAGTAATATGGAGAAGGCAACTTAGAAATAAAGCCAAACTATCCAAAGTAAGTAATTTCTGCATTGTTCTGCAATGTATGGCACATGTTTTCCTGGGAGCAAATTTATCTGCTTAATTTGGTTTTATTTAGGCAACTAGTGAAATTAATTTCCATTCCCTGAGCACTTTTCATCTGATAGCAATGGGGCAGCCTGAGATTAAATGTTCACTATGAATAAGCTACAGAAGGAATTGTTTGTGTGGCAAATCAATAACAGTGCTTCTTTGATACAGACCTAAAGATCTCAAAGCTCTAGCTCAGAAATTGCACGCAGTGCTTTGCTGAACAACCAACCATCTATTAAAATCTGCCTTCCTCCCTGCATATTTCGTCTTAATTCTTATCCTGGTACCATTCCCAAACTTTCCATCCCCATTGGGCTAAAGCTACTCCAGAAATCCTTCCACACAAGATGCAGTCATTATACTGCTCTCTGCCACGTTGTCCCAAGCCAAACAGAACTGGCTGCCTCAAATGCCTGGAAGTGGCTTATTGTTACTAATACACGTTTTGCAGCATAAAGAATGGCCGAGTATCCTACAGTCCTGAGGTTTGGCTCTATTTGGTGGGCTAACTCTGCCTGTGACCAAGAAAACAGCTGAGTAGCAGGGTGGTAAGTATACATAAGGCAACTAGACTCTTAGAAAAAAGCAGTTAGAAAATGTATTCAATAAATATTCACATCCAATTGTGGTCTCTTTCTTTAATTGTGACAAAGGGAATACAAACAAATCGTCAGCACACAATTAGTGCTCTATCCATGGAACAGAATTTCTCAAAATTTCCACGTGTGACCCACCCTCAGACTGCCACGTATGCCCAGACGCTAGTAGGAAAACTGCCTGAGATGCAAAGAAGGTGCCGCTTCTTTGGTTACCTTTGCTCACTGCCCCAGTTGTTTTCTCAGACTCTGGTTTTGGTACACCTTCTTTGCCCTGGTAGTTGACAAAGGGCCAGACTTATAGTTGGTCAGTGGTTTGAAACTAATTGGTCAAAACATCAGGGTGTTTTCCTAAAGCAGGAGGAAATAAAGAGCCCTAACTGTAATAGCATTTATCAGGAGATTTTTTTCCATAAGCACATAATACAGACAGGTAGAGACAGAATCAACATGATAACAAATTCATCAGTATAATTATTGCCAATGAATTTGATCCAAGGTGACTTAAGTGATTTCATTTGGAGAGTAAATGTTGGGAACAAAAGTATTAGGATGGTAGTACAACAAAGGGTGGTTAAGACATGGGTGATGTGGTCCAACCTGGGTTCAAATTGCAGTTCTACTATTTACCAGCTGTGTGACCCTGAGCTAGTAATTTAACCTTGAAGCTTCAGTTTACCCGTATTATGTGCTTAGTGAAGTATAACACATAGTAAGAACTTGACAAAAATGAGCAATAATAAAGCCTCAAATACCAGAATGTTATGGAACTGTTTTAGTCTCAGTTTTAACTAAGCCCAAAATGTTTCCAATTATTTCCAAATTTCAATGTTAGATACCAGACAACTTGAGCAGGATTTACAAAGCAGATGTTCTAAAACTCTTTCATGACCCTTGTCTCCTTACCCACTCATGAGTATAAAAAAATAATTTGGTACAACTAGTAGAATTAGAATGAAAGATTGGAGTGGAATATTTTTTTGGAAATGTCTACCCTCACTTCAGTACTAAGGAGAGAGACTTCAAGGAGATCACTCAGTGAGCTTGTTATGGGTCTCCTGGATGTCAAGCAACAGAGTAAACGGAAAGTGGGCCACACCTGAAAAATATAAAGGACCAGACATAGCTACAGTCCTGTGAAAGAAGAGGAGAGAATTGTCACTGGGAAGTAATTGCATTCCCACAAAAAGAAAATCTCAGATGTGGGCCACATGAAAGAGATGGCACTAAGGTGGGGAGAGAGGGCTTATAGTTCCTTCCCAGGAGAGACAGGGTAGGCAGAACTCTAAGATGCCCTTCAAGATTCCCACCCCCTCCCATACACCTCTGTATGAGTCTCTCCCCTTGTATAATAACCCCTATTGAAGCTAGGCGCAGTGGCTAATGCCTGTAATCCCAGAACTTTGGGAGGCCGGAGTGAGCGGATCACCTGAGGTCAGGAGTTTGAGACCAGCCTGGCCAATATGGTGAAACCCTGTCTCTACTACAAATACAAAAATTAGCCCAGTGTGGTGGCACTCACCTGTAATCCCAGCTACTCAAGAGGCTGAGGCAGGAGAATCGCTGAAACCCAGGAGGTGGAGGTTGCAGTGAGCCGAGATTGCACCACTGCACTCCTGCCTGGGCAACAGAGTGAGACTCCATCTCAAAAAAAAAAAAAAAAAAAAAAAAACCCATTGGGTGAAACCTGTAAGAATGATAGGATAACACTTTCATGATTAGGCTACTAGTCAATTGGCCTTGAGTTGATCAAAGGAGAGATTTCCGGAGTGGGCTTCACCTAATTAGGTGAGACTTTAAAAGAAGACAGTGTCAGAGAGACGTGCTAGCCTGGAAGATGTAGCCTCCATGAGTTCTGGAGCTGCCAAGAAATACATGTTGCCAACACCCATGTGAACTTGGAAGATGACCTCAAGCCTCAGATGAGATCACAGCCCTGGCCAACATGTGGATTTCAGCCTAGTGAGACCCTGAGCAGAGGACCCAGTTATGCTGTGCCTCGACTTCTGACCTATAGAACTGTGAAATAGTTTCCATAGGTCAGAAGATCCATGAAGGGGTGGATCCTGCATGAATGGCTTGGTGCCATCCTCCCCATAATGAGTAAGTTTTTGCTCTATTACTTCCTGAAAGAACTGGTTGTTAAAAAGAAACTGGTACCTCCCCACTCTCTCTTGCTTCTTCTCTCTCCATGTGATCTCTGCACACACCAGCTCCCTTTCCCTTCCCTTCCACCATGAACGAAAGCAGCCTGAAGCCCTCGCCAGCTGCAGATGCTGGTCCCATGCTTCCTGTACAACCTGCAAAACCATCTCTTTTCTTATAAATCACTCAACCTCAGATATTCCTGTGTGGCAACACAAATGGACTAAGACATCTCATTTGTGATAGAACACAACAGATGAAAGATCTTCAGTAGTTGGTTGCTGAAGGAAGAGTGCCAAAATCTCACAAGTGCTCACAGGAGAATCAGGTTCAGCCTTCTGCCTGGCCCGCCATGCTCCAATGCCTGCTTACAATGGCACCAGACATGCAGACCTTCTCTGTTCCCCTACCTTCCTCCCATACTCACCCCCAACTTGAACCCACCACTGTGGGAATCAGGGTCAGAAACCGTAATCATTAAGGTGGGGAGAAGGGTAGAAATGCAACACCAAGAGATGCAGAAGAGGCCTCTCAGCTCCCCACCCCCTTTTCACTGCCAGCTTCCTACCTGCATGGGCCTAATATTTTGAAGGAGGAAGTTTGAGTGAGGCTCCTAGTCTTGATCATTACACTAAACTGACCCTAAGTAAACTGAGTAAATACAAGTATCTGAGTCTAGCTTTCTTCTTTCTAGTTAAAGTAGCTAGAGAAGATTGTATCTCTGAAAATAAGAAGATATATTCCAGGCCTAGTCAAAATTTTATCTAAGAGTAAGGGAAAAAATGACTGGGTTTACAAATAAATACTGAGAAGAAAGGGTTGCTTTACAGTAGCACCAGCCTAGTCTGTTGTTTGAACATAAGAGTTACTGAGATATTAATTATAATTAAATACACCAAGATAAATCTTCTTCTCTGTTTCTCAATAGGAACCATCCAGGTAGAAGAATGAAGTGAGAAAATCAAGTCCACATTCGCTGAAGAGAGCCTTGAAATTGACCTACTGTCGTGACTGACAATACGGATCAGACCATGAACAGAAATTCTGCCATTGGGTTGTGATGAATTCTGCTCTAAGGGGGATCTCAGACATTTAAGGGGAAGGGAAAAGGGGAACTGGTTGGGAGACTCAACATGGCTTTTAAAGTCAAGTCTAAAATGATGGTGACAGCTCCCCTGACAACCCTCTTGCCTCACAGAAGTAGAAAGGATTTCTTGCACACTAAGAATAAACAACTTTCCCAGGGTAACTCATTATTTATTCAGTGCAAGTACGATTGAGAACAGTCCCTGGCAAGATCTGTAATTTACCTAAACGTCATGGTTTTCACTCCTAAAAAGACCACTTGCTGTCTAAACGAGTATTTTCAATATAAATTTTCTTCCTGAGATACAGGTATGCATGAGTGGTAAGTACATACAGGCACACACTCACAGACACGCCTCCTTTTTAACAGATGTCCATGTTTTGTTAAAAGTATGAGAAAGCAGCCAAATCGTTTGTATTTTCACTCCTACAGAGAAAATAGCAGGAAAGAAAATGTTGGGCCATAGAGAGAGCAAGGAATCTCAAGAAGCAAGCATGGAAATGATGATGAGACAACTGGGTTAAGAAGAAGGGCCTGGGATGGGTCCAGAAAAGGTGCAGAGAGACACAGATACATAAAACGCACCAAGCCAGAAGCAAGAGTGAGGACCCCAGCATCCCTTCAACTTATCTAGCTTATTCCTGGTGAGGACTAGGCCTGGAGGGCTGGGCTCTGATGGGAAGGTCCACATCACCACATTTGGTCCTCATCAGCAAGGAGGCAGCTGCTTAGGGAGTGTCCTCCTGAGCAGTTTCATCCCTCATTCTGAAAGAGTTGGGGCTGACCATTGCATACTTAAGCAATGAGTTATGCACAGACTTACTCAAAGTCTCTGTCTGTGATCTCGTTTCCTCCCACCTACATTCCCTGCCTGGAATGCCTCTGTGACACTCTTTCTTCTCTTTATTGAAATCTCAGGCTACCTTTAAGACCCAACTCAACACCTACCACTCCATAAAGTCCACAAGTACATCCCTCATCTCTAAATTCCTATGAAATTTAGAAGGAAAGGAGAAGGGAATTGACATGCTGAGATCATCTGCTTTATACAAACGATGAGTTTGGATGGTTTCCATTCTGTTCCAGTTCTTTCTCACCGTATAACAAACCATCCCCAAAACATAGTGGTTTGAAGCAGCCATTTTACTGTGCTCATGAATTCTGTGTCAGGAATTTGGAAACGGCAAAGCAGGGACAATTCTCACTGAAATTGCTATGGACTTTGAGTGAGATGACTTTCATGACTCGGAGTGATTCAAGTCACTGAGGACTAGAATAGCTCACTTTGGAGGATCCACAGCGAAGATGTCTTCTTCACTCACAAATCTGTGCCCAAGCTGGAATAGCTAACAAACAGCTCAACCGGGGCTCAACCAGAATGCCCACATGTGGCCACACCAGCATGGTGGTCTCGGGGTAGTCAGGCTTCTCAAATGGTAGCTCAGAGTTTCAAGAATAAAAGCTCTGTCTGGCCTTTTATGACCTAGTCTTGGAGCACAGAGTATTTCTGCCATACTCTTTTGCTCCAAGCAGACACAATTTGTCCAGTTTCAAGGAGAAGATACATAGACTCCCCCCCCAATGAAAGAAGTGACATAGAATTTGCAGTTGTGTTTTAAACCCACCACAGATAAAAATCACACATTTAATTCTCACAGAAATGTTTAGAAAGTATAAGTATTTCTCCTTTATAGATGAGGAAAATCAAGACTCCAAGAGGCTAAACAAGTTGATTATTAGTCTCGTGCCCAGAGAAAGGAGTCCAAGTTTGTCTGATTTCAACACCACCAGTCTTTTCATGCAGACATTCTGCCACCCTTGAGTCCCTATCACATTAAGACTTCTGTAATCCTGAACTCATTAATAGCACAGATTGTATCTTTTGTTTCTTGTTACATACATATGACCTAAAAACCTAAAACGATTATGAAAATTCTCAATATTCGCCAACTGGTTTCCACCCCCTTTCTCCTGCTACAAGCATTGCACCTTTCATCTTGCTTTCCCTCCTTACACTGCATAGGTAAACGGACTTTCTGACACCAAGGCTGCTCCCTCTCCAGGGAAAGGAAGTATAGCAGAAAGTCAAGTACCCAAAAACAGAAGTTGCTTTTTGCTTCCTGGCATAAAAAAATGTAAAAAGCACCATTTATTAATTCAACAAATATTTATAAAGCACCTACTATGTGGCCAACAGTTTTAAGCAAGGGAGATAAGGGATTGACTAAAGTTTCTGCCCTAATGGACTGATATTCTAGGAGCTGACATGGGCTAGTCAATAGCTTAAAATATAATATAATGTCAGATAATTATAAGTGCTATAAAGAAAGTAATTGGGCACTGTTTTAGACAGGGTTTCAGAGAATACAATTTGAAAAGCTGACAAAGAAAATGAGGTTAGACAGTCAATGAAGGGCCTCGGGTAGGATCTCATAGGCCACAGTAAAGATTTTGAATTACATGCTGAGTGTGATGGGTTGACACATAAAAGTTTTAAAGCAATAGGAAGTAACATGATCTAATTTACATTTTTTAAAAGGTGGCTTGTGGTACTTTTTAAAAAACTGACTACAGAGGAGCAAGGAAGATTAAATATGGTCACAAATTTTTTGACACTTCTCTCGTTGAGAAAAGGGATCTATTTTTCCTTCCCTTAAATCCAGGCAGACTCTGTAATTGTTTTGACCAATAGAATATAATGAAAGCGGTGCTTTGACAGTTTTTCAGGCTTACACTTTAAGAAACTGGCAGCTTCCACTTCTAGTGTCTTGGAAAACTCATTCATGTAACCTAGCCACCATGTTGTGAGGAAGCCCAGGTAGCCACAAGAAAAGGCCCTGTGGAGAACTGAGGCTTCCAGATGACACTTCGGGCTAAACTCATATCCAAGAGCTTGCACCAACATGCCAGTCACATGAGTGGACCATCTTGGAAGTGGATCCTCCAACCTCAGTTAAGCCACCCTAGGTGACAATGCAAGGAGTAGAAACAAGTTGTCTTCCTGAACTCTTCTGAATTCCTGATCCACAAAATTGTGAGCATAAGTTTGGTGTATTTTGTTATGCAACCATCAATAACCAGAACAAAAGACAAGAGAGGAAGCAGGAAGACCAATGAGGAGGCTATTGCAGTAATCTAGGTGAGTGATAATGGGGTTTAGGGTGCTATCAGTGTAAAGGGTAAAAATTGTTAAGATTCAGAATGTATTTTCACCTTGAAGGAATTGGTGACTATATACGGTTGCCTAAAATCTTGTGTGGAAAGAAAAGGTATCTAAAATTCACGGTAAAAATTAAAGTATTAAGTGTTTTATGAAGTGTTAGGCATTGTGCTACAAGTCTTCTATATGCCTTACCTGATTTAAACATCATGACAGCCTATGAGGTAAGTACTATTGTTAACCATGATTTATACATGAGGAAACTGAAGCACAGGGATTTAAGTAAATTTCCTATGTTTCTTATTTAGTGAATAGTTGTTCCTGATAACTTGAATACAGGCAATCAAGCTCCAGAATCCATGTCCTTACCAATCTTAACCACTGTGTTATAGAGCTGCACTATATTCTCGGTTATTCCAGAAACTAACTACATGACTTTCAGTAAGTTTCTTGACCTTCCTGGGGTTCAGTTTTATAATCTGTAAGCTGAGGAGGCTGGAGAAGACAAGCTTTAAAGTCTCTGCAAACTGTAACATCCTGTGATTCTAAATGCCAGAATTCTTAGAATTTGACCTGTTTGTTTCTGGAATTCAGGATGGATAACCTCAAGTGTAGTCACAAGAAATAAGAGACAGAAAGTTTATTACAGACCCTAGAGACATTCCAGGCCTGTGCAATATATGAAAGATAAGGCACTTTAAAACCATCCCCCTCAAGACAAGAGCACGCACCCAGGGTCAGCTGCAGCTTCTCTCCCCGCCTTCTCTTCTTCTGGCTCTGTGGCCCAGGGTGACCAGCAAGACCTCCCAGAAGTTTAGTCCCAAGGTTCATATAATGCTGACTACAAAACTGCAAATTCATTCTGGAGCCGCAAATTGGACAAGCTCCTCATGGATGTTACACAGAGAAAGAAGCAATTGCAATTCTGAGTTTTATCCCTAGGTCTGCCAGTCTATGACACTCCTCATATCACCTCAAGCATGTTACCAAAAATCAAATTTTTTTTAAATCGAGAATGCATGCTGGGCTTAGTTCTGAGTTCCAAATGCTTCTGTTTATCTCAAATTATTTCAAACTCTCAAGATACCATGAAGAAAATTATGATTGCAGCTAGAAAAGCACTTTAATCTTCTTAGTGAAGGGTGGCGTGTATACTCAAGGAACCTGAAGAGTCATTTTTTACCAATATGATATGATTATTGTTCCTAAAAAGTAAAACCAAAGAGCTAAGTTTTTGAGCACTTATTATGACTGAGTCTGGTGTTTTGTGTGCATTCTTTCCTTTGACATGCGTATTAATATTATCATCCCATTTTCAGATGAAGAAACTGACATTTAGAAGCAGGAAGGGGCAGAACTGAGATTTGGGTTCAGAAAGTCAAGCATGCAGAGCACAGGCTCTTAACCTTACACCATACTGCTCCTCTCCTGTTTCTTAAAGCACAAAGCTAGACTGATCTCTCCTATGGATGTTGCATGTTAATATAGTATAAGAATGAAGCTCTCAATGCCAAGATTACAACCAAAGGCCCCCAGCAACTTGAAAGTCAAATTTTCTGAATATATAAGGTGATAGGAGTCTGTTTTAATCCATTTTGTACTTCTTATAATACCACAAACTGGATAATTTATAAAGAAAAAATGTATTTCTCGCAGTTGTGGAGGTTGGGAAGTCCAAGAGGACCTAGTGGAAGGCAGAAGGGCATGAGAGCACACATGATAGCAGGGATCCACACCCAAAAGCCCTTTAGTAAAGGTGCTAAACCCACCCATGAGGATGGAGGCCTGTGGCCTAATCACCTCTTAAAGTTCCCATCTCCCAATACCATTATATTGGCAATTCAATTTCAACATGAGTTTTCAATGGGACAAACATTCAAACCATAGAAGAGTCCTTTTGGACTTTTTCATTTCACATAGCATGAATATTTTAGTGAAATTCCTATCCACCCACCCCCACTCACACACCAGGAAGAAGGATTGCTAATATTATTAGACAGATTTCAAGATGCTGATGGAACCACAGTGGGCAGGGACATTGTGTATTAAAAGATCTTATCCAGGAGGGCTTACTTTTACCTGCTTCTAGCTTCCATGTCTCTGGCTGGCTAAGCTCTACACTGACGTGGTCATCTTGCCTTGGCCTCTGCCATCATTGCATTAAATGGTCAGCCTGGTGAGCTGAGCCAGACCTCCTGGAACCTGGCAATCTTCATGTCTGCCCTCTGATTTCCATGTAGCCAAATGGCCAAGAAAGCAAGCCAGGATCTACCCCAGACCTACCTAGTTTACTCTCTTGGCTGTCTCCCCATGCAGAGGGTTTTGCTGAATGAGTGAAGACCTACTTGGGAACTGGTTGTTGTGATGTTTTTTCTTCTCTGTTCGCTGAGCTGCAGCACTCTCCTCCCTCCTGACAAGGTCCCAGGTTGGTAGTGATGGGGCCATGTTTCAGTGAGTGGAATTGTGGTGTGGTGTTGCCTGGTCCTGCGTGGTTTTCTTTCACAACTCCCAGCCTCTGTCCTCCTGGATCAGTTATGGAGCCACACCTGAGCAGGTTGGTTATTGTGTTCCTTTGCAGCACTTGTTTCTCTTCCCTGTGAGCCATGGAGTAAGCTGCCCTAGTATATCCAGAGGCCCGAATTCTTCTCTCTTCTCAAACCTGATCATAAGTGCATGTACCATTGCATGTATCTCTGTAACCCGTGGTTTGGTCCAAGGGTTCAGATTTAGAGATTTGGGGCTTGCGGAAGAGTAGTTCTTGTGGGTCTCTCGCTGAGTCCTCTGTGCCAACCTGGCCTTCTCTAGAGAATACTGCATTCATGAAGGGGACACTTATCCAGTCACTGATAAGGTAAAATTTAGCTTCCCATTTGTCAGTTTTAGTCATGGGTGGAGCTTACTTCCTGAGAAACTTCCTACAGTATAGGTGTCTAGTCCAATGCAAAATGTATGCATTCTTAGGTCCCTTGACTGAACTATATCTCAACATCATCAAAACCTCACCCCAAATTCCTACCATACTAACTTAGCTTTCATCAGAGGGCTCTATGTGGATTCATCTGACTTCAGCCCAGCTTATTTAAAAATATGTACTTTGTTTCTCATCTATTGTTCTTTGTGTGCAGTATCTGTCTCAGGAAAAACAGAAGAATGCTTGGACCAGCACAGGATCCAGGCATCCCTCTCTCTTTGCCCATAATACTATTAAATCCTCACTTAATTCCTAATAATTCTCTTCTGTTTATTAAAGATGGAAACGAGAAACAACATTGTCTCTCTGCTACTGGGCCACCAACCAAGTTCAGATGGAGGAGGATAAAGTTACGCTTTAAGAAAGCCACTCTAAGTTTGCCCTTACAAGAAGCATGTAAATTGGGTTTTTATAGCACCGTTTCCATAGAATAGATGAAAACCCAGAAGCCTATGGGCCTCAAATGACCTGACACATTTTCAATAGCATCAGCAGGAACAGAAGTGCCATGAAGCATCCTGTTAAATCACCAGTGCCTCAGCCCGACCACAGAATCTTAATGTGAGAGCCTTATAGGTCATGTAATTTAACTCATAGAGAAACGATGCTCGCAACTCCCTGGGGATTTTGTTACCAGTCTCTGTCTTTTCCACAGCTGGATGTTTCTAAGCATAGAAACATCTTTTACTCTGACCTGTCTCCTACCAATGTCAAAACTGCTGCAGTAAGGCATCAAATAAGTCTAGGTCCTCTTACAATTTTTATCTCCTTGAGTTTTAAAAATTAATCATCATGCCATGATGATGGGCCAAGAGACTCATCATCCTGAGCTACCACCAAGGCTCTTCAGAAAATTAAACTTCCCAATTTGACCAAATGTTTCCTCATGGGATGTGAATTATAGACCTCATGCCATTATGTTCCCTTGTGTCTGGATGTACCCTAGATTGTCAAAGTTCTTGTTTGAGTGGGATATCATAAGACAGCAATATTCCAGATACGCTGTGGCCATCACGGAGTAGAACAGGACCTTGCCCCTCTGTTGATATGAATACCAACGCCTCTTCAGTGACATCTATGATCTTGCTACATTTTTAGCAGCTACATCACACAAGTGGCTACCCACCTGCACGTAGTCAAGAGCTTGGCTTTAAAAGTGAAAAGCTGATGAGGCGCTGTGGTTCACGCCTATAATCCCAGTACTTTGTGAGGCCGAGGCAGGTGGATCACCTGACATCAGGAGTTCGAGACCAACCTGGCTAACATGGTAAAACCCCGTCTCTACTAAAAAATACAAAAAAGTAGCCAAGCGTGGTGGTGCATGCCTGTAATCCCAGCTACTCGGGAGGCTGAGACAGGAGAATCACCTGAACTCAGGAGGTGGAGGTTGCGGTGAGCCAAGATCATGCCACTGCATTCCAGCCTGGGCGACAGAGTGAGACTGTGTCTCAATAATAATAATAATAATAATAATAATAATAATAAATAAAAGGGAAAAGTTACAAAAATGACCAGGATCACCAGGTTACCAACTTCTTCCTTCACTGAGCCTAAACTCTTTCCTGGTTCTAAAAGCCAACTTTTTAGTCCTCATGTGTGGTGGCATTACCCCTTCTTGAGAAACACACTGTAGGTGGCTAGAGTGGGAGTCCAGCTATAATCATGGTGCAACACTATTGAAGGTGCAGGGAGTGACATCTAGAAGCAAAGCAAGTGGAACATTACCAGGAGCTCCTAGGAACATTTCACTGGGGCCCATCCAGCCACTCAGAGAGTTTAAGAAACTTGCCCAAGACTGCAGAGCTATTCAGTAGTAGAGCTGAATAAATTTGTCTGGGTAGTATTCTTGTTCACTACTCTATATTCTCTAACCAGCCAGGTTTAGTGTTTCTCAAATTATAGCTCATGGACCATTACATCAGAATCTTAAAAATAAAGGTTCTTGGATGCCACTCCCGCTTTATTGAATCAGATTCTCTAATAGGGCTCTAAAATTACCTTTTTCCCAAACTTCCCACATGATCCCTAAGTACATCATTGTGTGGGAACCAGTATCATAGGTAACTTTGACTAAACCATTCTCCACCTAGAAGGAGAAGATAAAGACCAGAAAACCCTTAATGAAAGTAACAAGATCTCCCAGGTATATAAATGGCAATGCCTTCTCTCTTAGTCTGTAAGATGTACTAGGATACAAACAAAAAAAAAAAAGAAAAAAAAAAAGAAAAAGAAAAAAGAAAAACCCTTACCCCATGAACATCAAACAGTGGTTAAGCAATAGTGCTTACATTATCTTGTCTTTTTTGCTTGGTGGGAAAAATATTGCTAAAAGCTGCTTGGTTCCATGGGACTAAAAGATAAGAAGATCAAAAGATTTTAATAATTGCTAGTCACTGCTCTACTGGTAAACAACATGATTATATGAGCCATCAACACCTCAGGGATCTCTGTCATTCACTGACCTGAAATGGAATAGAGTTCAAGAGGCAGGATGAGGCTCCTGAGGTAAATAGGAACCCATCATAATGGACCCTGTAGTCCTTAACAAAGAGTTTAGACTTTAACTCCTTTAAGAGAAGGAGTTGTGACAGAGACTGGCTAAGTGTTCTCCAACTCTCTTTCTTTTCCTGATAGGTAGAAAGCTTGAAGCTGGACTACATTTCCCAACCTCCCTTTGGTTAAGTCTGGTCATGTGACTGATGTTTGGCCAATGGGCTATGGGTGAAAGTTTTGTACTCTGCTTCCAGGCTTCGGCCATAAATCTTCCCATACTATCCTCAAGTTTCTCTTTTTCCCCATCCAACCATCTAGAAGTTAAAGACTAGAGGAATCTAAAAATTGATAAAGTCCAAAGAAGGAAGGAGCCTGGGTCCCTGACTCACCACATTGAAAGCTGCCCATTGCACTCTCATATTACACTAGTGCATGAGCAAGAAATACATTTGTATTTCATTAAGATATTGAAATTTGGGAATTTATTCAGCACAATGGCTAGCATTATCTTAACAAATACAGGAATTATTACAGGACTTATGGTAATATGATGAGCTCTTTTATAGAAAAGCCATCCTGATGTCACACCCACTTAGCAAAAAAAAAAATTAGATACAAAAGGTAAATAAGAATATGAGTTACTTACAAGGAATCTTCTCTGTTTAAAAAAGAACAACGATCAAGAATACTAATGATGCACAGCTTAGAATGACTTCTATGGGTCATTTGATTCTGTAATCTGCCTATAGACAGCTGAATATCTATCAACCATTCCAACCGAAGGGTCATTTTCTTATTTTTAAAGAGCTCCAACAATTTATACTCCCTCTCATAGTAATCCAGAATTGTCCTTTGGATTAAGATATTTTTCTTTATGTATAAATATCATTTTGCTGCATTTGAAAAATTGTCTCTGAACAGCTGGTATGGCAGTCTGCTAGTTTTCCCCCAAATATACTCTTCTTTCCTTCCAAACACTCATAGTTTTTGTAGGGCACATGGGCAACCAGTTAGAAACTATGTTTTCCAGTCTTTCTTGCAGCTAGGTATGACTAGGTGACAAGTTCTTTCTCATAGAATGTGAATGGAAGTGTTGAAGGTAACCACCCCCAGCCAGACAGAACATTTGTTAATGTCATTGGCAAGACTATGCTTTTTCAGAGGTCCTGGCAACCAGGTGCACTCAATAAATGTTAAATTTATTTCTACCCCATTTAATCTGTTATGAACTCAACACAATATGCTTAATATGATACTATTTTCTGAGTGTAAGAAAATGGATAGGAAAGTAAAGGACAAGGAATTGACTATTCTGGCTCATTGTACCATAGTTTAAGGTTTCTATTTGGTGCTCACTTCCCAGGCCCGCACTGTTCCTCTAAGACAAAGAGAAGCTGTTTAACGTATGTTTAAACCAGCCATCATTTACCCCTCTTTTTCTCACATTTAAAAATGACATTCATCTTCAAAGTTTTAAAAAATAAACCAGCATAATTTCTGTAATTAGGAAAAATACAGATAAGCACAAAGAGGAAAATGCCAAATTCTCATAATTCCATTCATAGTGGTAACTTTATCATTCTAGTCTTTTTAATTAACATAGATCTATACCTTTTTTGTTTTGTTTTTACAAAAATAAGACCATTATCATTACATGGAGTTAGGTAACTTTCTTTTGTTTCCTTTTTTAGTCCCTTTAGTCTCTCTCTCTCTCTCTCTCTCTCTGTGTGTGTGTGTGTATCAGCTTTATTGAGACATAATTCACATAACATAAAATCCAACCTTTTCAAGTCTTTTAAAGTGCATAATGTAGTGATTTTTAATATATTCAAAGTTGGCAGCCATCTAATTCTAAAAAGTTTTCACCACTCCAAAAAGAAATTCAGTATCCATTAGCAGTCACTCCCCATTCCTGCCTCTGCTCAGCCTTTGTCAAGCATTAATCTACTTTCTGTCTCTATGTAATTGCCTATTATAGACATTTCATACGAATGGAATATTATCATCTGTGGCCTTTTGTTTCTATCTTTTTACTTAACATAATGTTTTTAACCTTCATTCTTGTTGTAGCATGTGTTGGTACCTTTTTTTCCTTTTTAAGGCTGAATAATATTCCATTGTATAGATTTACATATTTTATTTATCTATCCATCAGTTGATGATGGACATTTGGTTTGGTAACTTGTTTTTTACTTATCAAATTTTTATTAACATGGAAGTGATCCTCTTTAAAATCAGTTTACTGCCTGCAGAGTATTCCACTGAATGAGAAGAATCATTCTATTGAATGAGATGCAACATATTACAAACTATATTGTGATAACATGTTTTTGCAATACTGTCTCACTGTAAGTTAGACTTGGGCAGCCAGAACGAAATCCACCAGTCCTCAAGTTGCATATGGGGCAGGAGCAGGGGAGAGTAAGTACAAATATTGGATAGGATAAGGTAGTGAGGTGAGACGGGGAGGCCATTTTCTTAAGCTACCTACCATTAAGGAGAGCAGATTCCGGAATATGCTGCTGACAATGTCTGTTATCTTTCAAATAAGATTTGCCTGACCAAGGGCAGATGTAGGTCACAGACTGTCAAGGTGCGATGCTAGTCTCTTTCAGACCTGAAGCGGCCTGAGGCAGTACTCTCCCAGCCCTAAAAGGCTGAATATAAATCATGCTGGTTGGCAATTTCTGCTGACGTGCTGCCTGACACATGGCTAAAAGCCTTTCTCAGAGCTGAGAATAAATTCCAAGACAGCAATGACAGCTATAACAATGCTGCCACATGTTAAAGTGTTTAAAAGCCCTCAACAGGAGTAGTCATTCAACACAACATCCTTTACTTAGATAGATCCTGCACATTGCAAGACAATGGGGTGGGGGGTGCTATGCTAAAGAAGAAAGGGAGAATAAAGATAGTTCTGCAAAAGACTACGGGGTGAGGTTTACAAGCAATGTTTAGATGAAGTCGCCCCGGTTCCACCCTCACCTCCCCTAGCCCAAGGGATCAAGTTCTTCTAAGGCATTTCAGTCATGAGCAGATGTCTACTGTGCAACAAGAAAATGGGACAAAGGGGGATAGAGCATTGCTTGAAAGAGCATAATAAACACAAATTATGCTGCTTCCAATAGACCGTACGGCTTTCATTTGCAATCTGGCTTATTCCACGTGATTTGTTTCTAAAGGGCTCTGGTTTGTTCTGGGATGGAGTTGTGGGAGGTGGTTAGGCTGACATTGTGTCCTGGGGATCAGCTTCTGTGGGGTGTCCACTCAGAACATGTGTTCCAAGAGCATTTTTGAGATTCAAGGGTTTTACTTAAAAAGCAGTCACAAAGGGAGCAGGTTTGCCAGCCTCTTTGAAGGAATAAAAACGATCTCTTTTTAGTAGTTTGCCTTTGCAAAAATTTGCCAGAGACTAATTTTTTAACCAGTAAAACTGTATGTGTGTGTATATACGTGTACGTGTGTGTTTTTGGAGAGTTGTTTTGTGAAAGGAACATGACTTGAGATTTACAGAAAGACTTGGCAACATGGAGCAAACTGAGGGACCTTCATGAGTCAAAAGAAAAAAAGCAACTCCCCAGTGGTTGCTGGCTCACAGATATTCTGCAAAATGTCCTGGGATGGGGACCATCTGGACAAAGATATTCCCACCCCACCAAACAAAATTTGAGTTAGAAAACAGGAAAAACACACCCCCACACAAAGCTGAGCCAAGAAGGCAAATGATGGAAGGGCGGCACCTCTGTCCAATTGCCAGGAGGAAGCAGAGCTCCCTCAGCACCTTGGAACACGCGGGCACTCAGAGTCCTGGGGGCATGCCCCCTCAGGATGTCCCAGGAGAGGGAAATGTCACCAGGGTCCTGCTGACTGTGAAACTGAAGAAGACTAGCCAAATGGGAAGGAGAAGAGGGAAACTGAGAAATTTCTATTTTTATAACCATTTTCCGTGTTTTCTCCAAGTACTTAGAAGATGTCCAAAATAAGGGCTATTTCCTCTTTGGCTTTGATTGATAGAATGGCCATTTCCTTCCCAGGATTCAATACTGAGTTTGAAATCTTATGGGGTCTAAAAGGATGGAAGATTTCATTAGCTAAATCGGATAGACAGTCAAGTTATCAAACATGTAAATTAACATATGAGACAGTCCCAAATAGACAAGACAATTTCACTGACATGAGAGACTATCTACAAACTTAATCAAACTTGTTTAGTTTATTTTGCTTATCGTAACTCCTTAAAAATTCTCCTATGGACTAGGTTCTCTAAATTTATAGGTTAGTTTGAAAAAGATAAACTTTGATCATAGATGTTAGCAGTCCACAGGAAGAATGCAGCTATTTGTACATTTGTATCATTGTTGCTTTCATGGCATTTGTTTTCTAAGTACAGTAAGATGTCAGAGTTTTCAATCTTTGTATGAAAAATTACCGGTGATTTTACCTGGATTGGGGCCTAAAACATTGCTTTGCAATCAGAGTGGTGAAGGCATGCCTTCAACTTATAGCTAAACACTCCACTCCCCGTAAATTACTTCAACATCTATTTCTTTTCACTTTATCTTTGAACTATGTAGTCAGAGTGTCTCCTGTCAATCAAGAGCCCATCTTTCTGTATTTGAGAAGCCCATTGATTATGGGCATCTACTTTCCAGAACAGCTATCCACAACTTGTGGTCCACAGTTCTGTGCTGGTCCAAGAAAACTCAGCAAGTGGTCCACTTGCCCTCCCTAGATAGAGAAGTAAAAGCTGACTGCTGCCTGTCAAACAAAACAACTATACAAAGACACACTGGGAATCGCTCATCCAGACCACAGGATAGTCTCCAGCTATTATCAGAGCTTGAAAAAATGAAATCAATCCATGTGGCCAGGCCAGAGCATTGTGGTCCTGGTTGCTAAGCACCCACTTTCTAGTCAGGAGTTTTTGCTTCACCAGCCAGCCTCCAGAGCCTTGCGATTTTTCTAAAGTGTGTGTGTTTGTGTGTGTGTGTGTGTCCATCTTTACCTCTGAAATAGGAGATACAAAGATATAGGCATTTTAAGATTAGACTATTCGGGAAAAAGAAAATGAAAAATAAGATAGTACTGTGGTAGTATTTATTTTTTTCTCTCTTCCTTTTTTCCTTCCCTACTTTCTCTTTTACTTTTTGTCAGTGGGATGCTTTCCCTACAAGAATGTTACAATGAACCCCATTACATAAAAAGGTAAAGGTAGAACTGCTTTGGTGAAAGGTGGAGTAAAGGATCTTGATTCTTGCTCTATCTCTTCCTTTAAGTAGTACTTTTCTTTGTCAGCCAGAGATTACTCCACTGTGCCTGGAGATCCACAGAATGCCTATGAACACTGGGGTGGTAGAAAGACCATTGAGTGCCTTGGCAGGAGATGAAGACTCCAATTTAGAAATGGAGCTCAGGGGCCAAGCGCAGTGGCTCACGCCTGTAATCCCAGCACTTTGGGAGGCCAAGGTGGGCAGATCACCTGAGGTCAGGAGTTCGAGACCAGGCTGACCTACATGGCAAAACCCTGTCTCTACTAAAAATACAAAAAAAAAAAAAAAAGAAAGTAAAAGAAAATAAAATAGCTGGGCACGGTGGTGGGCGCCTGTAATCCCAGCTACTCTGGAGGCTGAGGCAGGGGAATTGCTTGAATCCAGGAGGTGGAGGTTGCAGCAAGCCATGATCATGCCATTGCACTTCAGCCTGGGTGACAGAGCGAGACTCTGTCTAAGAAAAGAAGAGGAGAGGAGAGGAAAGAAAAAGAAAAGAAAAGAAAGAAAAGAAAAGAGAAAAGAAAAAAAAAGAAAAGAAAAAGAAAAGAAGCTCAGGCCACATTCCGCACGTCAGGAGCCAGAAGGAACAGGATGGGCCAGGCACTCAGAGCAGCCTCAACGGAGCAGGTCAGCTTAGTGGGTGGGGAAGTTGGCTTCACTCCCGTGCTTCAGCCAGAGTCACTTCTCTTACAACTGGTTCCTACGTTGGGTTCCACTAGGATTCCAGAATTTGTAAAATTACATATATTGGTGATTTCTAAGATCTCTTTCAATCACAAAGTTCTGTCCTAAGGTTCTAACTCAGTTGTGTTTCATCTCACTTTTCTTTGGAGAAAATAATTCCTGAGAGGTCACCGAATCTAGCCAATTATTCATTTGCCAGCTGTTGAGTGAACGTCATTAGTGTTTTTCAGTGTTCCCTCCGTGTTGTGCTAAAGTCCCATAGTAAAAATGCCTGGCTACTTTTCTTTCAGGAAAAGAAACAACCCCATGACAGTTCAGAAAGCAAAGAATTAATCAGTTTTATTCCTAAAAATGATTTATTATAGCCATGTATATAAGATATAATCACCTCAATCAAGTTATCTTTATGAGTTCAGCCCAATTTAAGTCTTTTAACCTTAATGTTATTCCCAAGCATACACATTTTAGAAACGTTGATAGTTTCCCAAATTATAACAAGCATCAATGGGCGGTTTGTATAAAAATTACATATTGAAGAAATGGTAGACCTACAGTATATAACTTTTTGAAAAAAAATTAATCCCCAAATAAATAACCTTTACCTCTATTTTGATTTTTTATGTTACCTTCCAGTTTCTACACATGCTTTACATGGCTGTCATGGTATCTATATTAATTTGCAATGTAACTTTTAAGTATATTGAAAACAGTTCGTTAAGTTTCTGTATACTCTTCCTAACTATAATTGGTAAAGTCTGCATAATATTCCACTGTGCTGATGCATTATATTGTGTTAACCTGACTAACCTGTTAGTACATCCATGACAGACCAGGTAGCAAGAAAAGCTCAGAATCATAATGCCAGAGGTCACAGCTCTGCTTTGTAGAGTCCTATCTCTGAACCATCAAAGTACTCTGTTTGTCTCACATTACCACTGGAGCAAGGACCAGCAGATTATAGGGCCTCCCTTTGTTCTCAAGGTTGGAAAATACATATGGCAACTTGGATGTAAAGTGCATATTATATAATGACATTCCAGCCTATCCTGGCCTTCAAATACAGAGAAAACTGAAAGTATTAAACCCGCACAGTCCCATCAGGTTTTGACTGAAGCTCCCAGGTCTTAGACTTTGCCATATCCAAGTCATTCTTGGTTATCTCCAGTCCTGCTTTACAGAAAACCAATAAGTCAGAAATGTCTATAGAAGTGACTTAATTGGGAAGTAACTTAAAAAGCATATAAATTGGCAATAAACGCACAAGCTTTGGAGCTGGAAATCTTTAAGGATCTAGGAAATATGTCTCCACTTAAAATATGTAATACACCTCTTCTGTTTGGAATCTTGTGAGCTTTAGGATATATTTCTGGTAAAAGCTTTTGTCATCTCTCAAAACATCAGGCAACATTGGGCCTTCAGCTGTGTGTTTCAAAATGGATAGGCCTTGACTTTTTTCTTCAACCAGAATTTGGTTTTCAGGTATAGCAGGTGGCTATTTTGATTATGTTCTACGTTTAGAGGGTTTTGTCAACGGGAACCTAAAAATGTCACTTCATAGAAACATTCCTTTTTGTTCCCCTCTTACTGTTATTTCTTGTCATTCTTGATCTAAAACATGCTAAATAATTCCAGTCTTCCAATGTTGTTTGCACCTTTCCAATGCTCATAGCGGGTACATGGGCTGTATAAATACTCACGAGGAAATCAGTCTCTGAAAAGTGCTAAATAATCACGTTATTGGAGCTCCAACAGCCATACAAAGCACTTTCATTTTCACAAGTACATTTTCAATGTAATAAAATAAAGAGTGTTAGTTAAACAGAGACATTTGCACCATGGGAGGTTGCAGAACTATTCAAAGGTAACATTGATAGAGGTTAATACATGAAAAGGCTGTTGGGAAGAGATTATTATTATTATTTTAAGTGGAAATGTACTTATAGCGTTTAAAAAGAATAGAACTGTAATTTTATTAAGACAGGTCCTCAAGTTCTGGGGTTTTTTAAAAATACAAATTTGCATGTGATTAGTATATATCATTCAGTGAAGCCTGAAATACTTCTAGCATTTCCCCACCTTCTTTTTTTCTCTTAAACGTACCAAAGTTCAGTATATCAAGTTGACAAAGTCTAACCGGGATAAACGGCTGGCTTGAAATGAACCTTGATTCTCAGCAGCCACAATCATGCAAAGAGTAATAACCGCTCTGCTAGGTTGTCGCCACAGCTCACGTGTCATTAAGAAAATGAAATCCTAGCCTTTGTCTCCACCTATGAAACCTATTATTGAGACTTTGAAGTTAGGAACTCCATTGCAATCATTAACACCAACCACCAGAAACCACTTTGTGCCAAAAATATTTCAGGCCTTCTTCCACATCACTTTTGGAAAAAGTTCCAAAACTCCACTTTGACACAATATCTAATTTTTTGAAGAATTTTATTGAGTCACATCGTCACAGCGAAAGAGATGCATGTGGTCAAAACATTACTTAACTTTCCAGACTTGTCTTAAATGCATTTGAAAATTCTCTTTTTACCTTCCCCTGCCTTCCGATCTCATTTGTATGCAAGGAAAATTTAAAGATATACTGGATCTCTTCAATACCTAGAACTGTGATGACTGAGCCTCAACCGTATTTCATTAAATATGTTTTTTAAGTATTCTACTTGCCAAGCTCATTGTGTAATAGAAAGACAGGAAATGTCTTTACTGAATACCTGATCTGTACATATAAATATTATCAAAATGTTTTTTAAGCCTCCAAAGGTTTATCTTGGGTGAAATTTTCACAATTCAGTATTGTCTCTGTTCCTAGTATTGTCTCTACTACTCATCTCCAGTCCTTACAACTCTATACTTTGTCAATGGCATCACCGTCTTGAGTGCTCACAGCTCTAATATTTAAAAAAAAAATGCTCCCTCAAAAAATATCCATAGTTCTGCACTTCATGGAGCTTACAAAAATACACTAAAAAAATACCCGTTGTTCTGCACTTAATGGAGCTTACAAACACACCCCTTACTCTAACTTATAGGGCATGCATTGACGGGCAAGAATCCCTAACTCGCCCTCACTTTGTTTGTAGCTCTTGCACCCCAGTTGTAAAAGTTTCAAATTTTGTTAAGCAAACATCTCCCCAGACCTAGGAAAACAGCAGAGCATATTGGCTTAAAACAGACATCAAATCAAATTGCACCTCTGATGCTCATTAGTTGTTTGATATGTGACAATGACTTATCTTCTCTAAGCTTGTGTCCATATCTATAAACTAGGATAATAATTGCATTTATGGGATTACTGTAAGAACTTAATAAAACGTTTGTGAAGTATTTAGCTCAGAACTTAACACAAAATAAGCCAAAAAAAAAGTTCCCTTTTTTTTTTTTAATTGCTTTTGTTTTTATTTTACAGCTTCTCATTTTGTTCAATTATGGCTACTTATCCAGTACCAAATACACTCTCTGCCCAAGTTCCATAGACTGAATCTGTGGAGTTTATCTATGCCATTATTATCGTCCTTCTGATAGTTTGGTGGCTTATAATTTATTCCTAAATAACTCCTTGTTTGAACTTTTCACCTCATTTATAAATGCTTTTAGGAAAGGGATTATATCATATGCTTCTCTGTTGGATGAATTATTTGAGAAGGTAATCACTTATTGAACATCTATCAGGTGCAAAGTATTCCACACACTGTCAATCAGTCAGCAAGCTTTACTGAATACCTGATCTGTACATATAAATATTCTCAAAATGTTTTTTAAGCCTCCAAAGGTTTATCTTGGGTGAAATTTTCACAATTCAGTCCTTATTTTGTAGAAGCCTCATGTACAAACAATGGAACCACTCTGCTTGGCATAGATTTACACTGCCAGCAAATCTTTCTTTTTTAGCAAGCGTAAACATCTCAGTGTGAGCAGGAAGTTCAAGTTCTGTTAGAAAGTGTTCGTGTACAGTAAACACAAAGTAATAAAGATACCACAATTTTAGTGCAAGTCTGCAGGGAGCCTGAGAATCCCTCAATCATATAATGTTACAATTTCAAAATTCTTTTAATGAGTATCTGTAGGAATTGAGTTATAATGCCTTTTTTCAAAAAGGTTTGTAACATGACATGAATTCCCCATCGAAGTGAACTTCACGTTGGCATCCAATTTAAAATGTTACAAAAACGACATTATTGCCCAACATCTGTTTCATCATCTGATGATTCTGTTGTAAGATTATGATGAGGAAGTTATTTCAGCAGAAGCCAAGAGACCCTTATGCTGCCATTATCCTTAGATTACTTTCCTATTACTCGTACGTCAGGCTCCTGGCTGGGAAGGCACAGAATCATCTCATCGGAAAAGAACATGAAATGGCACATTGGCTCATTCTCAGATTCATGCAGGACCCCATTTTATCTGCTTCAAAGAAATGGTTGTCTATTTCTCAAGCAATGTAGTTGCCAATTACCAAACATAATTTCTAGAAATTTAGAAAAGAAACATTTTCTAATTTCAGCTCTTATTTTAATAAATTTATTTCTTTCTTTGGCCCCAAAGTGTCTTATGCTGACAGACATGTAACAAATGTGATGATCTGCCTACTGGCAAGGTATGTAGATATTATTTCACGGATAGAGATTACCAATCAAAGCCATCACACTGCTCTTGGGAAAAATAACTACTATACGTATGATTACTGAAAATTATTTTAGTATGTTTTAGCTGTTTGAAATTATCCACTCAGATTAAACCCATTATTAAAAGTCTGCAGTCCCATATCTCATATATAGCAGGTATTCAATTACATGCTGAAATGTAAAATAAGGAAAGTTACATATACATGCATGGTACTTTGCAATAGCCTGGACATTCATCCACCCAACCAAACCTCACTAATTTTCATGGTGATGCTAAGTATTACACACACATTGACTCGTACATGTTTCTCAAAAAAACTTTGTTTGGGCAAAAGAGCAGATTTCATGAATCTCTTCGGAGACACAAGGCTAAGGTATAAACTTACTTTTTTCCACGATGAAAAAACTAAACAAAACCAAACCAGGAGAAATGTTTAAGGTCACATAAGTAGTCTACGATCACTATTCCTGGAGAGTACAGTCCCTCAAACAGAAGAGCTACCTTTTTACAACAATTGTAATTTTTAAAGGTTAAATGTATCCCAAGCTTCTAGCACAGTGCCTGACACACAGCAAACATGCAAAAAAATGATGACTATTACATTCCCATACCATTTAAAAGTGAAATCAGGATAGGAGGAGCAAAATGTTTATGCTACTGCTCTCCCACATCTTGCCCCCACTTTTCTGGTTAGGAAGATCAGAGGTTTTGCTACTGGAGGCAGGTGTCGCCTGTTATACTCACCGCTCTAGGATCTGGAAGAGTGCCTGGCACATAAGAAGATCAATAAATCATTAGTGGCCAACTAACTGGCCCTTCCCCTCTCCCCCGGCCCCCTTCCAATCAATCCTGTTCCTGCCTCTCCTCCAATTTCATTGGGTCCTAAACCCAGGAGACAGGTGGAGAACCAAGAAGGCGGGTAGGTACTGGGTGCCTAGATGAAGGAGGCCTCAAAGCCTGGGACCACACACTCTGGCTTGGATTACATGGTCTTTTTTTAGCTCTAAGTCGCCTGTAAATGCATTAAAGATTAATGCACTAATGCATTATTAGGACTTGACTGTTCATTATGGTAAATGATGCTTTGTTTGAAATTTGTAAATAAAAAATAATTCCTTCAAGCTTCACAGAGGTTTCCATCCAAATCAATAAGACCCTTGGAATCATTCAGAGTGGCAGGAGATTCAGATGGGAAAAACATTTTAAAATGCAAATCAATATAGGAATTCCATAAAATGGTTGAAAAAACAGTATCAGTTAAAAAGAACAAACTAGGTTCTTATTTTATTTTTTGAAACAAAAATAGAACTAGACATGGCATATTGGATCACGTCGAAGGGCCATTAATCTCCAGATGAGAAAAATATCACATTCTGGGATGCCATAATATGGCAGGTTTATAAATTTGCCTTGTTTTGCTCAATCATTTGAGAAAATACACGATTTGATCCTATAGTCTATAAGTGCAGGCTGCTTTGGAATAAAATATGTATATATACACAGTGTTATTTACACATACTTACATAGAGAGATATATACACATATAATAGGAAAAACCACATCTAAATTTGATCCGTATTTTTAAAAGAAACCAAATAACATAAGAAAAGATAAAAGTTGAATTCTATACTCTATCCAGATGGTTTTACTTTCTATTATTCCCTATTTTATCCCCCTGGATAAAATATTGTTTTCCTCATAAACAATGCAGCACAAATATTCTGTTGGCACTGTAAGAATAATGCTAAATATAATAGTTAAGTGGTATTAGAATTCTATTAAAACACATACACACATATAGGCCAGATATTATTTTATTTATTGCTTGAATAAAGAAGAATTTACCTTATTTAACGATGTTAATTACTTGTAGGAGGTCTTATAGGAGAAATGTAGAATTTCTAGCTAAAAAAATGTTATGGCTGGGTGCAGTGGCTAATGTCTATAATCCCAGCATTTTGGGAAGCTGAGGTGGGAGGACTGCTTGAGTCCGGGAGTTCAAGACCAGCCTAGGCAACATAGAGAGACTCCGTCTCTACAAAAAAATAAAAATAAATTAGCCAGGTGAGGTGGCACATACCTGTAATCCCAGCTACTTGGGAGGCTGAGGTGGGAGGATCACTTGAACCCAGGAGTTTAAGACTGCAGTGAGCTATGACTGCACCACTGCTCTCCAGCCTGGGCAACAGGGGAAGACCCATCTCTTAAAAAAAAATTACATTCTAATAGTTATTGGTTGATTTTTTTTACATCAATTTAATGCCAAAGACACATGTCTGGAAACATTTAGGTCCTTAACAGCTTCATATTTGGGGGAGGAGGGGGGAGAAGGGGGTAAGATGCTAAACTGCTATAATGAATTATAAATATTCTCCCTCGAATTGAAATGTCACTGCTATTAGTAAAATATGATATAATTCTAAAAGAATGTTGGACTATACTGAAACTCATGAGCCAAATTACAAAAAAGATAGTATAGATAAGTAAAATCGGAGGTGCGCAGTCATGATGTAGAAAGAATTTACTGACTTCAAGAAGTGTAATTCCCTAAATTGAAAGTCACAGATCACTCTTCCCCCATATATGTACACAATTAATATGGGTTCAGAAATAAAAAGTCAATGAATGAATGAATTTCCACTTTACAAACTAACAAATTGTGACCCAGAGAATTTAAATATCTTGGTGAGAGCACACTTTTAGAAAATTGAACCTAAACTCCAGATCTCCGAGTTTCCTTATCACAAGCACCGCTCCACATAATGCAGACAGCTCAGGTCCACCCCCAATTCTGCAATGAGAAGGGGAGAGAGGGAAGAAGAAGGGGAGGAAAAGAAAAACTGATGGGATACTGTCATTGGGGAGGGGAGCAGTCAGAGTCCAAATTACAAGTCCAAAGGATAGGGGCCAAATTCAAGTCCATCTCAAGCAGAGATTGATTCCAGGCAGGAGACAGGCAAGAGAGAGGTAACATCAAGATTTCTGCAAGGCACTATTCTCAATAGCAAAGACATGATGCCCATCAATGCCCATCAATGACAGATTGGATAAAGAAAATGTGATACATATACACCATGGAAT
The DNA here is from genome assembly GCF_006542625.1 of Nomascus leucogenys. NCBI lineage: Eukaryota > Metazoa > Chordata > Mammalia > Primates > Hylobatidae > Nomascus > Nomascus leucogenys. The sequence goes on along the minus strand of NC_044400.1, from coordinate 4,547,573 downwards.
ACTATGCAGCCATAAAAGAGAACAAGATCATGACTTGTGGGAACATGTACGGAGCTAGAGGCCATTATCCCTAGCAAACTAATGCAGAAACAGAAAACCAAATACCACGTTTTCACTTAAAAGCAGGAGCTAAATGCTGAGAGCTCATGGGCACAAAGAGGGGAACAACAGACACAGGGGCCTACTTGAGGTGGAAGGTGGGAAGAAGGAAAGAGTCAGAAAAAATAAGTATTGGCTAAGTACCTGGGTGATAAAATAATCTCTATAATAAACCTCCATGACACAAGTTTACATAGATAATGAACCTGCACAGGTACCCCTGAGCCTAAAGTAAAAGTTAAGAAAAAATTCATTTCTCCTAGGCAAATAGTCTTTAAAAAAAAAAAAAAAAAAAAGGCTTCCGCAAGGGAGTAGTTCTGCCGAGAAGCATGGTTATCAAGTAGGGAGTGAAGGAAGGTAAAAACCAAATAAGAGAGAAGCTCTCTACCTACTGACAAGGGCTCCAGGGTAAACCCTAGAACACTGATGTGCACTCACCTTCTTCACAGAAGAGAGGCAGCAAAGAAAAAAGAGGCTGGGACTTCAATCAGAAGTTGTGTTGGAATTGACTGCCAAACACCAGTGAGAAGGCTTTAGCATGAGCCTATTGCTAGACTAAGACCACAATACTCCCAGACGCTTAGGCCACCAAGCATTATTTCCAACCCAATTACTAATAGGGATGTGGCTATAGATATTGTGTCTGCTTGGTGCCCACTGGTTCGATGGCTGGGAGGGCTGAGTCTGCAGGGTCTGGATAGATCAAACTGGGACAGGCCAAGGTGGACACAACTCATCCAGAGCTAGTCCAACAAACCACATGATAGACAACAGCCCTATGTCAAAAAACTGGCATTAGTGCAGGCTTGGTGATTTCAAGGCCACATAATAATGGGCTGAATGTACAGACACTAAGAAGGCAATAAAAATTTAGTTATTATCCACCAACTAAGAGGGACAAAATGATAAATGTGGTGCCATAGGAGATGACATGAGGTTGAAAATGTAAAAACAGTTTTAAACTCACTATAAATTATGTGAAATACCAATATACCATTTTAACAAAAAATTGGCAATTGATTTTTAATAACAATATTATATGCAGTGAGTGATACTGATACTCTCATATATTAGCAATAAGCATATAAATTGAAGACTGCAACTTGGCTATGAGTATAAAAAGCCTTAACAATTGTGCTCATACCCAGTAATTCTACTTCTAAGTATACATCATGAGCAAATAATCTGAGATTCAGATAAAGACTTTTAAGCCATAATGTCCACCACAGTATTACTTATAATACTAAAAAGTTAGAATGACCTAACTATTCCAAAATAGGTAAATTACAGTGTATAATTGAACACTGGAACGTTAGGTGATCAGTAAACAGGTTGATGTTGATGTCGAAGCATTTTTAATACTATATTGCTTAAATAGACCATAAAATCATTATATGCCATACAATTCCAATTATGTGTATAAATGTATACAGAAAGGTATACATTTCTATATATTTGTTCATATGTATGTGCTCATATCCATATAGATACAGATGTAAACATAGGTACAGATGAAAAATATAGAAATATAACATGTAGATAGTAAAAGACCAAAAGTAGCATGGGTAATTTTACATTACTATTTATTCTGAACTCCCCAAGCTTCCTATAGTGAACCCATATTGCTTTGTATAATCAGAAAAATACAAGCTGTTCCTTTGTGTTGGTCTGTTTCTCATTTTAGATAGAAAGACATAGCTTGGACTTGGGGCCACACAGCTTTGTACTAGAATCCTATTTTGCCCCTTAAACTAGCCCTGTGGCCTTGGACACATCATTTATCTTCTCTGAGATGAATTTTCCTCATATGTAAATAGACATAATATCACTTCAAATGGTTGTGGAGATAAGAAAATAAAAATAAGACATTTAGCAAATATGTAAAAATGGTGTAGAGACTCAATACATGGCAGCTGTTATAATGCTATTCCCAGTAATTTTTCCCCAACCCCAGTTCCATCCTGCAACTGCATACAACTCCCTAAATGCACACATCTCGTCTTCAGAAACTGGATTTACAATGATGTTAAATGAGCAGCCCCTTGCCAGGCATTACACTACCTCCAGGTTTATAAGGGACTAAACCCTGAAACTAGGAGGGACAATTTAGAACCACATGGCTCAAACATATTGGTCCCAGCTGCTTCCCTATCAATTCATTTCAGCCCACAATTACTTCTTCCCATATCTGAAGAGCTCTACAGCCATTGCCACTTATAAACCTAACTCTTGTGTTGAATTACACAATGTTCTATACTCTCATACCCTATAAGATTAATTTTATGTGTCATAACTTGGCCACCATGCTAAAAGCAGTCTCCCTCATCTTTATTTATTTTTTAGAACTTTATTTGCTCTTCATACAATTCTGGGCATATGTTGAGTTAAACAATTTGCTCAACACACAGAGTTCAAATTGCACTCTCTCCAAAGTAGCATGTCCAACCAATAACTCACTGCAAAAAAGGAATGTGCATATGCAGATTAAAGATGATTCAACAGCTGTAAATTAAAACTCAACAAAAAAGAGAGAAGGAACATACATTGTTTATCTTGGGAAAGTGAAAACTATGGCCTGTTAGTCTAAGAGATTTCACTATGCCGAGTTATTGTTTATCTTGGTACCACATAAAAGAAACACACAAAAAGACAAAAACCAAGGCAATGGGGGATCTTAATATACAGTAAGATAAAGAGTTCCCTTCAAAAAAAGAAAAAAATAAGACTCCTCAGATGATAGAGCTCTTTAAATATTGATATAAATGCTTATTGTAAATTTTTTTTAAAATTTAGAGGGGGAGGAGGAAATGGGAAGAAAATTTGGAAACATTTTCATCTGCCTAAACTGGTGGCTAAAGGTGGGGTCCACCTGATTCCACAGATCATAATTATTTAATTATTATACTTTAATCATCTCCTTTGAAGATTGTATGCAAAAAATAACCTACATGGTAGATATATTTTCAGATTTCAGAAATGTTTCTATTTGAGGTCAGTATGAGAGAAAGGGAGAAAACAATGCTATTCTCTGCACCAAGTGCCACTTGCAAATCACTCATTAATTCATTCAATAAATATTTATTGAGAACCTGCTCTGTGCCACGCTATACTCTAGGGCTGGGACTATAGCAGGGAACAAGACCTTCAAGTCCTTGATCTCATGACTACATATTTTTAACAGTCTTAAAACTAGAAAAATAATACACGTCACATGTGCAATGTAGATTACTCCAAATAAAGTGATCAGAAATTCTTAGTAAGCTTCACACCCTGAAAATAAATAAACATATGAATAGATGGATAGAGGGATGGATGAATGCATGAGTATATGGAGGGATGGAGGGATGAAGGGATGGGTGGGTAGGTGAATGGGTGGATGAATCGATGGGTGGATGGAGGGAAGGAGGGAAAGAGGAAGGGAGGGATTGATGTGTGGATAAGTGGAGGGATGGATGGATGGGTAGATGAGTGAGTGGGCGGGTGGATGAATGGATGGACCTATGGATGGATGGATGGATGGATGGATGGATGGATGGATGGATGAATAGGTGGAAGGGTGGATGGGTAGGTGAGTGGGTAGATAGGTGAATATGTACAGTCAATCCTCATTATTTGCAGATACTGTATTTCCAAATTCACCTGCTCACTGAAATTTATTTGTAATCCCCAAATTAATACTTGCAGTGCTTTCAGTTACTCATGGACATGCTCAGAGCAGTGAAGAATTTAAGTAACCCAATGCTCAGGTTTCTGAGGCCAAAGAAGGTGACACTCTACCTTCTTATTTTAGCTCTCATATTGTGGGCAAGTGTCCTCTTTGTGGTCCATTTAGTGGCACATTTATCAAATGTGTTTTTTGTTGCTGATTTTACTGTTTGAAATGGGCCCCAAATGTAGTACTTTAGTGCTGCCTAATGTTTCTAAGTGCATGGAGTCTGTGATCTACCTTCAGGAGAAAATATGGTGTCAGCTAAGTTTTGTTCAGGCATGAGTAGTACATTGGCCAGGAGCTCAGTGTTAACAATATATATCATATAAGGTGTCTTTAAATAGAAACTCGCATACAAAAAGGTTCTATATAGTTCCATTGATAAAAATATTGTGACTCACAGGAACCTAATTCTGTATTTCCCATAAGAACAATGGTTTGGTATTCACTAGTTCAGTATTCACAGCAACTTTATAAAATATAACCACCACTAATAATGATAATTAATTGTAGATAATAGAGATGGATGGATGGATGGATGGATGGATGGATGGACTAGATAGATGGATGAATGGATGGCTGGATGGATGGGCGCATAGGTGGGCAGACAAATGGACAAATGGACGGACAGACAGAAAGATAGACAGATAGCTTTTAGAAGTATGGAAGAGATTATATACAGTGGAGTCAAGTCACACGGATTTTGTTTGGTGGTAAAATGTCTTACTTCCAGATAAAGACATAATTTCACCTTGCGTTTTTCTGGAGTGATCAGCTTCAGTGAGGAAGCTGAACTTCCTGAAAGAGCATTTTGAAAAAGGAGGCTAACCCTTACAGATTTTCATGTGTGGCAGCTGTTGGCCTTTCCTGCCTACTCCATCAAAAAGGAATATTTTCCCAGGCCTGTATTTTATTTCAACGCTCAATTATTTTCTTCAACCTCACCCACATGCTAGTACATGTCCAATAAAGTGTTGAATTTTTTTCTCTGTAGCTGTAAACACAGTACAAATCCAACTCCCACATAAACAGTATCTGCTGCAAAATCATGTAGCACCCACATATTTGTTTAATGAAACAAGGCCCAAATGGAAAAGTTACAAACTAATTTAAAGTTTAGATGCCTGGGGACAATTCTGATAATGTTTAGAGGTAGATAATTGTGGGAAACAGAAGAAATGAAAGATAAATATTGGCAGCAACTGAAAGAAAATTAAAAGGCTACATTCAGATCCGTGAGCAACACCAAGAAATGGTATGACGTAACATACTAGAGATTTCATGAGTATTTGATATCTAGGTATATATTTTCTTCAAGTGCTAGGAGTCTTCTGACTTCCACAGGCAATAACTTATGAAAAGGAATAAGTATTTATTATTGCAAAGCATTCAACAATGGCCTTGCGTTTACAAAATTTAACTAGAAGTCCTACTGCTTTCAGAGACTAAAGACTTCTAGGTAGATAAAGAATGTTCTAAGAAAACTTAATCCTGGTATCTAGATAATGCCATGAGGTATAAACAAGGGAAGAAAGAGATGCAAAACAATGGAAGAATGAAATGCTTTGGAAGCCTTCATTTATTCCCACAGGATGGGTACCACACTCCACAAACACTGAAGAAAGTCACAAGAAGCCAACATTTTGTAAATGGATGAAGTACAACAATTAATTACAAGAATCTTCTGTTGGCTTTGTTTTGCTTTTCAAGATTAAAAAAATCAGAAATTACATAATTGGGCCTTGATGTTTGTGTGGCTTGGAGGATGACTTATTGCAACATTTTGACTGATGTTTACAAGAAACTTTGCAAGTTACTTATTTTCACTGAAGGATGCAAAACATTCAAAATTTACTTGAAAGGGGAATAGCTTCGTAGAAACATCTGATGACCAGATTTGGCTTTAGCTAAAATTATACATTTTTATTATTCTTGTTTTTGCATCTGGTGTGTGTATATGTGACTGACATTAGAGTTCTTCTCCCAGAAAAGACCATCTAAATATATTCTCGGGTTCTCATTCTCAGTGGCCAGGAAGAACATCCCAGAAAAGTTTTTCACAGTGGGAGTGGGGAATTAGGGGTTCAGAGACAAGGCTGGAAAAGAATGATGGAAGGAAAACAGTTCAACAGAGAACAAGTGACAAGAATTCAGCCACAGGGACATGGGCCCTGGGTGCTGATATAAACTGGCCAACCTACAGGCTCTCAATTGTATAACCACATCTCTTGTTCTGTTCCTGACTGTGACCAAAACAACCTGGGCACCCCTAGGTGATTCCATGGTGCTAATAAGACAGTAAGTTCAACTGCTGTACAGACCTATTACTTCCCATCTATTTTAAAGCCAAAAACATCCTCATCTCTCCAGAACATCACTAATTAAAGTCTTTATCACTTACAGTTTTGTTATAGGACATCGCTCAGAGTATGAGCTCCAGAGTCAGACTTCCTGGGTTAAGTGCCTGCCTACACTACTTTACACCACTGTGCCATGGGCAAGTTACTTTACACTCTCTATGTGCTATTCTATTCTCCTCATCCATAAAAGATGGGCTAGTGAACATTTGTTGTCATTGTTCTGGTTTTTAGCTAACCATTATTTGAAGCTCTTTTCATGTCTGGAGAATCTCTCACTTTATGAATCTTGGCACAAGACACAGCTTGCCTCTCATTATGAAAACTGGAAATGCAGAACATTTGTCATAAGTGGCTCCCTTGCAGCTTGGGTGAAGTCACATGGTCAGCACTGACCCATCAAACTCACTCACTTGGAATTTTGCCTCAAAAAAAGCAGAGACAGTGGAGAATCATTCTGGGGGTAGGTGGCACAGCTCTGGCCAGAAGGTCCATGCTCTCGGGCAGCAGGGGCTGAAGGGACAGTGAGGACAAGGGAGTTGGTAGCATCTGCACTGCAAGTCAAGGCATCTGAAATTGTAGTAGTGTCCGTTCTGGAGCATAGTTTTGGCTAAGGCAAAAAGTAATTGCTTAACAGAAATATATTAAGACTAGAAGGAAACCTTTAACTACTTTCCACCCAATACAATAATATGCAAATTGTTAGCTAGGTTCATAAATCTGGCCAAGCCATACTTTCTAAACAAAAACCCTGTTGCTAGATTGACACAACTTAGTCTTAAACCATGACAGACTTCTCTCCAGGTGGCAAACATTGTCGTGAACATTCATACTTTCACCACCCACTCCTATGCACCTATAAGGGCGCTTCTCAAAAATCCCTTCCTGGGTGCAGCCTTTTCTAACTCTTTTACCAAGGAATGAACAATTGTTTCCTTCCCTGTGTTTCCCTCGTCCTTGGTAAGTGTCTCCTAAGAGTGTTTGCCACATGGAATTGTGCTTTGCATGCCCGCCCTGGAGACTGGTGTTCTCATTTCCTGATTCCTAGCATCTAGGAATTCCTAGCATCAATGACAGTCAGTTAATGGGCCCTCAACAAATAAGTATAAGCTTTAGGGTCAAGAGCACAGTTTGGGCAGAAACAAACAAACAAACAAAAACTTTAATAATCAAGACACAGCTTGGTTTCAGCCAGGAAATACATTTGGGTTTATACAGGAAAAACATAGAAATGTGATTTTATGTTACCTTGTTGGCAGAGGAACCACAAAAATTCAAACATCTAACTAGAAGGGGAATTAAGTGAACAGATCCTGACATTCCGGTAAACATTTTTCTCTAACGAACCCCCACAGACTTTTCACATCAGTTCTTGAATTATTTGCAAAGCCTTCAACTGATGGAGGCCAAAGACATCAAATCTTTGAATGACAAGGAGCCCAGAATACTTCTCCTGTTTAGTAAAGGACATCAGATCAGGCTCCTAGACCACAAAATCAAGTATCTACTTGATCAGATCTCATCAAATGTTTGCTTTACTCTTCTACTTTAGTTGGTAAGCATGTGAGTTTTTGTGGAGTTCTAAACATACCTTGCAATACAAAATTCAAAAAACAGGTTGGGGGCAATTGGAAAGAAAAAAAAAAACGCAAGAACCTAAATATGCATGGGTGAAGCCAGTGCCCAATATAGGGATTCTTGTCTTCAATGCATCCACTGCAGTAGTCCATGGTCCTCATTAAGGCTTCTAATCCACTGACTTCTCTCTACTCATGAAGAGAGAACTCATGTTCTCACTTCCTTTCTTACCCAGATCAAGTCTGATCTATCATTAAAATTACTCCTGGCAAATACCTGTTAATCCCTCCCACTCTGCTTCTGTAAGCCCTGCCTTGCAAAATCACAACCCTGTTCACTGTGGCATGTTGGTACGACTCACCCTTGGTGTACCATCCCTTTCCACCTTCTCAGAGAGGCTGCTCTGTCTCTCTTGCTAATTCCTACTGGTTTCTAAACATGCTGTAGTGCCTTTCATGTCTTCAAAAGTACTCCCTTAACCCATAATTCTCACCAGAGACCACTACTCTCTCTGCTTCCCTTGACAGTCAAACTTTCCCCAAAATGTTGACTACACAGTCTATATGCATTTTGTCATTGCCTATTTACTGTTCAGCCTACTGTAATCTAAGTTCTGCCTCCACTTGCAAAACTACCCCTACTAAAGTCACCAATGGCCTCTAAGCTTTAAAATTAAGTCTTTTTCTTACTAAACCACCAAACATATTCAACAAACTTGGCCTCTCTCCCCTTGTTGAAACACCCTCCTCTGGTCCTTCTATGACACCATTTCTCCTGAATGTTTTCTTACGTCTCCTACTAGTACCTTCTTAAGCTCATTAACAGTACCTTCTTTATGTGATATTTAAATTTTCGAGTTTTTCAGGGCTCAGTCCTGTGGGTTCTTTCTATTATATTCTTTTTCTCAGTAAAATCTTACACACTCACATGGCTTTAAGTGGCATCTGTATACCAATGTATTTTCAACCCATATCTTTAACCAGAGACCCTTATGTCCAACTAATTCTTTAACATCTTCTCTATAATGTCTCAAAAATATTTCAACCCGGGTATATTCAAAATGGAATCTTTATTTCCCCCTCCAGTTTGCTCCAACTCCACCCTTCTCTACTTCAGTAAATGGCATCTTCTCCATCCACCCAATTACACTAGCCCCAAATCCTCCTTCGTCTCCTCAACTAAGGCATTAACAAGTCCTTTCAATTTTACCAACAAAATATCTGAAATCTGCTAACCCCTGCTCATCTTTGGTGCTAACCCTGGAGTCCAAGCTACTGTGATCTTTTCCTAAGCTAAAGCAGTAATACTCCATCACCTATTCTTGTCTCCTCCTTCAATTAATTTTCCAGAGCAGTCTCTGGCTAGTTAAATCTAGTTGTGTTATTCCTTTGCTTAAAAGGGTACAGTGGCTTATTGTATTAAGCAGGGCTCTCCAGAGAAACAGAACCAATAGGTTTTAAGTATACACATTTAAGGAGAGATTGAGAGGTTTATCATAAGAATTGGTCCATGTGATTATGGAGGTCAAAAAGTCCATCTGCAAGCTGGAGAACCAGGAAAGCTGGTGATATAATTCAGTCCAACTCCAACGGCTAAGAACTAGGACACCCAATGCTGCAAGTCCTCACCTAAGTCCAAAGGACCAAGAATCAGGAGCTCTGATGTCAGAGGGCAAGAGAAGATGAATGTTCCAGCTCAAGAAGAGAGAAAGTTAACTGTTCCTCGCCTTTTCTATTCTATCCAGGAATTCTATCAATGGATTAGATTATGCCCACCCACAGTGGTGAGGGCAGATCTTTACTCAGTCTACTGTTTCAAATGCTAATCTCTTCTGAAAACACCTCCACAGACACATCCAGAAATAATGTTTTAACAGCCATGTGGGCATCCCTTAGCTCAGTCAAGTTGACACATATCATCAACCATGTCACTTACCATTCTTCTCATAATCTGGCCCCTGCCCATAGCTCTAGACATATCCCATACCCCTCACTCTCACACATATACCATGTTCCAGCCATCCTGGTCACCTTTTCATTCCACTAGTGCTCCCAGTTCTTCCCCTCTCCAGAGCCTTCTCACTTGTGCTTCCATATGCTTGGAATGATTGTCTCTCCAACTCACTTTTTGGCTAATTCTTACTCATCCATCAAGTAACTTTAGCACCATTCTTAGAAAGGTCTTTCCTGAATTCCCAAACTAATGTAAATTTTAACCTTTGATTATACTTTATATTTTTCCACAATAGTTTTTGGAACAATTTGAAATTATATAATTTTTCATTTAATTAATATTTGTTTCCCAGTAGACTATACACTCTTTAAGGACAAGAACTGTGTGTGTTTTGTTTGCTGCTGCATTCTCAGCATGCACATCAGCATCTGGTTCATTGATAGCCATTTGTTAAATGAATAGGAAGTTAAAGTTTTTATAAAGCTGCATTTGGCTGTCCTCACCTGATTTAAGGAGGGAAGGAAATTGCCGACTCTAAAGGGGAAAAAATAACTATATGCCTCCAAGACACACAAGGACAACATTCAGGGCAATTCGTATGGCCAGGATGTTACAGAATAAAGCCCCAGCTCAGTTCTCTGGATACCTGTTGTAGAAAGAAGGCCTCAGAATGTGAGATCAGACCAAATTGGAGTTATAAACTCTGTTAGATACAGTTGCAACTATTCAGCTTAACTTTTGTGTCATGTGCCTCTCTTCACATTGTTCGTGAACTTAATTCCATTAAACCACCAGACCTAAGGCTTCAAGTATGGTGTATATACTCTTGCAAGTATTTACAAGTATATACTTTTGTACATTTTGCACAAAAGAATAAGGCTGACTACCTCTTATCACTGAACAGCACTCTGATTTCTCTGTCCACAGGTATAAACAAGAACATTTTGCATTTTATTTTATGATTCATCGTTACGGATATAAGATAATGAGCCTGAAAGAGATGATACATGGATGGAAAAAAAAGAAAATTCAGGGCTGTGAATAATATTCCTGTAGATTCCCAAGTAAAATAAAATAATAAACAAATCTCATACCACTCTGGGTCCAGATCTCGTGATTAAAGTGTTATAGTTCAGAAATCCCATCAATGTTCATTGGAATTACATGCACTAACAACCAGAAAAGAATCCTCTTATCCCCCATTGCTGCCTCTAAAGGGATAAAAGAACAAATCCTAGAAATTATATAAATTTGCTTCACTTTCTTATTTCCTTTTCATTAACTGTCTTATTCTGAAGTTAAAAAAAAACTATGCTTATATATTAATATCTTCCTTTTCCCAGGTGAATAGTTCCTAAGCATAATTTTTTCTATTCTACAGGGTACTCAAGCCAAATGCATTTAGAATGAGGTGGCTAATAATTCCTTAGCAACATTGGTGAATAAATCTAAAGTTATATTACAGCCTGAAAAATACATCTAAGCTTAAATATAGTGTCTTCCATGCTAAATGGGAGGTCAACACCGTTCAATTCAAGAAATTAGCTCAGCAAAATTTGGCTCTCTTTCTAAAGGGCTAGTAAAACTTAAATTAATCAACATGTTTAATATGAGATTTCACAATAAGGTTTAAGCAAGAACAAACTGAGTTTCAAACTTTGTTGTTCTTAAACCTTTTTGAATCTTTAATGACTTGAGGTTTTGTTTTACCTTGGGTCATTTCTGAATATTAATAATAGTCATGAATGGTAGTTATAAGATAACAGGTATTAAACAGATTTTCCACTAATCCCAAAGCAACTCATGAAAGTTGTTTTCTTGAACAGAAGATACTTCACTGGCATTCTTTTCTCCTGAAAACAGATTATAAGAAAATTGCAACCTACAAAACATTCTGCTAAATTACGGCCTTTGTACTTTAAGAACAAACAAAATGTCCCTAGGTGCAGTCCCACAGCACTAAGGAATTTCTAATAGAGCTATCTTTTGACTCCATTACAACTAGCCCATGAGGTCACAAGTACATCTGTCTCTTGGAATTCAAAATAGAGATGCAGTTGTTAAAAAGAGGGGTAGGCTTTAGAGACTGCAAAACACTGAGGCTACGGGATGCAGATTCTAGAGAATATTGAAGCTATTTTCTCAAACTACTGTGATCTCTGCTTACTGAGTCAGGGTACAGTAGTCCCCACTTATCCATGGTTCCACTTTCCATGCTTTCAGTTACCTGTGGAACGGTACAAGGTATTTAGAGAGAGACAGAGACCACATTCACATAACTTTCATTACAGTATATCATTATAGTTGTTTTATTTTATTGTTAGTTATTGTTGGTAATCTCTTACTATGCCTGATTTTTTTTTCTTTTTTTGAGACAGAGTCTTGCTCTGTCGCCCAGAGTGGGGTGCAGTGGTGCGATCTCTGCTCATTGCAACCTCCGCCTCCCAGGTTCAAGCCATCCTCCTGCCTCAGCCTCCTGAGTCGCTGGGATTGTGCCTAATTTATACATTAAACTTCAGCATTGTATGTATGTACAGAAAAAAAGATACTATATATAAGGCTAGATATTATATGCAGTTGCAGGCATTTACTGGGGGTCTTAGAACATATTTCCCTTGGGTAAGGGGGTCTATTTTATGAGGCACTTACAATAAACTGAGATGTAGCTTGAGACCATGCGTTATCACAATCATACCCAATAAACCAGGAGCTTATACTTCAAACGTCATACGTTTTTCCTTTGCGCCCTGTGTACTTTCCCAGTTTGAGCAACAAAAATCTTATCTGAAAAGCTTATTTTCATTCTCAGAGCTGAGTGCATGAGAACAAGCAACTTTTAAAATAAGCAGAAGTAATGCAAAATATAAAAATAAATTTAAAAGGAGAGGGGCTATGGAAAGTAAAGTAAACATTAAGGAAAATAATGACCATTTGAACTAGGCTTATTCTTAGGCCCAAATAGCCTACTCCTACCCTCTGACAGATACAGACCAGTCATCCAAGACGCATGATCCATGAAGAGTCGGCTTTCCAAAGCTCTTTGTATAGTGGACTCTGCACTGCCTCACTGGTGACACTGTTCAACTTTTCACCTTTGAACACCCAAGAAAGCCAGTGCCAAAAAGAGCCTCTGTGTTCTCTCCTAACACGGCAAACACTACGGCATTCCAAGTCAGCCTTCGAGAGGCTTCTGAGAAACCACATTTCATCCATTCTCTCCATTCCTCTTTTCTCAGCCCTGGACTGTCAGAGAGTCAGAGTTACAGGAGGAAAACTTGAGCCTTGAAGGACTGAGCCATCTTTACCAGCCTCAGGACCTAGTCAGGATCAGAACTCACCTCTCATTTGAAAAATGAAGAAACCACAGTCTAGGGATGATGTGTCACATGCCCAAGGTCATGCCACCAATGGTGGCCCATGTTTGGAGGTAAAATACTATTTGGCCTGACAATGTGTTTTTCCTTTTCCACCCTACTTCCATCCCTCCACCAAGCCAGAGAGCTGGAAGAAAGGCTGGCTTATGTATCCTTGTGTTTCGCTTGTTTATTTGTTTAAAATTTTTAAAATAATATATGAGGGTTCAGAAGCAGAACAACCAGGGAGGAAGAGCAGCAGTGTGCAGCATTTTACAATTTTGCAGAAGCCACTTCTCCTTGTAGGGTGGTCCAGCTACGAGCTTTCTGCTTCTCCATGTTTCCCAACCATGTTGGCGGCGTATCATCTCTCCAGCCTTGAGAGTTACATATGGTGTAAGATCTCACTGTGTAAACTGACAGCAGAACCACTCCAAGTTCTCCCCCATAGAAAGGGACTGGTGGGATCCCCCTGTGTCAGAAAAACAGAACGAATTTGTATTGCAAATAGCAACTTTTCTATAGGGGGAGAAAGGCTCCATGGTCCTTATTCTAAGCAAGAGGCCCTAACCTTTTGCACACAGACCTCTTTACAGTCAGGTGAAGTCGGTGATGGCTTCTCATAACTGTGTTTTTAAAAGCATAAAACAAAACACAAAAGCATACAAAGAAAATGAATCATATTTAAATACTAATATCAAAATATTTTAGAAACAAATTACTGATATATTAATATACTTTTCATTAATGCATTGAATGACAAGATCTAGTTTCAGGTCTAATAATTATCATATTCTTGTGGTATTGTCGAACATAAACAACATCTCATGATATAGGAAACAAATATAATGTGATACAAAAATATCTGTGATTTCTAGTAATGACTAAGTTACAGTACTGCTAATACTGCTATAATTAGTTGCCTATATTCATAGTGAAAGAAAATACTAAATTTCATTAGTGATTCGTGAAAATAAAGCTGTAGTCTCTTTTTAATCCAATTACACAGAATTCCTGAGCTCTATCCATGAACCCCAGATGGAGAATCTCCACTTAAAGAATCATTATAACTTCATGAGAACCGTTTGTCCCACCTAAGGAGTACATACTATGTGCACTTGAGCGTACTCAATTTAACATTTCTTAACATCATTACCTTTAAATTGAAGATTATCCAGGAGCCAGTAAGAATTAGATTACTCTGCCATCACTTTCACTAAACCAATAGCTAATATATTCTCATTAGCTCAATTAGTGCATGAGCATTATTTCCCAGAGTGAGATCATCACACCAGAAAATATTGATTATTCGCATGTATTATAGCAAGTCTTAGGTGCAGGTCTGTCTGTCCCTGAGGTTGTACATGCAGACCAGATATCAGCTGAGAATGTGGTGGTGAAACACTGGTTAACTGAGTGTAGAGATCTCCATTTCTCAGAGGGAAGTAAAGAAAGATCCACTGCACAGCAAATGGGGAGTTTGCCTGCCTTCAGTTTATGGAGTTAGACAAAATCACGACACTGACAGAAATTCAATTTGGTTTACAAAATTGGCTTTATCTTCTATTGTCTTTACTAATGTTCCTATCCCACTCTCTTACTCTGTCTCTAAGCCTCTCTAGGTAATAAATGCATTCCTGATTAAACTCTATCTCTAATCATCCTCTCTATGGCTGCGTATTAGTTTCTGTTACTTGGTTAAATTATGTCATGTGTGAGGCAGAATACATGCCGTACTCGGTGAAGCACTGAGCACAGTGCTAGGCACGTTATAGTAATTTGTATATAAATATTTGCCCATTGATCAGAAGTAAATAAGAAATGCATTCAAATGAGGGAAGTACATTTACTAACTCCTTTGATGACCATTCTTTGTTTTCCTGAGTGTTCTGTTCTGAAATAAATAAAGACATCAGAGAGGACTGGCACATTGGGATTGATTGGGTGGTAGTTGCCAAGAATAGGTAACGTTTTCCTTGGGGCAGGCAGGTTGTATGAATAAGAACGTTATTTAGCATGGATGTGATGTGATGGTCCTTGGCAACAGCAACAGCATAACAGCCTAGTTTTCATTTCCTCACTCATTCATTCATTCTACCAACCTGCTGAGGGTTCACTAGGTGAGAAAGAGGAAAGAAACCTGGTGCAGACCTTCAGAAAACTTAAGCTTTGGAAGGTAACAATAATCCAGTTGATGTCCTCCTTTTCTTTCCTTTACTGCTACTGAATTTAGGCTTTGAATCACTGAAATCTCTTCCAGTCTTTGGCTCTCATTTCCAATCATTTGCTATTTGTGCAACATAACCTTCTTCTCCAAATCATATTGCTGCCAAGTGAATCTTAATAAAATAATTATAACACTATTGAATAATAGATAAATAGATAACCCAAATGTTCAACAATAGGGAAATGGCTGAGGAAATAATTGTATTTCCACAAAATATTGTACAACCAATAAAAGCTATATTCATGAAGGATTTTTAATAATATGGGGCATTGATGTTGTTATACTAAGTAAAAAAACAGAAAATAAATTGTATATTCAGTGTGATATCAACCATATAAATACACACACACACACACACACACACACACACACACAGAGAGAAACAAAACAAGGCCGGAGAGAAACATACCAGTATATTAACCATACTTATGACTATAAGTAATGATAAGAACATTTTTTGTGATATTTTAAGTTCTGGGATACATTTAGAGAATCTGCAGGTTTGTTACATAGGTATACATACGCCATGGTGGTTTGCTGTACCCATTAACCCATCATCTACATTAGGTATTTCCCCTAATGCTATCCCTCCTCTAGCTCTCCATCCCATGGCAGGCCCCGGTGTGTGATGTTCCCCTCCCTGTGTCCATGTGTTCTCATTGTTCAACTCCCACTTATGAGTGAGAACATGTGGTGTTTGGTTTTCTGTTCCTGTGTTAGTTTGCTGAAAATCATGATTTCCAGTTTCATCCATGTCCCTGCAAAGGACATGAACTCATCCTTTTTTACGGCTGCACAGTATTCCATGGTGTATATGGGCCACATTTTCTTTATCCAGTCTATCACTGACGGGCATTTGGGTTGGTTCCAAATCTTTGCTATTGTTAGTGCTGCAATAAACATACATATGCTTGAGTCTTTATCATAGAATGATTAATAATCCTTTGGGTATATACCTAGTAATGGGACTGCTGGGTCAAATTACATTTCTGGTTTTAGATCCTTGAGGAATTGCCAAGTTGTCTTACACAATGTTGAACTAATTTACACTCCCACCAACAGTGTAAAAGCGTTCCTATTTCTCCACATCCTCTCCAGCATCTGTTGTGTCCTGACTTTTTAATGATCAGCTTTCTAACCAGCATGAGATGGTATCTCATTGTGGTTTTGATTTGCATTTCTCTAATGACCAGTGATGATGAGCTTTTTTTCATATGTTTGTTGGCGACATAAATGTCTTCTTTTGAGAGGTATCTTTTCATATCCTTCACCCACTTTTTGATGGGATTGTTCATTTTTTCCTGGTAAAGTTGTTTAAGTTCCTTACAGATTCTGGATATTAGCCTTTTGTCAGATGGATAGATTGCAAAACTTTCTCCCATTCTGTAGGTTGCCTGTTCACTCTGATGATAGTTTCCTTTGCTATGCAGAAGCTCTTTAGTTTAATTAGATCCATTTGTCAATTTTGGCTTTTGTTGCCATTGCTTTTGGTGTTTTAGTCATGAAGTCTTTGCCCATGCCTACGTCCTGAATGGTGTTTTCTAGGTTTTCTTCAAGGGTTCTTATGGTTTTAGGTCTTACATTTAGGTCTTTAATACACTTTGAGTTAATTTTTGTATATGGTGTAAGGAAGGGATCCAGTTTCAGTTTTCTGCGTATGGCCAGCCAGTTTTCCCAACACCATTTATTAAATAGGGAATCCTTTCCCCATTTCTTGTTTTTGTCAGACTTGTCAAAGATCAGATGGTTGTAGACATGCGGCATTAGGTCTGAGGCCTCTGTTCTGTTCCATTGGTCTATATATCATTTTTGGTACCAGTACCATGCTGTTTTGGTTACTGCAGCCTTGTAGTATAGTTTGAAGTCAGCTAGCATGATGCCTCCAGCTTTGTTCTTTTTGCTTAGGATTGTCTTGGCTATACGGGCTCTTTTTTGGTTACATATGAAATTTAAAGTAGTTTTTTCTTATTCTGTGAAGAAAGTCAATGGTAGCTTGATGGGGATAGCATTGAATCTATAAGTTACTTTGGGCAGTATGGCCATTTTCACGATATTGATTCCTCCTATCCATGAGCATGGAATGTTTTTCCATTTGTTTGTGTCCTCTCTTATTTCCTTGAGCAGTGGTTTGTAGTTCTCCTTCAAGAGGTCCTTCATGTCCCTTGTAAGTTGTATTCTTAGGTATTTTATTCTTTTTGTAGCAATTGTGAGTGGAAGTTCACTCATGATTTGGTTCTCTATTATTGGTGTATAGGAATGCTTGTGATTTTTGCACATTGATTTTGTATCCTGAGACTTTGCTGAAGTTGCTTCTCAGCTTAAGGAGATTTTGGTCTGAGACGATGGGGTTTTCTAAATATACAATCATGTCATCTGCAACAGATACAATTTGACTTCCTCTCTTCCTATTTGAATACCTTTTATTTCTTTCTCTTGCTTGATTGCACTGGCCAGAACTTCCAATACTATGTTGAATAGGAGTGGTGAGAGGGGGCATCCTTGTCTTGTGCTGGTTTTCAAACTTCCAGCTTTTGCCCATTCCATATGATATTGGATGTAGGTATGTCAGAAATAGCTCTTATTATTTTGAGATATGTTCCATCAGTACCTAGTTTATTGACAGTTTTTAGCATGAGGCGGTGTTAAATTTTATTGAAGGCCTTTTCTGCATCTATTGAGATAATCATGTGGTTTTCGTTGTTGCTTCTCTTTATGTAATGGATTACATTTATTGATTTGCTTAAGTTGAACCAGCCTTGCATCACAGGGATGAACCCAACTTGATCATGGTGGATATGATCCACTTTTTGATGTGCTGCTAGGTTCAGTTTGCCAGTATCTTACTGAGGATTTTCACATCAATGTTCACCAGGAATATTGGCCTGAAATTCTTTTTTGTTGTGTCTCTGCCAGGTTTTGGTATCAGGATGATGCTGGACTTATAAAATGAGTTAGGGAGGAATCCCTTTTTCTATTGTTTGGAATAGTTTCAGAAGGGTAGGTACCAGCTCTTCTTTGTATCTCTGGTAGAATTCAGCTGTGAATCCCTCTGGTCCCAGGTTCTTTTTAGTTAGTAGTCTATTAATTACTGCCTCAATTTCAGAACTTGTCATTGGTCTATTCAGGGATTCAACTTCTTCCTGGTTTAGTCTTGGGAGGGTGTATGTGTCCTGAAATTTATCCATTTCTTCTACATTTTCTAGTTTATTTGTGTAGAGGTGTTTATAGTATTCTCTGATGGTAGTTTGTATTTCTTTGGGATCAGTGGTGATATCCCCTTAATCATTTTTTATTGTGTCTAGTTGATTCTTCTCTCTTTTCTTCTTTATTAATCTAGCCAGTGGTCTATCCATTTTGTTAATCTTTTCAAAAAACTAGCTCCTGGATTCACTGATTTTTTTGAAGGGTTTTTCACATCTCTATCTCCTTCAGTTCTGCTCTGATCTTAGTTATTTCTTGTCGTCTGATAGCTTTTAAATTTGTTTGCTCTTGCTTCTCTAGGTCTTTCAATTGTGATGTTAGGGTGTTGGTTTTCGATCTTTTCCACTTTTTCCTGCGGGCATTTAGTGCTATAAATTTCCTTTAAACACTGCTTTAGATGTGTCCTGGAGATTCTGGTACGTTGTGTCTTTCTTCTCATTGGTTTCAAAGAACTTATTTATTTCTGCCTTAATTTTGTTATTTACCCAGTAGTCATTCAGGAGCAAGTCGTTCAGCTTCCATGCAGTTGTGTGGTTTTGAGTAAGTTTCTTAATCTTGAGTTCTAATTTGATTGCGCTGTGGTCTGAGAGGTTGTTATGATTTCCATTCTTTTGCATTTGCTAAGGAGTATTTTACTTCCAATTATATGGTCAGTTTTAGAATAAGTGTGATGTGGTGCTGAGAAGAATGTATATTCCGTTGATTTGGGGTGGAGAGTTCTGTAGATGTCTATTAGGTCTGCTTGTCCAGAGCTGAGTTCAAGTCCTAAATAACCTTGTTAAATTTCTGTCTCATTGATCTGTCTAATATTGACAGTCAGGTGTTAAAATCTCCCACTATTATTGTGTAAGAGTCTAAGTCTCTTAGTAGGTCTCTAACAACTTGCTTTATGAATCTGGGTACTCCTGTTTTGGGTGCATATATATTTAGTATAGTTAGCTCTTCTTGTTGCATTGATCCCTTTATCATCATGTAATGCTCTTGTCTTTTTTGATCTTTGTTGCTTTAAAGTCTGTTTTATCAGAGACTAGGATTGCAACCCCTGCATTTTTTGCTTTCCATTTGCTTGGTAAATATTGCTTTATCCTTTTATTTTGAGCCTATGTGTGTCTCTCTGCACATGAGATGGGTCTCCTGAATACAGCACACCAATGGGTCTTGACTCTTCATCCAATTCGCCAGTGTGTGTCTTTTAATTTGGGGCATTTAGCCCATTAACATTTAAGATTAATATTGTTATATGTGAATTTGATCCTGTCGTTATGATGCTAGCTGGTTATTTTGCCCATTAGTTGATGCAGTTTCTTCATAGTGTCAATGATCTTTTCTTCATAGTATTGATGGTCTTTACAATTTGGTATGTTTTGCAATGGCTGGTACTGATTTTTCCTTTCCATATTTAGTGCGTCCTTTAGGAGCTCTTGTAAGGCAGGCCTGCTGGTGACAAAATCTCTCAGTATTTCCTTGTCTGTAAAGGATTTTCTTTCTCCTTCACTTATGAACCTTTGTTTGTTTGGATATAAAATTCTGGGTTGAAAATTCTTTTAAGAATGTTGAATATTGGCTCCTATTCCCTTCTGGCTTGTAGGGTTTCTGTCAAGAGATCCACTGTTAGTCTGATGGGCTTCCCTTTGTGGGTAATCCAACCTTTCTCTCTGGCTACCCTTAACATTTTTTCCTTCATTTCACCCTTGGTGAATCTGACAGTTATGTGTCTTGGGGTTGCTCTTCTCAAGGAGTATCTTTGTGGTGTTCTCTGTATTTCCTGAATTTGAATGTTGGCCTGTCTTGCTAGGTTGGGAAGTTCTTATTAATATCCTGAAGTGTGTTTTCCAACTTGGTTCCATTCTCCCTATCACTTTCAGGTACACCTATCAAACGTAGGTTTGGTCTTTTCACATAGTCCCATATTTCTTGGAGGATTTGTTCATTCCTTTTCATTCTTTTTTCCCTAATCTTGTCTTCATGCTTTATTTCATTAAGTTGATCTTCAATCTCTGTTATCTTTTCTTCCACTTGATCATTCTGGCTATTGCTACTTGTGTATGCTTCACGAAGTTCTCATGCTGTGTTTTTCAGCTCCATCAGGTCACTTATGTTCTTCTCTAAACTGGTTATTGTAGTTAGCAATTCATCTAACCATTTTTCAAGATTCTTAGCTTCCTTGTGTTGTGTTAGAACACGCTCCTTTAGCTTGGAGTTTTTACCCACCTTCTGAAGCCTACATCTATCAATTCGTCAAACTCATTCTCCATCCAGTTTTGTTCCCTTGCTGGTAAGGAATTGTGATCCTTTGGAGGAGAAGAGGCATTCTGGTTTTTGGAATTTTCAGCCTTTTGCACTGGTTTTTCCTCATCTTCATGGATTTATCTACCTTTTGTCTTTGATGTTGGTGACCTTCGGATGGGGTTTCTGTGGATGTCCTTTTTGTTGATGTTGACGCTATTCCTTTCTGTTTGTTAGTTTTCTTTCTAACAGTCAGGACCCTCTGCTGCAGGTCTGCTGGAGTTTGCTGGTGGCCCACTCCAGACGCTGTTTGCCTGGGTATCACCAGTAGAGGCTGCAGAACAGCAAAGATTGCTGCCTGTTCATTACTCTGGAAGCTTCATCCCAGAGGGGCACCTGCCAGATGCCAGCCAGAGCTCTCCTGTATAAGGAGTCTATCAACCCCTGCTAGGAGGTGTCTACCAGTCAGGAGGCATGGTGGTCATGGACCCACTTGAGGAGGCAGTCTGTCCCTTAGAAGAGCTCAAGCACTGTGCTGGGAGATCCACTGCTCTCTTCAGAACCAGCAGGCAGGAACATTTAAGTCTGCCGAAGTTGTGCCCACAGCCACTCCTTCCCCCAGGGCCTTTGTCCCAGGAAGATGGAAGTTTTATCTATAAGCCCCTGATTAGGGCTGCTGCCTTTCTTTCAGAGATGCCCTGCTCAGAGAGGAGGAATCTAGAGAGGCAGTATGGCTACAGTGGCTTTGTGGTGCTGCGGTGGGCTCTGTCCAGTTTGAATTTCCCCATGGCTTTGTTTACACTGTGAGGGGAAAACCACCTACTCAAGCCTCAGTAATGGTGGACACCCCTCCCCCTAGCAAGCTCAAGCATCCCAGGTCAACTTCAGACTGCTGTGCTGCCAGTGAGAATTTCAAGCCAGTAGATCTTAGCTTGCTGGGCTCCATGGGGCTGGGATCCACTGAGCTAGACCACTTGGCTCCCTGGCTTCAAACCCCTTTCCAGGGGAGTGAACGGTTCTGTCCTGCTGGTGTTCCAGGTGCCATTGGGGTATTAAAAAAAACTCCTGCAGCTAGCTGGGCATCTGCCCAAATGGCCACCCAGTTTTGTGCGTGAAACCCAGGGACCTGGTGGTGTAGGCACCTAAGGGAATTTCCTGGACTGTGGGTTGTGAAGACCATGGGAAAAGCATAGTATCTGGGTCAGATAGCTCAGTCCCTCACCGCAGGGTCCCTCATGGCTTCCAGTGGCTAGGGGAGGGAGTTCCCTGACCTCTTGCTCTTCCGGGGTGAGGTGACGCCCCACCCTGCTTTGGCTTGCCCTTTGTGGGCTTCACCCACTGTCTAACCAGTCCCAGTGAGATGAACCAGGTACCTCAGTTGGAAATGCAGAAATCACCCACCTTCTGCATTGATCTCACTGGGAGCTGCAGACCGGAGCTGTTCCTATTCTGATAAAAACATTCTAAAGTACAAGTTTATAGAGAAAAATTATGAGAATACATAATTTTTATACATTTTTAAATCCATTATTTCCTCATATTAGCCAAAAAATAATTGGAAAAATGTAAATCTGATTATGTAAATCATAATCCCGGCTCATAATCTTTCAGTGCCTTACTCTGCCTTAGTGATCTGACACCAATTCTCTTAGATAGACTAGCCTTCAAAGACCTCTCTGAGCTGATGGAGTTTGCAGCATTTCTTCCTTCTCTCTTCTCACATTCTGATCTGATACCCCCAAGCTCTCCAGCCTCTGAAACTTTGTTCAAGCTTTTACTTCTTCCCAGAACTAGATTAAGGAAAGGGCCAGATGGCAAATACCCCAGCAATGCTTAAAGCTGTAATGAAATGGAACAAACTGTGTTTACTAGGACTCCCTTCAGATACAGCACTGTAGGTGTTAGGAAGGAATAATTTAATAAAGCCACTTAGGGATGGAGAATATTGGCAGGGGTAAGTGTGAATAACCACAGATGGTAGGTAGCTACACTGCCTTCCAAGGAGAGTAGGTCCAGGTAACTGCAGGGCTTTTCTCCTGCTAAGTAGGGTATACAAGCTTGAGACCAGGTCTGAACGACTTCAAGCAATAGAGAAAAGGCTTATGTTGGGCTTCTCTCTCTCTGCTAAACAAATGCCGAGCAAATGGATTTGATGGCAAAGGCCATCAGTCTGAAGGAACACCAAATCACAAACTGGTCAGAGCGTTCACACCTCTGCCCTGCTTCTTCTGCAATGCTGTCAATTATCTTCTCCTCCAGGGCCTTCTACCACACACCACCATCTGAACATCTCCCTTCTCTGAATTCCTTTTACTCTTAATTGATACAGCACTTCTCATTGCACTCTGTCTTAAGACTATTTGAGGATGTGCCTTATCTCCTTCAGTAGATGAAAAAGTTTTAGAGGACAAGATTTATTTTTAACTGTACCTCATATACTAGTCAATGCATATTAAATAAATGAATGACTGAATTAATTGGAGAACAAGTAAACTATCTTAATGCTAAACCAAGAAGATAGAGATTAATGAGTAATAAGAAAAGGTCCTTCAGATACATTACTGAAGGCAACTTACTTGGACCAGTTTGACATAGGGTGGAGTGAGTAAAGGACAGGGGCTTACTGAAGATTCTACCTTGGGTTGGCAATAACCTAGATAAATAAAACCCTGAAGTGTCTAGGGCCCTCCTCAGAGCACATTTCAGTGTCACTATCTGTCTGACAGCTGGCTCTAAACAGTCCTGTATCTTCCATGAGAAAATGTCATTGAAATGTGAATAATTCGAAGCTCCATTGGCATCCCCTAAGTAATTTCACCTAGACAAGCAGCTCTCCCCAGCCTGATGTCACATTGAGTTCTTTGGGTGGAGGTAGGAGTTGAACAAATGCTCAGACCCACATGCTATATATAGGAGAAGACTGCCTCACACATTCTAATAACAATAACCATCCCTGAACTATTTAGCCATCGCCTGCCATATTTCACACTCCTCATATTTCCTGACTCATTTGCAAGAGTCAGGCCTCTGCTGTGAATCGCCCTCCACTGCTAGCTCAATCCATTATTCCAGAATTAACCTCCAGACTCAGCAGAAAATCCCAAATCCCAGAGTAAGTAATCCCTTACACAGGTAAATTGGACCATCTCCCTTTCAATCCTCTGGGGACACATGTCCCCTGGGATGCTGTTCCCAACCAAGTGCCTGGCCAGCTCCTCACACAGTCTTCCCACAATGACTTCACTGCTTTCTCCAGTCATCACTGCCAAGGCACAAGTTTTTCACTTCCTACAGTTTGTTTGGTGGGAATTTCACTTATACAGGATCTGGCTGTCCACATAGACCAGAATTTTCTTAACCCTAGTCAGGTGGTCTTTTTTCCCCCCTCCACATCAGAGCTCCACAAATAACATCTTCTTACAAGAATGAACTGCTTATGTATTTTGTCATTCATTTTTTATTTTGTAAGGTTCTCACTAAAAGTTCTACTTTAAAAGTAATTCAAAAATGGCAAAAATAAGAATACAACTCAAAGAAGATGCTTCAGTATACATTAGGTTACATGCTGCCCCTTAGTACAATTTAAACATTTTAAGTCCATTTTGTCTGTGTCTAATTGACCATTCTAACTTTCACAGTGCTGGTGAAAAATATCCAAATGGATCCTGTTAAACTAGACAGTCAGTACTTCTCAGAAGTCAGTATTTTCAGCTCTTCTAAGTGAAGATTCTGCTATAAAATATCTTCCTTCTCCAAATACCAGGAGTCAGCCTATTAGGGACCTAATTATGTACTGGGATTTATAGGGGCTCTAAAGAAATCTGTCATCCCTGTGTCTCCTCCTCACACAATAGGCTGCCATGGGACCTGAAGCTGCTGGAAACACATTTACCCCTGTGAGTAAAGGCCATGAGTTTTCTGGCCATCTCCCCAGTGGATAGTTTAATGTCTCTTCCCACATGCTAGACCCAGCAAGTAAAGTGAAGCATGCTGCCTCTTAAGTCATTTCATCCTCTTTTGGACAATTCTAGTTTCTTTTAAAAAGATTCCTTAATATATAATAGTAAAATCAACCTCCAATATCCACTATTTAGAATTTACAACTTTGGCATTTTGTCATTTTATTCATTTTTATAAAAGAAAATAAATGTTATAGATTAAGTTGAAGTCTCTTCTCATTAGTTTAGGCCCATCTTCCACACAGGAATTTAGTGTGATTACTTCAAGGCTATTTCCTAAACTTCTCTATATTTAATTTGAATAATATGAATTTGCTTATATTCAACTATTTTTTGACCTAACGAATCTAATTTTGGCCAGGCATGATGGCTCATGCCTGTAACCCCAACATTTGACAGGCTGAAGCAGGAGGATCACTTAAGGCCAGGAGTTCAAGACCAGCCTGGGCAACATGACAAGATCCTGTCTTCTACTAAAAAAAAAAAAAATTTCTAATTAGCCAGGTGTGGTGGTGCACGCCTGTGGTCCCAGCTACTCAAGAGGCTGAGATGGGAGGATCGCTTGAGCCTGAGAGGTTGAGGGTGCAGTGAGCCATGATCCCACCACTGCACTGCAGCCTAGGTGAAGGAGCAAGACCCTGTCACACACACAAAATAAATTTATGTGGTTCAACCGAACATGCATTAATATATTCTTCATGTGTTGGCTTTTAAAATATATATAAATTATATCGTACAATACCTGTCACTCTGCAATTTTCTGTTTTTACTCAATGTTATGGTTTTAAGGTCTATGTATACATTTTGAGAGCAAGTACATTCACTTTAACAGCTATATGGGACCTATTATATCAAGATGCCACTTTGTATTGATCCATTCATTATGCAGGGCTTGGTTTGCTTGTTTTGCTATTACAAAAAAAAAAAAGGTTAACAATGGATATTCTTGCCAATTCGTCTTCAAAGCATATGAGTCAGTTAAAAAAAAAAGATTGCCAATGGGTTCTTACCAATGATCATATCACTCAGACTTCACCAACAATAAGTGAGAGTTCTTACTTTTACCTACTCTCACCAAACTTAACACTATCAGATTTTTAAAATATTTTGCCAATGTGAGGGGCAAAAAGTTGTTTCTGTCTGGGTTGTTTAAATTTCACTTTTCTGATTACTAGTGTGATTGAGACAGCTCTAGTTTTCAGATAGTACTTCCTTACCTGTAAGCCACAACCTGCAACTTCCACCCATTGATTTCCTATATCAGCAGTTCTCAACCTTTTGTCTTCAGGGAGCCTTTAAAATCTTTACAAATGATTGGGTACCCCAAAGAGCTTTTGTGTATGTGAGTTTTCTCTGTTAATGTGTACTGTATTCAAAATTTTAATTGAGAATTATTTAAACATTTAATTAATGTAAAATGTAATAAATCAATTATTAACATAAATACTTTAAAATAACCATATTTTTCAAAACAAAAAATTTAATGAGAAGAGTGACATTATTTTGCATCTTTGCAAATTGCCTTAATGTCTGACTTAGTAATAAAAGACAGCTGGATTCTCATACCTGTTTCTGCATTCAATCTGTTGTGGTATATTGAGTGAAATAGGTGAAGAAAATTCAACCTCATACAGATACATTCTTGGAAAAGGAATGAGAATTTTAATAGCCTTTGCAGATAACTGTGGAAATTCTTTGGTACTACGCAGAACTCAACAAGTGGTAGTGTCTTAAAGGTTAGCTGCAATATGGAATCCGAAACCATATCAAAGAACATTTTACCTTCTGTTACATTAAAATTCACTGGCCCATCTTACACTTTAAATAGATCTTTGGCCCATGAATGATTCTGGGACAGCATACATTGGTCATTTAAAAAATACTAATTCACTGGGTTATCAGATTTTCTAAATATTAATACATTTTACACAATATCAAAAAATCATGTTTGTAATATCATCATCAATCCAGAAAAGTTTTTATGGATTGGGAAGCTGGCAAGCTCATGGTGACAGATACAAGTTTTCCAAAATTCTAATCTCCACTTGAAAGCTTGAATTTTATCACTGGTAACAAATGCTCAGTTTTTCCTTAGAGTGACAGGCTCATTTTGTTGTTAATTTTAAAGAAAATGTCTACCAAATACCCAAGTCTGCATAACCATAGTCTGTCAGTCATGCATTCAATTTAAAATGCCATCCTATGAAAAAAGCAGCTAGTTCAGCTTGCAATTCAAATAATTGCACACTTGCTTTTCCTCAAAACAATTATATTTGGATAGGCAGCAGAATTACTTTATGCATTCTTCCCATTTTGCCACACAGAATAATAAAGTGATGTGTATTCAAGGTTTGAAATTTCATAAAATTAATAATTCCTACAGCTTCATCAGGGATTCTCAAGAGAAACTGATCATTTATTATATATGGAGGTGAAGAATACAACGACAGCTAGTACAGTTTGGTGTCACTGCTTTGTTTTCAGCTTTGTTTGTTGCCAGAAGTTTTACCACCACTGCTTTTGCACCATGAGTGCAAAGGTCAACAAAATAAATAGGCAAATAAAATTGTAATATTATCATGAAAATAGTCTTGACCTCACAGACCCCCAGGAAGAATTCCAGGATGCCCGGTCATCCACAGATCACTTTTTTGAGAATCACCACCTTACTTGCCAGTTTTCAATTATTGCCTCTCAGCTCCAAATTCACCCTTCATTGCCTGCTCTGTGAATAGAGTTGAGCCTTGTAAATATTTTTCCTTTGCCACCTGGAATGATACCACCTGGAATGATATCAAGCTTTGTCAGCAGCGGGTGTTGGAGTGACACTGCAGGAAGAAGGGGCCTTCCTCCCTATTTCTGAATCTGGCATGCATGGCTTCTCTAATGCCCAGCTCCTATAGCACATACACCTTCCCCAGCATCTGGCTCCTGTAGTGCATAGAAGCTAGTACCAGTCAGTGACCAGCCATTTCTCCTGGCATCTCCCTTTGGGTAGTTTCACAGCAAAGAGCCTCCAGCAATATACCTTCCTGTGAAAAGCTTTCCCTGACATCCTAGCGGGTGGAATTCTAACAAATTCTAGAGAACACAGTTTCAGCAAGTTCCACCAGCACAGCATTACAATTAATTCCCCACTACCCAGGGAACCATGGTCATGCCTCCAACGAGGTCTGTATCACAGCTGTGGGCAGTCAGGGGGCTCTTCCTTGGGTGCTCTAGCTCAGCCCTAGGGATAAGGCTGCTCTTTTATACCTGCTCTTTCCGTACTCTCTCTCTCTCTCTTTAACTTTTATTTTAGGTTCATGGGTACATATGCAGGTTTCTTTCTTATATAGGTAAACTTGTGTCATGGTGGTTTGTTGTACAGATTATCCCATCATCCAAATACTAAGCCTAGTTCCCAAAGTTATTTTTTCTGATCCTCTCCCTCCTCCCACCCTTCAACCTCAAGTAAGCCATAGTGCCTGTTGTTCCCCTCTATGTTTCCATGTGTTCTCATCATGTAGTTCCCACTTATAAGTGAGAACATGTGGCATTTGGTTTTCTGTTCCCGCATTAGTTTGCTAAGGATAATGGCCTCCAGTTCTATCCACGTTACTGCAAAATAAATGATCTTGTTCTTTTTCATGGCTGCATAGTATTCCATTGTACATGTATACCACATTATCTTTATCCAATCTGTCACTGATGGGCATTTACATTGATTCCATATCTTTGCTATTGCAAATAGTGCTGCAATGAACATTTGTGTGCATGTATCTTTATGGTAGAATAATTTATTGTATATTCCACTAGGTATATAGCCAGTAATCAAATTGCTGGGTCCCCATACTTTTAAAGTTCTTTTTAGTCTTATTATCCAATGCCTCAAACCTTTAATCTCCTGCTACAGTTAATAATTCTTTATATTCATATTTCTTTGTTCAAATAACTATGTGATATCTGGCTTCTGATTAGATCATGATTGATATAGACCATATAGAACAAAACTTATTTCTCCCATATCAAAAATATCATTTTTGATACCTATTATCAGAAATTTTCCATCAATAGAAAGAAGCCCTAAACAAGAAGACAGAACAAGTAGGTTTTGGAGAGGAAAATATAAGATATAGAGAAATGAAAAGTCCATGGAATGAAGCTTGAAATGAGGAGGATATGAATGAGGACTTAGAATGGAAATGGTTTTAGGAAATTCAGATGGACAATTGGAAGGCCCTGATCAACCAAAAGGGAAATTAACTGGGTAATCTGTTAAGGTGACCTGTTCTGTATTTACCTTGTGTATTAATTTTCTATTGCTACTGTAGCATCTTAACACAAACTTAGTGGCTTACAACAATATAAATGTATTGTTTGTAACAATATTATACAAATGTAATAATACATCTGTTATTTACAATGTATTACAATGTATTTGTTATTATATAAATGTAACGTAACATTTGTTACATTTGTGTTGTTTTAAGCCACTAAGTTTGTGTTAAGATGTTACTTAAAATTCTGCAGGTCAGAAGTTCAAAATGGGTCTCACCAGGCTAAAATCAAGATATCAGCAGGGCTGCATTTCTTCCTGGAGGCTGTAGGGGAGAGTCCATTTCCCTGCCTTTTTAGCTTCTAGAGGCTGCCCACCTTTCTTGGCTTGTGGTCCTTTCCTCCATCTTCAAAGCCCACAGTGGAGGGTTACATCCTCATCTCACATCTCTAGGACTGCTCTGCTGCCTCCCTCTTTTGCTTTTAAGAACGCTTGTGATTACCTTGGGCGTGCCCAGATAAAATGGGATAATCTCTGTATTATAAGGCCAGCCAATTGGCAGCCTTGATTCCATCTGCAACCTTAATTACCCTTTCCAGTAAGGTAACAGTCACAGATTCCAAAGATGAGAATGCAGATACCTTTGAGGGACCATTCTATTGCCTACCACACCTTAGGACAGATTGCTTTGTGGAGTTCACTCAACCAGGATCAAAGAAAGAAATATTGAAGGGAGAAGATTAATGATAGCCAAGAAATTTACATTTTTGAAGACTTACAAGCCTTTCTGACATTGTATTGTGTTGAATTCAAGTGTATTTATGCATAGGATGCCTCTTTTGACTCTCGAGAGGTTAAAATCTAACATAGAAAAATAAAACGAACCAAATGTTTCTCCAACAGAAGAGAAGCTTGTTATTAAAGAGAGAGACTGTTTTATTCTTCTGTGTTTTTCTGAGCCCAAAACACAGTGTCTTGAAGATAGGAGCAAATGCTTGTTTAATAGAGAGGAGGTAGAGAGAGGGTTGATATACAGAATAATATATTTTATACACACACGCACACACACATTCTGGAAGGCAAAGAAGAGGATGTAAATTAAGACAATATTTAAAAATAAAAGGGAGCTGTGGAAATAGAAAAAAGTTGAATTCCAAGTCCATATTATATTATCTTATTTCAAAGGTCTCTCAAAAATAGCTAAATGAAGTAGGCTTTCTATGTTTCTCTTCTAATTTTAACACAGGGAGAAAATGTATTCTTCTACCTCTTCAAAAATTGCAAAATATCAGCAGAATAAGTTCCAAGGTGATAACTTTCCATTCAGAGAGTAAATTTTTACAGTTACATTAAATTATAGCCCCCTGAGGTTTCAGTAATGGAAATGCCGACAGACCCTGAAATACAGCAGCCGTACCCAGAGACTCCTACCCTTTCTCTCTCACCCTCTCCCACCTGCCCCATCACTACTCTCATTTCTACCACTGAGAGAACTGAGCTATTTTTCTGCGCTCAAAGTGAACCCTGCCTTATATCAGGAAAATTTATGAAAATATTATTATACATTTGTCAAAAGCCATGGTATCTTTGGTTGACGTATCTGTCCTGTTGTCTAACATTGCCTACTTTGTATGACTCCAAACACTCCCAATTAGGGATTCAAAGGGCAAAAACAGAAGAATGACTGCCAACGCTTTATTACTGAGTCCCTTGCTAGCTGTGTAAGAGGCTGCGAAAGTTGACAGGGGTGGAGGGGCGGGACACAGTTGGGAGGTGTCATGGGACACACTGCCTCTGACTGTTGTCAGAGCTTCCTTTCTCTTTGGAGAGCTCTATGATTGTTATGTCTCCTGGGATCATCCTCTAGGCTTACATCCTCTTTTTTTTGGAGGATTTTTAAGGCAGTGAGTAAATTTTGGGAATTTATCCTAGGTACAGGAACCTAGGAGAGGCTGAATGTGCTCCTGTGTTATTGCTCACCTGGCAAGACTACAGCTGTCTACAGAGTTCTGCTAAGTGTCATCATTGGGATTGTGCACAGAAGCAGGTGAGCACTTAGGGGTCAATATTGTGCATTGGCAGTTCTGAATGCAGGCCTCAGACGGCATTGCAAAACCTAAGGGCAGGATTTTTTAATTGCCCACTGTCTCCAAAATCTCCATATCTCATGCTGGGAACTTTATGAAAGATGCAGCATATACCTCTTTTGATACTGCCTTACTGCCTTTCAGCAGCTTTTCCCCCCAGGTACCCCTGCCTGGGACTGTCCGCACCAGCAGCCTCACAACTTCCACCCTTCCATCCAATCCTCTCCATTCAAAATGCATCCACCTGTGTCCCATGCCTTCAAAGCTCTATTTCCAGATAAAACTTTGCTTTAACAGATGCTTTCTGGAAAAAAATAAATAAATAACCTAAGACAATGAAAATGAAATGAACAAAATTTCAAATCTGAGAAAAGACATGGGTTTGGTATCCCTGAAATCAAGCCATATAATTTATTAGTAGGGCAGGTGTACATGATTTTTCCTTTCTATGTTTCTCATTTATTAAATAAATATTTATTAGCCAGCATTAATAGTGAAGCACAGCTGAAGATGTGGAGATGACAGAGAGCTGCTGCCTTTACGGAATTTACAATATAGTAGACAGGAAATAGACAGAAATAAATGTAACAGTAGGCACAAATACATAAACCGAGTCTTACAGGACTCCTAGCACTACTGCCTCCCAAAAAATGGGGTGTCTGCATATATTTAGAGCTAAATTCTGACACTATATATATATATACAGTTATGATTATACTTTTTTCAGTTATACACGCGAGCCTCAATAAACCTCAGCTAGCCTTAACTCTTTTCTGTTTATGATTTAGTGGAAGTAATAGCAAATGGAAGAAAAAGTAACCTGATGAGGGAAGAAAAGCAATTACACAGCTTATAAAAATACCTAGGATGACTTTTTTTCCTTCCTAGCTGTCACTGATTTCAAAAACAAAAAGAAAATTTATAACCTGAAAAAGAAAGCACAGAAGTAGGTGCTGATTTGATTTTGTAGCAGATTAGGAACATTGCTAAATGCATTGCAGTCCTTTATACTTAGAGTAGCATGGGCAGGGAAGGACATCAGATGACCATTTTCCTAGCTCTGCTTATCTATATGTTGCTAGGATAAAATTTAAAATATTCATCAAAAGTGCATTTGGAAATATTACTGGTACTGGTAGAGAAATAGCATCCCAGGCTTCTGTATATTTCATTGTCACCATTTCAGAAATCTCACCTGCCTGGCAGATTGCTTTGCTTTAAGTGGAAAAAAAATAGTGGTATCTATTTTAAGCATCATGATTCTTAATTTCTTAATCTTCTGTTCTTGAGTTCTATAATAAATCCTTTCAAAGTTGTACATATGCATTAAGAAGCACACAAAAGTCATCTTTTCTTTTCTCCCCAAAACATGAAACCTTTTTTATTCTGTTTAAAAAGACTCTTAAAACAAGTTCTCTAAGCCAACTTTCTAATCCATGCATCATAGAACACTAGGACCCAGTTTTTCTGGATGCAGAAACTGTTATATCTGGTAAAGTTATTTCACACCTTGTCATCTCATGGAAAAGTAGTGCTAGGGTTTGAATGTTTGTGTTACCCCAGAATTCACAGGTTGAAATTTTAATCCCCAAAGTGATGATACCAGGAGGTGGGGACTTTGGGAGATGATTAGAGCCCTCCTGAATGGCATTCAGGAGGCCATGATAAAAGAGAACCACAGAGGCTTCTCACCACTTCCACCATGTGAAGACACAGTGAAGAGGCACCATCTATGAACCAAAAAGTGGACCCTCACCACATACTGGATCTGCTGGCGCCTTGATCTTGGGCTTCCCAGCCTCCAGAACTGACAGGAATAAATCTCTGTTGCTTATAAGCCACCTGGATTATGGTATTTTGTTATAGCAGCCCAAACGGACTAAGACTAG
The DNA here is from genome assembly GCF_006542625.1 of Nomascus leucogenys. Classification (NCBI taxonomy): domain Eukaryota; kingdom Metazoa; phylum Chordata; class Mammalia; order Primates; family Hylobatidae; genus Nomascus; species Nomascus leucogenys. Next base: position 4,514,677 of record NC_044400.1, on the reverse strand, counting down.
TAGCTTCGAGCAGGGCCAGTTCTAGGAAAACGAAAGGGGAATGTTGTGTTCAGGGGCTCTCTTTCTCTCTCTCTCTCTCTCTCGCTTAAACACAGCTCAGTTTTCACCAAATCCCCTAAATAGTAGTTAATAGTAACTAGTAAGAACTAATTAGGAAATACCTTAAGACTGATAAATATTTCACTATATATTCCAGAAAGACATCCCTAATCCACAGGCTCCTTTACATGCCCAAACCAAAGGATGCTAGCCATGGCCCCGGAAGGTCCTGAGATGGAGGTGTTTGTCCCAAGTTATTGATCAGGATATGAAAGTTAACCCTCTGGATCTCTAAATTTAAAAATATATATATATTTCCCCTCACCTCTCCTTCTGGAATGAATTAATGGGTGAATGAATGAATGAATGAGAAAATAAGAAAAGCTTGAGCTGTTTTGCTCAAGTACCGCATCTTCTATACATTCTTCCCTAACTAGTGGTCTCTCCTGCCTCTTAATAACTGTGTATTGATTTTATCTTGCTTTGTGAGAGGTCTTGGGTAATTAGAACATCTCATATTACCCTGCCCTTTATCCACTCAAGGACACTTTCAAGCTGCCTCTCTACACTAGGTTTCTCTAGCACTGCTGACATAACTTGGTGACCTCAACATTCACACAATGATTCTTTCAACATTCTCATTCCTCACTGACAAACTCCAATCATTTCCCTGGGCCATTTTCAGTCATTTATAAGTCCTGCTGCAGGACCTCTGAGTTTCCAAACTCACCATTCTAATGGTGTTTGCCCCCCATCTGATACCAACCTTTTCCATCTCCCAATCTCCTAGCCCATCAGCTTCATTTATCTCCACATCCAACCCCAGGGTCAAGCATTGCAACTTGATTCTTGCCAGCACTGTGGGATTCCTCAAAATGTTTCTCTTTTTCACCTATGTAACTCACGTTGCCAACTCCTGTAAAGTGGGCCATGCCACTCTGTTCCTGCCCTAGACCTGCTGACCCTGGCAAGCAAAACCAGAAGCCAGGGGTCTGGCTCCTCTATAAATGCACACCTGAGTCCCACCAAGAAAGGACACTGACTGCCTCCTGCCCTGGACAGACATAAAATGCCCTGCAATGTTGTGCTGCCATGGTGGGCCCTGGAAAAGTCTCAAGTTATTCCAGCTCCCTCAGCCTTTTCGCACCCTCTCCTTCAATGCTGGCACTTCTTGAGGGTTACAGCTTTCACTTCCTCTGCCCTGGAATATCAGCAGGGACTTTTTCTGCAGAAGCCTAGAGGGACAAGAGAGCTCAGCAGTGTGAGCACATGCCTCGAATGGCTTCCTAAGATAAGGGACAGGGCTGAGTGCAGACACCCCACAGGAAGACTCTTGGGCTTCAGATCCTGGATCTACTGCTTCTTTGCCATGTGACATGGAGCAATTAACTACACTTCTCTGTGCCTCAATTTTCTCGTGTGGAAAATGGAGCAAGTAATAATACCTAACTCATCGTGTTGCTGTGAGGATAAAAGGAAGTTAACACTTGTAAGCTGTAGAGAGTGCCCCTCGAAAGTGCTCAGTAAATGTTATTTTTAGCTCACAGAAAGCTTATTTTATTGCATGGACCTTCAGTAAAAGCTGTGTCCCCATCAGTGAGCATCCTTGTCCACCTCTACTCACCTTACCCTCTCCTTCAGGATTCTCAGTTACACATTTAAATGCCCCCCATGCAAGAGGATGTTCTCCATACTCTCTTCTCCCAAAGAGCAGACACTCTAAGATTTTACTTATTTTATCTTTTATCCTGTGGGTTACATTGGTAAGTCTTAGGACCACTGCTAAATGGAAGGCAAGAGCTTACCTTAGACTCTCTCATCCTCTAAAGGGCTATGACCATTGTGCTCAGTAAATACTTTTTTTATCAGAGTTTGACTTGATCTTTGTATTCAAATTAATAAAATTTCCTTAAGTGGCCTGAGATTTTCATCCCTCATACCTAAAGAAGCCCAGTGAATCACCCATAAGCCCCAGCAGACCCAAACTCGAAGAGTTTGTTCTTCCAGGTCTCAGGATTTGTCAGAGTTTGTTTCCAAGCCTGGACACACAAGTGTCCCTCCACTTCTAAGAGGAGATCTTCTAATGTTCTCTCACTTGCCTTCCTTCAAACTTTGGGGAGATTAACACTGGAGGCTTGTTTCAATAGAAGATCCCTGGGCCTGCATCCCAGAGATGATAATTTGGCAGGTTTGGAGTGAAGATCACGTGTCTAAATGGTATCAAGTCTTCAGATGATGCTTATGAAGGTGATGACCTTTTGGAAGACAGAGTAATGGGTGTTATCCTTGAGTGCTTTTTTCCAAAACCTAGCACAATGTCTGGCACATGCTTGCTGGTCTGATCCCAGAGTAGCCAGTACTATCTAGGGACAAACCAGTATGGAACTGAATTAAAGTTAGGACATTAGACATGACACTGGAAATCCCACTGGTCCCGTGCATTACCTGCACTGTTCTTTTCCCTGCTCAGAGCCATTCTCAGCCTCACTTTGCACCTTGTTGACAACTATCTGGCTGGTTCTGGGAGCATCCGGCTCTCTTACATCACCATCTTGGCCCCTGCAGTTACACGTGGGCACGTGGTTCTGTGTTCCACCATCCGTACCAGCCTCAAAAATAAGCTCAGGTGACTACAGACTACAAGCAATCTGGAGGAAAGCGAAGAAACTTGGGCCAAATTCCAAGAGGAAACCAAGCCAAGAGTGTTCAGTCCTCCTCTCTGTTTCCCTTTGGCTTTACAGGAACTGGTGGCTTCGGGAAAATTGAGGCTGTGGCTGCCGGCATTTGTACTTGTTGTCTGATGGGGAATAAGAGGATGATTAGGTGGGCAGGGAGTGAAGCCAATGCAAATGTTGAGGGCTGAAAAAAAAATGCTGAGAAATTTTGAAATCTTTTTTGAATCTGACCCAGCTCAGTCCCATTGCATCCTGACTGCTGCCCACCCCCATCCCTTACATACTCTAGCTCCATCCAGAAAGCAAAGCAGAGGCAAGGAGAGCAGCTTCTCAGATAATGGAGCGCCTGGGGTGGCTCAGCGTGTGGCACACGAGGGTTGAATGAAACCAAGCTTGAAGAAACAGGCAATCTGGGTCTGAGTTACAGGTCCTTCACCCATAATGTATTCATTTAGGCTCGGCTGTCTCCTTTGAAAAATGAGGCGATAGGAGGCAGTGGACTAAGAGGCTTTTTGCATTGTAGTCTGTCGTCACCTGAGCTTATTTTTAAGGCTGGCACGGGGAGTAGAACACAGAACCATGTGCCCACATGTAACTGCAGGGACCAAAATAAACCAACGATCCAAGTTATTTTACCCACTCCTTTCTTAAAGTATAGTATCGTAGGAAGCTCACCTATGTGAGCTGCAGAATTCCTGAATCTGTTAAATAGGAATAATTTTGATAGCCTCCATTTTACAGATATTGATGAAGAGAAAACTAATAAACAAGAGTGAGCACCTAGAAATGGTAAATTATTATAAATGTGTACAATCATCTTGAGAATGATAGTGTTCTGCTGTCCTCTTCATTATTAATGAACTAGACAACCTTATTTAAAACAGACAATAGTGAATAGCAAGAAGATAAATATCACATTTTGCATTCAAGACCTTCTCTCTACAAAGAGAAATTTCACCTTATAAATATCTCATGTTATTTATTCAATTACTTCATTGTACACTACTCTTTCCCATCTCAATTTATATGGGGATAAGAGCCTAGATTGTTTTTCCTTTGTACTTGAAACTCAGGGTGATTTCTGTATTTTGCACTAAATAATCATCTTACCCCATTTTCCTTTGCCTGTGTTAGATTTTAATATTTGAAAATAGGCAATTGCTTACCTTCTAGAGAGGTGGTGATTTACTACTCATATAGCTCAACTCCAAAAGTATGAGAGAGAGCACAGAATTTATGCAGGTAATGGCACTTTTTGCTGTACCAATTTCAGCTAGCCCTACTACTTATTCTCCAGTTCTCAAGAAATAACACAGGGGCACTAGGTTGAAATCCTATCATCACCTAAACTCTGCAAACATTCAGTCTTAGTAAAATGCATTGAACATAACCTGCACTCTTAATTAACATGAGTTAACCTGACTAATTGTCTTAGTTGCTTGGGGCTACTGTAACAAAATACCTTAGAATGAGCAGCTTACAAACAACAGAACTTTATTACTCACAGGTCTGGAGGCTGGCTTGTCCAAGATCAAAGTGCCAGCAGATATGGTATCTGGTGAGGGCTGGCTCTCTGCTTCATAGATGACATCTTGTTGCTGGGTCCTAACATGGCAGAAGAGACAAACTCCCTCAGGCCTCCTTCATAATGGCACTAGTCCCATTCATGAGCACAGAGCCCTCATGACCTAATCACTTCCCAAATGACCCATCTCTTCATACCATCACCTTGGGGGTTAGATTTGAACATATGAATTCTGGGAGGGGGGACACAAACATTTAACTCACAGTACCACTCGAAGCAGATTCTAGATGAGGTGAGGGCATACTGTCTTGTACTTAAACTGTACTTCCTACTTTAAGAAATGCTTAAACATATCTCATTTGCTCTCCACATTAATTTAGCCATTAGCCCATTTTACAGATTAGATGCTAAACAAAGGCAAGAGGTCATTTGACTGCTTTGCAGAAAAGCATAAAACCATCCCATATGAGAAGTGGGAGATATTTGCAGCCCCCTCACTTCAAGTACTGTTAATACAGATAAGGCAAAGCAGAAGACACAGAGTGCTGGAAGCCAACATATCTGAATCCAAGTTCTGCTTCTGCCACTTATTAGCTGTGTAGCCTTGGGCATTTCACCCATAAATATTGAGCTAATAATAAGCTACCTCTCTGGGTTGCTGTGATGGTTAAATAAAATAAGTCAAGGAACAGGCCTTGCTTTGATGCTTGTCACCCGGTAACCACTCAAAAAAGGATGCTTTATAACAAAAGTACACAGTGCCACCTGTTCTTCCTAATTAACGCCCCTCATAAACACACCCAAACGAAATATCAAACCACGTAAAATTCTATCCATGTCCCTAGGAAGATATAAAAAACGTGCCACTTTATAATCAGTAACACTGTTCCTATATCTCTTGTAATAATTAGGTCTTTCTTCCAAGGAGCTTACAGAACCAGATATTACTTAGACCAGATACAAATAGTGTCTCTTCCTATGGCAATTTCTCTTACTATCTTTGCCCTACACAGAGAGGCTTCCTTATTCCTCTTCACCCTTGATTAATGGCATATTTCACACGTGATTTACAAGCTTGTACCTCATGATGTCCTAAGAAGCCTGACGGAACCATAATCTTTGGTTTATCCATCCATCACATATTAGTAACCTAACCTGAGAAACAGGTGTTATTCTTTGTCCAAAGGAACTGTTTTATGCTTTCAGGCAGTCCATGTTCCAGGATTCCTTCCTCCCTTCCTGTCCCAGCACAGACACCAAGAAAATGGGATTCCTTCAGGGAGGGCTTGGATGGAATCCAATTCAAAGACATATAATTGGCAGTTTTTTCATCTTTCAAAGTCCTTTTCAATAGTCATGATGCTACAGTCAGACTTGCTTTGATTCACACAAAGCATTGCCTCACCTCCAAGACTGTTGCTAGGATATAGGGGATATCACAACTCCTGAATACATGGGCGGGAAGGAAAAGATTTTCCTCCTCCTTACAAATGCCATTCCAATTCTTGCTCTGCTTTTCTTCAAGGCCAAACTGAGGACAAAGAATGGGGTTACCAGTATGAAGTATTCAACATAAAAGTCAGAAACCAGAGGCACCAGTGCCTGACTGGGAATGGGGATGGGGAGGTCCTGTGGGAGAGAAAGTTTTGCTTGTGACAGTTGTGAGGTGACCACTATGTGGACCAGATCCAGAGCCAGAAGGGTGATTGGGTGCCTGTGTGCTTGTCCACCTGCATGAGCACGTGGATTGCAGGGAGGACAGGGTATTACAAATCAACAAGACTGAAACGCCCCATTCTTCTCTGTCTAAAGTCAGTAAGTCAGGGAAGGGAGCTCTAGAATCTATTAAGCTTTGAGCAGCTTGAGGCCCTATTAATATGTAAATATGGGATCTGGAAAGGCTAGCATATTAAAGGGTTATCCACTGTGGTAGGTTTTCAATACATCCACAAAGTTTTCGATACTCCCCCCTTCAAAAGGTGGAGCCCAATTCCTCTTTTCTTAAGTGTGGATTGTATTTAGTGACTCACTTCTAGCTAAAAAAAAAAAGGGGGGGGGGGTGGGTAGACCATGTAACAAACCTGCACATGTACCTTCTGAATCTAAAACTTAAAAATAATAAATTTTAAAACAAATAAATAAAAAAGAAAAATAACAAAATTACAGATCAATATGAATAAATGTAAGTATAGCCTTCTTTTTTATCTTAATCACTATACATACTGTTCCTAGATTAATCATAGAAAAGCTTCTACTTAAAGCCACTTTCCTGCACTTGGCCCATTTTAAATAGGACAGGATTCTACAGAAAGTCTTTATAATTATATTATTTTTAAAGAAAACAATTATTTGAAGTAAAATATTGGGGACTGGTAAAAGGGGCATATTTTTAAGGGTGCATGCAAATCCCAATCACTTATTTTTACCCTTGTAGTTTTGGAGCAGATTGTTTTTGCATCTGTGTAGAAAGTGCTACTAAATTTTCTTGCCTGGATTGTATAATTTCTATTTAGAAACTCAAACCACTGATACTAGCTATGTTATGTTTCTCTGTATTCCAAAAGGAAAGTTACAATACAGTGAAATATAAAAGATTGTTTTGGGAAAAAAACAAAGAAGAATGTGGTAGAGTGACAGTAACACTGTCATGAGATTAGGACATAAAAGGCTGAGTGGTTCCCATCTTATTCCTCTTTCCTATCAGCCATTCTAGGGAGAGCCATGCCATCGGGATACTCAAGCAGCCCCATGGGGCCACTTACAAGGAAAGGAACTGAGGTGTCCTGACAGCAGTAGCCCACCAGGAACTGAGGACTCCAGCCAACAGCCGCATGAGTGAACCATCTTAGAAGCTGATCCCCCAGCTGCTGCCAAGGGCTCAAGGATGACTGAAGCCCCAGCCAATATCTCGAAAGACCCATGTCAGAGCCATTTGCCTAAACTCCTCCCAAATTCCTGACCCAAATAAACTATGAGGTAACAAATACTTGCTACTTTAAGCAAAGCAACTCAGTATTGGGTTAATTTGTTTTGCAGCAGTAGAATCTAATACATCCATTTTTCTCCAGTAACATATTAGTTCAGATTAGCTAACCACAGAGGCACCAAAGAAATTAGGCCTAGGACTAAGGTGTTTTAAAGAGAGAAGGAGAGTCAAATTTTTTCATATCCTTTTATTATTAATGTATGCTGACAGAGAAGACAAGCTGGGGTAGAGCACAGTGGGAAATCTATGACACCAGAGCCAGCAGGCCCAAGAGGAGATAGGAGGGATCCAGAGAGGAACTGTGACCTTTTCCCAATGTTACCAAGAGCTTGTGTCTTGGTCATCACAGGTCTGGACCTACCTTCTGCTTCCCAATGATGAGAGTAATCTACACCCACTGGAGCAAGACGGCAAGTACAGAAAACCAGAAGCAGGAAGACCAATCATGGACAAGAAAGGCCTGAATATCTCCAGTTTGACTACCCTAAGATGGAAGAACTGACAGTTCAAAGTGTCCCAATATTTTATAAAGACAAGCCTGTGCCATGCACCACATGGGTTTAAATTACCAGGCCAGTGAATGTGAACATAAGAAGGTTCCTATAGCAACAGTTCCTAGACCTAGCTATACATTAACACGTGAGGACCTTTGGGGAAGTCAGGACCTATGGAATCAGAATCTCTGGAAGTGGGCCCAGGGCTACAACTGAGAAATTATAGGCTTCTCAGAGTCAGAAAGCATCAGAAGATGTTGGATCAGTGGTTTTGGTCACATGGTTGCCTCACTGGCCCCAGATTTCCCATCTACAAGAATAAATAAAAACAACTTCCCCACAATAAGTTAGATACTGCCAGAACACCTTGAGCTCATCTGAAGAAAGTTACCACCCAAATACAGGGTTTGTTGTTGCTGTTATTCTGCTCAAGAAACATAGTTGCTTGTAGACCTCTTTGAGTTGCTACAGAAGCCTACTTTCCTTTGGAAATAAACCTCTGAAGCTGTTCAGTATCCACCTGCAGTGAAAAACATGCAAAATGGGGCTTCTTCCAAGGACATTTACTCTGAAAGTGGCCTTCAAGGCAACTGGGTTTTGAAATGTGTGTGTGTGTGTATGTGTGTGTGTGTGTGTGTGCGCGCGCGCGCATGGTAGAGGGTCAGAGTCTCATATCCATGGCTTGCTGGTTTTTGGCATTTGTGCCCATCATCCTAGGAACTGGCCTGATATTCTCTGGTAGCACAGGCTCTTATCACAGAAGCTCATCCACAAATTATAGCCCTGAGAAGCCACTAGTACCATCTAAATGTTTCCCAAAACACAGGAAGGAAATACACAAATATGTTGATTATGGTTATTGCTGGATAGTCGGATTTCAGGTAATTCAATGCTTTTCTTTTTATAGTTTCATGTTGTTTACATTTTTTTACAATGGTCATGCATTATGTATAATCAGAAAATAATGTGTTGGGATTTTGTTACTACAAGTGGGAGGAGGTAGCAGGAGGAGGTAGGTAGTATCAGAACCCAGACAGAGCAACGTGGAGAAAGCTGGATCTAACAAGCTTGTGAGGGTGGGGTGTGGGGGCACAATGGCAGCGCCTGTTTGGGAGTTAGAGACACTGCTGGAGATGCTACCTGATGCAGAGAGTTGGCAGAGTAGCCAGTATCTCCCCTCCTCCCTCCATGCAATTTCCTGCCTGTGCATCTCTATGGCTGACCCTGACTATGCAGGGCAGAGGCTGAGAACAAGGAATCAGTCTGAGAGCAAACAGAGAAATGACTGGCACCATCACTTTTCATCATTATTTTCCATCTTATCTTTTGATGTTTAGGAGCATGGGGAGAGATAAGCCCACACTCTCCTACAGCACTCCTGGCACCACAACACCAAAAAGAGAATGCATTCTTTGAAGCACTGTGAAAACCACCTAGCTAGATTGCATAAGTTCATTTTTTTTTTATGGAAAGGCCCTAAGGCACCAAAACCAGAGTGGGAGGAAGGAATACAATTCACAAAAGGAACTGTATTGCTCATTGGAAGTGTTTTCTACACAGGTTTAGATATTTAGGCCTATTCATAAAATTTATAAACAGGTGGATAAGGTTTCATCACTTATTTGCAAGAGGCAGAAGACAGTTACTCAAGGCTAGGTTTTCTAGGTAAGTCACCCCTTTCCTCATCTTCTTTGTTCTATGTGTAACCAGGCACAGCTCTGAACCATGGTGACTCCATTGCAACAGCAACAACAATAAAAATCCACTTGAAAATAAGAGAAACAAATACTCACTAAACCACCCAAGAATGTGCAGACTTTTCGTGGTTATACCAGTTCTGGAAGACAAGCATCATCTACTCCTCCAGTACCTACGTCATGCACTTCACCTTTTAAACAACATCAGATTCGATTGTGGTTTAGGGAATATCCTGTAAGTACGGGTTAACTAGGTTTCCGTTTTAATTCTCTTTATACACACCTCCCATTCATTTATTAGAATATTTAAAACTGCAGTCTTTACTAAAGGCCAGTCCACCAACACAATAAAAATTTTCATTAAAATATTTAAAACCCAGAACAGCAGCAATAACATCAAAACTAAACGCCAGCAGCCCGCAACGGCAAATCTCAAGTGGCCTTTCCACTATGCGGCGCTGTTAAAAGAGCCAGCGTTTCACACTTTGTCATAAAAGCCATGAAGCCCAGTTTTTTGAAGGCCAGGGAAGGCAAGCAGAGCCATCCGAAATATTGAACTGTCCAGAGAAAATATCTGAAAGGCTTTAAGCCCTTCCCTCTATTCTCTTTATAATGAACAGTTAGATGATTGCTAGATTAGATGGATGGATGGATGGATGGGCAGACAGAATTACTGCATGGAGTTGAGCTGGCTATAAATGTGCTTAGCAAACTACAACACCCTAACCATGAATGCCTGAAGAGGATCAGGAACTGTTGCTACCCCCAGAAAGGGCAGAGGATCAACTTACGACCAGCAGATAGAGGCACTTATATACCCTGCCATCTAGCAAATCCATAAAAATAAAATTAACTGACTACTATGCACCAGACATAATTACATTTCCCAGAAAGAACCCAGGAAACAACCCAAAAAATGGTGTGATGTACAGACCAGAATATCTGAAATGAGGACTGCCCTGGAAACATCGGCCTTGAGGTCTATGGGGCAGACCCAGGGAACCCCCAGAGCATGAGTGTGTGGCTTTCTTCCAGGATTCTATCTATAAGACCTACCCACATAGGCCCTTTTCAGAAAGTTCTGGAATTGTCTGAAATCCCTTTAAGAGGGGCAGAGTTCCACAACTGACAAAAAAAAAAAAAACACCAACCACCTCAAATTGCAAACACACCTGGGAAAGGTAATGTTACCTTGATTTCACATAAGATCTAAATGACTGCTTTCTTGAAAGTGGTTTCAGTGTAAGGGTGAGGATTGAGTGATAACAGGGAGGAGATACAAGACAACAATCTTGTGTACCTGAGTTGTCGTCCTGTGGAAGAAGAAAATAAGGGCAAAAACGAATGCCTGAAATAACCTCAGTTATGCCACAGTTCAGCCCAGGGAAGAACTTCTGTAGCTCACTTTTACACCCCCCTACACACAACAAATACATCACAGCACCTGTCTCAAAAACCTCACTCCAGCTTGGCTTAGGCTTATGGTCATTCCCCCAGATGAAGGTCAGAGCATGGAGGTCAGAGCAGGCTCTGGAGCATGGTGTCATGAGCTCGCCTCAGTAGCAGCAGGCTGCCTGTTCCGCAGCCATGAAGAGAGTATCACCAACATGAAATGCAGAAGGCTGCAGAGGGAAGGGGTCACATTCTGAGGAAAAGAACAGAGAAACTTACATTCCTTTAGAATATGTTAGTTTTTTTTTTTAAGATCTTGTTTCCTGTTTGTTTTGGGAGTCTGGTGATTCCAGCTCTATAATGCACTTGTTAGTTGTTTTGTAATAGAGTCCCTATTTTCTCGTAATAACCAAGTACTATTTAATACTACCAGCAATCCTGGAAGGCAAATACTATCATTGCATATTAGAGATAGGGGGACTGAGGTTTAGCAAAGTTACAGGGCTTGCCCAAGGTCACGAAGCTAACAGCAGGTACTAGAACTGCAGCCCAGGTCTGCCTCCTCTTTTGAAACTCTGAGTCCCTGAGAGCAACGCTATCAGGATATAAATCTATCCACATTTCAATCGACTTAAAAATAGTTTCCTTATCAACACATATTCTGCAAACAAACATATTAATTCACAGAATGTTTTTACGTTGTTTTACGTAGTTTCTCTCCCTCTGCTCTTGTTGGATAACTTTCTTTCACTTTCCCTCCCTACCATTTTGTACACTCACTCCCTTCTCTTCACCCTCTACCCTTTTCTTTCCCACCTCTCCCTGATGTTTCTTCACCCTCTTTGCATTACCGAATGTTCTCAAAGCAAAGATAATTAAGCTAAATTGGTTGAACTTAACAAAAACAACTTCGAAACCTTTCTCATGCAGCGGTTCCTCATCTCAACCACAGAACACAGAGGGATCATTTTCCAAATCTTCCCAAAATGGTACGTTGATTGTATTACTCTAAAAGCATACACGAAAGGTTCATTCGTTAAATACAGTGGACACTTAACTCTGCTGAAGATCCCTGAGAAAAATATATTCCTGTACCTAGAAAGTTAGTAAGAAATTTAAAGAAAATTATGGTTTTTACCATTCATAATCATATAATCTAGGAGTAGTGAGAAATCAAACTACTCATAGGTAATTCCAGCAAAAATATAGAAAGTGAAAACAATGGTTAAATTTAGGAATAAACCCAAGTAGTAAGGGAATTCTGTCATTCTCATAAACCAATTTTTTGACATTTACACACACTGCCTGGGCTATTGTTTACTTCATATTTTTCTATAAATATTTTCATTTTTTTCTACCTAAATTTATTATAAAACAAACCTTATATCATTATGAAAAATGGACAACTAGCATGCTTTACACCAAAAACTAAACAATTAAAGACATATCAATACCCAAATAAGGCTATCCCCATTAAATAACCAGAAAAAAAAATGTAGAGAGAATTGGAAAATGAGTAACTTTCTACGTGATGGGTCCCAGCCCCATCTAAAATCATCTTAACCATCACCAAAGCTACTCCTATCCCTGTGGGAAACCCTATATTTAAAAAATCAGTCAACAAATGTCTACTGAGGCCAGGAATGTTCATTGCACTGTACTTGGAATTACAAAGCCTCTTTGAATGAAGAGCTGATATTCTAATTTTAGAAGATCTACTCCACCACAATATGGCAGATGCTCAAAGTCAACTCCATCTGCCTCTTTAAAGGATACATAAAACCTTGCTACATGGAACACATTTCAAGTCCCTAGGACCCCAGAAAAAGAAAGCAGTTGCCCAGACAAAACCCAGCTCCACAATAAACAATCAAGTCTTTGTCAACCAATTGGTATGATAGGAGGGCCTAAGCCAGGGCAGAAACAGCCCAGGATGCACAGATTTAAAGATTACGTTCATACAACTTATCAGTCTCCGATGACATGGATCATTTGCATGATCCTCATTATTAACCAAAATTTCTAAAATCCCATCCCAGTACATTTCTTCTTCATGTTTAAAGACTCTTGTTTTAAGAGCTCCTCTATGAAATGATATCCTAATTGCTATGAAAATAATCAAGCTACCACTTAACACTCTTGTCACAAGATATTTATTTTTAGCCCCTTACCCTTCGCCATGCTGTAGAAACTTCTACTTCCCCAGTCCGTTATTATTCAAAGATTATACATATTAGAGAAAAACAAGAAAAAGAAAATGCCCATAAATGAAAAAGTAAAATTTACTCACTCTCCTCACAATTATTCCTATAATAATCAGAAACACAAACACAGGGATCATTATATTTCAGCAATTGTCATGGGGACAAAGTAATGCCAGACAGCTGCATATGATTTTTTTTAATGTTTTCATTTGTTAAAATATTTTAAACATTGTTTGGATCCTTATACCAGCTGGCCAGAAATGGATTTCCGTTCACTTTATGTTACTTCTCTAAGGCCACAGAGCCTCAGACTTTTTGAAGTCCCCCATTTAACAGGGTGCACATGTGTAAATAAGGAAAGCCAGCTTACAGCTTGGAGATTTGTAGGCCTGGATCTCACTCCCACAATGGCTGAAAAATTCCCAACTTGATTAACTTTCAGAGCCCATAAAGTACTTTGAGTTGCTCCAAGAAAGACGCTATATAAATACAAAGTATTATTATTAGGTGGCACTGGAATTTATTAACGGTTTAGTTATTCCATCAGTTTCTTGCCATGTAGATTTTGTTCTGGCTTGCACAAATCCACCTGTAGGGGTAAAACAAAAATCAGCTCCATGATTCAAAAAGCCACTCTCTCTGAGACAGTAAAGGAAGCAAAGATGTTCTCATTAGCCTGAAACAGTTAATTAATCTTGCAGCCTCATGTCTCAACTACCCATAAGTAAAATCATGCTAAGCCATTCCCAGGGTCAGCCAAACCATGTTATTCTGTTTTGGATGGCACTTTTGATGAGCCATCACAATTACCTTTCATGATATCATCTACCACAAAAATAAACGCATCCAAAATATTCTTACATTTTACTAATTTTTTTCTCGAGGCAGTGTCTCATTCTATCACCATGGCTGGAGTGCAGTGGCACAATCATGGCCCACCACAGCTCCATCTCAGCTTCCTGAGTAGCTGGGACTACGGGCGCATGCCACCATGCCCATCTAATTTTTGTATTTTTAGTAGAGACTGGTTTTGCCATGTTGCCTAGGCTGGTCTCGAACTCCTGGGCTCAAGTGATCTGTGCGCCTCAGCCTCCCAAAGTGCTGGGATTACAGGTGTGAGCCACCATGCCCAGCCATATTTTCTTAACTTGTTTTCTCACTCAATAATTTAGCCAAACGTCAGTGCTCTCCCTTTTTAAATATACATTTCTGGATATAATGATTTTTATAAGTTTAGTAGCAACTATCAAAATTTCACAACTTATTTGCCAATTATATAAGCAATATGTACTGATATACATATGCCATGGTGGTTTGCTATACCCATTAACCTGTCTTCTACATTAGGCATTTCTCCTAATGCTACATGTATATCCATGTAACAAACCTGCACGTTCTGCACATGTATTCCAGAACTTAAAGTATAATAAAAAAAGAAATATGTATTGATTCTCTATAATGATTTAAAGAAAAACTCATGCTGTTCTACGGTTAAGTATTTTAGTAGGTTTTAGAGAGGAAGGAATATGGAATATAAAACACATCCAAAGGATTTAGGATTCAACTGAAATTATTAGACATACACACCCTGAAGGATGATGAATGACATACAGCAGATAGTTGTTTTTTGTGGAGTGAATTATATCAGACATATTAATTACAAATGAATGTGCCAGCAGGAAGTACGAGGAACAAGTGAAACTGAGGAATACATCACCAAAGTCTAGTTAGAGCTAAACTGGTGGCCCAGGTCTATTAAAATCACATGGAGAGCTTTGAAATAATTCTGATGCTTGGATCCCACCCTGGATCAATTAAATTAGAACCTCTGGAAGTGGCCCACACATAGTATTTTAAAAAGCTACCTAGGTAACTCTAATATGTAGCCAGGGGTGAAAAACACTGGGCAAGACTTAGAAGGATTCATTAGGAAAGAAATGCAGTACAGACAAGAGTAAAGGGGAGGAGAGGTCCCCCTCGTGACTAGGAAGTTGCATTTGGAGAACAGTGAACCAACCCAGGGCGGATGGACAGAGGATTCTGATAAGGTAGCAGTGAAGAACAGCATGAGGGAGAAGGGCTGGGGCAACCTACTAAGGGCCTTAAAGTCTAGAACTACAGCTCGGCTGATCATCTCTTCCTAGGCCACAGCCATTCTAAGCCTAAACTCTTCTCCAGATTGTAACGCTTTTTAATATTTCAAAAATTGGTTTTTTAATTTAAAAAAAAATGGTTTAAAGACATGGTCTCACTCTCGCCCAGGCTGGAGTGCAGTGGCACGATTACGTCTTACTGCAACCTTAAACTCCTGGGCTCAAGAAATCCTCCTGCTTCAGCCTCCTGTATAGCTAAGACTACACCACATCCAGCTAATTTTTAAATTTTTTGTAGAGACAGGGCAGGGTCTTGCTATGTTACCCAGGCTGGTCTCAAACTCCTGGCCTCAAGCAATCCTACTGCCTCGGCCTCCCAAAGCATTGGGATTACAGGCCTGAGCCACCATGCCTGGACTTTAATTTAAAATATTTTAAAACAACCATCATATTTCTAGAAACTTCACTTTTTTTAGGCTAAATCCCTCTCAGTTCAACCATTCCTAAGACACTCAAGTTTTCTTAAAATCTAAAGCCCAGAAAAACTTGGTTTTGAGAAGTGGTCTCTGCAAGCCTGAAGAGCCCTCCTTCAGCCTTGGTGCTGGACACCTGCCACTTAGAAGCCTCAATGCCTGAGCACTTTGCATTCAGGTCATATCACTGCACGTATATAGAGCTTTTAGTCAACAAAAGCCTCTAAATTTGGGTGGATGCTGTTGTGTCTTGTTTTGTTTTGATTTGTTTTGCTTTAATAAACTGCATAGTTATTCTATGGATATGCAGTCAAAAAAAATTTTTTTAACTGCAGGACTTTGCATTCAGCCCTGTTCTATTTCAGCATATTTGTTTTGGCCCACTCTCCCAGCCTCCTTCCTTGAAAGTTAATTATGTTTGATTAACATGATCTGAATGTGTCTATTTCCAATTGTCAAAGTGAAGTGTTCATTAGCCCTTCAGTGAGATGCACAAATTACTCCACCAAACAGTAAAAAACCAATTTGGACCCTTGGGAACAATTTAACTCAATTCCAAGACACTTCCATGCCACTTCCCTGGTATTCCTCCTACCTAAACAATTTATGTGAAGGAAAGGCAGTAAGGAATCCACGAGCTAAACAAAGAAATAAGGTATCATGAGCCAGGAGTTTCCTACTGACTTTCCATGACCTTGGATCACTGAAAGGTGATCTGCACTTCCTTCGTAGAAGTCTAGAGCCAGAAGGCAATGCAGGCTCTCAACTCTCCTTCTGCCCCTGTGTCTCCACCAACACAGACTGACTTATTTCATTCCAAGATCCCAGACTTTAACCTATTGTTCATTATAAGCCTCTTCAAAATTGAATCTATGAAGAAAGTAATTTCTGTTCGGAAGACGGGTGGAGGAAGGCATTGCCTCCAATTAGCATTCCTTTCCAAAGAGCATCTCCACCCTCGCCTGGACTCAGCTCTGGTCAGGGTTCCCTTTCCTCCTGTGTAAATCAGAAATTATATTGACCTACTTTCCTCAGCATAGCTAATAAAAAGTTGTGTGTAGCACTGTCCAGATATAATGTGGCCTATAAACGTTCTGCAAGTGGCATGGGACAGCCATGTATTTCTAAAGCTTAGGAGCCATATGCCTCCAAAGTGAGCATCTTAATTACAACTAAGAGAATTCCATGTGTTTGCAAGTAAGAGAGTCTACTTTTTACTTGGCAGGTTCATTTTTCTTAAATAAATTAGATATTCCAATTTGGGTTCTTTTTGTTCTTGTTATTTTCTACTGTTTTCCTCTGCGAAAGGAAGATGAAAGAAAATACAAAGAGTGGGAGCCTAAGGAATGTCTGAGTTCAGAAATAAACATGAGTCTGAGCTCACACTGATGGCTGATCTTTCTGCATGTGAACACATATGCATATGAGAGTATGTTCTCCAGTACATCTCTCTGGGAGGAATTGACTCGTTCAACTCTTTGAGCAGTGACAGCATATGACAGGGAAGGAAAAAGGGAGCTCTGGACACCCAAACAATGAAGACAAAAGACTGCTTCACATTTCATCAGGAGGAATCGAGATGGTGGAACTGACGAGTCACGTGGCACCAAGCACTGCATGTTCAAATTCCGCAGTTTCTAAAAGTGTTTGGCACGCTTAATTTTTCCCCTTTGCTGATATTAATAATGATAGCACTTAGCATTTCTAAAACACTTTTCATCTTCAAAGTACTATATGAACATTACCTAATTAACTGACATTAACTAATTATAATTAAACTTGCCCTGGGCTCACAAATCAGGAGAACTTTGAGAAGGGAGGGGAAAGAGAGGAGAAAAAAAGAAAAGCTTCCTCACCAGACAGGTTTCCCAAGTTTTCTCAGACTGAATTTGGATTCAAATTATCACAGATTTTTAAGCAATCCTTGAAATAACCTAATGGGCCTCCCCTGCTTCTCAGTGGTTAAATATTGATGAGAATGATGGTAAATGGTCTCCAGAAAAGAAATTTGTCATTCTTATACCAACTTCTATTAATAAAAGAATTTAAGTGCCACTTATAGGGATTTCTCTGAAGCAACATGCTCTAAAATATTGACCCAAAGAAATTTCTTTTCCTAAAGCAACCTCCTCACTTTACACATGCACACACACGCACACACACACACACACACACACACACACACACTGTTGAGTGGCGTCGAATCCTGACTTCCAGGCTTTAAGTGCAGTGAGCTCACTGCTTTAACTCATGAGCCTATTTCAGACATTTTAATGCATCTATTAAATTTCCTTTTTATTAACCTTAGCAAAAACTTTCAGTAATATTATATCCCAACATCAAATAAAACATCCTGTTTCCATAATTCCTAGACAGAAAAGCCATATAATCAAATGAGCCTATTTGGATGCTTATGTTCTGTACATTACACTTACCTAAATTTATACTTGAAGGAGAGGGTGGGAAGATAGGGTTTAAGGCCTCTTAAAAGTTCCCTCTCGTTTTCATTCTCGAAATGTCCACATGAAATATGCAGCTATGCTTCACTGGAAGCTGTTGCTAAGACTTTGTTCTAGTCAGTACTTGCTGAGACTTCCTTCTAAAGTATTCACTTTAGTAACCTGCAAGTTCAGTATGGTATCAAAATATAATAGTCCTCCTTTATTTAAACTCTTCAAATGGCAGTATTTAGTAGGGTGGCTATGGAAAAGCTTAGCAATATGGCATAATTTATCTTGGTTTTTGTTTTGGTTTTAATTCATGCTGCTTGCATTGGTAAAATTACTCTATTTCCATCAATAAACCAGATATTTGTAGTGTTACAGAAAAATCATTGCAACATGCCTGCATTCCTATAGGTTTGCTTACTTTAAAGGCTTCCAGGCTTGAAAGAATCTTCGCTTCTCTGTGCGTCTTGGAGAGAGACTGATACAGCTGGCTGGCAGTGGTTATACTCAGAAGCTGGTTATCAATCAGCTAAGAGGATGATGTGTGTCGTTTATCTCTGCTGAATTTGATCTTTTTATTCTGCCCCTCTAGCCTCTATGTAATGAGAACCTGTGAGCCAGGGCCATCCACTGAAGTCACTTCCACCTTCTTATTACCCGTGTGTCTCCCTATGAAGACGCACTTCATCTTTCTCCTCTGAAGACTGAATATCAGAGATAATAGAGGGTATGGGCATCATGAAGGCTGGAAGCAGCATTAAAACATCAACCAATAAGAGGTCGGAGTCTCTCTCCAGAGCTAACATTTTTAGTTTTTCCAGTATGATCCTTAGGCTTCTGCTTTGCAAAGACACACAGGCATATTTGAGTTCTTTGCTCTCTTAAGAGAACTGGTGTTGCTTTTGGAGTTTTGTGGAGTTTTTTCGCTTTGTTTTTAGCAGCACGATTAATTCAATGCTTAGAAAGTATCCAATATCAAAGAAAAACGGTGTGGATATTAGAGAATTCAACATGTCACATTACGAAAAGGATAATCCCTTGGGCACCCCAGTCACAGGTTTCTTTCAGCAATGTGAGACAAATAAAAAGGACCACAGAATAAATCAAAGGAGGACATAATTTTGAAGAAAGATATTTAAAATCCTCTCCCAGTAAGGCTAATGGCATGTGCCATTTTATTTGATGGCCTGAAGCAAAGTCACCTAACAACCCATAATGCTCACAGAATTGCGTCTTTATTTTTAGCTTCTGCCTGGGAAGTTATATGGCTCCTTAAAGCATCTTATAAAATCTCAGTATAGAGTATATACAAATCTGCAAATGCTTGCTCTGCTACCTTAATCCTTTAGAGAAATTTATTCACTACTGATGAAAACCTAATTTCTGAGCCCCACCTATTTGTTGAATCCAAAATCTCTGTTACCCTCTTGATAAATGCTCTGCATAATTCCATTTTCAAACGGCATAAAATCTGCCCAAGCAACAAACCGCTTTATACAGTGAGACCTTCCTCAAACATCGTTCTAAGGATAGAAAGAAGGAAATAGTTTGTACACCATGTGTACTAAGCTTGGCAACACATAATAAGCAACAAAGATTTGGTGTGCAAAGGTAATGCAAACACAATACAAATATTTGGAGGTCAGAACTTGCTGCGCATAGGCTCAATACACAGCCTATTACACAATACTTTTAAATTATTTAAATGTATATGCTCAACACTGTAATTCCTGCTGAAAACTCATGAGGCTGTGATATGCAGAATCTCCACCTTCGTTTCTTTGATCTGTTCTACTTGAGAGAGAATGAGGATTCTAATTAGAACTTGAGTTTTTAATACTTTTTCTGAATAAAGGTAAAACAACTTCAAAAGCTGAAACCATTATCTTCTAAAAAAAAGAAAGGTCTCAAGATCAAGGCTGTTTATTTGGGAGTTTTGAAGCATAGAAGTGTTTCACATGTGAAGGGGTTGGGAATGAAGGAAGGATCATTTAGAAATTTAATTTTTCAGAGGGAACTATCTAAAATATTCAGAATATCTGAATAACATACCCATGCCATATGCCAAGATTATCCACATTTCTCCCCACACCCCCCCACAAGGAGCCCCATGTGTCCTTCAACCTGCAATTTGCATCAAAGTAGGGGAGAGAAGCCAAGCCAGGAAGCCATGAGCAGAAGAAGAGAAACTGAGGACATGAATTCATGTTTAGTAAATGAACTAAGACAATCTCTGTAATGACTGTTACATTTCATTTGTGTACCCCAAGCAAAATCTGTTAAAAATAAATTATATATGTTTAAACTGGAAGTGTTCCTAGCATAATGGTATAAGGTACCCACGGCTAAATTGAAATGATCATTCTAAAACTACAAAAATCTCAGTAACATAAATTATAATTTCACGGTATGCCTTGAAATGGTGGTTTTGCAATAAAATTAAAATATATATTCTCAGTGTTTGTCTGGCAAATGCAAATACATGAAACAAACATGGTTAGTAAATGAACCAACAATTTGCTACATTTGAAGAAATCTGTTTTTACACTGAATACTTCAATTGGCAAAAAAAATCTAGAAATTTTGTCTTTCTAAAGGAATTACCACTGGTATAATTCATATGATAGTCCCTGAATAATCAGACATGATAATAACAAAGATTTACCATTTTTTAAAAAAAAATTTAAAAGGAAAAGCTTAAGCAACAGAAGAAATATTCTTGCTACATTAAATCTGTTTTTTTTTTTCTATGTACATTGACTCCAAATAAGGGCAAACACAAACCAATTCAAGTACCCTTACTAAAAATCAAGTAGTGGTAAAACCAGAGGTTAGAATTACAAAATAAACAAAAACCAACCTACAATGAAGATATATTACCCAGATGGTCTTTGCTTGCTTCTACCTACAATGCTTGCAAGTGTAAGTAGGCAGCCCAGGGCTAAGAAACCTCAAAATGGAGCTGCTGGTGTTTTCACTCACCCATTCAAAAAACCTGCCACCAAAGAGCTTATTGAATGCTCATCAATTCTATTTTTTTAATGTAAACAAACATTCTTGATTTACTAATTTTCAGAGTAATGACACAAATTTAGCATTCTCCTTCAATGGGAAACTTGCTTAGAAGTTACTGCATTCTTTTTCTCTTTTTCAGAAGCACATCTTGTAGCACCAGCTGCTTTTCTCTGAAGGAAAGCTTATTTTTTGACCGGACATACTAGCTATACCGCACCATCATCAATTCTATTTTTTAAAAAAGATATGAGTTTATTTGAAAGATGCCAGTTTGTTGTTGGTGTTGATATTTACTGAGTTTTGCACCAAGCAAGTACAGATGCTGTACAACAGAGACTCTAGGAATCTATACTATTTGATCATGCAGCTCTGTATCTTCACAAATAAATAACAGATCTGAGTTACCATACCTGTTTAATCTTTTCCGTGAAACATCTTAAGAACATTGTGTTTAAAACTCTATTTAATCCTACCAAGTGAAGCCCTCTTGTCAGGGGGCAATAATGCAGAGTGTAGAGACCAGAAAGCTGCTAATTTAGAGACCAACGTTCACTCTGGTCCTAGCTCTTCACCTGACCACCAGTAGGGCTTTGGCCAATAAGCTGCTAAAGCTGCCATCCTTTTAACCTCGGGATCCTCACCTATAAATGGAAGCTTTTGAGTTCAGTATGAATTCTGAAGGCAGTATCAGAGCCTTTGATCATACAGTGGAGTCCGTCAAGTGACTAAATCAGCATTCCTTAAGAAGGTTTGTTGATTTTTTTTCAGAGCTCATGAATGTTCTAACCTATGTAGAAATGCCAGTGGGTAATATGTTAAGTGGTGCCCTGACAGTCTGGAAGATTTTATGCCATCAGATGGGGAGTGGTTTACTCCTCGGAAGAACCATATTATTCAACATACGCTACATTTGCAAACTCAAATTTTATAGTAGTGAGAGAGAACGACTTTCTGTTTTCATTCAATAGATCTTTCCTTGGGTTTCTACTGTTTGAATTAAATTTTAGCTTATTTAATAATAACGTAATTTGCATTTTGTTGTGGTTTGAAGAAGAGAGGAGAGGTGTCATCCAGGACAACTGTACCAAAGCACCTACTCTCTCCTCTCCCCTTACCATGACCTATTTTTCTGTATAGCACTTATTCCCATGTGGCATGATTTTATGTATTTATTTACAATTTGGTAATTTTCTGCTTCTCCCAGTAGAATGAAAACTCCATGAGTTGGGATTTTTGTCTGTCTTGTTTACCTTTGTATGTCCGGTATGTAGAAAAAATATCTAGCACATTTGTGAATATCATTTGATTATTTTAAAGAAACTATTATATGGAATATCATCAAACTAATAAGAGTAACATTAAGTGTGCCATAAGGGATGTGTGTGTGTGTGTGTGTATCTGTATAAATATATGCATATATATACATATATATAAGCTTCATCTTAGGAAAAAGAAAGTCAAGAAGAGTCAAGGAAGAAGAATTAGAAGAATAGAATCTTCTAGACTCTTGCTACTCAAATCTAGGAACCAGCAACATTAGAGTAGCATTACATGGGCAGCTGTTAAAAATGTAGGACCTCAGGCCCTACCCCAAAGCTACAAAATTGGAATCAATATTTTAACAAGATGTCATATAATTCAAATGCATATTAAATTTGAGAAGTACTACCCTGGGGACCCATATAGGAGACCTATATTTTGTGGAAGACACTAAAACATGTCTTTCCTCTCCTGGTGCAGGCTTCCGGCATCCATATCTGAGTGGAGGGTGATTCCTAATGATTCTCTTTTGGATCTTTCCAGTGTGATTAAGTCAGGTTCACCTCCAGAGACTTACAAGAAGGTCTAGAATGAGATCAGAAGACTGTCTTACCCAGTTCCAGAAAGACTCCCTTCCTGTTTAACGATGCTTGAAATTCCTTGAATAAGGGAGAAAACCCTATATCTCAGCCAGAAATAAAAAGCCTAAAGTGCAAATACCCAGAAAAGGTAAAATAGACACAGAAACTTAATCATACTAAGGTAAAATCTAACAACAGAATAAAAGACTGAGATCACATTTCTGCAAGCTTTATTAGAGAAGGAGTTGTTGAGGGAGGAGGAAGGTGTTCAGTGCTTGCAGGTTATTTGCTAGGAAGATAATATGATGGAAAGAGAATGTGAGAATCAGAAAGTAGAATTTAAACTCATGAGAAATTTTGTGGGGCAAACATCATCTATTTTGAATTGAAAGAAAATAACATATTCTTGTCCACATAAACTTACGAAGGTTTTTAAAATTCTAACTTCTTTATGTTTAAAGTGCTTTATTCCACAGTTTTGATAATCCAATATTATCCAATAATCCAAAATAAATTTACAGCCCAGTGAACTACAATCTTGGCATCAGCAATTCTACCTGTAGAAGCACATCCAACAAAAGGAAGAGAGGGCCCCAGGAGGCCACGTTGAAGAGGAGTACCCTACCAGGTTTGCCATTTGGAGAAATGAGGACAATGAAAGTGTACTTTTTCTGGGAACTCAACCTGCTACCAGCTGATAGTCATCTTAAGAGGCACTTTTCTATAAATCACTATAATTTAAAAACCAAATGCTTTGAAACTCCTTTTGCCAGATCAAATCAAACTGACTCTCAGTTGGTGGAAGGCTCAGATGTGAATTTCATAACACACATCAATTACTGTCTAATCCATCACTTGTAATGGCTGAATGTGCTCAGTGCCATTCCCAGAACCAGTGTCATGGAAACAAACAACAGCATCTAGGTAAGAGTAGAATTTTAAAATGCTCTCATCACTATCTGCAAAGCACGAGTTGAGCATGTGTAAGCACATGCTTGATTTGGCCTTTTAATCTCAAGCCATATCATCTCTTGAGCTTTTTAGAGCTCAAGCTTTTAGGGGCAAGAGATATTGCCATGTAAAGATGTCGGTTTCTCTAATGGCTCCTAGGACACTTTTTTGGTGATAGCCAAAACTTTTCAGGTAATGGTATGTCCCCTAACATGTTCATTAACCTCTGTGTTAGGCACATGGGTGTCTTTCCACATAGAAAATGTTGGTTATTCACACCGTCATAAGTTGCTTTCAACAGAAAGTAACATTGCTAATCTACATAATGTAAATAAGCTGACATAAATATGAACTAGTACACAGTCTATTTGAACAACCAAACCATCTTTCCAGCTAAATTTCTAATCCATTATCTCCCTGGAGGGGTTGTGGCAGTCATAACTTTATTTTCTACTCGAACTGGCCGACTGGACCATGGTCAGTTATCACAGTGAGAGATTATCATCATCATCATCATCATCATCATCATCACCATCATCATCAGCATCACTAAAATTTATCTAGTGCTTAGTATATGCCAGATAGTGCGCTGTACATGTTATATGTACTAATTTATTTTACCCTCTTAAAAATCATTATGTGGTAGGTATTATTATCCACATTTTACAAATGAGGAAACTGAGGCCAGAGTGGTTAAGGAACTTGTGCAGGGTCATACAAATAACCTTGGATGTGTTGGGCGCTTGACAGAATACAGAACCTGTCTTCTGTTGCTTGTTCCATAGCTCCAAATTTTTACATGCACAAACACACTGCCCCCTAGTCTTTCTGACTAGCTAGAATATTATCCAAAAGAAAGACAGATGGATAGAGGAGATGTGAAGGTATCACTAGGGAGATTTCCTTGCACCAGTCATGTTAGCTGTTTAAAGAGAGCATCCACGGGGTTGGTATTGTGGATGCCTGGTGTGTGGCTTTTGAGGTCCAATGTGTAACCTGGAACCTAGGAACTCCTTGAATATGCTGCTTGGGAGCATGGCCCAGGTGGCACAATCACATGGCAATCATCCCAATGTGAGTTATCACTCCGTCTCAGGTGTTACTCTTTTTGTCTGCTCACTCTGGGCACCAGAACCTTAACTGTACCACTATAAGGGACCCGCCAGGTTAAAGATTTCATGGAGGCTACAGACGAGTAACTACAATGACAGATTTTTTTTTTGCTATGGAATGAGAGCTGGAAGCAATTTTCTATGCTTTTAAGCAAAAAACCATACAAAAGAAAATGTAAAATTCACTGGACCTTAGACTACTTAACATTATATGTGGCCAATAGTACTCACTCTACAAATATTTTTCTTTCACCTCAATTCCACTCCTTAAAGAACTGGTGAAGACTCAGCCATATAGGGCTAAGGGAAATGTCCCTATTCTAAAGTTCCTTTCTAGGTCTCTCCTTATACTGTCCATCATATTCTGTGTACCCCACACTACCCTTGTCATGTCTGTGCCCTATGCTTTGATGTGTCATTTCCTCATGTATATTTCTTCATTACTAAGTCTAGGTAATTTTTAGTCTTTGCTTTTACCCTTGCACGGGATGTGGTTTAAGTATAGCATTTATAGCAGTAGTATTTCTAAGAACATTTGCTTTCTCCATACATTTTACAGTGCTTCAACCCAGGCAAGACTCCTCTTTCAATGCACATGGACCCGCATGCTGCTCTCACCTGTATGGCCCTGCTTCAGGTCACTCTCAGTCTTGCCCCACATTTGGCCACTCTAAGATCATTGGATATTTTTTTTTTTTTTTAAGATGGAGTCTTGCTCTATCCTCTATCCCCTAGGCTGGAGTGCAATGATGCAATCTCGGCTCACTGCAACCTCTGCCTCCTGGGTTCAAGCGATTCTCCTGCCTCAGCCTCCAAAGTAACTGGGACTACAGGTGCACCACCACGCCCAGCTAATTTTTTTTATTTTTAGTACAGACAGAGTTTCGCCATGTTGGCCAGGCTGGTCTCAAACTCCTGACTTCAGGTGATCTGCCCACCTCGGCCTCCCAAAGTGTTGGGATTACTGGCGTGAGCCACCACGCCCAGCTGAAATTTTTCATTTTGTTTTGCTCCTTTTGTTGACAAAAATATTTCCTAGATTGGAGTCTCAACAAAGGATGACTGGCCTTCCCCCAACTCTTCGGGGGAAAATATGCTGTGTTTCCCTACCCATCCTTATATTTTATTGCTGAAATAATGAAGTGTTCTTATTGACTTTTTTTTTTTTTTTTTTTTTTTTGAGATGGAGTCTTGCTCTGTCACCCAGGCTGGAGTGCAGTGGCGCCATCTCAGCTCACTGCAAGCTCTGCCTCCCGGGTTCACGCCATTCTCCTGCCTCAGCATCCGGAGTAGCTGGGACCACAGGCACGTGCCACCATGCCTGGCTAATTTTTTGTGTTTTTAGTAGAGAAAGGGTTTCACCGTGTTAGCTAGGATGGTCTCTATCTCCTGACCTCATGATCTGCCCGCCTCGGCTTCCCAAAGTACTGGGATTATAGGCGTGAGCCACCGCGCCTGGCCCTTATTGACTCTTCTAAGAGAGTTAGTATATGATCTAGCTTGGCTCAGAGGAAAGAAAATTAATTCCCCAAATCTGTTTTAGGTGCCTCAAACAGGACACAATAAAGGGGAAGCTGAGAAATCATTTGTGATTCGTACATGGTGCCCCAAAGAAGGATTCTGGTCTCAGTTGGTGCTGTCAGTAGCTCTTGCTGTATTCTCAGCCCCTAGAGCACTATTTAATGTACCAGGGTAATAAGTTTCCATATGCTATTATCTAAAGAACTAAAAACATTTTAAAATCCCATAAACATGTGACCTAAAAACATACTCAACAAACTCAGTCAAAAAACAAAAGACTAACTTTGTTGTTGTTGTTGTTTTTTGAGGGAGTCTTGGTCTGTCACCCAGGCTGGAGTGCAATGCCATGATGTCAGCCCACTGCAACCTCCACCTCCCAGATACAAGCAATTTCTCCTGCCTCAGCCTGCTGAGTAGCTGGCACTACAGGTATGAGCCACACACCCAGCTAATTTTTGTATTTTTAGTAGAGACAGGGTTTCACCATTTTGGCCAGGCGGGTCTAGAACTCCCGACCTCAGGTGATCCACCTGCCTTGAACTCCCAAAGTGCTGGGATTACAGGCGTGAGCCACCATGCCCAGCCAAGAGTAACCTTTTATATTTATTGAACTGCCAAAGAGAAGTTCATCCTTCAGCTCCTACATTTGTTTATTTGTTTGTTTTATATCTGATCAGTACTTTGTATTAGAAATAGTCTTAAAAATAACTTTGAGTCCTTCAGTGAAACAAGCCCCTGAAAAAATCATACAAATAGTAATACAATAGAAAAATCAAAGCAATTTAAAACTTAAGGTATCATTTGGATGCAAGTAAAAAATGTTCAATTCAACATGGATGGAGTTAATAATAAGGAGAGGAAGAAAAATGATTGGCTCACAGAATAAAAAGTTCAGAGAAACCTGAACCAGGGGTTCAAATGGTACCATCTGGACTCAGTTTCTCTCCACCTCTTGGCTCTGAAAACTTCTAGGTTGACTTCATTACCAGATGTACCCCGTCTTTATGGTGATCTTATAGCTCATGCTTAACTCAACCCAGAGCTAGCAATTACTGCAGAAAGGGATAGTCTCTTGCCCATAATTCTGATAAATGTGCAAGAATTGAGCACCATTGTCTTAGACTAGGTCATATGCCCATCCCTGAACCAACCATATGCCAAGGGAATATAATATACCAGAGTCAGGGTTGGAGGGAGGTGCTGCATGCAAGGCTCGTCTAAACCTCATTTACTGAGGGCCGGTTCCCAAAAGTAAAATCAAGGTGTCATTGCCAGAAAAAAAAAAAAGGGAAATGGATACTATACAAGCTAAATAAATAAATAAATAAATATGCACGAAACACTTCTCAAATGAATTAACTTCCCAATCTGAGCTTGTAAAATATTGATAAGAATTTTTTTAAAAGGAATTAAGCACAGTAATACAGTGTCACAAATCCAACTCTTGACTAATTGGCAAAGGCAAGAATACATACATAAATGTATTATTAGAACAGTAGCCCTTCCATTTCAACAACAAGAAAATACGTGGGTCACTCAGATGGAAATTAAAATCTGAATCTAGTCCTAAACAATTGTTAACTTGGTTCTAAAGTTATGAGCATCCAAGTACATACTAATATGCTCCCATGTCAAAGAGGTCCTATTCCTCTTCACTTCAGTTTGCATCCTATTCTGACATTATACCATGTCATGAGGGCCCAATGCCCTTGTATGCAACGCAGGTTCAGAGTAAATGAGCTAAAATGTCTTATATACATAATGGCTCTTGTTTCAACTTAGCTGTGAATAATACTAGATTGCTGCAAACACCAAAATAATAGTGCTGCTAATGAGGAGATTTGTTCATAACTTACTATACTGTCAAATTTAATGTTCAACCATAATGGTTATTATTTATTGATATATTGTGTGTATACAAAGCAGTGGCTGAGGCCAAAAGCAGTCTCTTAAGAGAGTTCAAGCCTAATAGATTATGAATAATCTCCTAAAGATAACTATTTTTTTTTAATTTGGGGGCCCAAAATGTTTGTTGTTTATCATATCTTGATTGAAAAGACAGAGGTCTAGAAATAAACTCAGAATACTACGGATCATTCTATAGGAGACTAGAATAAATTTACAAATGACAACCTCCAGTGCTGGTGAGGATGCAGACAAACAAGCACTTTCATACCTCATCAGCGGAAATGTCTTTGATTCAGCCTTTTAGAAAGGAATCTGACATATATATTAAAATTTTAAAAGCATATATCCTTTGACTCAGCAATTTTACTTCTGAGAATCAATCCTGTAAAAACTGAAGTACCAGTACATAAAAACATATATAACAAGGATGTTTATTGCAGTTGTGTTTGTAATGGCAAAAACTTGAAACAACCTACATGACTACAAAGGGTGGAAAGTTTGAATAGATAGCAATGGATCCATATGGTGCAGCTTATCATGCAACTATCAAAAGAATGAGTCTGGCCAGGCTCAGTGGCTCATGCCTGTAATCCCAGCGCTTTGGGAGGCCAAGGTGGGCGGATCACCTGAAGTCAGGAATTTGAGACCAGCCTGGCCAATATGGCAAAACCCCATCTCTACTAAAAATACAAAAATTAGCCAGGCATGGTGGTATGCCTGTAATCCCAGCTACTTGGGAGGCTGAGGCAAAAGAATCGCTTGAACCAGGGAAGTGAAGGTTGCAGGGAGCCAAGATCATACCACGGAACTCTAACCTGGGCGACAGAGCGAGACTCTATCACAAAAAAAAGAAAAGGAGTCAGATTTACATATTAACTTCAAGAGATGTCCATGATATAGTATTGAGAAAAGCAAATTGCAGGGAAGAAGAGAGAGAGCTATATAGATAGTATGATCACATCTTTGTTTAAAAGAACAGAATAGTAGAGTCTGAATTTGGGCTTTGCAATTTAAGTGATCTTTGAACCTTAATTCTTTTTTTCTTCTTGCTTTTTTTCATTGTTTTGCTGCATTCAAGGTTTGCCTAGAAGAACCTTAATTCTTCATGTGCAAAATAAAGGCAATCTTTTTGTAAGATGATGACGAAAATGACTTGTGAACTGTAAATAACAACTACATGTCATATAATATTCTTATAAAATGGTCTTGTGTGAGTCTGAAGTGTAGGCTCCACAATGTCCTCAAAGGGTAATATCAACCTGCAAAGTTTTATTTGGGTCTATCCATGCCAATATCAGGCACCTCCTCTGGTTTCCAAATTGTGTGCAACCAGATTCACAAGAGAGAAGACAAATGGTAAATTATACTTAAGACCACTGCAGATCACTCTTAAAATGCCAAGAAAACAACTGCCCATGTTCCTCCAGGGAGTCACACAATCCATTTAGTACTTTCAGGACTGACAAGGTCATGTTTATTTCAGTGGCTGAGTAAGTAGAGCATCATAGAAGATAATAGCTTTGTAGAAATATGGTTGTATATAAAAAGTGTTTTCACCTTTTAAAGTCAATACATTCTCTCTCCAACTTATCCTAATAGATAGTTTTAATCATATAACAGACATAATTTTTTTTTTTTTTTTTTTGAGACGGAGTCTCGCTCTGTCGCCCAGGCTGGAGTGCAGTGGCGCAATCTCGGCTCACTGCAAGCTCCGCCTCCCGGGTTCACGCCATTCTCCTGCCTCAGCCTCTCCGAGTAGCTGGGACTACAGGCGCCCACCACCACGCCCAGCTAATTTTTTTTTTTTGTATTTTTTTTTTTTTAGTAGAGACGGGGTTTCACCATGGTCTCGATCTTCTGACCTCGTGATCCACCCGCCTCGGCCTCCCAAAGTGCTGGGATTACAAGCATGAGCCACCGCGCCTGGCCAACAGACATAATTTTATATCCCGTCTCTGGGCCAGATGGCCTGCATTCCAATCCTGGGCTCTACTTCTAGCTGTGTAACCTTGGAAAATTACTTAACCTTTCTCTGTCTCAGTTCCTTCATTTGCAAAATGGGAGTAATAATAATACGTACCACATACGATTGTGATAATTAAATGAGTTAAAACATGTAAAGAATGTAAAATTGAGATATTAGCTAATAGGTACTAAATAAATGTTAGTTTATTATTAAATGCTATTATCTTAATCTTTCCATTTAAGACAAGTATATACACTTTTCCCATATTTATTATATAGTCTTCATAGCCAACATTTTATTGGTGCATAATAGTATATAAATAGCATACTCTGTTAAGTGGGTGTGCTATAATTTATTTCAACATTATTCAAGACGTGGGAATAATGCTTGCTTCTTATTTTTCAAAATTTTTTATATTTTACATTTATTAATAATATCTTAATGTCTTTGTACAGTGACTTTTTCCATATTCTGGATTATTACTGTAAGCTAGATCCCTAGAAAGAGTTTAGAGGAATAACTGGTATAGCAATCTTTAGGTATTTTGATACATCTTGAAGGTTGGACTTTTGATTATGAATATTCTATCTTTGCTTATTCCTTTCTGAACCTCTACTCAGAACTTGACACAAGGCTCTTCATCCAGCCATTCAACACCTGCTGATATTTGTTCTCAAGGTACATTTAAGAAAGGTCATTATAAGAAATTACCATATTAAAATTCATCTACAAAATTATTTGAGTTTCATCTTTGAAAGATAGTTTTCTAAGTATATAATCACTTCATATTAGAGCTTTGTTGCTAATAAGGCAAACTTGAACTCCAAAAAAAACCACCAGAAAAACCCACTTACTCAATGATATATTTAGCATGTAAAATTCCCCCTATGAATCATATGCTCACAAACCATGCACCCCTAAATATTTAGCTCCTTCTGACTCATTCTGAAACATTCTGACAACTTCTCCATTGAAATTTAAAATTTCCCAACACTGTAAGATCCTCCTTTCCTCTAATTAATTAGTTCCCTTTCCCACTGGCAAAATGCAGTAGTGATAATCTCTACACTTACAGACTGTGGAATGGAGCACACAGCTGGAATCTTTCACTGCCCACAAGTCTACATTTTCCCATCTTCCTGGTATGTCTGTCTCACCTAATACTGGATTTTCATTGCCCTCTTTTCCTGCCACTGACAACCACCACCCACAGGTAAAATCTTATCCTTCAAAATCTTGGATGTGTCCTAAAACCCCATTTTCAACGTATTAATGAGAGTTCTCCAGAGAAACAGAACCAATAGACTATATATATGCATATGTATATATATGCATATATATATGCATTTGTATGTGTGTATAAAATAGAATATATATGTGTACACATATAGAAAAAGAGAGAGAGAGACAGAGAGAGATATTTATAAAGAATTGACTTATATGAGTATAGAAGCTAAAATGCCCCAAGATTTGCAGTTGGCAATCAGCAAACTAGAGAACCAGGGTAGCCAACGGCATAAGTTCCGGTCAGAAAGCTGGCAAGCTGAAGAACCAAGAAGAACCAATGTTTGAGTCTGAAGGCAGGAAAAGACCAATGTTCCCGCTCAGGCAGTGAGGTGGGAGGCGTTCCCCCTTACTCAAGGGAGGTTCAGCCTTTTTGTTCTATTCGAGCCTTCATCTGATTGGATGAGGCCCACCCATATAAGGGAGGAAAATCTGCTTTGCTCAGTCTACAGATTCAAATGTGGATCTCATCCAAAGCACCCTCACAGACACACCCAGAAATAATGTTTGACCAAATATCAGGGCACCCCATGGTCCAGTAAAGTTGACCCATAAAATTAAGTATCACACCATCTGTGATACTGGTTTCTGTGCTCTCTCTGCACT
This sequence comes from Nomascus leucogenys, assembly GCF_006542625.1. Taxonomy (NCBI): domain Eukaryota; kingdom Metazoa; phylum Chordata; class Mammalia; order Primates; family Hylobatidae; genus Nomascus; species Nomascus leucogenys. The sequence goes on along the minus strand of NC_044400.1, from coordinate 4,482,448 downwards.
ATTTGCTTAAGAAATCACACCCTCTTCACTAATGTCTGCGGATTGATGCAGTCTTTCTCTCCCATGACAATCTGCTTACTTCCTACTCTACAAACCACACACTTCTGAGCGCTCTGTCTTATGTGGGGGTCACTCCACACAGAAAGCTCCCACCACACATGAGAAAAATTGAATTCATAATGTTTGTTCTCAATGGCCCCTTCTCTTATTGTCAATGATTATAGTACCCAAAAAATAAACATGAAACTCATTCCTCAGGTATTTTTCTATTCTGTTGCTGCAAATCACACCAGGTTGCTGGTCTGGCCAGCTTTCAAGTTTCTTTGCCACCAATTATTGAATTAATTAATTTTCCAGCAAGCTTGCTCTTTGTTCTGTGTAGCACATAAATGGCACTCAGGGGTGGAAAGTTTATAGTAAGAAAGCAAGACAAGCGCTCATTTAAGTTACCATGAGAAGCACTTAAAACCCCCACACCTTCCAAGTAGACCCTCCCTGACCATTATCTACCTCTCAGGCAGGACCAAGTGAGGGGGCTTTAGAGACCTGAAAATTTCACCTCAGCGGCCTTGCATGAACCCAAACTAAATTTGAAATTAAAGTCATTCTTTGAAACCTCACTGGAAATGCTAGCAGTGTGTCTGGGTGATGCTTCTGGCTGGCAAAATAGCAAGTCATTTATCCTTTCTGCCCTTGTTTCCTCATATGTGAAATGAGGAACACTGACTCACTTCACAGGAAGGCTGCATGCGTTTAATTAGTTAACAACACACATCAAAAATACAAACTGCAGAATACCTTTGCTCAGCCGGAAGCTCAGTAAACCTGCCAGGAGCATTCATTGCTTAGTTGATCTAACCTAGATCTTTCCTTACGTCGTGGCTCTGGTTCTGCTCTGACCCATAACGTAGACACGTTTTTGTCTACATGTACAGATTCTTACAGACATGTGGAATTTAGATTTCTATTTTAATGTTTTCTTTTTATGACTGCAATTGTTGAGGTTTTATGTTTTCTTTATCACATGTTCACTAAGATCCCTATTTACTACAGAAAACTTTAGACACCCATGCCAAAAAATTGCATGTCCGACTAGAATATATCTAGCCAAATGAGCCCACATCAAACTCAGCTTTACTTTCCTTACTCCAAAGTACCTTCTGTGACTAGACAAAAGATGATGGAAACTTCATCCTAGAACATCAGACCCTGCCAGGCACATTTCCATCTGTCCTATTGAAGGTTGCCAAAAGCATTTTCTGAAGACTTTTTTCCCATAAAATTCATCAATCAAAAATTCTTTCAGGCAGAAGTTATTTAAGGACTAGGAAATGTAGTGATTCCTTCCCTGACTGACCTCTTGGACTACAGGAGACACACCTAACCACAATGGAAGGAGGAAAACAACTGATGCACCTTCAGGATCTGTTTACTTCCTTTCAGCCACACACTCCCCACCACCACCAGCACATGTACAGACATTCAGCCTAAGTGATCAACAATCACAGTCTTACAGAAAAAGAGGAAATCAGGTGTCTTGAACTCTAAAGGAAGTGGGAAACTTCACAGCTAGAGCCTGCAACCCAGAAGTTAGGAGATAAATCAAACTGATGCCAAGGAGGAAAGGTTGAGGCCAACAGCTTGGGTTTGAATGGATCAATGGCTGGCCAACCAAGTCAAAAAGTAGCCTGACTATTTTGACATTGGAGCAAGGGAAAGTCTTGCTGATAAGCAGTGGCAGGGATAGAAAACATTCATATTAAATGTGTTTGTTCTCTTCTGCAGTGAAGACTAAATAGTTGAAGAGGAAAGCCTTCTTAGATTCCTCTCCTTGAACTAGCACTGTTAATTTGCTAACCTGTGCCAAATTACCAGTCACCTCTCATCAGTCCTTTCTTGTCAGTATACTTCTCAACTTTTCCCAAAGATTCTTATGACCACTAAATCTTCCCATACCCATTTCTCTTCCTTTTAGGCCCTTACTGCCTCAGACTCTTCTTTTTTCATTTTTCTCCTAAATAGCCATGGCAGAATTATGCCGGGACATTGCAGTTTCTAGGTGCATTAGTATGTGAATTAGTCTTTATTTAAAGAAACTATGGCATGCTGATCACCATGTTGGGTACTATAAGAATGCTTTTAAAAAATGAAGTCATTTCTCCTACTAATAAAATTTTCTTTCTAATTAAAGAGTTCATACCACCACAAATACAATAGCACTGAAAAAATGCATTAACAAAATGAGGTATAGGCAAACAGAAGTCAAGATACTACCAAATAAGCAGAATCCAGAGGTCCTAAAGGAGCACTCTCCAACCACAACCCCAGGAAATGAGGTCAGAGCTAACTGGGGAAAGTGATCACTCCAGCTGCCTTCACTTCTTACTTCCTATTCACTCCTTCACCCTCTGGCATCTGGCTTCCTTTCGCCATATGTTTGCTATCTAGCAGCTGATGGTTCTCAAATTTAGCATGCATGAGAATCACCTAGAGGGCTTGTTCAAACAGATTTCTGAGGCCCACTCCTAGTGCATCCAATTCAGGAGGTCTGAGGTGTGGCCCCAAAATTTGCATTTCTGAAAAGTTCCCAGGTGATGGTGATGATGTTGCTCTCGTCCTAAATCTTTCCTCCTTGTGAAGCTGCTTAAAATATTGCTTTGGTCAAATCCCTTCAAACTCTAAAATCCACCCTGATTTTTGTGGCCTAAATAATGAATTCCCAAAGCTGACTCAGGTATTAGGGTCTCTGCAATCTGCCCTGACCTTCAAACAGAGGCCAGATGGACACCTGTTGAGTCAGTGGTAGAATGGACTCCCGCACTGAGCAAACTTCCCTTCCAACTCTCCAATTGTATCAGGTATATCCAAGTTTTAGTTTTATGATTTCTCTGATAAAATCATGATTTCAACCAATCCATCCTACTAATTTTTTGTGCCAAGATTCCATCTTAACTATCACATACGCACCTCTGCTATTGAGATTCACATTGATTTCCGTCTTCACAAACCCTAATCACCCGTCGAAGTCAAACCCAGTGCCTGCTTTTCTACTGGTGTCCGTAATTCCATGGCTCTCGGGTCCTTTATATTTAGTCTTCCCCTTCTTCTTCTTCCTCTTCTTTTATTCCTCCTCCTTCTTCCTCCCTCCCTCGGATTATTCCTATCACTATAAAACATGATTTAGAACCTCTTATCTTTTAAAAAATGGTTTTGATGAAAACAATCACCACTGACACATATGAATCACATGCCTACCATCTACCAATCGGTCCATTCCTTTGTTTGCTTTTACAATGTCTCTACACACAGCTTCTTTACTTTTTCACTCGGCATTCATTCCTTCTTCAATCCTCTGCAATTTAGCATCTAGCTCCACTAATTTGCTCATTTTAACTCACCAACAATCTTCTCTGTGCCAAAGTCAACAAAAATCTTCTCATCTCATTCACCTCTCAATAGTAGTCAACATATTTACCAATTTCTCTCTTCTTAACTCTCTTCCTTCTCTTGGCTTCCAGCACTCCACACTCTTTTGCTTTTGTTCTTACCTCATTGGTCATTCATTTTCAGTCCTCTTCCATAACCTCTCTTTTACTCAGCCTCCAAATTTTGTACTGCCCAGGAGCTCAGTGCTGGACTCTCCTCTTACTTTCTACACCCATTCCCTACATGACCTCATCTATTCTCATTGCTTTAAATATTGTCTGTCTGCCAATGACTCCTTGTTTTACCTCCAGGCTTAACATCTACTTGGGGCCCAAGACTCTGTCTTGATATCTTAATTTTGAAATATAATATGAACACTAAACATACATATACTGAACTAGTTGTCCTCCAATTCCCTCTCTTCATTCTACTCCAATCCTCCCTCTCTCAGTGAATGGCACTATCCATTAAACTTGGGCCAAAAATGTAGACATCATCTTAATATCCACCCACATTCAATCTGTCAGTAAATCCTCTACATTATATGAGCAAAACATATCTCAAATATATGCAATTCTCTCCACCACCATTGCTGCCACCCTAAACCAAGCCACCGAAATCTCTTTCCTAGAATGTTGCACTAGCTCCTAAGTGGCCTTCTTGCATCCAAGCTTGGCCTTCTTTCATAGCAAACAGTTATCTTTTAAAAACATAAATAACATCACATCACTCTCCTCCTTAAAATATTGTAATTACCTCCTATTTTACCTAATATAAAAATCAAGCTTCTTACTATAGCTATAACATCAGGCTGTTGCCTCTCTGATCTCTGTCAGTACCACAGCTGACTCCCTGCAAGCACCTTCCTCTGGCCACTTTGGCTTCATTTTGTTCATCACACAAGCCAAGTTCCTTGATCTTAGGGCTTTTACTATTCCCTCTTTCAGGATCACTGTCTCCTAGATTTTAATCTGGTTGACTCTTCCTCATGCTTCAGCTTTTTAGCTACAAATGTTACCTTCTCAGAGATGTCTTTTTTGACCACTGTGTCTAAAACACCCTGAATAAAAAGGCACGCTCTATCTTACCACCTTGGTAAGAATTATCATAATCTAAAATCTTACTAACTTTGTTTTCACTTGTTTACTTGTTTGTTATCTGTCTCCAGCTTCACCTCCTAACGTTCCCTCAACTAGAACAGAAACTTTAAAAGAATAAGAAATGTATCTGTATTTTTCTGTGATTTATTCCTAGCATCTAAGACTAATGCTTAGCATTCTGCAAGAAACATTTGTCAAAAAAATTAAATGAATGGGAAATCCATCTATGAGACTGGATGGGTTACAGAAACATACAACTCCAAAATCTCAGTGGGCTAAAGCCACAGTGATGTGCATCTTATAAATGCTATAGGGCTCAGTTCATCGTGGTACTTCAGGGAAAGTGACTGACAGAAGCTTTCTCTCAACATTTGTGTCCATGAAGATCACCACACCAGTCAGAAGACAAGATGTGGCTAATTGGATGCGGCTGTTATGGTTCCCAGCAAGAAGTGGTGCTTATCAAGTTTGCTTGCTTCAACCAAAACAAATTATTTGGCCAGGCCTAACTTGAAAGAGGGTTGGAAAGTATTATCCTACATGAACCCAAAAGAAGGAAGGATGGAAGTACTTGGTTAGCAGCATTTAGGACTTTCACATTTACTTTCAACTGGAAGATTTCTTCCATTAGGGGAAATAAAAAAAAAAAACAATGGAAATATTTGGTCATATGCACTTTTGGCTTCTACATGCTGTATAGTAGATGCACCTGACAGCAATAACTTAAGCACACCCTGAGAATGACCCTGTATGGCAGAAGCACCTGACAGCTATAACTTAAGCATACCCTGAGAATGACCCTATGGTCTAAGAACAACATGTGTTTGGAGTTCCAAGCTAAAGAATCTGAGAGTGGCCAACCCAGAGACTCACTTCTTATCCATGAGGAACATCTGAACTCCCAGGCCATCCCATGGAATGCAGGCCATACAGGGGATGGAGGCCCTTTGTTTTTGGTTAAATGAAGGTTGCCAGGTGGAGGTTGCTAGGGGGAGGGTGCTAAGTAAATATTCTATATAAATTGCATGCTTTTTACAAGTGATTGCAGTTCTTCTCTCCAGCCTGCTGCCACTACACCACCCTGCATGTAAATTCCTTCAATTAACCCCATGTCTTGTTCGCTGGCTCCAGGCCTCTTCTTCAGCCTCTTGAACATGGTGCCATCCCTACTGAAGTAAACAGGGATTCAGCCGGACACATTCACCTTGTACTTCACACTTTTTTCTACTGAGTCAGTCTAATGTAACCTCTCTAAATACCTCTAGCACTTGTTTCTATAATCCTCACTTAATGTAATTGTTCAGTTATCTGTCTCCCTATCAACATGCAAATAAGGAAGGCAGAGACCAGATCTATTTTTTCCATTGTATTCTGAAAACCTAGCACAGTACCTTTCAGTTTTATTTTTATTTATTTACGTATTTTGAGACAGAGTCTTGCTCTGTTGCCCAGGCTGGAGTGCAGTGGTACGATCTCAGCTCACTGCAACCTCACCTCCCAGACTCAGCGATTCTTCTGCCTCAGCCTCCTGAGTAGCTGGGACTACAAGCAAGTGCCACCACACCCAGCTAATTTTTGTGTGTTTATTTTTAGTAGAGATTGGGTTTCATAATTTTGACCAGGCTGATCTTCAACTCCTGACCTCAGGTGATCCACCTGCCTCTGCCTCCCAAAATGCTGGGATTGGGCCGGGCGCGGTGGCTCACGCTTGTAATCCCAGCACTTTGGGAGGCCGAGGTGGGCAGATCACGAGGTCAGGAGATCGAGACCACGGTGAAACCCCGTCTCTACTACAAATACAAAAAAATTAGCCGGGCGTGGTGGCGGGCGCCTGTAGTCCCAGCTACTCGGAGAGGCTGAGGCAGGAGAATGGCGTGAACCCGGGAGGCGGAGCTTGCAGTGAGCCGAATTGCGCCACTGCACTCCAGCCTGGGCAACAGAGCGAGACTCCGTCTCAAAAAAAAAAAAAAAAAAATGCTGGGATTATAGGCGTGAGCCACTGCACCCAGCCTCAGTACCTTTCACATAGCAGATTCTGAACATTTGTGGGAGGAATGTCTTGTAGCTTTTCGTGTGTGTGTGTGTATTTATCTGCACAATTAGACTGGATATTCCTCTAACACAGTACACAAAGACAAGAATTTATATTCCACATATCTTCCAGCTGACTCATTCGGGAGATATTCACATATTGGCAGGAATATGGTAAAGAATTGTTGAACTAAACCAATTAGTTGCATTGGGGTTACTCCTCTAGGTGTGAAATGCAAAACACCCCTATTAAAAAGGTGCTCTCAAAGCCCCCAGCACTAACATCTTATGAACACAAACAGAAGATGCACATTGCCGTCCCTGGCTTCCTGCAATAGATCACTGCCAGATTTCTTTAGTAGGGAAAAACCAACAGATGATTGTCTGGATTTTCTTGGTTCTTTTGCTGGTCAGTCTGTGTCTGGAAGTGAAACTCCCATTTCCACAGGATTTCATCATAGCAGTAACCACAAGGCTTGAATTTTGGTCATTGACAGTGCTGCAGCTCAGCTGTGTATCCTAATGTGGAAAAAAAAAAAAAAAACTTGTGTCCCACTCCCTTATGCTCCCTTTTCTTATAGCGCCAAATCCTAAAATGATGTTAAGATTAAAATTGGTTCCTTCTTGAGCAGGGTCATCCTGTGTGATGACAGATCTTTCTCTAAGACCTTTACTGCATTAGAGAATACTACAATGTCATTGAGATTTTTACATTCAGGAAATATCCTTTGGCTACCAGATGGTTTCTTTTTCTACTGATAAGTTCAAAGTACAGATATTCGGACATCTTCCCTGCTGCAACGCTGTTGAACTCACTTTAGACAAAACGCAGTTTCAGTTGACTATTTCCTTAATCTTCCAAATCACACAAGTAATATAAGAAATCAGTGTGGCATACTAGAAAGAGAGAGGCCTTCTTGAATTCCATAGCTTATTATGGGCAAGTTACTTAACCTGAATTTCAGCTTCCTCATCAAAAAAATGAGGATAACAATACCTGCCTCACAGCATAGGAAGTGTTCATCTGTGTTCCTGGCACACAAGGGATATTCAATAAATGTTTGTTGTTTTCTAACAGCTGCTTTAACTGTTAAACAAGGTACCAATTTAAAGTCCCTTCAAATAAAATCACCTCACAATCACAGTTGTTTGGGCTAATGAACACAAGCTCCCACAGCAGGGATGGGCAACATTCATTCTGTGCATGAATGTTGGCCATCAGCATCTATGCTGGGACATGCAACTGTGCTATACTCTGATTTTTGCAACTTCTCCGTGTTTTCATCTCAGATATATAGCTTTTCTAAAATGTATCCTGGTTTTACGTTGTGATTGGGAGTGTATATAGGTATAACTTGTTTCTATAAAGAACAATTTAGCAATATCTATCAAAATTTTTAATGCACAATTCTTTGAACCAGCAATTCTACTCCTAGGAATTTAGTCTATAAATATACTACCACATACACAATATGAAATATGTAGGAAAACACACATTCTATTATTGTTCATAAATAGCAAAAGATGGAGAACAATCTAATGCCCATTAAGAGAGGAGTAGTCAAACAAATGATGGTATGCACATATAGAGGAATATTGTGAATGAAGCAACTATAAATACTGCCAGAAAACAGTCTCCAAGGTGTCATTCAGCAAAAAGAACAAGATGCAGAGCAAAATCTATGACATGCTGTCATTTAAAGTAAAAAATGATGTGCACATATAAGGTGTAAACATACAACATCCCTAGAAGGACACACAGGAGACTGATAATGTTGGTTGCCTCTGGGATGGAGAAACAGGTAGCTTTGGCAAAGGGTATAAGAATAGTTAATTTTCACAGGATACTACCTTATAACACTTTGAATTCTGTACTATGCACATGTAGTTTATTTTCAAAAAATATGTTACCTAAAATTCTCCTTAATCCTATCATAAAGCAATGATTAATCTGGAAAGGGGATGATAGAGAAAAGTCTATAATACTTTATTTTTTAAAGCAAGATATTCATGATACTTGCAATTATTTTAAAATAACAGAAAAAAAGAAAAATGATGGGAGGAGTAAAAAGAAAGTAACTACAAAGGAAAAGATAGTTGGTTAAATCATTGTCACTTCCACACCACACTGACTGTCTGTCAATCAACAAACATTTTTGAGTAGTATTGAGTCCTTGACATTCTGTTGGACACAGTGAGAGGGAAAAATGCAGAAAAGATAGAGGGTCCCTGGGTCTCCCCTCAAGGGCTTCATAGTCTGATTGGATGAATGAGACTGACAGGTGAAATAGTGAACAGTGTCCAACAGCAAAGAAGTATCATGAAACAGGAAGGCTGATCCGTTAGAAGAGGCTTGATAAGGAGAAATTTGTTGAGTCTCTACAACTGAGATAATGATGACTGTGGGGACAAGTTATGGCTCCTCTTCTCTCCATTTCCTTGTCTCTAAAATGGAATCTCCTCTCACAGGGATGCTGTCAGGATGAATGAGGTAAAGTTTGTGCTTATGTAGCGTCTTTCTTCTGGGAACTCGGAGTGCTTTGCGAAGTATTCTTATTAATATTCATAGGATGGTTTATATATTTTCCTACCTTCACTTTGGAAGTGGCACGTCTATACCTAAACACTCCAGTTCTTCTCTCACTCTTTCTCAACATCACTCTCTTTTTTTGCACCAAAATAGTGCAGGTTCAAGCTTTAAAGTCTTGATGGTTTTATATATAGCTCAGGGCTAACGACATCACACAGCTTGTCTGCCAGAGAACCCACCTGTACATTCAAAAATTTCTAAAGTATCCATTGTATCCATATGCATGATAAACCTGAGCACCTGGTAAGAGATCAAACAAATACGTAACCAGGGGAAAAACCGTAACCGAGACTGTTCTCCAAGAAGGGTGACTCCCAATATTACTAAGGGGCTTGCAAGTCTAGGAACAGAGGCTGAGCCCCATCTCCCTCTGCTGCCCTATTCTGCATAACAGGGGTAATTTGGGGTTGGGGTGGAAGACAGGGGATATGGGAAGAGAGAGGAGGTGCTAGCAGAGAAAACGGGAAGGAGAATGGAGCCAGGAGAGAGCAGGAGGCCATGCAGAGCAGAAGAAAACTGTTTCCCAGATTCCTCCTCCCCAGGTATGGCAAAGTCCTGCTACGGCTTACAAAACACCAGGAGTGCATGGATTTCGTAGTGCATGGCTGAGTTTGCACCCAGAGAGAGGGCAGTGGTAAAGCAGACAAGCTGTGTAGGCTGGGAAATTACAGAAATCATGGGAGATGTCTGGACTTTCCATGTCTTGGGACTGACTAGGATCCAAGTTAATCAGACCAAATCTCTGATGGAGAAAGGGATTTGGCTGACAAGTGGATATACAGTAGATACAGGATGTCTATTTATGCCTGTTATTTAAGCATGTATGCAAAAATTCGAGTTTTTAAAAAGTACAATTTTTGCTTTGGAAAAATGGCCCTGTTCAGCTCTTTTCTTGGACCCAGTGGAGAATGTGAGGCAGAGAAGTGAACAGACACCTCCCAATACCACAGCCAAGATTGGAACCCAGTCTCCTACCTTCCAGGCAGGTGCTGGCTCCACATAACTAACTCAAGCAGCCTCACAATGCAACTTTCTTATGTCTGCCCTGGTTTGGATGTGGAGAACAGTGCTGGCTGAAGCCTTCCACTGGAGAGGTAGTAGGAGGGCTGCCTACTCATATCACACTACCTGTTTGGCCCTAGGCCAGTAGCACAAAACAAAACTTCTTGCAGCAACTGAGAAGAAACAATTTGCATAACTTAAAACTATGTTGGAGTGTTGCGCTTCGCGTCTGAGCAGCGTAAGTCTTGAGCTTTAAATAGCCCGACCCTAACATATATTTAAGAGCAATGTTCTAAAGGCTGTGTTACATAAAGTAGAGCACTTAGTGACACCAAAGCAAAGTGCAAGGTCCCCTTTCTTGCAAATTGACAGAAGGCAGTATCAGTGAGGCAGCTGGGAGGAAAACCTTCCTGTGATATGAAATGCAAAAGAGGTCAACCCTCCTTATAATTTGAAGAGTCCTACAGTATTCTATCAGCTCCAAATATCTCCTACCCTGGTCTGTGCTGGTCTCACCAGCCCTCTGACAGAGCCACCATAAGGTCACTCCTTTGGATTAGACAACAAAAGAAGAGTCATAATTCCTGGAATGACACTTAGGAATGCCTAAATGTGCCATAGGTACAAAGGAAGAGCCTTAGTTGGTGGAGGGAAGTGGTAGACAACACTTTTCTCCTTTCAACCTTCTCCCCCTTAACATACAGGCCCAGCTGAGTTTCCATTACTCTCTTTGATTTCCTATTAGTTGCTTCACAGTTTAGAAAGCATGGAAGACCAAGTTGTGCACCAGAATTTCTATGGAACTTTTATAAAATATGTATGCCTAAAGTCCACCCCAAACTTATCCAGTCAGAATTTAGAAAGGGGTGGAGGTTTGAACAGGTATTTTTGAAAATGCTCCCAAAGGCATTCTGATACAAACTCCTGTCTACCAACTACTGGAGGAAGGGTGGGATGCAGGTCAAGGTCAGGGATGGGAATGAGGTATCCTGAAGACCTGGTGATTGGAGAAATAAGGCAGCTGGGAAGAATAGGGCCCAACCACTGCTCCCCAGGGGAAGTCCCTGATATGAAGGAGCACAGTGCTGAAAGACAACCCCTGTAGAAAGAGGCTGAGAATTCCAGACCATGCTAAGAATCAGTGCCCCAAAGTGGACTGCCTGAAACAAATAAGAAATTTAATCAGTGCATACCGCCTTATCTGTCTGCATTTGTTTCTGTATTCAATTTAATATTTATTAGATACTGAATACTAAGCACAAAGTTAGCTGCTGTGGATAGAATATTGAGCAAAACCAGACACAATTCCTACCCTCGTGGAGCTTCCATTCTAATAGGGAAGGCAAAGGATTAAATAACTAATTACAACTAAATGCAATGAGTAGTTTGTTAGGGGAAGTAGAGCATGAATAGGAACATGTAATGCGTGAACTCAACTTGTCTAAGGGTAATCAAGGAGGGCTTCTGGAGCAAGTCTTCCTTAAGTGGAGACCAGAGGGATAAGTGAATATTGACCTCATCTACAGAACAGAGGATGAATCCAGAAGCCTCAGTGGTTCTCAGCCTACTCTGGACATTAGAATCACCTGGGAAAATTTCTAAACTCCCAGCTGCATCCCACACAAGTTGAATAATAATCTCTAAGGTGGGACCCAAACATCAATAATTTTTAAAGTTCTCCAGGTGACTCTAATGTGCAGCCAAGGAGGAGAACTACTGGTTTAGAGAGAGGAATTTCCATAAAAGGAACTACGAGAAATTCAGAGCACTGAATGCAGGTGAGAGAATGACAAGGGATGAAGCGGAGAGACCAGATCATGTAGGCCATACTAAAGCATTCATATTTTATCTTAAAGTTGTAGGACTCTTTTCAGCAGGGGAATATGAAGGGACTCATACTTAGTATGGTCACTCTGGCTGTGGTCACGAGAAAGGAATAAAGGGGGAGAGATGAAGGTAGTGACATCATTAGGAGGCTGTTGCAATAATCTAGGCAATCGATGGTGGCAGCTTGGACTAGGGTGCTGACAGAGAGTTGGAGAGATGTGGAGAAATGTGCATCCACCTGCAAAAGGAAGAATCAATAGGATATGGTGATTGATTGGATATGAGGGGTGAGGGAGAATGAAGAGTCAAGAGTGACTTCCAGGTTTTCACTTGAACAGCTGGGTGAACTTGGAACTCTACCAAGATGGGGATTCATAGTCCTGCAAAGACCACTCTCCCGAAAAGAGGCCACCTGTGCTCTTCCAAGCAGATGGGTATTCCAACTGGATTTCAGCAGGCCCTAAGGAAGTCTCACCTACTTCCAAGGTAAGCCCAAATTGAAAAGATCTGAGGGTGAAGAAATTATGAAAAAGGGCTGGAAAGTAAAATAAATGGAGAATAAATGTGCTTGCACTGAAGGGAAACTGATCCTAAAACTTTGTCTTTAGAAACACGAAATGTGCCCTTTTGTTTCTGATCATAAAGCTGTGGTTCTATTTAGTAGCAAGCTGAAGGAGTTTTGGACCACACCCAGGCATTAGTGGCAATAGGATGCTTTTGCCTAGAAATGCCACTCTGGGAGATGCAGCCAGCTTGGTTACCCACATATCATGTCTTCCAATGCAGAGGCCTCAGTCAGATGGCCAGCAAGCCCTCTCATCTCCAGAATAACCTTCTATTTAGATGCTCTACAGCCCCTCCCCTGCCTCCAACAAGGAGCATGGTCTCTCCAAGTGTAGAGAGCAAGACTACACCCATCAGCTCCATCGTTCTTCTACATGAGGGATGGCACAGGGTTAGTTACTGACACAGGGGCGCAGGGGCACTGTACAATTGGGAAACACTGTGGGCCCTGGGCCATATTTTAGCCACAGAAAACCTAGAAGTACCAGGCCCTCCTTTGCAAAACTCTTTTTGTAGGAGGTTCCCCTATATTCAAGTTCAACAGCGGCTTGAATGATTAACCTCAGTAAACAGCTGTGTTTGGTATCATAAAGCACCTAAAGTTACAGTTATTAACTACTAGAATGAAACTGTTAAGCAATTGTGTTCATTTCCTAGGGCTGCCATAACAAATTACCACAAACTTGGAAGCTAAAAATAACAGAAATGTATTTCCTCACAGAAATACATTCTGTGAGGCCAAAAGTCCAAAATCAAGGTGCCAGCAGGGTTGGTTCCTTCTGGAGACTCTAAGAGAGAATCTGGCCATGGCGCTCCCAGAGTCTGATGGTTGCGGGCAATCCTTGGGCTTCCTTGGTTTGAAGATGGATTATTCCAATCTCTGACTCTGTCTTCACATGGCACACTTCTCTGTGTATCTGTGTCCCCTCCTCTTCTAGAAGGATATCAATTATTGGACTTGGGGCCCACTCTAAGCCAGTATGACCTTAGCTCAATTCTTAACTAATTACATCAGAAAAGACTCAATTTCCAAATAAATGCTCAGTTTGAGGTTCCAGATGGACATGAATTTTGAGGGGACACTATTCAACCTGCTAGGACAATATATCAAATTTTGATGTTACTGAATGGACAGTAACCAACTATAATGTAGTTTAACTAATGGCTAAACCCAACTACATATGCAAGGTCTAAACTTTTTTCTAAATATATGTCATTCCTTCTCATGCCAGGAATTACACATGGAATTTCAAACTACCTATAGTGTTGACTTCTGGGCCTGGGGCAACCCCCACCCCTCCCCTGGCCTCCTGTCCTTTTCCCAATTAGTCCTTTTTAATGAATTACCCCAGCCATCATCACTTTTCTTTCCTTGCCCTAAATCCCAACCTCAAATAAACAAAACACAGCTAAGGTTAGGGCCTAAACTTTTCTGAACTAATCAAATGAAATAGATTGCCTTGGTCTTCCACTTCTCATATTATTTAAAGAATATTAACATCTTTTTTTTTTTTTTTTAGTAAAGGGATTTGAAGACTTGTAGGGGTCATGGGACCTCTTGGGTAAGAAGAGTATTCAGGGTTAAAAAGTTTGGGAATCTGCTTTAGAAATTGTGACCCCACTGTGGTAAGATCTTTGGATACAGATAACAATATTATCTGAAGCTATTCTGGTTTAAGATGTTTAAGTAGCCTAATATATCACAGTCTGTTTTAAATGTAATACATTAAAACACACCTCAACACAAGACTATAAATGAAGCAAAAATGTCTTAGAGGAATCGTTTAGCTGTGCTTCTTACAGCCTAAATGTAAACTCCACTTTAGTCTAAAAGCATTAAAATCATAATAATGAAATTTTGCCATTAAGAGCCAGAAAGCACTTTTCTTTTTAAAAAGACAGATGCATTAAAATTTAATTATTGTCTCCCTACCTGATTATCAGACAAGAATAAAGCACATTTGAGGGGAAAATATACATATGTTCACCCAGCACAGGAATATTTTTAAAGACTCTTCAAAGAGATGTTCCCCAATACCCACCCCAAGTAGAAAAAAACCATAAATGTCTAGATATAGATGGGCAGAAACAGGAGAGCCAGTGTACCAAGTGCATAAGCAAACAGATGCAAAACAGGTGCTTAGGAAAGGATTGTGAGTTTTTAATCCTGTGTTTGTGCCCGCTGTCTGCATAGCCTGAATCATATATGTGCATTTCACTCAGTACTGCCCCATCAGAGGGTTCCTTAATCCGCATTTTTAACTTCTTCAACATAGGTAAGTGGAGATTCCTTCCTGGAGTATGAAAGCTCGCAGCAGCAGGAACACAGCATATCTCATCTCTAATTTATGACTGACTAACTGAAACTCCTCACTGTCAGCAAACTCTGCCGTGTTTACTGGTTTGACAGCATACACACATATGGCAGAAGCCAGATGGACCTTCTCCCCCAGCTTCGAGCTAAGGGTGCTTCATTAGGAAAGAGATGCAGCCAGTCTTTGAGATCTTTGAACAAGGCTTTCCAGAATGACAAGAAAGAAGTCAGTCAGCAATCAGGAAGAAAAGACCCTCCCCTAGGCGAGAGATTTGGACAGAAGAGAATTTATAGTTGCCCAGTTGAAGCCCATCAAGTTTTAAAGAACAAATGTCCTGTCCTCCCATCCACAGAAGTTGGGCAGCTGCTTCCAAAGAAATAGTTGTTATGAAATTTGCATTTTATCTACCCAGACAAGGATATATAGGACAATAAATCTACTTTCTAATCTCTGATTAATAGTTTACAGTGTCAAAAAGTTCTGGAAACTCCAGGAAAACAGCAGTGTCCTTTACACTTTCCTGTTACATCAAAATATTATTCATAAGTTACAAAATAAAATACAACCTACTAAACCCAGCTGCTTTATTCTAAAACTTCAAGAAAAAACAACAACAACAACAAAAAAAAACCCACCCATTTTCTTTAGTTTCTCAAACTGTTTTGTTTTTGTTTTCTTTTTTCCTGGCATGTGATGAGGTCCTCTGCACCTTTTCTGATTTCTTAGCCTGAGTCCTTTTTCTCACTATTCTCTGGACTCCAAATTTTAGGATGTGTCTCAGGAGTGTGGGTCTAGATTCACATCAGAGTCTTTATTATTCACATTTAAACCATCTGGAACAGAGATCTCTGCAAAGCGAGATCTTTCCCTTCCCCAAATCCAGAAACAAGGATTTCTTGGGTGGTAAAGGATGATAAGAAGAATTGAGGGAGAATGAATCCTTACCAAGGGAACGCATTGCCTTCGTCTCTAAACTGTCAAACTAAGATGGGCATAGGAGCACAACTTTGTAATCCCAGCTACTCAGGAGGCTGAGGTGGGAGGATCACTTGAAACCAGAAGTTCAATACCACCCTGGGCAACATAGTGAGACCCCTCTCTATAAAAAAGAAAAAGAAAGTTTAAAAATGTTAAAAAAAATTAATAAACTATCAAACTTCTGATTCCAATAAATCCATTAATTCCACTTGTCTCAGGACATAGTTCTAAACTGAAAAAGGTCTGTCCCAGGGAGGAGTGTGAGGGAGGTTCATGGCTTAGGGAAATAGCCCTTTCTCCAGAACATGGTAGATTTTTTTGGAAATCTAGAAGCCCCTCCACCACCTCCAAGGCCTTTCTGGTGATTAAGCTCTAATGAATGGAAGCAGTAAGGAGAAATTGCCAGACTGTTGAGAACTACCTCTATATACACCCTACAATTAGTTCAAACTGACTCAAAATTTTCCTTCCTCTCAGAGAGGCAAAAAATTACATATTGGTACAGAATGGGCTATGGAAGCAACTAACAATTTTCTCAACATGCTACAATGTAGTAAAAAAAAGTTCATTTCTCAAGAACAGTCTTGGAACTGAATGTCAGAATATATAGGGCCACATCTGACCTCTGCCATTCTAGGAAGAGCGATTAGATCTAATGCTTTTTGTAGGCACATCAGGACTCCAGGTTGAGTGTAAGGCATTAACCTCCTTTTTGAATGTTATTTCACAGCACTAAAGAGAAGCACCAAACTGTGAGTGGATTTCAGCCTGGTTCTCTTCCCCTTGCTAATGGGAAACTTTGATATGATTTGAAACACCATGGTCATTGTTGGTGAAACGCCATGGAACCAAAGCCCCTTCAACAACCAAGCAGCAGCTGAACAGAGTGCTCCAGGGCACGACTGCCTGCGGTCCTCAGGGCACTGTATTTCACACTGGGCCGGAATACCATACTCCTCAAAGGGTTCCACAACCACCCATTTGCACCTCAGAAAAAATGGTGAAATAGCCATTTTTTTAAAAGTTATTATTAGTCCCCTTTTACAGATTAAAAACACTGAGGACCAGAGAGTTACATGATGATATGCACCCAACTGGTTAGTGGTAGGCACAGAATAAATTCTACGGTTTTTATACCCAAAAATCTAATATCCTTTTACAGAGGATTTCTCCTGATTAAGTGAATACCACGTTGTTTAAAGGCCTAATATTCATTGAATGGGATTAAGAAACCAATGGATTGGAAAACATAGGCTACGTTTGATTACAGTTTAGAGCATCTAAATGTAATAAAAACATTTCAGAGTAAGGGGAGGGGGAAATAAAATAAAGCCAGAAGAGCCAAGTTTACTACTCAGCAAACATACTCCTGAATCTCTCCATGGTTTGCACCTCAGACAGCCCCAGTCCATGAGAATGGAAGTGAAAAGAAAATGCAAATTCAGCTGCATGTTACATCCACAGTAAATGCAAAGACAAATTAAGAATTAAAGACAAATGCAAATTACCCTGCTCATAAAAGAAACCTATACAAAAGACAGGGAATGAAAAGGCTCTGACAGTTATGGATGAATCTCTGAAGAGACGCACAGCGACCGTATTTCGAAATTCAAGTCTTTTAAAAAGTGGTTAGAAGAATGAGAACAGCTGCTGTAAAGAAGGGAGGGAAACTGCTGCTAACAGTAAACCAAGCTACAGAGTAAAACTGAGAATTGTGTCCTTATTGTCAAGGTGAGGATAAAAAGCAACAAAGGGCTGAAGCCAAAAGAATTCTCTCACCAGAAACTCAATGGCAGACTTTAAAAGCTAAGCCCCTGGCAAGCCTTAGGCTGGGGGAGATGGAGACGGGAAGACAAAATAAAGAGGCAAGGTAGAAAAAGAGGCGAGTGTTGGAAGAGAGAGAAAAACCACGGGATGTCACGTGGGGGAAAGGGCTATACAAGTCAGGGGTCATTTATGAACTCAAATGACTGACAGGTCAGGCAGGTAATGGAGATCTTGATGACTCGGCTTGGGGAAACAGGGGCTGTGGGA
Organism: Nomascus leucogenys; assembly: GCF_006542625.1. NCBI lineage: Eukaryota > Metazoa > Chordata > Mammalia > Primates > Hylobatidae > Nomascus > Nomascus leucogenys. The sequence goes on along the minus strand of NC_044400.1, from coordinate 4,464,581 downwards.
AACTGCCTAAAGGCATTCAAATTCACTCCTTTTAAAAAAGATTTAGACATCGGCATAGAGTGTGTCTACACATCATCAGTTTGTGTCCTTTATAATTGAGTCCTTTGGTGCATCTTCTGTTTTAAATGTTAGTTAAATGAGTCAATTGAATAAACAAATCCCTCATTTTACAGATGAAGAAACTGAGACTCCAAAAGATTAAGTGGTTTTTCTGAATTCACTCAATTAGATAAAAGGAGTTATCACTCAGGACTAGTCCCTGACCCTCAATCCAGGGATCCTTCATTGATGCTACAATGTCTCCACAAGAAGAAAAAGAATGTCTCCACCAGAGAGCAGAAGAGAGAGATTAACAGCTGCCACAGGTAGCACCTGGGAGACTTCATGGGCAGCCTGCCACCCCTGCACTGGAGTGAAGCATTCAGACTTTGGTTTTTTGTCAAGGGCCTGCAGGGACGAAGGAGACAACGTATATGAGCAAAGTGGTCCTCAGCAAACCTATGGTAAACTAGAGAGTACATGCTCCACCTGAGGGTCAATGCTACCAGTCCCAGCCAATCAGGAACAAGTGGGGATATGCACTAATCTTTTCTAGAACCTGTCTATTTTTCAAGAGAGTCCAGAAATCTGTATTTTTATTTGAAACATTCTCATTTTAAAATGTGGCAACTAATTCATTTTTAAACACAGTGAGAGCCAAACAAAATATCACTTTCAGGTCAAAGGTGGCCTGATCACTGCCATGTTGACAAACTCTGACTTTAGTCATGGCTGCCATTTAACAACAAGGTGTAGCATATTTGTTCGAAAACACTCCACCCCTTCAGCTGTTTAGAACCTTGAGATCTAAAAATGTTATTTTTATTAAAGGATCAAATATATAAAGACTGTATTATTGTTGAAACAAGTGCCTTCAATGAGGCCACAGCATTTATATGCTTGTGTATCACATTTCCTGAAGGTTCATGTTCTCTTGATCTCCGGATGGCATTAACTTGTGTTTATTTTTCTTATCTACCTGCAGTTAGGAAGGTTGTCAAAATGAGATGTTATGACTTTTTCCTTTCTAGAATTTATAAAATATTTACCAGACTTCACATGGCAACTTATTCAGTCAGGTTTAGGCCTTGAATAGTTACACAAGCAAGACAATGAAACCTTGAGCCCAGTCTTTGTAAAAGTACACTTTTATGTAATAAGATTGGATTAGAAAAGGAAAACTTGTAGCATTTACTATGACCCAGACTGAAAGAATTTCAAAGCTTCCATCCAAGAGATAGCAACTTGTCTTTTAGGGCAGCTTATTTATTTAATTTCGGGAAAAAACATTCTCTTATGAAGCTATTAGAAAACTAGTTTCATGGATTATCTAAGAAGTAGAATTCAAGTTGTTTATAAGGCAAAATCAGCCCCTGAAGAATGATGTCCACACAATGAGCTTAGCCCTCAGAGAGGAAAAGCTGTAATTTAAACCTGTAGGAATGCAGTTTAGCTTAAGGTACCTGCCCCTTTCTCCTCACAAAATCCTAGGCTGTGGAAAATAAAAGTGGTAAATGTTATATAAATAGTGAATGACATTTGCAAAGGTTAAGAAGAGTCTCTTTACCCCTTTTCTTCTTTTACCAAATATTATATCTGAGCAGTGAACCCCAAGGTTACAGTATTCAGGTACAAGCCTGCAGGTCAGATTACTGGTGATACAGAGCTAGATCAGGAATTTCCACCCTGTTTATTCCTTGGAAGAAAGCAAGGAAGATTGTGCACAAACACCGCCCAAGCAAAGGCGAGGTGGCATTCTGCCAAGGGGTCCTAGCACTGCTGAATTTGCACAAAGCAAACTTGGCTTTGCCTGTAGTTTCCATAAGGAATACAGGCACAATTTAGAGGCACTGCTTTACAAAACAAGCTGCATGCCATCTATTTGTGGCTAGTCTCTGATTTTTTTTTTCTTTAATCCTCCTTTTCAAGTGGCTAAACAAAGAACTAGGGTATTCCTGCTACCAAATCTGTGACAAAACATTGCATGTCTAGGATATTTGAGCAGTGAAGGTGTTGGGTTTTCCAATCCATAAACAGAACGAAACTTGGGGCTGGAAGGCCATACCAGGAGCCCAACTGAGTCCTGCCCTACCTCCAGGCCAAGCAGAATAGAAGCCTGAAAGAAAACTTCAAAATTTGCAGAGAATAAGGTTTTGAAGTTCTCTCCTAAGTGAAATGATCAGAGGCTCCTCAAATCTGGGGAAGGAAATTCTCCCGCATGCCTAATTTACCTAAATTTGCTCCTTTCTTACTGCCTGTAAAGAACAAATGTCCCTCTCATTGGTAATATGAACACTGGACATTCTAAACTGCATCTTTGTCTGTCCAGCAGTGTACACATGGAGTTTTAGTGGACTGCTTGACCAAGGTGTAACAATTGTCCATCTATAAATCGCTCATGGGTCTTTGGGGTGAAGTGGTTTTGTTGGTGGTCTAGGGACACAGTGTCTGGCTCCAGGAAAACAGCAGGGCCTCTGCAAGCCAGGTTTCTTCTCTGACTCACAGGCATTTACACAAGTCATTCATCCTTGACACCCCCTGAAACATGACGCACACCCAGTTTAGGATTGGGAGGTAGTAAACAGACAGCAAAAAGCTGTATATTGATTAATTAATGATTGTTGACAGGTTGGCCTCATGGGAACCCATCTTGGCCCTTTTAAGCCCTTGGCTAAACTTTAACAGTCTCTCATCCCCTGCCTTCAATCACCTTGCCCAATTAATGCACCCTTACTGTACCATCTTTAGATCCTAACCAACCAGGCAGTTTGGCACTAAACAAAAACCAGGCTAGCCACACCCTCCATTGTGGTTCATGCTGAATTCCCAATTGCTTTGGTTGGTACTACTTGCCTCCCTGATTGTCTGCACAAGGTCCTTTTTCAATTGTGCCCCAAGCTAGGTATTCTCCTACCTGGCTTCCTCACCTGTGGAAAACTATCAAGAGATGAGCCAGAGCCAATTGCCAGACCTAGTCAGGGCCACTGAGGGCTGAAGACTGTAGATCCACAGAAAGTGAATTGAATAGGCAAGAGAAAGTGCATTTGTTTGAAGAGAGGAGATGACAGCCAACACTATCTTTGTTTTGGTAATTTAGATTGGCCATTTAGGGTACAGGCTTTCTATCTAGATCTTGCTACTTGAAGTGTAGTGTGAAAACCAGCAGCAAGGGCCACACCTGAAGCCAGTTAGAAATGCAGAATCTAGAGCCCCACCTGGAACCTACTGAGTTGGAATTTTCATTTTAGAAGATCCTTAGGTGAGTTACAGGCACATTAAAGTTTAAGAAGTACTGAGCTGGAACATTGCTTCTTAATTCTGGCTGTATGTTAGAATCTTCCGGGGATATCTGAAAAAATCCTCATGTCCGGGTACCACCCCACACCAATAGCAGAATCTTTGGGTGCGAAAACAACACACAAGTAGTTTATAAAGGCTTGGCAGGTAAGTCTAATGTGTAACCAGGGTGTGAGTAATACTTTCTTAGAGTTGAATTTGCATAAGTCATGACTTTAATTAGTTAAATGAACTGCTTTAGGTCCCATGGCTTATAAGTAGCAGACAAAGGTTTTAGATTCACACAGATTCTGTAGTTAAAAGAACATTAACATTAGAGACAGGTTCAAATCCTAGTTGTCACTTTCTGGAAGCATGTTTTGGGGCAAGTTTTTTGACCTCTCTGAGATACAGTTCCTCATTTGTAAAGTGGGATGGATGATAAAAATCTCATGGGGCTGTTGAGGGATTCAAGGAAATAATGTCTGTAAAGCCTCTTTTATAGTATACCCTCTCCTTTTTCCTTTGACTCTAATCTGCTGGACCTTCCGATAGGCAACATTTGCAGGAGTCTCAAGTTGAAATTATTCATTTAATAAATATTTGCTGAGCACCTAGGAGGTAGAAATAACTGAGACAGAAGCAAAGGAAACAGTTCTTGTCCTCAAGGAGCTAGTTCCTGCCTCTGCTCTAGGAGGAGAGATAGGCCTGTAAGCAAATTATGGTGCAGCTTTGTAGAAGCAAAGCTGGGGTGCTTCAAGATACAACGGTACACACAGAATAAAGTTTCTATTTGAGATTTCAAAGAAATCTGCCCAAAAGATGTGACATCTGAGCAGAAGAAAGGAAGGGAAAGGATCCAAGCAGACAAGGGAGAAGAGCATCGCAGAAGGAAGGAGCAGCATGTACAAATGCAAGGAAGTGTGAGATGCCATGATGTGTTAAAGAACTGCAAGCAATACTGTAGTGCGAAGTGGAAGGGGAGAGGGGCAGGGATGAGCCAGCAAGTAGGTGGAGCCAGGGCACAGAGGGCTTTCTCCCCTATGCTAGGTGGCATGGGCTCGATCCAGTGAGTGCCAGGAGCCAGAGAAAGGCTCCAAGAAGTTTGTTTAGGTGGTGTCTTGTGGAAAGAAAGGAACCTACAAAATTACTCTGATGTTTCCCCAAGTGGGGCAAGTCAGGGAACAGATTGAACTCAGGGCCTCAACTTTATATGTGGGATGCTGTAGGACCAACTGAATCTCAAATAACACAGCTGATAGTTGCACAAGTAAGGCAAGAGGGAACTGGAGAGAAAATCCAGAGATCTAATGAGCATCAGTAATCATTGTTGACAAATTCCATTCCTGTGATGGTACTGACAGCTATCTGAGAGGGTTTTCTTGAAAACAAATACATTTAGAAATAAAGAGCCAGCCACTCTGGGTGTGTGTGTGAAGTCTCTCCTGCCATCTTCCCTAGTGCAGTTTAAGCCCTCCCCCTCTGTACCCAAGACCTGGCACATACCTGCTCCATTCTTGGGTTTAGTCCTAGACTACTGGGATTTACCATATGTATTTTACCTTTACTTTTTCTTCAATAATTTTTTCACAATTACAAATATAGTATATGCTAATGATGGAAAAGTACATACATACTCAAATAAAAACATTTAAATCACCCATAATCCCATCACTTAGAGATAACTATTAAAAACACTTTAGTGCATTTTGCTCTAGATTTTTTCCTATGCATACATACACATATTAAAATTGTTTATAAAGGAGGATTATACTATGTATATTTATTTATAATCTGCTTTTCACACATATTTATTCATTGAGCAGGACTAGTTCTAGTGAGTCTCTTTTTAAGAATGAACAAGGAAGTAATGTAAAGACAGAAGCAGGAGTAACCCTGTGCTCAGAAAAATCTAGAAAGCCACTCTCCAAATGAAGAGGATAAGCAGAGAGAGGCAGAAATAAGAGACCACAAGATTCCAGAGATCTGGAGAAAACAACTCCCTTCTTTATGACTTTTTAGTTAAAGCTCCAGCATCCTGTGAGCCCCAACTGACTTCCTTCCCTTGGGTTTCATTCTATTGCCTTGTATCTTCCTAATAAATTTCTCCAGTTTTTCTTAAGAAGGGGTTCTCTTTCTTGCAGGCAAATAATTCCTAATCAAGGCAAAATTCTGAAATATACTAAAGAAGATATGGGCATAAGAAGACAGCCTGGGCAACAGAGCGAGACTCTATCTCAAAAAAAAAAAAATAAGAAGACAGATGGATAATGGCTTAAGTATACAAGTAATTTCTATCCTGAAGGTAAAACTTCCCCCCAAATAGCCTAGCCTGTTCTTGCTGAAGTTTCTGTCCCATGTCATTTCTCACCCTCAGATGTTAGATGAGAAATTTTATTTAACACACCATGACAACCTGTCAAAAAGAATGACTACTGTGCATTGTATGGTCCAAGCATCTCGATTTGTTTTTCCCTGGAGTTGGATAATTGCCTTGCTTGTGCCTGTTGTCACTGGGGACAAGGTACAATAATAAACTGAATCAGCGTCCAAACTGGACTTGTTCAGTGGTCCTTACCATCACAGATTTATATTACTAGCAAAACTAGAACTCTACATAGTTTCAAGCCAAGGGAATGATAACTTTCTGGCAATGAGACCCTGTGAGAGCTCAAGATCTTTTTCTAAATATTAGTTTAATGGTATAGCCAAAGGAATTATGAAATTCCAAAGGAATTCTGAACTGTCTCTCTTAGTCACCCTATGCCCTAGGCTTATAGTATGTTGTACTTGTTATTTTTTGCTTCATTGAATTTTGGTACAAACTAGTCCTTTGTTCAAGCAGTGTGATCTGAGAGTGTCCTTTCCAAATCACTCTGTATACAAAAGCATCCCTTCCATCAAAATCTATCACCCGCTGCCTCTTTTTAAAAAAAAAAATATATCACTCAGCACCTTCTGACATAGTACCATATTCACTTGTTGGTTGTCAGTCTATCTTACAAGAATGTCAGTTTCTTGAGGACAAAGATTCTGCTTGATTCATCACTGAATGCCCACTGTGAAACACAGAGCCTGGTATATAATAGATCCTTAATAAATATTAATATTTATTGAATGAATGAACTCCTAGGCATAACGTCCTAAAACTTGGGCAGGGATTAAATTCCTGATAGAATAGGATGCCATCGTCATTTCCTTTCTTGCAGTGACAACACTAATTCCTACTTAGACTTGGGCAAGAAAGTCAAAGCCTACTCTTTTCACCTCTTTTCCAACCAGTCCATCAGAACACTGAGTTTCCTTTCTTTATTGCCTCAGCTCTTAAACACTACATCCAACTATTCCTTCTGAATTAAAAATGGAAGGAGGTAGCACATGGGTTTCATTTCCATAATGCCATAATTCCCAGCCCTGGGACGCTTCCCACCACAAAGTGCCTCTAATTACCTCAAGGGAGCATCATTAAAACTTCAGAGAAAGAATCATTATAATTCATTTGAAGTTTTAAATAAACATAGACCACATATGACAAAATCAAGCAAACAAAGATGCAAGTATTAAAGTGGTAAAAATGTTAGGAAGCCCTGTTTTAATGGATTTCAGGGGTGAGGCTCACAATTCTGAGCTGCAGTTAGTGTGATATATGCCTACTATACATTTCCAAAATGACTCACCTTTGAATTTTCTCTAATTTACACACTTCACCTACTCTCCTTCCAAATTACCAGGTCAAGAAATGCCTCGCGTTTTCCTCCGTTAATCTGCTGCTTTGCCCATTAAGCTTCACATATTAAGTTTTAACTTATTGGCTTCAGTGACACTCAATGATCCCAAAGGGGAGTGGGATAAAATATGTGTTTTTCCAAGGTGCCTTCATGCCTGGTTTGCAATTTCTAATCTCTGAACTATTGCTTGCTCTCTATGTGTCCTGTGGAAGAGCTATTGATCTGTAATCTCATCAGTGCATTTTTCCCTCCTCATAAAATCCCAGGGATGTTCTAATTAAGGATAGATTCTGGCTACAAATTATAGAGAAAGAGGCACTCAGGCATCCAAATAGGATTCAGCCCTTTTGCTGTTCACATCCCAGGCAATTGGAAAACAGGTCTGAAATTTTCCTTAATCATTCAGCCAGATTCTGCTGCATTCCAAAGGCAATAATAGTAAATAAATAATAAACAAATAAATAAATGCAAACCACATTCATGTTATTGCAGACAAAGCTATTGATCCTATGCTGTACAATTTTTAAATTATGAGAGGCAGCATGAGGTAGTAGGAAAACATAGGCTCTGGTGTCAAAATGACCAGGGTATCCAAAGACCTGTATTTGAATCCAGGCTCCTTTCCTGCAGGATAAATGTTAATTTTCTCTCTGAGCTTCAGTTTCCTTATCTGCATAATAAAAATAGTATGCATTACACCTAACAGATTTTTCATGGTGAACATTGATTACTGTGTATAAAGTACCACAATGTGGGCTCAATAGATGATAGTTAATACCCCCATTTTAGATTTCCATATTCTAGACTACAAGTCAGAGACTATATATAAAAGCACTTATGTCCTTATTATTCAAAGGAATAGGGAAAAAAAATTGAAACAGTGGAGAGGCCTGAAATTGGCCATAGGAACGTGCTACTGTAAAGATGAGGGGAGGAATGAGATTTGGCCCCAAGAATGAGTAGATTATTTGAGGGCATGTTTGATAAAGGGTGAGAGTCTCCTCCTTCAGGCCAAGATTATCTGGGCAGGGAGGAAGCGGCTCAATAAACCAAAAGTGCACAGCTCTTCAATGCCAAGCATTGGGGACTCAATAGACTCCACTGGATATGGCCATCAAGGTCACTGCAACCTTGACCAAGGGAGAGGTTGGGAGTCAGGCTGCCTCAGGCTGAAAGAGTAGAAGAGAAAGTGAAGACAGCAAGTGAGACTATTGTTTCTGACAGCTTAGTTGCAAAGGGAAAGTAATTAACATCTGCCTCATTTTGAGGACTAGAAATTTTAATGCTCGAAATAGTGCAAGTGAGAGTACTAAGTTATACAGAAGGTCTCAGTTATTAGGACAATCCTCTCCTCCTTCTCCGTATTCCCCCAACCTCCCATCCCTAGTTCCTCAGCTATGTTTCTCTGGATGCCACAAGTGCCTGCTTGGATCTTCCCTGACTCTCTGGAAACTTTTAAGCCACACTTGCCTGACGTTGTCTCCTGCCCTTGGATTGTCCCACAGAATAGAGAGTGTACTAAGAGCTTGGAGTGAGGAATGAGTCAGGCCTGTCTGATATTCTGGCCCCACCACTCATGAGCTGTGGGGCCTTGGGCAAGGGGCTAAAAATCTCTTTGTGCCTCAATATCCCCATGTATGAAATGGGAATAACAGTAATACCCAGATGAGATATTATGAAGATTAAGTGAGTTAATATTGTAAAGAACTTAGAATAGCATCTAGCACATTTTAAGTGCTCAATAAATGTAAACTATTACTGTTGTTGTTAGATTTGTGCTAACCTGCATGACTATAGCTAAGAGAGTCCATAATTCGTCTGACTCTGGATTCTGCCTTGCCCTAGTCCAATATATAATCTTGTGATAAACCTTTCTTCTCTGTGCCAAGCTGAGCGAACCACTCTCTGGCTCATCTATGGTCCTGGTAAATCCTGTCTCCAATGCAGGCTATGCCACAGCAGTATCCTATTATAACAACAACAACTGTTTTTTTTTTGTTGTTATTACTTAGTGCCTGCTAGGCACTGTGCTAAGAGTTTTACATATATATAATTCTCACAAGCCCAGGAGGTAGTTATCATAAATAAAAAACCCAGCCAGTCAACAACACAGTCAGAATTTGAATCCAGGTCTGCCTGGTTGCACAGTCACATATCTAAGCCCTGAGTTGCATTTTCTACACAGGATATCAGATATATTACTCCTGCTAGAGCCTTGATTCCCTTATAATTTCTTCTTTAAATTAGATATTTAGGTGTTTGTGTAATGAATTGCAAAAACAGCCAAAAATTTTCCCACACACTCTGGAAATTCATCAAGAAATACAATTTATTTTTTTCACTCCATCCATCTGGGCTGGCCTTGTGACTTGCTTTGCCCAATAGATGGGTACAGAAATAACCTCATACTAGTTACAAGCCTGGGCCTTAAGAAGTCTTGTACACTTCCCCTCACTCTTCTGAGACCCTTACCACCATCACCATGTAAACAAGTCCTGGAGAATAAGAGGCTACATAGAAGAAAACCAGAGCACCCCAATCAAAGCCTGGCACTCAGTTGCAGATACATAAATGAGCTCCAGCCAAGAGCAGCCACATCTGGCTCAGATCATCAGAGCACTCCAGCTGAGCCCAGCCCAAGTTACAAATTTGTGAAAGCATCACTTAAATAAATGGTTATTGTTTTAAGTCATTGTCTTAGTTCAGCCTGCTAAAACAGAAAAAAATAAACAACCATAGTGTCAGTGGCTTAAACAACAAACATTCACTTCTCACAGGTCTAGAGGCAGGGAAATCCAAGATCAAAGTGCCAGCAGATTTGATGTCTCATGAGGGCTCCCTTCCTGGTTTCCAGATGGCTGCCTTCTTTTTGTGTCTTTTCATGGCGTACAGACAGAGAGTTCTAGTTTCTCTTCCTCTCCTTATAAGGAGGCCATGGGACTCTACCTTCATGACCTAATCTGCACCAATTTACCTCCCAAAGACCCCTCCCTAAAATACTATCACTTTAGGGGCTAGGACTTTAACGTGAATTTCAGGGGGAATGCAAACATTCAGTCCATAGTAGCCACTATGTTTTGGGGTGATTTGCAATGCAGCCAAAGCTCACTGATGCAATCTGAAAGTTTTTTTTTTAATTATTAACTAATTCATTTTGTTTTCCTCTGTTGGAGTTCCTGTTTACCATTTAATTTCAGTTGCTGACCATCCTGATCCCCGCTTTATACTGCTTTTGATCATGCCTTGGGCAAGAAATAAACAATATTAAACAAGATCCCACTAGCACTCCAGTAATAAACTTTCTTGGGTGAGAAGCAAACCTATTCTCTTTACACCAAATTTCATACCTTGATAACTTGCATTATAGCAAAGTACCCAGGAAATTGCCAAACATAAGAGCAGAAGAATTGAATTCAACTGCAAATAACAGAGATCCAACTATGACTTTAATGCCCATAGATTCCCACCCCATTTACAGGTAAAAGAAGACATACTTTGGTCAACCTAAGGTTAATATTGGGGCTCCACAAAGTCATCAAGGACCTAGGCTTTTTCTCTCTGTTCTGCCACACGCAACTTTCATAGTCCAAGATGGCAGTTTTCCAGCCATTACATCTGGATTCCAAGCGATAAGAAGAAAGACATAAACTTCTTCCCACCCCTGTCCCCTGTCTGTTAATAACTCTGCCCACACAGCACTACTCTTCATATCTCACTGGCAAGCACTTTAGTCACAGGGCCATACATCACTCCAGAAGAGGCTGGGAATAGTAGCCCAGGTTCTGTTGCTAAGGAGGAAAGGTAAATGCATGTTGCAAGGTCATTCACTATTATCTGCAACAGATGACATTTCATTATCATTGTAACAACATATCAGGTTGTTGGCGATACAGACCAACATGGTGTCCTGCATCATAGAAGTCTAATAATCTCTCAAGAGGCACTGGAAATAATATCAATTGGAAGGTTTATTTCATCGAGAGGGCTGATAGGGCCCTTTTTCCAACAATCAAGATCTGAAGTATTGGTTCCAATACCTGAAATGTTTATCCAACCATGATTCAGGCAGTTATTGGAAGCAATTTGCAATCCAAACTGTACTGCTACCTCCAGACTTGTATATCCAGCTACCTACTCAATATCTCCTCTTGGATGTTTTAAAGTCGATGCAAATCCAATGTGTTCAAAAGTAATTTTGCTCAAAAAGCCCAGTCCTCTTCCAGTATGTCTCATCACAGTGAGAAATACCACCATTCACCCAGAAGCTCAAGCCAGAGTCCTGGGTGCCATCCTTGGCCTTCCCATTTCCTTAGCACTAATAACTACTCAGTCACCACCTCCTGCCAATTTTCACTCCCTAACGCCTATTAACTGTACTTATTTTTCTCCATCTCCAAAGCTACTGCCCTAATCCAAGCTGACTTCATCTCTTGCCTGGACAGCAGAAATAGTTTCCCAATTGGTCTCCCCACATCCATTCTTACCATACCTCCAAACCCACTGTTTACATGGCAGCCAAAACATTTACTTAAAAACATAGAGGAAATCATATCACATCTCCTCATAAAATGCTTCAATAGTTTTCCATTACTTTTAGCATAAACACTTAAATTCTTCACATGGCCTGCAAGGCTAAGTACTTCTCCTGTTAACCCAGTTCCACTTATTCACGATGATCTAATCACACAACCTTCTTCAGTTCCTCAAACAAATCAGAGGCTTTACATGCACCTCAGAGGCTTTACATGCACTGTTCCTCTGCATTGAAGGTTCCACTTTTTTCCCTTAGCTGGTTAACAACCCCCATGCTCCAGAACTCAGTTCAAATGTCACTTCCTCAAGGAGTGAACTAATCAGGCTAGTCCGGTGCCTATTATCAGAGACCCTGATAGTACACCACACTTTTCCTCTGTTGTCCTCGTCACAACTGTAATTGAGTATTCAATCATGTCTACTGGCTTCTCTGCTTGAAAGGAGGCTCCATGAAGATAGCACTGTTCTGTCTTGCTCAGAGCTCTATCCTCAGTTCCTGACAGTGTTGAGCATTGTGCTCTCAGTAAATATTAGTTGAAGGGTAAGTGAATGAATAAAGAAGTACTGTACCATGCAAGCAGAAAGTCTCCTCATCTTAGGATGTCAACAGTAGATTTGTCCCCATCAAGAGAGAAGATTCAGTCATTGGGGAGGGTAGTATGAAGAGGATACCCAGAAATAGGGTGAATATGGAATACTTTTAGTCACCGTGAGATTAGAGTTGGACAGCAATTATGACTGGCAAGCAAGTGAAACAGGGGTTTTGTACTCATCCCAGCTAGGACTGGTTAGATTCCAGGTCCTTGGGCTAAAGCTGATGGGTATTTGATAGGCTCAAGTGTAACCATGAGGGTCTCTGCTATGGCAAGTTGACCTCATCAAAATATAAACTCCATGGTGACAGGGGTCTGATCTAGTCACTGAGTATCCGAAACACCCAGAATGGTGCTGCTAGGAAGTCAGTGCTCAGCAAATATTTGTTGCATAAATCTCAACATTCATAGCCACAAGTAAGAAAGAGGTAAGTATTAACAGTCACAAATTTTAAACAGACACAAGAGGCAGGGGATGATTAAAAAGTATACAGGCTTGCATTAAAAAAAAAAAACAAACTTTTTTACAATGGGACCCTGTGCAGTCTTTAGTCCTTTTTGACCCAAGCACAGAAGCTGCAGACCATCTCACTTTAGTCACATTTTTGACACCTTTCAATTTCCTCTTACAGCTTTGCCACTTTACTTTGCCTAAAATGTGGTGTTTCAATACCAGTTAGTTCCTTTATAGAGCATATTCTTATACCATTTGAACCGCACCACAAACCAATGAGTTAAGGTGTATTCAGTCCCACTTGGAATATGAAAAAAAAAAAAAATGAGCATCAGGAATGTTAAGGCATTTGCCCAAATTAGCACAGCTCACAAAGTGGCATAGGTGAGATGTAAAGAAAACTAGCTTTTTTTCTCTCTACTCACACTCAATGCAGAACACTTCTGTTGCCAGAAGTGGCAGGAGTGGGGGTTCCCTACACATTAAGCAATTCTCCAGCAGACACCGACTTCATGTCCTCTAATTAAATTCCATTCTGACACTATCTACCAGAAGATACTGTCAGATTCCACAGGGTGAGGACTCAGTTCCACAAGACTGCTTCGCATTGCAGATGTGAATCGCAAGTAGTAGGTTGCCCTCTATACTTGTGACTAACTGGCTATAAATCAGGGTTCCCATTAATCCCTCCTTGGATTCTATTAATTTGCTAGGATGACTCACAGAACTCAAAGAAACACTTACTTGCATTTACTGGTTTATTATAAAGGATATCTTAAAGGATACAGATGAACAGCTAGATAAAGAGATGTATAAGGCACAGTGTGGGGAAGGATGTGGAGACACTTCTATCACTCAGAAAATTTCAATTGTTTTAAGAGCTCTTTGACAGGAACTGGGGAAAATTATCAAATATATTCCATGTTACACCACTTGACATGGTATAACAAGGAGACTTAACATGGTCTTTTACTTCTAGAGTCTATTCTTCTACCATACTCACTTCTGGGTGATGATCGTGGAGAATGCAATAGCACACTGAAAATCAATGTTTAGGTCTGGTGACCTAAACATAGAGAAACTATTAAAAGTTTAAGGAGATCATCATTAAAACCCTGCTTATAACAGTTCCCTTTTCTTACCTTCAAATGTACAATTTCTGTCTCTCTGACAGCTTCTTCTATTATGGTTTAAAAAACAATGCACGTGAGTCTCACTTGAAGTTTACTGGTGTGGAAAGCATATGATGATCAAATGTTCTGCATTGACTGATACAAGATATGGTTACATGGGGATAGATATTTGCTTTCCCACAACATACTTTAACACATTTTAAAGACCCAGTTTTCTAGAACTCATCTTCCAGCTATCCTGAAACAGTCAATGGAGAAGCAGTTTTCAGCCTCTTCTTCCTAAATTATTCCAACTGTCACTCTAATCTCCACTCTCTGTCTTGCATTTGCTCCAGAGTCTGGCCTGCAGTGTTTGTTCAGGCAGGATCAAGAACCACACTTTGCAAGCTTTTCTCATTGGAATGGAGCTGTGATTCAGGGCCCCCACTGATTCTGCACAATCCTGGTAGACTGGAGCTGGGAGGTCTGAGCCACAATAATCAGATTGAAAGTAGACGCTCTCATGGGATCACTCTTCTGAGGTGAGGAGCCTGTTAAAATGCAGACTCTGAATCAGTTGTAACTGTGGTGGGATCTTCATTTCTAACAAGCTCCCAAGAGATAGCAATGCTGCAGGTGAAGGACCTCATCTGGCATAGCAAGACCCTAGACTAGGTCAACACAGCCCCCTCCCAGTTCCATGCTCTCACTGTACATATACTTCATAGCATATTTCAGTGTGTCATTACATGTTTATGAGACTATTTGAATAATACCTGTTCCCATTTTTAAAAACTTTAAAGTATTAAGATTGTATCCCATATTAATCTGTTCTCACACTGCTATAAAGAAATATCTGAGACTGGGTAATTTATTAAAAAAAACAGGTTTAATTGACTCACAGTTCTGCATGGCTGGGGAGGCCTTGGGAAACTTACACTCATGACAGAAGGTGAAGGGGAAGCAAAGCACATCTTACATGGCAGCAGGAGAGATAGAGGGGAAGTACCACACTTTTAAACCATCAGATCTTGTGAGAACTCACTTGCTATCAGAACAGCATGGGGGAAACGGCCCCCATGATCCTATGACCTCCCACCAGGTCCCTCTCTCAACACCTGAGGATTACAATTCTAGATGAGATTTGGGTGCGGATGCAGAACCAAACCATATCATACCCCTCAAAGCCTAGTCAGGTAAAGAGAGACCACATCAGATAGTCTAATGGAAGGAATTTAATTTAGGAAACTAGTTACAAAAGTGTTGGAGATATTGAGAGTGAAACAACCCAGATTTAAGCAAGAGCAAAAAGCTGCTACCATTTTTAGGACTCGAGGAACAAAGAAAGAAAGGACTCTCACACAATCCCAAGGCCTGGGTTGCCTGTGGAAGCTGGATTCATGGCAGAAGCTACCATGGGAGCTGGAACACAGAGAAGATGTAGCCACTTCCCAAAGTGGTAGGTGGGGAACACAGTAAGAAATACCATTGCTCCTCCTCTTCCTCCTGCTCTATTATCTCCTTCTAGTGTCTCCTATTAGTGAAATATACCAAGAAGCCACTTGACAAGGGTACCTGGAAATAGAATTTGCAGAGAAAGATTAGGAAATGAATCTACTTGCAGATAACAGTAAGAGCATGTCTACACTACTTACACTTAGAGCATAGTGCCTAGCCTACAGTGGGCACAGTCAGTAAATATTTGCTGAAAGACTGAACAACTAAAGGAGGAGTAAAAGCCAGATACCTCATGCACACACATATACACACACTATATAGACACATACTTATTAAAACCATGGTAATGGTCATCAGTGACCACTAGCCTTGAAATTCTCAGCCTCTACATTATCCAAAGTTTACCATCATGCCCAGACTCCAGCCAATTGAATGAATGGTTATCCTGGAGCAGTGAACGTGGCAAGCAGCTACTATAGTTGAACAAATTTGTTCTTCAGTAGACTGTGGTTCAGCCTTGAGAGAATAGGGATAGGTGAGCATAAAGGACTCTCAGACAATTCAGTTTCACTATGGCATTATCTACAGCCAGTGCAAGCCTGATAGCGGAACAAGCAGAAATTTAATTTCCCGTAAAGATTCATCTTTTGTCAATACAGCATCCTACCAGCCATTCCCTTATAGGACAAGGTTGACTATTATTGCTTACTACCTGGCTCTTAAGGATCAACACGGACTACAGAAATCACTTATAATAGCAGCCACTATTTACCCAGATCTCATTATGCACTCAGTGCTTCATCAAAAACCTTTCATGTTTTGTCTCACGTAGTCCTCACCACAACTCTGTGAGGTTGGCACTATTATCACTTCCATCTTACAAGACAGGAAACTAAGCTCATCAACTAAGTTTCCCTGCTTGAGATCATACAGCAGGTAAATAACAAAGCTGGACTCAAATCCAGGCAATGTGACTTCAAAGCCACTTTCCACCTCTGATTCATCGGGAAGATTCCCATCATAACGACAGGGATTCCCTATGTGGACTTTGGTATATGACTTCCTTCTTCACAGCACAGCACTGTGCTGACTACAAAGTGAAACTGATATTCCTCCCATCTGCTTGTGTGTGCCTTTCTCAGCATCTGTATACCACCTTGACTTACTGTCTTAAGAAAGGACTTAGATGTTCAGTACCTCTTCGTAATCTCAGAAAGTTTTCCTAGAGATCTGAACAGAGACTAACAGCCCTTCTTAGATTTCTAGCAGCATTCTAAAGCATAGATATGAAAGACAGAGCAAAATGGATCTTTTGAGCAGTCCTTCCTCACTCCTTTGATGATGGAAAATGACTATGACACAATGCCATCAACTCTGACCCACCTGACCAACATCCACAAAGCTCAGCGATTTTCTCTGGCAGTCTACTTAGCATTTGTCAGAGCAAGCTTTACTAGGAAGGACAGGCATTCTAGAAAAACTGTCAAATGAAATTTAGACTCCAGAAGGTGTACTGGGTGTTTGTCCTCTGTCAGCTCCTCTTTAAAGAGGACTGTGTCACCCACAAGGTATCCTAAAACTCACCAGAGCCCAGGGAGGTGGGGCAGGGAGAGGCTTCTCTTTCATACAGAAAACCCACAGAGCAACCCACTCAGCCTCCTCACTTTCCCCCTTTCAGCGGCTGCCTCTGGGGCCTTCTTTCCCCCGTTGCTGAAAAGTTTTAGAAAAGTCATCAGCATTAGTTCAAGAAAGTTCCCATTTTTCATGACTATGTTTATAGTACAGGCTCAGCATCCCTTATATGACATGCTTGGGACCAAAAGTTTTTCAGATTTTTAATTTTTTTCAAATTCTGGAATGTTTGCATACACATAATGACATATGTTGAAGATGGGGACCCAAGTCTAAAGATGAAATTCATTTGTTTCATATACACCTCATACACGTAGCTTGAAGATAATGTCATACATTATTCTTAATAATTTTTTGCATGAAACAAAGCTTGTATACCTGAGGTCAGGTGTGGGATTTTTCTACTTGTGATATCATGTTGACGTTCATAAGTTTTCAAATTTCGGAGAATTTTGGATTTCAAATTTTCAGATTAGGGATGCTCAACCTGTATTAAAATCCTTGACAGTATCTATTAACCTATATCTATCCATTACTAGTTATTTATTGAACACTGGTTAAAAAAAAAAAAGTAGAAAAGATGTGGTCCTGCCCTCAAGGAGCAATCTATTTGGGTAGTGTTTCAGTTCTACATTTCCATAATAACACTGACTAACAAATAATCACACGCAAAATAAGTGCTTAGTGCTTGCCTATTGGAGGTTGTCAGGTGGATCTGCTGACCATGGCTGGGTTGTGTCACATGCCTGGGGCTTGGCTGGCTATAGGCTGGTCTAGCATGGCCTTGGCTAGGTTGACCAGGGTGACTCAGCTCCCCTCACATGTCTTTCGTTCTTCTTCTGGAACTAGTAGGCTAGCCTAGGCATATCCCTCTCATGACAGCAGCAGAGTGCAAAAACACAGTCAAAATGCACAAGCACTTTTTAAAACAGGTCTGCAAACATCTTATTAGCCAAAGCAGGTTACATGCCCAAATCCAGATCAAGGGAGAAGAATAGACTCTGCCTGTCTAGTAAGAGGAACTGCAATGCCACATGACAAAGAGGAAGGTCACAGAAAGGGGTGAGAATTGGGTCTAGGAATAGAATCAATCTACAGCAGATAGCTAAGAGGGAAAATGCAGGAGGGAATCTATGACCAAGCTCCTTGGGCATGGCCTTCATGATCTGGCCAGTTCTGACCTACAGCTCAAGCTTCCTGGTCTCCTCTCCACCCATTCTGTCTCCTTCCCACCCATATCACTCCATTCCTCTCACTAAGTGACCTAAGTGTTCTCTCACTTCTTGCTTGGCTTGGGCCAATTTCCCTCTGCCTGAAAGGCCCTTCCTTCCCCATCTCACCTGACATTTGCCCAGTAAGCTCCTAGTCATTCCTCAGGCCTCAGCTTGGCCATCATTTCCTCTGGCAAATCTTTTCTAAACTCTAGAACCTGAGTTAGAAGCCCATCTACATGCCCTCTAGCAGCCTGTTCCCACTCCATCGTGGGTATTGTCATTTTCTGTTTACCTGTCTCTAGCTTCCACTAGACTTCACATTAAGCTGTGTGTTTGAAGAGGGTCAGTACTGCAGCCCCAGGGCCTCACAGAGCCCCTTGCTCAGAGCTCTAAAGTCAATAAGTGTTTGATGAATGAAACTGCTTAGGGCCTTGGCACAGATGGGGTGGGGAGAAAAGGGCAGCAAAAAATGCATTCAAGAAGGGAAAGGGGCTGGGCGCGGTGGCTCACGCCTGTAATCCTAGCACTTTGGGAGGCCAAGGCAAGTAGATCACTTGAGGTCAGGAGTTCAAGACCAGCCTAGCCAACATGGTGAAACCCTGTCTCTACTAAAAATACAAAACTTAGCCAGGCGTGGTGGCGGGCACCTGTAATCCCAGCTACTCAAGAGGCTGAGGCAGGAGAATCACTTGAACCTGGGAGGTGGGGGTTGCAGTGAGCCGAGATTGTGCCACTGCACTCCAGCCTGGGTAACAGAGCGAGATTCCATCTCAAAAAAAAAAAAAAAAAAAAAAAATGGAAATGGTGGATTCTTCCTAAAGCACATGAGTAGGAATGATGCAGGTTAGAGAAGGCCCTGAAAACTAAAATGAACATGTAGACCATGGATGGAAATAAAGTACCACTGAAAGTTTCCAAGAAAAGGCATGTGGGGTAGATCAGTTTTCAGCAGATACTTGGGAGTGGCACTGTTCAACAGACACATAATGTGAGCCACCAATGTGGGCCCACTTATGTAATTTTACATTTTCTAGAAGCCACATTTTTAAAAAGTAAAAATAAACAGGCAAAATTCATTTTAATAACATATTTTATTTATCCCAATGTATCCAAAAGATTATCATTTCAACATGTAATCAATATAAAAATGACTAATGAGATATTTTATGTTTTTTATACTACATCCTTAAAATCTAATGTGTGTTTTACACTTAAAGCACATCTCAGTTTGAACTACCCACATTTTCAGGGCTAAATAGCCACAGTAGCTAGTGACTACTGTGTTGAACAGTGCAGCTCTGGGGCCAAGTAATCATCTGGGACTAATCCAGGATGATAATAGTAATGAAAATGATGACAGTATTGAGAATGGAGAGAAAGGCAAGTGCATGACATTCCACTGGCAGAATTAGTGTGTCAGCTTATCTGAGAGCCGGAGCACTGGTAATGTATATTTACACATTTGGCGTTCAGTCTGTATTGGAAAGGAGAATCGGTTCACATACAAGCTGTGATTTTGTTCACATTTCTGTTCTCAGAGATAACTATTTGTTAGTGAAATCTACCACCTTTATCCAAGCCATGAAAATAGTGAAAATACTTTCTGAAGCTGATTCCTAGTGTGGAACGCAAGATTTGTGAAATTCGAGCATACTTGGTATAATTCAAACCCATTTTTATGTACTATGGGTCACAGTCAATTCAATTCAACAACCATTGAATGAGTTCCTACTAATTGGAAGCCTAGGCTACTAAGCAATTATCCTTGGGAGAAAAGTAAACAAAAGCACAATTTATTAATATACTTGTTGTTCTCCCGGTTATACAATTAGTTAACTGTTATACACTTATTTGTGATGTGTCTGTATGATATGAGCATGTGCAGATATATTTTATTAGACTTTGTTAAACCATACTTAGAAGTTATCTATTCTAAGTGTATCTCTAGCTTTAATTTCTTCATTTTGCAAGTGACAAAACTGAAGAAGAATAAAGAACTTGCCTAAATGTAGCCGCTGGAAGATCTGACGAGAGAATCCTGGTTTCTTTCTCTTTCCAGGCAAATGCTTCTTTTGGGGTATATTTTACATAATATAATGAGTTTTATAGAAAAAATTAAATAAGCATTCACAGACATTGGGTTATCTTTAAAGATATTTTTATGGCTATGTGTGTGTATATTAAACAAAAAGTATTAATTAAACAATTTCCCATTTATGGAAATATTTTAAGTGTACATGTTTCTAATAAAATGGATTTCAGGCAAAGACCTCAAGGCTCTTACCGCTAAATTTGATTTGTCCCCAAACTGTATCTTCATATTAGCTGATAACTCTCTTACTCTTATGAGCATCTTTAACATATCTTTTTAAATGATCTGGATTGACTGTCTAGACTGTTTCAAGTTCCCTGGATAATTCTGCAACTCCCTCTTTACTCTGACAGTGTGCATGTGACCTTGAGTTAAATTAGAGAGATTTCTTCTAAGTGCTTCATATGCACTACATACATTACTTAATATTGAAGATTTTTGCTTTATAAGTATAAGCGGAAAATTTCCTGTTGAGAAATATTAAATACCACTTATCTAAGGTTATCAGGTTATGTGACTGCACATTTCCAGCTCTTTCTTTTGGAAAATGAACCCATTGTTATTGAAATTTAAAGAAATTAATGCATTTTTAATCAGATCAATATACATTTACTATAACAAGCACACAATCCATCTTGAGTTGAACACTATGTTTTTTGAAACTAACAAAATTACTGTAGGTCAAGAAACAAATACATGGGAACTTAAATGTATATATATTTGTTACTAATGATAACTGATTTCATCAGGAGCATCTGATAAATCTCAAGGATGTGATAAAGTCAGGAACACCTTGCAATAGGAAGCAGATATTGAGAACATTCTCTTGTTCTGCTTTTTCACTTGACAATGTGGGCAATTAAGACTTCATAAATTGGCAGGGGGTGGTGGCTCACGCCTGTAATCCCAGCACTTTGGAAGGCTGAGGAGGGCGGATCACCTGAGGTCACGAGTTTGAGACCAGCCTGGCCAACATGGCGAAACCCTGTCTCTGCTAAAAATACAAAAATTAGCTGGGCGTGGTGGTGGGTGCCTGTAATCCCAGCTACTCGGGAGGCTGAAGCAGGAGAATCACTTGAACCCAGGAGGCGGAGGTTGCAGTGAGCTGAGATCACTCCATTGCTCTCCAGCCTGGGCAACAAGAGCGAAACTCCGCCTCAAAAAAAGAAAAAAGAAAAGACTTCACAAATCAGTTTAAAGGACATTCATTTCAGGATAAACTCATCTCATGAAAATATAAGGATCCTGAAGGCTTAGACCCTTTGGATTCAACAGGTAGTTTCCAAATTAGACACGAAGCAATTTTTTGTTTTCTTACAGAACTTCGACCCCTTAGAGGAAGGAGGAAGGGATACACCCCGAGGCATCTCATAACTTTCACTAATTATATACAGAGCCACAGAATATCAGAGACTCTTGGAATTATTCTAATCCAAGTCTTTCAATTGCAGATTCAGTGTGAAACATAAACAAATCCCATGTCCAGCTGTTAGCATCTCTTGAGGTAAACATCCACAAATTTGTTAAGCACCCTCTTAGAATTCTACAGCAATTCCTTTGCATCACTAAACTAATATTTGTAAAGCTGCAGCTAAGTGCAATGAGTTAGCCCTTTAAGCTTTAAGGCATTGACCAGGGCTTTAGCTTTCAGAGATTTGGTGAGCAAGTCTGTATTCACTCTTCCAGACCTTTTGTGACTTTCTAGACTTCGATCACACCCCTGCCAGCCTTCATCTTTCATATTAGTCCATCCAAACTAAAGACATCTGAGGATTTGAAACATTTGGAAGCATTCCCTTTCATTTCCAGCCAAGACAAAAATAAAGGGTTCCATTGTGCTCTCAAGGAAAGAAGTCTATGTTTTTGGTACTTGGGGCTGTCTCCAAAAATGGGATCTTACAAAGTATAATCCTGTAGAAGGCACACCAATGGCAGCCACTTGGACCTCAAAGAGACCCAAATATAAACATCTACAACCACTTTCACCTTGAAAACACTACTCTTGCTAACAGCAACCTTTCAGAAGTGGGAATGCTGCCTCATTTCCTTCTTTGGTATGTGTTGAGAGAAACATGTTACCAGAGGAGGAAAGGTACAATGTTTCAAGGTATTTCTTCCACAAAATATTTCTTCTTTACCTTTATCTTGCTATAGATAATGCTGATGTCTTTGATTTAACAGATTCTATGGGTTTTTTTTCAAGTAAGAATATTTCTCCTAGCATGAGTTGTAAAATGCAACTGCCTCTGCGTTAATTTAGCCATTATCTAGTCTCGTTGTTGCTTTCCGAGCTGATACCCACATACGATGAACGCTAAGAGAACCATGAGTTCTGACTGGGAGAATAAAAAAAAGAAGTCCCGGGCACTAACAAAAACATAAGGTTTGCATTGCACCCGAAGGTGAAGCATTGGATCACCAGTGGATAGTCTGAGGTTCATGACTTTTGGGTAGCGAGAACTAAACGAGAAAACACAGGGAGAAGAAAGAGAGGCATGGAGGAGAGAGGGGAAGATGCCACCACACCTGGACAACTGTAGGTGTTTTCAAAAAACCATTGATTGAAATTTTACATTCATTATGTCACTTAACACTCACATGTCTTGCACATTATAGATTATTGCATCAATTTACAAATATAAAAAATGAGGCTTCAAACATCACATCTAATGAAGTTTCCAAAGACCTCAGGGATAATCTGCCAATAATTGACGATTGTGTACTAAATCCTTTACATTAATTTTTTCATATAATCCTCACAACAGTTCTACAAAATAGGTATTATTATCTGCATTTTAAAATTGAGAAAACAGAGGCTTGAGGTACTGAAGATATTATCCAGAGCTAGTAAGTGACAGAGCTGGGATTAGAACCCGCTTTTTCTGACTCCACAGCCATGGCTCCAGACCACTAAGCAGCACTGTCTCTCTAGCTCAAAGCCAAAGCATTTCTGTTACCCTGCAGCAGCCCAGGGCCTCAATGGTGAGAACCCTAGTTTGCTGCTTAGGGCCTTTAGTCAGTAGTTTTTCTGGGAGGGTCTTTGTGTAACCCAACCTCCCTTCCTTTCTGATATAAGATTACCCAGCAGATTATCACTCTATCTTCCATTATGCATGTTTGCACACAACAGTCTTTGTCAGAAAATCAGGTGTGTTGGGTAATGGTTCCAGACCTTCCAGCTCCTTGTCGTATGTTTCTAGATCAACCACAGAGTCACTAGGGACAGAGTCACATCTCTGATGTGAGGGGATTGGAGGCCTCCTGGCAACGAATTCCACAATCCTATCACAGCCTTCTGTCAACCTGACGTCCTTTACATCTTTTCCTAAATATTGAAACTTGGCGTATGCTCAGCAGGTCCTGGAAGAAGTGGAGAATGGGGGCAGAGGATGTGTTGTTTAACCTCCATTGTTTCCTCTGCCACACACGAGGTAGTGTTGTTGGGAATAACATGCATCTATTGTGTTCTTGGTGCAGATACTCCATAATATTAGCTGTGAGGCTTGGATGGTGTTTGCTTATTTTGTTTTGCAAGCTGGATTACACACTGTCACTAAGAGTAAGGCATTCATCCATTCAACATCTATTGAGAACCACATATGGGCCAAGATCTAGAAAAATAAACACAATTGTTGATACTGGCTCCAGTGGGATCTCACAGTGTAGAGGAGGAGCCACACAATTAATTATTACAGCTAGCTAACCTTTAATGAGCATCCAATATATGCCAGGCAGTGTTCCAAGCACCCTGCGTGGATTATCTCCCTGAATCCTCATACCGGCCCTCTCAGGTCAGTACTAGCGATGCCCTCATTTGACAGAGGAAGAAACTGAGTCTCAGGGAGTTAATTAACTGCCTAAAGTCACACAAATGGTAAGTGGTGGAGCTGGGATTGAACTTCAGCCTTTAGGTTTTATTTTATTTTATTTATTTGAGACAGAGTCTCACTCTGTCAGCCAGGCTGGAATGCAGTGGTTTGATTATGGCTTGGTGCAGACTTGACTTCCCAGGCTCAAGCCATCCTCCCAGCTTGGCCTCCCAAAGTACTGGGATTA
Source organism: Nomascus leucogenys (assembly GCF_006542625.1). Classification (NCBI taxonomy): domain Eukaryota; kingdom Metazoa; phylum Chordata; class Mammalia; order Primates; family Hylobatidae; genus Nomascus; species Nomascus leucogenys. The sequence continues at coordinate 4,440,394 of NC_044400.1, read as the reverse complement.
CAGGCATGAGCCACTGTGCCCAGCCAGCCTTTAGGTTTTAGCTTATACACTTGCCTTCCTTGTTATACTATGTTCTTATAGCACTTGTATTAAGAGTTGTGTTAAAGGCATCGATGGGAAACTGTGGGACAAGAAATAAGGGAACACAAGACCTAGCTAGAGTTTCACAAATTTGGGGAAAAATGTAGCTTGAACTTGAGGCCACTGATTTTTCTTCAATGCAAAGTGGGGAAAGGAAAAGGGTCTTTCCCCCAGTATTAATTTATCAAATGCATTTTAGTTAAATTCTACTTATTATTCATAACATTAATATTAGAATTGAAAAAAATTTATTTCATTAAAGGAAAAGGGATCTGTAGAAATGCATCTACTTTGGAATTATTTAGTCAGGTTATTTGTTTTAATTCAACACAAACTCTAAAACTATTAGGACAAGTATCATGAGGATAAATTCTTAATAAGTGCAGAGCTATGGAGCAAAGGATAAACTTAATGACTTCACACATAGTGTTTAACAAACCAGTGGAAGGTGTTTCTTTTTAGGGCTCTCTTAATAGTGCTTCAGAAAAAAAAAAAAAAACTTTTAAAGAAATGTGATTTTGCTTCATGTTAAAAAAAAGAACAAAGGAGGTGGTAAATGTTTTCTGAAAACACCAACCTGAGACTGTCAACACGGAAGTTTACTTTTGACATCCTGGGCCAGCCTAATCTGGCCTCTTTTGGTTATTTTCCCTAAGCAGAGTTTCCATTCCAACTCCATTTTCTTCCATTGTTACGTTGTTTAATTTAAAATCAAAGATGAAGTTCAGACTAGACAGTAAAAATAGTCTTGCTATTGGGATATATTTGCGGGGGTCGGAAGGGTAGAAGAGTGAGAACCAGCACTTCCTTGCACATTATCAGCCCCCTGTGATGATACTAAGGCCAGTCATCTATGTGACCTCTAGGAGATGGTGAATTTCTACAGAGCTTTCCCACTGGAAGAAGGGTGGCAAGGAAGCCAGAATAAACCACCCAACTTTTAGGGTCATACCTATGCATGCTTATGGCAAAGAGCATTGACAAGCTCTTTTCTCTACCACCACCTCTCATGCATCCCTACCAAACCTTAAGGCAGAGTTATGACCCATGCCTGACATTGAAAGCAATTCTCAGGTCCTGATGTACAATCTGTAGCCCCAAGGCCTAGACACTGGCTAGCTAGAGTCTTTAACCAAGCACTAGCAAGCAAGAGCTTTTAGATTAATCCTCTCACTTTCCTTTCCCCACTTAACCTATTGGCCCTGTATATATCACCACAAATCCCCAAGAGCAGGTTTTACTTACCCACCTTTTACCTACCTACCTCCCAGATAGTTGTTTGAAGATGACTCCCTGAGGATAATTGACCAGGAAAATTCTGTGTCTTGAAACATCTCTAATAACTTCCTCATTTTTGTCTAGTTTTATGCATGCTCCAGAATGCATTTGAGATCTTTTACCAAACAGGTTTTTTATTTAGCCTTTAAATCATTTTATTTTATTTTTAATTTTATTTAATTCTCATTTAGTAAGAAAGCAGAGGACTGAATAACACTATTTCTTTACATCTCTTTCAACTTCAAGATTTTACGATCACATAAGAATTTGTAGTAAAAGTATTAAGGCCAACAAAGAAAAGCAACTATAAAAGTGAAACAGAATTGGCTTGTGAAACACAAAGAAGGAATTTTTAAATACCTGAACATGTTAAAACTAGGACTTTGTGGAATGCTTTTTTTTTTTTTTTTTTTTGAGACCGAGTCTCATTCTATCGCCCAGGCTGGAGTGTAGTAGCGCCATCTCGGCAAACTGCAACCTTCGCCTCCTGGGTTCAAGCAATTCTCTGTCTCCACCTACTGAGTAGCTGGCACTACAGGCGCCCGCCACCACACCCGGCTAATTTTTGTATTTTTAGTAGAGACGGGGTTTCACCATCATGGCCAGGCTGGTCTTGAACTCCTGACCTTGTGATCTGCCTGCCTCGGCCTCCCAAAGTGCTGGGATTACAGACATGAGCCACCGCGCCTGGCCTGTGGAATGCCTTTCTATGGTAGACATTGAGGGTCAACTCATTCTGTTTTTGAGGATAGAAGATTGAACTTATTTCTTGAGCTTCTTCCTCTCCTAAGACAATTTTATTTATACCTTAAATCAGTGTTTCTCAAAATGAACTCAGGGACAATGACTTCAGAACTACTTAGGGCATTCCTAACTATTATGATTCCTGAGCCCTACTGAGAATGTAAATTTTTATCAAGCCTCCTAGTTAATATTTATACACCCTAAAGTTTAAAAACAACCACTGAATTAAGGAAAGACCTCCAAACAGTATTGCCATGTCTTGCTCACCAGATGCAAATTAGATATCTAGGTGGAAACCTTAGCTCCTAAATATTGGCCCCTTCTGTTAATACCAAATTACAATGCTAAAGAACTCTGAAAAAGGAAATTGATCCCTTGAACACTTGATGTTTTAGTCTGCTGAAGTACTAAGTTGTTTTTTTAAAATTCATCATAGAATTTTTAAATGCTGAAGAGCCTCAGAGATTGTCCTGACCCAATCCTCTTGCTTTACAGAAGAGGAGACTGAAGATAGAAATATTGCAGCTTACCCAAGGTCAGTCAGCTTGGAGGGTCAACAAAGGGCTTAGAATGAACCTCTTGGCTCCTGTTCCAGTGCTCAATCTACTTCACAAGGTCAATTTCTATCTATATGGACCATTAATAAAATATATGCTTTTAACAACTGCTCTTTGATTTATTCATTTTAATGACTGCTTAAAATTTATTTTAAACCAAAAGATGAGCAAGTCACAAAATCAACCACTTGGTATTACAACTCACATTTTACCAAAATTTACCAAGGCCATCCTTTAGTTTCCCAGCTTGGGTAGTAACAACAACTATATTTTGGAAAGAATGATGATAGATAGATAGATATAGATAGATAGATAGATAGATAGATAGATAGATAGATAACACACACATACATATGGTGACTGGGATAATCCTCAGAGACATTTTTAGCACAGCTATTGAATTTTCTAGAAACAGTGTCCCCTGTCATTCTGTTCTGATATTTATATATTCATTAAACCAATATTTATTGAATGCCAACCATGTGGTAGGTATGATGCCATTCCAGTGTAGTTTCATTGTGTTCTAGGGTCAGCACTTAAGACAAAAATCATAGAGAATCAAAATTATCCTTACAAAAAAATCCATTAGGAAGACATGTAATCCCATTTTCCCTCATTCTTTCATTGACTGTCAGATGAAATTGTTAGTTTGCTTTGAGTGGCCATGTTGTTTGAAAATTATCTTATTAAACATTCAAATCACTCATGGTACACACAGATACTCCATGTGAGAGGCACATAAGAACTGAGACCACACTAGGAGACATCCTGGGTTCATATCTCCCATTTCAGTCTCATTCGTTAGGTAATATGGCAAACAGAATCACTCCCCCCATTTAAATTATTCTTTTCTCTTTCCTTTTCCCCCAAGGAGACAGAGTTGAATCCAAGCCATTTAAATTTAGGTATGTTGGGATCTCTCAACATTTGTCATTTTGCCTTCATTTTGCTGCTTAATCTAGATGCTTTTTCTTAAATTGGCCACCCTAGTTCATTTTGTGTTGCTATAACAGAATACTCAAGACTGAATAATTTATAAAGACAAAAAGTTTGTTTAACTCACAGTTCTGAAGGCTGGGAAGTTCAATATTGGGTGGCCATTTCTGGTGGAGTCTGGTGAGGGCCTCATGCTGAATCAAAGCATGACAAAGAAACGAAGATGAATGAAGTATATGCAAACAAAACAAAACAAAACAAACCTGATAGGCAACCTCCCTTTACAACAACCAACTCTGGAGGAAACTAATCTAGTCCCAAGGGAATTCATCCATTCCCACAAGAACCAATCTAGTCTCACAATAAAGACATTAATTCGTATGAATGACCTAATCACTTCATAAAGGCTCCACTTTCTAACACCAATACACTGGCAATTAAATTTCAACACGAATTTTCGTGGGACAAACCATATCCAGACCATAGCATTGGCTTTCTTCACCTACTGAAGAGAAAAATGTGAGACTTTCTGTCAAGAAGGAGCACCTCAGTTTCAAACTATTACTAGTATATTAAGTCTGTTATTCAAGTAAGTGCCCAGTGTTTTTCCATCTTCCTGTCCTTGGCCATCATGTGTCCTTGGCCTGAAGACTGCTCACCCTTTCCATAGTGCTCTCTAGGCTATCAGGCCGATGATGGAGTCCAGCTTCCTTTGACTCTCACAGTTCTTGCCTCCTATCATGGCCCCATTCTCCATGTAAGCCTACAATCTTGGAACAACTCCAAATCACATATCTGGATCAGTAATAAAGTTTGGTTACACTTCTTTCTATCAAATTGCCTAAGCTCTTAGGACAGGGGGATAAACTGTATATAAATTGTTTCCAGAAACCATTCCATTCACAGCCCATTTATCAACCCTATGGAAAAAGGGATACCATGTGGCACTGAATTACGGGGATTCTTGTTCATTAAAAGTAGGATTGACAGCAACAGCTTATTTCACAGGATCCTCTAACTGGAGGTCATTAAACCCAGTGTCTTCTTGATTGGCCCTAAACTGAGAACTGAAAGATGAAAGACTCCACATTTCCCATCTCTAATCTCATGAGCCACTCAACCCAAATCCAGGGCTTTACTGTCAAGCATCATACTACATATAGCAGCATAACAAACCCCTTACCAGATTCAGCTTACCCAAGATATAGCATAACAGTACTGGCATTAGTAACTTCCAGGCTAGTAACCATAAGCCATGGAAAGCTAACATTTCTCCAGCTTTGGAAAATGTGCAAACATCATGCCACCAAGAGAAATGGTAACGGGGCAGCTGGCAAGCACTGGAACTTGGAACTCAGTTGTATTTTATTTTGCTTTTATTTCCCAGTTCTCATTATGTTTCTTGCCTCCCTCCTTTTCAATAAATGTATCTTAATGAAAGACTTCAAGAAAAAAAGTTACTAGAAACATGTAAAGAAATAATTCTTTAATACACAAGTGGTAATTAAAATGTTAGCACGTCCTGAGGGCAGAAAATGGATACCTCTGTTAGGAATTTCAAAGCTAATTAAATACAGCAATATAAACACACCATTAAATTGTATTGTAACCAACAAACAGATATGTCAGTTATTGAGCCATACATAAACTTTGGGACCTGACTGCTGAAAGGGGCAAAAAGCAAACCAAAGAAAAAGGCCCAAATTAATTGTACAAGTATAGGATCCAGGAGAGTAAAAGGCTTAAAACTGGAACAGCTGACGTATTGAAGCATAGATTCTCAAAAAGAAGAATCCCAAGTGGAGAAAGGGAACAGAAGAGAATCAACATAGAAAAGTTCAGAGGTTGGTCTGGTAAATGTATACCTTGTGGTTTAGATCTCAGCATTGATGCCAACTAGATTCTGAAGACAGAACATGCTTCTAGAAGCATAGCTGTGGAAACAAAACATGATTCTGTTTTGAATATAATATACAGCACGGTCTGTATCCTTCTTAAAAGTCTACTGTGGGCTTCAATAATGGAGTATTGAGGACCAGATTTACCCTCCCACCTTAAATAATTTTAAATAATAAACTAAACATATGAAAACACAGTTTTCAGACATTGGACAACAGAGAGTGCAGGACAGTGATCCCTGAGGGAAGGGAAACAAACCGGGTGAGTTCCACCTTGATTTCTCCCTTTTATTGCCTGGAGAGACTTCCAAAGCTACACCAAATGGAGGAAGCCCAAACAGAACCTGGCTTCCTCCTGGAGTTGAGGAGGTAGAGTCGAATGTTCAGAGAGGGAGACCACGATGGCTAGAATTCACAGCACACAGGACCAGAGAGGAAAGAGCTGCACAGACAGTAAGTACCCTGGAGGTCTCCGTGGGTTTCTCTGTGTCTTCCGCTGAGCCCTGACCAGCATGCTTGTGTAGGAAACTACTCAGGGCAGATAAAGACCACTGAGAAGGAGCAATCCACAGTGCCCACACAGCTCTGGAAAGAATTCATGCTTCCCTCCATCAGAGTGGAAAAGCTCACAATACATAGGGCATCAGGGAGAGTACTCATCCACCTAGTGCCTCAGAAGTGGGGAAAAATGTTCCCTAAATTAGAAGTTACTCTGGGCCCAGCTGAAAAAGTTTAAAAACACGCCTACAGGATCACACTGTCTGTGAGTAACTTAACTGTGTCTAGAACAAAGCTCAAGAATATTTGAAAGAATACAAAAATATCCAGCACCCAAGAAGATAAAATTCACAGTAGATGGCATCCAGTAAAAAATTACCAAACATGCAAAAAGCATTAATGAGAGAAAAGCCAATTAATAGAAACTGACTCAGAGATGATACAGATGGTAAGACAAATGGACAAAGACATTACAACAACTACTCTAACTATATTGCATATGGGCAAGAAGGCAGTGCAGGGCTTCTCAACCCTGGCACTACTGACATTCTGGACCAGATAGTTATTTGTTGTGGAGGCTGTACTGTGCATTACGGGATGCTCAGGAACACCCCTGACCTCTACCCATGAGATTCCAGTAGCATCCCAGCCCTGTTGAGACAACCAAAAATATCTTCAGACATTGCCAAATGTCTGCCTTGGGGCAAAATCACCTCCAATTGAGAACCACTAAGGTAGAGGAAAACATGAACAAGTTAAGAGACATGGATAATACAAAATAAACCCAATTCGAATTTCTATAAATGAAAAATACAGTGTCTGAGGTTACAAAAAATATACTGCAAAAATGAACAGGTTAGACACAGCAGAAGAAAACATTAGTGAACCTGAATATATAGCAATAGAAACTTTCCAAAATAAAACAGTCTACCATGTAGTATAGTTACTTATTGTAGTAAATGTTCAAAGAGTGGAGTTAGGAATATTAGCTACAGGGCTATCACAGCAACCCAAGCTAAAGAAAGCAGACGGTAGGGTGAGAGTAACAGTAGTGATGGCAGTACATTAATATAACTACTGCTATTATATCAGTAAAAGGACTAGCTAATATTGAGTTTTTGCGTCATACATTTTACCAAGCATTTAAAATGCATTTCTCATCAAATATTCACAACAATCCCGCAATGTAAATGTTATCACCCCCTTTTAAAGATTAGAAAGTGGAATTTCAGACAGTTTAAATAAAAAATAAAGATCACAAGGTCACATAGCTAATAGTAGCAAACGAAGAATTTGAACCCAAATCTGTTCTACTCTAGAACCTGTGCTCCTAACTACGCGGTTTCCTCATACAAATTCATTGGTTGAAAGGAAATAATTTGAGAGATATTTTGAAGATGAATTAAAGTGGAAGTTGATGACTGACTTGAATGTGGAGGAAAGAGAATACTGCACATGGAAAGTATATTGTCCACAAAATAGCAAAAGGGTCAAAAATATAAATAAAGTTGCACACGTGTGCAGCCCATAGAACTTCAGTGTTGAAAGGAATATAAAAGATAATTTCTTCCAGACACATTCGTGCACATATGCGCACGCACATGCATGCACACACACACACTTTTAAACAGTAAAATAAACACAGGTCTAGAGAATTCGCTTTCCTTCCTTGCATTTGTTGAGTGCTTTAAATGACCTGTTTAGTACCCCCCACTAGTTAGAGATCATGCCAAGACGAAAGCTCTAATTGTTGTGCCCTTGCTCCTTCAATACCCTGCTTCTCCTGAATAAATATGTAAATGTTCCTACCCCATGCCTAGCACATGGCAGATTCTTAATAAATATTAGATGCTTCTATTGACAACCAATTAAGCTATTCAAAACGACTTATGCGTATAGACACAGCATTATTGCATAGGCCAGACCCACTCTAAAATTGGCTCAGCCTTTTCTTCATGGAATAATCTTATTTACTATCAAATGATGTAGCCAAGTCACAGTGACTAGGGGAAAGAGCAGATGTTCTTAGGATTATTTTCTCTCATATAGTATGTTCTTGAAACCCTCTCATGCTACAGTGCCTAACACCCAAGCAGAATGGGAATAGAATAAACATTTTCACATAAACATTGCCCATGTTTACAATCATTTTCACAGGAGGGATGAGCTGATGAAGGCAGCCAGTCTGAATGTACAATTACATGAGCATGACAGGAGCCAGGTAAGCCATTTTCCACGGGGCTCTGTAATGTTCAGACTCCGTGTCGGCCCCACACCAAAAGGCTGCCCTTAATCGCTTTATCCTCACATTCTGCTCACGCAATTGGTGTGCCCAGTTAGAGATGGCTTTCTCTGCATGAGATTGCTGTCCTGAGCAACATGTGACACAGTTTGTCTTTAAAGAGCCTCTCCATTGCCCTTGGCACCAACATTTCCTAATGTTTATGTTTTTAAGATGAGAGTGTTGGTGATAAAGCTCTCGGTCACACGGAGGTGCCTTTTTGCTCTGGCGGTTCACAAGATCTTCAGTTTTATTTAATGGCTTAACTGCTTCATAATTGCTCATATTCAGCTTCTCTTAAGCCTGAATGATCTCAGCTTTTAATATGCCTTGTCTAATTTTTAGGTACATCAATCTATACAAGTAGCTCATCACTACTCTGAAATGCTAATGGTTGTCACATATTTCAATCGCCTCTATAAGACCTTGTTCCTGTGTTCATAAATCTTGTTAACATTTTAGGACCTTTATTTTCTTGTCTAATGATTTAAAGATATATACACACAAATACATAAAAGGCCTAATCTTCTTCTCCAAGGTTGGAATTCTTTAAAAATACAAAATCAAAAGGATAAGAAACCTGTTTTTTCACTAATGCTACATAAAACAATTTGTAATTATTTGTAGCGTTTTATATCTACCTAATTTTTATGATTATTTTTACGTTTTTCTCACCTCTCCTTTTTTATAAACACCTTGGGATAAGCAAGGAGAATAACTAAGGGGTTTAGGGAGGTTGTCTAGAGATTGGGCGGCCAGAGGCCACCCTGATAGATAGGATCTGAGCTGGGACCTGAAAACTGGGAAAGATCAGCAGCAGTGAAAACTGGTTCAATATTCTCACATCCTCTAGTGTAACAGCAAGCTGGTCAGCCAGCCACTCAATGACAGTGACCTATTTCATCAAAATGCTAATTTCTTTCTTTTAAGACAGGGCCTCACCGTGTCTCTCAGGCTGGAGTGCAATGGCTAGACCTCAGCTCACCGCAACTTCCACCACCCGGACTCAGTCTATGCTCCCAAGTAGCTGGGATTACAGGCACATGCCACCAAGCCCAGCTAATTTATTTATTTATTTATTTATTATTATTTTTTTTATAGAGACAGGGTTTCACCATGTTGCCGAGGCTGGTCTTGAACTCCTAAGCTCAGATGATCTGCCCACCTCAGCCTCCCAAAGTGCTGAGATTACAGGCGTGAGCCACCAGCCCCAGGCAAAATACTAATTTCTACAGTGAGGTTAAGTGATGACATCATCATAAGGGGATGGAAAAAAAAATAAGAAAAAGTTTCCAGAGGTACCCTATAACAGGGCAAACTAGACACCACGTCCAAGTTGAGATTCACAAAGATCCTCTGAGTTGATGACACCATATCTCTATATGGATATGACAGTAAGTATGTGCTGATGTATTAGTCTCTCCAACTACACTGAGAACTCCTCCAAGGCAGAAACCATTTCTCAAATTTTACCTCTATATCATTGTTATTGTTTATTGCCTGTCGCTTCTACTAAAATATAAGCTCTAAGAATGCAGAGACCCTGTTGTCCTACTTCATAACTGTATACTCAGCCCTTGAATAAAGGACATAATAGGCACTCAATGTGCTAAATAAATAAATGATACCAATCTGGTATCAATATGAACATAAATTGGTCATCAATAAGACTGTATGGCCCCTGGGTCAAAAGAGAAGCCTTTATAACTAACTTAAATGGTGTTTATTTTTAAAAGCAATAAAGTAACCCTAAAATAAATGACTCTTACAATAGTCCTATATTCTTTAGGCTGCAAGTGCTGGATGTGGCAGACCTGACCAGCATACTATGCCTGCCCCTCTTCCAATGCCATGTACCCTGGAGACCCAGGCCCAGGGAGAAAGCAAAAAAAATGGTCACAGGAATCTCTAGCAAGCGCAGGTGCTCATACAGGGCACTTTCAGAGCACTACTATTGGGTTTAGAAAGGCTGACCATCTGGCTCCCAGCTCCCAGCTCTCCCCCTCCTTACACCCTATTCTAAGCAGAAAATGTATAGGCTTTATCTCTCTTTTCAGGAGCCTAATAACATATAGCACCACAGATTCAATCCCTACATGTAAATATCCATTTGCTTTAAACCTAGTGTCGTCACCTTCAAGGGCATAATCATTTACTGGACTAAGTGTTGCAGGTGTATCTACCAGAAATCATCCTTACCCAAACCCAAACACTATAAGATCATTTACAGATCATGGTGTTCCACATGAACTGGAAAATATGATACTTAACAGAATTCTCAACTACATTGACTGGACCTTCCATGAATGGTCCAAGAAAAGAATTGTTCAATCTTACTCTCTAAGTCCTTACTACCCTTAATAACACCCTGTTATGACTGAGGCCTTTAGCAAAAAGAACGTTAGCTTAAAATTATATGTTGTTAGTTATAATTCACCTGCTGGGGAAAGCGTTGCCTAAGTAATAAATACATTTTATTCACACAAAACTAGGTCAGAATTTAAAGACATTCCCTCTCCAGCTACCTTTCTCCTTTCTCCTTAATTTGTGTTACTTTCCAAAAGCTGCAAGTGTTCCCAGGAATGATTACAGCAGCTGGGACAGGGTTTGTCTTACAAGGCCACCCCTAGGAAAAATACCTGGATTGGTCAATTGGCCTCCTGTGTTCTGGCCTCCCTTTTCTGCAACATGTTACCTTTATCATCCCCCCATCATCCACTTTCATGAATGCACTCACACTAAAACATCAGAGGCATTGGAGACTTAGTAAGTCACCCCATGCAGGGGTATTTGTGTTTCAATAGTAGGTGTGAGAAAGAAAGGGCAATGTTTAAAATGAAATTAATTCCTAATAGTGGAATTTAAAAAATGATGAAAGATCTACCACTGTCCTTCCCATCAACCAGTAAAAGCCAACTATGTGTAGATCTTAGAAGGCATTCATTTTGTCATGCATTGATTCAGTCAGTCACCAAATATCAATTGAGGGTTTATTATATGCCAGTCACTGAACCGGGGCTAAAGAAGTATTATATGGTGGGCCTAGACCTTGACCCCACAGAACTTATAATACACAATTCTCTTGATCTTGGTTCAAAAAAATAAAAAATAAAACTGAACACGGATTTCACATTTGGGCCAATGTATTTCAAATACTCTTCACTTATTAAAGGCCTCCAAATTCCCAAAACTTTTAATACTAATTTTATCTAAAAAGCATTACTTAGCTCTGATTTCTGTTTTCTTTCATTTATCTTCGGCCTCTGTGGAAGAAAAGATACTCTGCCACAAGTGTTCCAAAGCTTTTCTCGGAAAGTCTTCAGGGTCCATTTCAAACTTACAAACTAGAGAGACCCCTTAAAGAGTTTCTATGTAAAATGATTCTCTTCAAACAGAAAAGCTGCTCAGCACTTTAGGAAGCAAGACCCCTCTTTTCCAGAAGCCCATCACAGAGAAATAAGTGGCAGACCAGCGGCCCCAGAGCTTGAGAGAATTCAGGCAGTAGGAAGAGTCCACAGGAGGCCACCAGTAACAATAAGCACCAGGACAATTGTAACAGGCATTTACATCCAGCCTGTGTTGTGATTGGCAGTACCTATGACTTACTCCTAAATATACCCCCTTTTAATCACTTTAAAAAAAAATTTCATATAGGTTCTTTCTGGTTTTACTCAACTCTCTACGTTCCTATTTTGTTTAGGCTTGTCAATTTAAACATGGATAGTATGTCGTTATTCCCTCCTGCAGAACCCTGGAACAAAAGACGATTTTGCAACTGAAGCCCAAAGTTTGCCATCAAAATATGAGAAGATTTATTTTAAAAAACAGTAACAGGCAGAAGACTCATTCCTACATGATCTGGAGGTTCCAGGTGAAATTTTCAGTGGCTACACAGGAGCACTGTGGATGACATCCATGATCAAAAGCGCACTGAACTAAATAAAGCTGTAGTCATAGTGAAGCAAAAGGGTGTTATGGTAGAACAAACAACATGGGTAAATGTGGGCATGGCTAACTTAAATTAGTAGGGTGAATAGAAAGTTAACTACTTCTGGAGACAATTTTCTAGAACTTCTCTATTAGACTTTGAGGACTAGGACTTAGAGATACTTTTAAAAAGGATTTGATCTATATACAGAGAAAAGAAGCTACATAAAGGAAAAGGAAACACTGAACTGGTCCTATATGAAGCAGGGCGAAATCTTCTCCAGTGATTTTTTGCATGTAGAGCCATGCTTCAGTTTCTTTAAAATGATTAAGTGAATAACTGGAGCATCCAAACAATATTACAGGTCTTTAGGAGGCTGTAAATTGGTAATTATTAGGACATTTGGGAGATAAGTTTAAACAGGTATACAAATCTTAATGATGGCTAAATAAATAAATAAGTGCTCCAAACAAAAACAAAAAACCTGCAGATAATAATGATCAAGATTTTATATTTCTCCTTTGGATTTAAGCCAAAGACATCTACATCTAAATTTGACCTACAACTTTGGCCTTCTCATATCTATTTTTAGTGGGCATCATCCATCTCCTGTCTTAAGCTTTTATGATTAAAGCATTAAATCCTCTTTTGCTGTTATCTCCAACTTCTTTCTTGCAAGAAGACAGACAAGACATACTCAACATCTGAAAGAAATTCCTTATTGCCACAGCCCCTGCATACACACACATTTTCTTTCCACACATCCACTCTTCCCAGCCATGCAGAGGGGCTGGCACTTGGGAATGGTACCCTCACAGTGTCCTGACTACAAATGTCCTCAGGAACCACAGTCTGAGGAAGGGGTCTAATTTTTCACATTAGAGCTACGGATTCATAATCCTTGCTCATGAATTTTTCCCATTTCTATGATTCAGGACATTCTACTCTGTCCCCTCTATCAAGCCAAATTCTACCTGCACTTCAAGGTTTCATTCAAGCTCCACCTCATCCACACACATTCCCTGATCCATCTAAACACTTTCTCCACTGAGCCACGTGACCCCTACAATAAGGACAACACTATAGAATTTTGGGCTATCCCAACCGGGATAAACACTCCTCAGCCACTGACTGTGCATGGTTGAATAATGTCCACCCCAAGATTCATATCCAGCTGGAAATCAGAATGTGACCTTACTTGTAAATAGGTTGGTCAGACTTCCAGAGGTTCCATGGCTCTGTTTTGCAGATATAGTTAACATGGTGTGTCCGGAATTGGTGGGTTCTTGGTCTCACTGACTTCAAGAATGAAACTGTGGACCCTTGCAGTGAGTGTTACAGTTCTTAAAAGTGGTGTGTCCAGAGTTTGTTCCTTCTGATGTTCAGACGTGTTGGGAGTTTCTTCCTTCTGGTGGGGTCGCGGTCTGGCTGGCTTCAGGAATGAAGCTGCAGACCTTCCCGGTGAGTGGTGGTGCGTCTGGAGTTGTTCGTTCCTCCTGGTGGGCTCGTGGTCTCACTGGCCTCAGGAGTGAAGCTGCAGACCTTCGCGGTCAATGTTACAGCTCATAAAAGCAGTGTGGACCCAAAGAGTGAGCAGCAGCAAGACTTATTGCAAAGAGTGAAAGAACAAAACTTCCACACTGCCAAAGGGGACCCCAGCGGGTTGCCGCTGCTGCCTGCAACAGCCTGCTTTTATTCTTTTATCTGACCCCACCCACATCCTGCTGATTGGTCCATTTTACAGACAGCTGATTGGTCTTTTGGAAAGGGTGCTGACTGGTGCATTTACAAACCTTTAGCTAGACACAGAGTGCTGATTGGTGCATTTACAATCCCTGAGCTAGACACAGAGTGCTGATTGGTGCATTTACAATCCTCCAGCTAGGCATAAAAGCTCTCCAAGTCCCCACCAGATTAGGTAGAAACAGAGCACTGATTGGTGCATTTACAAACCTTGAGCTAGACACAGGGTGCTGATTGGTACATTTATAGTCCTTCAGCTAGACACAAAAGTTCTCTAAGTCCCCACTAGATTAGCTAGACACAGAGTACTGATTGGTGAGTTTACAAACCTTTACCTAGACACAGAGTGCTGATTGGTGCATCCACAAACCCTGAGCTAGACACAGAGTGCTGAATGGTGTATATACAATCCTCCAGCTAGACATAAAAGTTCTCCAAGTCCCCACCAGACTCAGGAGCCCAGCTGGCTTTGCCTAGTGGATCCCACGCCAGGGCTGCGGGTGGAGCTGCCCACTAATCCTTTGCCATGTGCCTGTACTCCTCAGCCCTTGGGCGGTCGATGGGACCAGGTGCTGCGGAGCAAGGAGCAGCACTCCTCTGGGAGGCTCAGGTGGCGTGGGAGCACACTGTGGTGGGCTCAGGCATGGCAGGCTGCAGGTCCCGAGCCCTGCCCTGCGGGGAGGCAGCTGAGGCCCGGTGAGAATTCCAGCACCATGTGGGCGGGCCAGCAGTGCTGGGGGACCCAGCACTCCCTCCGCAGCTGCTGGCCCAGGTGCTAAGCCCCTCACTGCCCAGGGCCCATGGCACTGGCCACTCCGAGAGCAAGGCCCGCCAAGCCCATGCTCACCCGAAACTCACACTGGCCCGCGAGCGCCACGTGCATCCCCAGTTCTGCCCGCGGCTCTCCCTCCACACCACCCTGCAGAGGGAGCCAGCTCCAGCCTCTGCCAGCCCAGAGAGGAGTTCCCACAGTGCAGCAGCCGGCTGAAGGGCTCAAGCGTGGCCAGAGTGGACGCCGAGGCCGAGGAGGCGCTGAGAGCGAGCAAGGGCCACCAGCACGTTGTCGCCTCTCAATGGGATAACACTGGCTTAGGATGGGCCCTATTCTCGTGACTGTTATCCTCATAAGAGAACAGACACAGATACGCAGGGGGAAGACAGCCATGAGAAGACAGAGACAGTTATGCTGCCCCAAGCCAAGGGACATGAAGGAGTGCCAGCAACCATCAGAAGCCAGGAAAGGCAAGAAAGTTTTCTTCCCTAGAGCCTTTGGAGAGAGCATGGCTCTGTTCACACCTTGATTTCAGACTTATAGCCTCCAGGACTTGAGAGATTTCTGTTGTTTCAAGCCACGATGTTTGTGGTGATCGGTTTTAGCAGCTCTAGGAAAGTTTTATAATAGTTCATGTCTTACATTTGTATTTCTTCAGATTTCACAGAGCTGTGAGCTCATGGCTAGTAATCAATAATTGATACTTCTTGACTAACAGGAAAATGGTCATGAGAGTCTGGGCAGCTGGCCTGTGCTGCCAAAAATGAGATCTAGTCTTTAAGTGAAGACAATGGACCATTTTTAAGATACCTGTGAAGCACAAGAACCCTATCAGTGATTTTCTAGTGCCATTCAAGTTCAAGAGGTGAGCAAGAGAAGTTTTATGGATTTGTTATTTGTTGTTTGTTATTTGTAACAAAATATATTTGTTACATTAATATATTTTCTATTCTAAAGCATCTTCTCTCACCTACGTGTCATCTTCTCTCACCTACATATTATTTATTTACTCCTCTTCTGAATGACAGCTGATAGAATGGGATTATAAGCAGGGGCAAAATTTCGCCTTAAGAATTGTTTTGCTCTGAGTCTTTGATATGCTAATTTGATCATTAACTTCAATGACCATATATAGTTTTCAAATTTTCCATATTTATTTTATCATGGATTACTTGGAGTTGCATGGATTTTGAACTGCATATTTTGAAAAGCTGACCTAATTAATTATTCTTGCCTGTTTTAAAATTTTTTTTAATTGACACACAAAAATTGTACATATTTACAGGGTACATAGTGATGTTTTAATACACATAATGTGTAGTGATTAGATCAGGATAATTAGCATTCCATCATCAGAAATATTTATCATTTCTTTGTGTTGGGAACATTCAATATCCTCCTTCTAGCTATTTGAAACTATGTAACATATTATTGTTAACTATAGTCATCCAACAGTGCTATAGAACAATAGAACCTCTTATTTCTATCTTGCCATGAGAGTCTTTGGACTGAAAGTCATGGAGAAAATAATTCAGAGTGTCTTAAACCATAAGAAAACTATTTTCTCCTATAAGAACTTTATTAGGGGTCCCTAGGGTGGTTAATTCAGCCAGTCAGTGATGTCATCAAGCCTTACAGACTTTGTCTCTTTGTCTTTCTCAGTATGTTGTGTGCCTCTCCTCATGATTGCAATAGCATCAGCCATCACAACCATCTACCCCCATGTCTACCAGACAAATATTCTTTTTCCCCGACATGTTTCTTTAGTTGGAGAGGCAACCCTTTTCCAAAAACCTCCTGTCCAATTCCCCTTACACCTCCTTGGCCAAAATTATGTCACACTTCCATGTTTAACCCAACCATTGGCAAGAGGAATTGGACCATCATGATTGGCTTAGATCATTTACAAATCATGATTTATTCTTTAGAACTGGGAAGGTAGCCTCCCAGCATGAATGAGTCACACTCCCATGATAGTGTGGAAGAGAAAACGCAGTAAAACTGTGGTTGGTTCGTGTATCAGACACTGTTGGCTGGCCCCTCAGCAACCATCCACTCCTTCTTTCATAGCAATAGAACCATGATTTTGTGCAGAATAGCAATGTGCTCAGCCCCCACATGTTTGAACCATGTTTAGCTAAAGCCATTTCTAGCAACCTCATTCATTTTTCCCAGATATTTGCTTTGCTAGACTTTTGTATTGTGGGTGACCATAGAACACAGTTCTAGTCAATCAGATATGAGTGATAGTCTTCTGGGTCGTCTAAATAATATATCTCTGTATCTGTACCTAACTATATCTGCCTATCAGTCTATCTACACACACAGAAAGAGACACAGAGACAGACAGAGATGCAGAGAGAGAGAGAGAGAATTAGCTTAATTAGCTTAAGCCACTTTCTCTCTCACCTACCCCCACCTCTACTCTCTTCTTGCTGCCTTTGAATATGGCCATATTGCCAAGAGCTATGACAGCCACCCTGTAGTCATGAGGTAACCAGCACAAGAGCCAATTGCCAGCACACTGAGAATGACTGAGCGTTAGACAAAAACAGCCTGGTTCATGGATGTCATCACTGAGCCACAGAATACTCTTTATGTAACACCTATTCCCATCAGACAGAACATCTAGAGAATACAGAAAGCATGACTCTGGAACCCCAAATTCTAGAGTGGAGACACTGCCACAGCTGAATAATCCCCTGTCTCCCATCCCATCAAGAAAAAAGGAAAGAAAGAAAAATACCGGTTGGAGGAAAGTATGTTAAAGATAGTCAGAAAAGCACTCACAAGGCAAGTTTGCCTGGAGTTTTCACTCATCCTACACCATTTGGAGATGCATGAGGGAGGTGCTCAGAGGTGCCTCTGTACTCCTCGTGTTGTGGGAAGGGACACACACAGTGCTTCTGTGCTGCAAAGCAGTATGTTGGAGACTCAGGGAAATCAGGGATGGGGAGAGGAGGCAAGTATTTCCCTGCAGAGATTCCCATGATAATCATTTTAACCATATTTTGACTGCACAAAACCAGGAGGTAGAAAGAAATGACCCACCCAGGATTACTGGCACTGGTTCTGAACCCCAGGATGGTCCGGGCAATAAAACACTCTCTTGAGTACATCCCTACACTCCTCCCCCAAATTCCCTCACAGTCTCCTACCGATTTGTGACCACAATTTTCTAAAGTGCAGGCAAAACACTGGACTTTGCAAGTATGCTTAGAAAAAAGGAAGTGAAATCAGTAATGAAATAAGCATCAGTAATGAAATAAGATGAGCTGGCAAACAAGCACACACTGGAGGCTGAACCACTGACAAAGAGGAACTTGACAAGGGTGTGGAATCAGCCTGCTCACTTTCCTCAAATTATTATCACGCCTTCATTCTTACCAATAGTACAAGAACCATATCATATGCCTTCCTCATGCATCTTCGTCATGTATCATGTAAGTTTAAAACACTCTCTTTCATTTATTTGTGAATTATATCAGTCTAAGAAATATATGTATGATTCATGGCTTCTGAAATTTTAAAATCTGAGTTCAGGTCAAATGAAAGAGGACAAAGAGGAAGACTCTGGAATGAAGGATGAGGAAAAGAAAAAGAAGTACACTTTTTAACTAGAGGTTGCCATACAGGTTTCCTCATTTTACACCCTTCTCTATTCAGGCAAAGAACAGAGAAATTAGTTTTGTGCCAGGATAGGAATCTGTATTTCTACATTTTTTTCTCCATTGCTTTTCTCTAAGGACTCATATTTTAATTAAACACAAATTTGTCAGACTGAAGGGTGGGAGAATTTTAATCATAAATTATTTGCCTGGTAACACATTAAGAACACACCATAAGGCCGGGCGCGGTGGCTCACGCCTGTAATCCCAGCACTTTGGGAGGCCGAGGTGGGTGGATCACGAGGTCAGGAGATCAAGACCATGGTGAAACCCCATCTCTACTAAAAATACAAAAAAAAAAAAATTAGCTGGGCACGGTGGCGGGCACCTGTAGTCCCAGCTACTCGGGAGGCTGAGGCAGGAGAATGGCGTGAACCCAGGAGGCGGAGCCTGCAGTGAGCCGAGATCCTGCCACTGTACTCCAGCCTGGGCGACAGCAAGACTCCGTCTCCAAAAAAAAAAGAACACACCATAAAAGATATACATGCCTTGAAATACATAAAAGTATTGCCTTTCCTACCTTCTAGCTCTTTGATTGTTATCATCAGTGACATTGATTAGGCTCATAATAGATGATGGACTAAAAAATGCTTTAAAAGGCTGTGCAAGCAGGATTGTGTCATCCATCATTGGGCTTTCCAATCAAGAAATTATCAAGACTGACAAATATTCAGCCAAAAATGCTACCCAAAATCACCGAAGGTCTTATGAGTCCAGATTAATTCCCTGCATCCTTAAGGAGTGGTAGAAGCAGAGGGAGTTGGGGAGGAAGGTCCCACGGATGCTCTAAGGCTTCAGGAAATTCCTCTGACTCTGCCTTCCCAGCCTTCTGGTTCTTGCTGGTTTGCATCTTGCATCCTCTCACGGCCATGTCATTGATTTCCATCTCTACAGTTCCCACAGATGGAAACTTCAGTTTGGACTGAACAGTGGACTCTCATCTGGTCAGACTTCCGGAGGTCCCATGGCTCTGTTTTTTCATAGTCAGTGAGCCAATCTCACCTACTCCATGTCCCCCAACTCCCCAAGTCCTGCTAGCTCAAGTCAAACCCTTTGAACTCAGTTGGGGATCAAACATGAGCAAAAATGAGTTTTGTCAGCTTTGCTTTGAAAGGTGAGCAAAGGGAAACAAATGGAGAATGAGCATAGATTTGGCTTGAATATATGGCCAAAAAACCTAATTTGGAAAATGTCTATGTCATACCTGGAAATAGCACTGTACCAGGAGTTAGGAGACCTCTAAATAGCTGTATGACCCTGATTAAAATAGCTCAGTTTTCTAAAGGCTATGGTCAAAAGATTTGCACTACTTAATCCATGTGGTTCCTTCCAGATCTAAGATTCCATGGTTTGATGAAGTGAATGGATCAGAAAAGTTGAGTATATAAACTTTCCAGTAACAAATGTTACCAGAGGACTGGGGGAGTCTAGGAGGGGGCATCAAGCAAGCAAAAATTGAGAGCCAAATTCTCCTCCGTTCCCTCATCCCTCTCCTAGAGAAAACAACAGAGATGTGGTTCTAGGAATGCTCACTAACAACCCAGGAGAAACCAAAGACATTTATTTACAGGATCACCAAAACCTAGCCATTTCCCCAGATCAGTGAATGTTAAATCATGATTAGGAAGGTAAATGTGTGGTATTGTAATCTGATTCTTTTCAAGTTCCAGAGGTGGCTAATTTTATGTGTCATCTTGACTGGGATAAGGGATACCCAGATAGGTATTTATTATTTACCCAGATAGGCATGGTAAAATATTTCCAGATGTGTCTTTGAGGGTGTTTCCAGAAGAGATTACCATTTGAATCAGTAGCCTGAGTAAAGAAAATGACCCTTACTCAATATGGGCGAGCATCATCCAGTTCACTGAGGGCCCAAATAGAACAACAACAACAAAAAAAAAACCAGGAAGGATGAATTCACTCTGTTTCAGCTGGGACATCCATTGTCTCCTGCCCTTGCACACTAGCACTCCTGGTTCCCGGGCCTTCAAACTCAGACTGAATTATACCACCTGCTTTCACGATTCTCCAGCCTGCAGACAGCAGATCATGGGACTTCTTGACTTCCATAACTGCTTGTGCTAATTCCTATAATAAATCCCCTCATATAAATACAGTTGGCCCTTGAACAACACAGGTTTGAACTGTGCAAATCCTCTTACATGAAGATTTTCTTCCCCTTCTGCCACCCCTGAGGCAGCAAGACCACCCCCTACCCTTCCTCAGCCTACTCAATGTGAAGACGACAAGGATGAAGACCTTTACAGTGATCCACTTCCATTTAGTAATAGTAAATTCATTTCCTCTTTTTTTATGATTCTTTAACATTTTGCTTCCTCTGGCTTATTTTATTTTAAGAATACAGTATCTACTACATATAACATACAAAACACATGTTAATCAACTGTTGTTGGTAAGGCTTCTAGTCAACAGTAGGTTATCAGTAGCTAAGTTTTGAGGCATCAAAACTTATATGTGGATGCTCAGGGGTTGGCACCCCCAACTCCAGCATTGTTCAAGGGTCAACTGTATGTGAATGTGTACATACACACACACACACACACACACACACACAATGTCCTATTAGCACTTTTGTTCTAGAGAACCCTACCTAATACAGAATTTATTACAGAACAATTTTCATCCGATTTGGAATAAGTCTGAATATTAACTTTTAAAGGGTCCAAACTTAAAGTATATACAATGAAATAAACAAAACCCCGAGTTATATTCAAATACAGTACAGAATATATATTTTGTCACATTTTAATCATGTATTCAATAGAATAAAGAAGCACAGCAAACATACAAATGCTGAGATTTAGCCTGCTAAAGTAAGGAAGACATTCAGAAACTAAGACTTACCCCCAACAAACCCTGGCCTCCACTTCCCTTGCTTACACATCCAATTTCTGCTGCACTTCAACCAGTTTTCATTGCCCAAAAACCTTATTCTTAGCTGTTTATCAACCAGGCTCTCTGTAGATAATGCCTTTTATCTAATAGTGGTTTAAGGTGTTTCTTTTCCCAGGTGTATTTCCATATATAAGTGGAAGCTTTAAACAATCAGCATCAGGTTTAATGAACTAATTAGATGAAGGGGGTAGAAAGGTAGAAACTAGGAAAGGTTTTTGGGGTTTTTTGTTTGTTTGTTTGTTTGTTTGTTTTTTGGAAAATTCTCAATTGGCCAGCTCCCTTTGTCAAAGTCCAAGGGAAAGAGAGTTGCAAACAGATATCAAGGTATTTAAACCAAAAACTGTCACCTGCTGAACTTTTATATTTATTTGACTTGAAAGTAACAAAAATATTGGACTTTGCTGGCTCATGATATTAAAGAAAGGAAAGAAGAGTATGACATGGGAAGAGCAGGTACATTGTTGAACTTCTGAAATTCCTAGAATCAGCACTCAAATACTCACAAATGCACTTCGTTCTTCGTTCCTGCCTCTTGGCCTGTCAGCTTCATTCTCTCCCAGCAGATTGGCAATCTTTAAGTGAGAGGATACATGGCCCTTGACAGTTGCTAATTAAGTCTGTGAGACATCCTGCAGCCTTAACCTCTAGAAAGAGATTGCACTCAATCTCTTTCTAGTTCCCTCTCTACCGAAGGAAAGGACTCATTAGCCAAGCTTGAATCGGCCCTTGGACAAATCACGTGGGGCCAGAGGAATAGCCACCAGGATTGGGCATTTTCAGGGTGGACTTGTCAGGTGGGAACTCGAAATAGAGACATGAAAGGTACTCAAGTGTTTGTTCCTAGGTTAACTATAAGAAGAGAGTAAGGCAAGAGGGAGTTCTTAGCAAAAGGATCCTGGCAGTTAATCCTAGATGCCAGATACCCTCTGCATCTGGACACAGCACAGTGCTGCTTTACCCTCAATGTCTCACACTGGCAGAAAATCCTCACTCCTTCAATATGGAACACTACAATGGCTTCAGCTCATTGGGGACCCTAAAAAAACAGGAGCTTTCTTGGATAGAACCATTATAATTTAGAGGTAGCAGCAAGCCAATATTGAGTAAACACTCAAACAGGGGAAAAGGATTTGGTAGATATACCATATACTGATCTCCACTGGACCACACCCAACAGACATTCTCTGGGAACTCTCAGAAATATTGTGGGGTGGGGAAAGGAAGAGTTGCTGGAGACTAGAGTTTCTGCAGTTGTAGTTACATGCTGCAGCCAGCAATCTAAGAATTATTGCAGTTAGTGTATGACACAACATATGGGGCTAAGAGCTGGGGTTCTGGAGTTTGACTTTCTGGGTTTGAATTCTTTCTCTACTACTTCCTAGTTGTGGGACCCTGCACTCCTAGTGCCTCTGTGCCTCAGTTTTCTCATCTGCAAAATGGGAATAATAGCAGTACTTACCTCACAGTGCTGTTCTGAGGACTACATAGGTATATATATATATAAAATATATATGTTACATGTTATATATATAATATATATGTTATATGTTATATATATTATATATATTTATGTGTGTGTGTGTGTGTGTGCCTGTAAGAACTTTAAAAACTTCATTACCAGAGAGGAAAGATCTTGTAACACTAAAATATGTCCAGATCCAAAGGAATGACTCTCTAGTGGTAAAACTGCAGATATTAAGAAGGATATTTCAGGGCAGAGAGTTATGCCAAAAACCCCTCAATCTACCCACCACATAGACATCTAACACCCTGATTTTGGGTTTCTGTGCCAGGCAGGAAGGGGCTGTTTTCATCATTATTCTCCTCCTACCATATCTCTGAGGGTCTGCTCTCAAGAAGCTTTATGATGGCTTAGGAATTCTTAGGTCCAAGTCATAAATCAGACCCCCAGTTTTTGCCCCTGATTCTAGTCTCTGAAACCTGGAACTTTAAAGTCCCTACAAGTTACTGGTCGGGGAAGAAAAGGGAGATAAATCCTGAGAGAACTGAGGAATATCTCACCGGGGCCCACGGAAGGAGATAAGAAATAAATGAGAAAAGTGTGTATCTGCACAGCCTGGTGTAATGGTCTAGCCTGTCTCAGAAACAAATCATAACACCTAGCTGACCTCTAGGACAAGGTCAAGGCAAACACATTCATCCTTGACCACCTACCATGGCTCTGAAGTACAAGGGAGGCAGAGGACAACCAGGTTAATCCAGGGAAGCTAAGATCAAAGGGTGGCAACAGCAGGCAGTCTCTACACAAAATCAGAGAAGTGTCAACTCAGACACAAAATGGAAAAGTGGACTCCTTTGAACTGTTGACTGAAGACAACCATTCGTTGTGAGTGCAATTAGGGGTTTGGGTTTTTTTGTTTTTTTTTTCCCCCCTCTTTAAAGGAAGCTGCTAAACTTGTTACTGGAAAGAGTTTGATTCCTTAGATTGTTCCATATGCCCAAAGCTGACAGTTACACTGGCACACTTTGATTCCCCATTTCAAAACCGTGTGTGGAGACAAAACTGAGTGACTTCCATGTCACATCCTGTTCTCTCAACCGAGCTTTGACATTTGCAGAGGACTCTTCCAAGGGAATAAACTAAGCGCAGATAGAACTCAGTCTTTTCCCTTTAAGCCATCTCTTGCTGTAACATATTCTTCATCAAAGATGCACTAGAAAACACTGTCTAGTGCGTAGAGAAGGTGTAATTTTTCAGTTTCTCACTGAGACGCAGGTTGGCAAATAGGTTAATTTTAACTTCGCAGATTGCAAGGTGTGTGAATAGAACAGCTATATCAAGAACAAAATAGAGCTGAGAAGAAAGAACTGCTCTGAGCCACCAAGCTGTTTCATCCCTAAGGTTAGAGAGGGCATCAGGGGGCATCAGGGGCCACCACGTTAACTACTGAAACAGCACTGGATTGAGGAGCCTCAACAATATATGCCCTTTTCATTCTTATCAAGAATAGAGAAGTGTGTGGAACACAAAAGGAAAAAAAAGGACACCTAAAATTGTCATAGATAGTAATTATAGCTAACATTTATTGAGTGTTATTACATGCTGAGCAGTTGGCTAAGAATATGACATGCATGATCTCATTGAATCCATACAACTCTATGAGAAAGGGACAATTTCAGTCTCCTTTCATAGATGGGGAAGCTAGGGCTCAGAAAATTAAATAATTGCTTGGAATCACATCGCTGTGGATGGTGGAGGTAAGATTTGTACCTAGGTCTGTCTGACTTCCAAACTGGTACCCCGTTTCACTATTCTGGCTTGTGCCACAATCCCAATGACAAGAAAAGATCATTTACTACCAGCCCCTATTTTCCCAGGGTTCCTCGCACAGTTTGTGGATTATACAGCCTCTCGCTGCTTTCTTCCCAGAACCCATTTGTTTGATCCTCCATCAGAGGAGTAATAAGCAGGGACTTAGGGCAAGAGAAAGAGGATACACAGAGTGATTGATTGGACCCACACTGGCACCAAACCCATCAAGGAAGTAATTAAAACGAATATATAGAGTGAGATTTCAGGATTATCTGCATGTTTCAGTTATCAAAAGCATTCACTGTTCTTCATAAACCTACATAATCAGGTTGGCTCCAAAGCTGTTTTGTTTGCTTTGTCCTTTTCCCAACCTCATTAGCCTAGACAAAGACTTCACTGCTGATTTTAGATGAACAAAGTCAATCTGTATGAAACATAACTGGTTCTACAAGTCATACAGCAGCAAGATCCCGCCCTTAGATTAAATACAATTTAAGGCCAGTAATGAACAAGATCATTAAGTCATTTTAAGGCCTCTTACTCCTACTGTCTACGAAACCAGGGTGTGTTTATTTATTTTCAAATGCCAGAAAAGTCCAAAGAAGCAAATCATGCTTACCTTAATAATAAGTGAGTCTTAAAGGGTTTAGCTTACAAATGACTTTGATTCACAGTTATGTCATTCCCTGTATATAGACCTAATGTTAGAAAATACACACAAACACATACTCAAACAAGTGTTTTGAATGATAAAATATTTAATTAAGTAAATGCTTTGTTTAAAATGTTAAATGCTTTATTTAAAACTGAGTAATAGCCTTGAGATACTAAATAGCTGCCTTGGGAGGTGAAGACAGAATGCTATTCTTGTTTGATTTAGGGGCAAAGCAGCCAAAGGTAGGGCAGCACGGGGTGCTGAAGTTTTGCAAACTTGAACTTTGAAATAAATATATCTCTTTGGATGAAGTCACAGGTATTCCAATGCCTTGGAAAAGAAGAGCTCCCTTTCAAATATTTTTGAGAAAATTCATCCCTTGAATAAAGTATATCTATTTCTACAGATCACAACAGCTATTAATTGATAAATGGACACTGGGCAGAAACTGTTGATTAAAACCCATGTTCTCCACCCCTTCCTGGGAGCACAGGTAGACTGTATTTCCCAACCTCCTTCTGCAGTTAGATGTTGCCATGTGGCCAGTGAAATGTGAGCAGAAGTGATGGGTGCCACTCCCCGGTCTGGCCCATACAACCCTCCCATGTATGCCCCCTTGACCCTTTTCTCCTACATGCTGTGCAAACTTGGAAGCCATATGCTGAATATGGCACAGCCTCCATCGGCCTGAGCCTCTCAATGACTTCATGAAAGAGGCCACTCTGCTGACCTGTTCGCTTGCCCTGTATCACCATGTGAGCTAGAAATAAACTTCTGTTGGGTTTTAGCCATAATGTATGTTGGGGTCTCTTCTTATGATAGTTACCCTTCCCTAATACAGACACATTTTTCAGTTAAAAATCAGCTCCAGAATTATTTAAATCATTTCCATCTTGACTGATCTCCTAGGCATTACTCAGGGAAAGCACTAACCATCCATAAATAAAACCCTGTAATTATTTCTCTAGAAGCACAGCCACATAGAGTTGCCCATGTGAGAAGTAGCTTGACTGCAAACTGACAACCTTAAATCAGAACATCTGCCCTGAGATTTTTCACTTAAGATTCATTTTGAAACAATGGTAGGTTTTCTCTGTCAAGGGTGCCTTGACGCAGGTGAAGCAGCTTTCCCCATTCACAGGCCAAGAGTTACTAATGATGTCTTCATTTCAGCCTCTCTGGAAAATGAGTATTTATCTCTTTGAAGTGGCCCACAGGAACCTCACAAGTGAGCTTCTGATATGCCATATAGTGATCATTTAAGTAAAATTATTAAACTTTATATGCACAAATTGTGCATCAATTCCTATCTGAATTGTAGGTATAGAAGGAATTTTCAATGTTTTGAACAATGTGCAGACCAACTAGAAAACAATGTGCATACAACTAGTGGAGAGTAAGTGCTGTTTTCTTAACTATTCCATACAATTACTCTGAAGTATTTTTTAAAAGTGGTTTCAAAACTGTTTTTAAATTATTTATTTTTTTAAATCTGCATAAACAACATGTATAATTTATTTGTTGAAACATGCGAATTATTTTTCTACATAGAAGAATGCCAACCCTTCCTTCCTACCCTATTACTGAAGAGCTGGCATTTTAAAGAAGTTATTTGGTTCCTTCATTTCTGCCTTCACAGTTTGTTGGAACAAGAAATCAGAATAGGGGGCAGAGCAAAGGCCAGTCCTAGAAACTGGAGAGAAAGATTAGGGAGAAGATAGTAGAGAAGATGTGAGGGAGACGAAAAGAATCTGAGCTTAAAAACAAAGGAAAGGAAGTACTATGCTCAGAAAACCAGGGAACATGGAGTTGAGAGCAGGGAAACTGGAAAGTGACAAGCAGTTGGTTATGCAGTGACTGATGGGGAGGGTGGTCAGTGTACAACCCCCTAATAGGCTGCTTGAACCAGCTCAGTAATACAATCTAGGTATTGAGATTTAATTTACCTACAAATTTCAGAGTACATCTACTTTTAATTCTCACATCAAAATGGCTCTTCCTACAAATCAAGGTATCAGCTTCCCTGCCCAACCACTGCAAAAGGCTCCGCTACATTGCTTGTAGGAGCCTCCGAAGGAGTAAGTCCTCTGTGCTTAAAAAGAACTGTCTGCTGAGGCAGGAGAATCACCTGGGCCCGGGAGGCGTTGAGATGGCACCACTGCGTGTCCACCTGGATGACAAAGTGAGACCCTGTCTCGAACAAACAAACAAACAGAACTATCCACTGGTTACTAGTCAGTGTCTTCTATAGTTGATGCCCACTTCCCTACTAGAAGCTTCTTGGTGGTCACTATTAGCACACCCTTTATGATCTCTATCACTAACCAACTCACAAGGGAAAGCTGGGATGCTGATGGCTATGGTAAAATGAAAAAGCCAAATGAATGGCCTGTGTCTGGATATCCACCTGTCCTCTCATCCAAATTCTGCTCATGTGAAGCACTGGCCAAATTAAGTGATTCTTTGGTGGTATGTTATCTCCACTTTTCAGTTGTTCCTCGCTTCTTCTAATCTCAATTTCTTTGGACACATGTCTTGTATTAGTCTGTTCTCATGCTGCTAATAAAAATTACCCAAGACTGGGTAATTTATAAAGAAAGAGGTTTAATTGACTCACAGTTCCGCATGGCTACGAAAGCTTCAGGAAACTAACAATCATGGAGAAAGAGAAAGCAAACACGTCTTTCTTCACATGGAGGCAGCAAGAAGTGCTAAGCAAACGGGGAAAGCTTACAAAACCGTGAGATCTCATAAGAACTCACTATCATGAGAACAGCATTAGGGTAACCACCTCCATGATTAAATTACCTCCCACTGGATCCTTCCCATGACACGTGGGGATTATGAGAACTAAAATTCAAGATGACATTTGGGTGGGGGCACAGCCAAACCATATCATGTCTTCAAGGCAAAATAAATCTGATCTCAAAATGGATTCTTGTTTTGGTTTTTGAGGTCTGCCAATAATCTGTACCATCTAAGGGCATCGGGAGAAGCTATTTTGACCATAACCACATGGCTCCAGCCTTCCAAATTATCCGTATCTTCAGCATAACTTTTTTTACATTTGTTTTATGGAACTTTTTGTGAGTCTATTGGTATCTTTTATTTTAGCAACAAAAATTTCTCCGAGGAACATCTTTTTGGCCTCCCCCTCAGTTTTTTCCTAATAGTTGAAATTGTGAGTTTAAAATATAAATCAAATGATCTGTTCAACTTCATAATGCTGCAAAGAAATATCAGTAACTGTTTAGTCAGCCATGCAATTTATATAGACAAATTAGTCTGGACCCAGAGTCTCAATATCTCAACCTCCTTCCTCTCCTTCCTTTCTCCATTCCACCTCCCAAAAAAAACTTAAGAAGAAAAAAGTAGCAAATAACATACGCTATAGATAGATAGATAGATAGATAGATAGATAGATAGATAGATAGATGGATAATCATTAGGAAAATAAGGTTATGCTTAAGCTTGAATTTCAACCAAACTGGGCATAAGATGTGAAGAAGACCCTCAACCCTTTGAGGTTATTATAATAAACAAGTAACAATTGAGATTATTAACAGTAATTGGTGTGATCAGGAGAGAATTTAGATGGAAGCAATGGAACAGCCATAATCACTGTCATTGGACTGAAACTCACATAAGAATATGCAGCCTCTTTCTCTTTCTCTTTCTGTTTAGAGGCATGTTCTTCTTTAGAACAACAACACACATGATCCTCATCTCTTTCTTCCAAAGGGTAGCAGTAGGAGGTGGTGACTGAGAAGTTTACACAAGACCAGCAGATCTTTTGCATTCATTCCAGTCCTTCAACTGGATCCTTGTGCAGGTTGGTGTTACTCTGGCCATACAGTGATAAATAATGCCTCTTCCAATAAAGCATACCCTGGGAAAGCCTTTGAATGACAAGCCTTTTTAACTAAAAAGGAGTAAATGAGACAAAAAAGGGAAGAAGGCTGGCTGTGAGGTAGGACAGAGGATTGAGGGTGGAGACATTATTGTAGAAGCAAATGGGTTGCAGTATTAATCTGCATTTTTCTGCACCTAATTTCATTTTTTATACTAGTCCTTAAGTATGTGGAAAAATCACACACTTTGGGTTAATAGACTCATTTTGGAGGTGGCTCGAAGTCTATCCCTCAACTTTGGCGGTCCTTATTTGCACCAATTGTAAATCAAGAACAATTCCTTATGATTTTTTTTAGGGAAACGCTGGGAGTTTGAGATGCTAACATGTTGGTCGTTATATATTTCAGTTTTGTATTGTCAGGATAGGCTGGATATGCCAAAGTTAATAACAACAAAAACTGAACTAAACTAAAATATCTGTGACATAAATAACACAAGTTGATTATCTCACACAAAGTCCACGGCAGACAGGAGCCCTGTCCAGGGCAGCTGCTCTCCAAGTCTCGGGGTAGCAATCCCTGCCACTGAGATCCTGAGACCTCACCATCTCAAGGCACACTCCTTTATGACTCTGGTGGTACAGGAGGAAAGAACCTGGAGAGACCAGTGGCACTGCCACTCACCACCTTGGCCATAACTTGTCATATGATGTCTCCCAAATGCAAGGAGGGCAAGGAAGGTAGGTCCCAGAGAAATTGAGAAGTAAAAGTCTCTTTCACAGAGTTATGTCAGGAATACAGAAAGTATATTTTTAAATGATACAAAATATGAAAAACATAGTTAAAAGCTTAGGAAATTATCAGTATGCTCACAAGTACCTAAAAAACAGAATCTTTCTGCCCAAGATACAGCTACATGCTAAGGGAGCTGTATTAGTCCATTTTCACACTGCTATAAGGAAATACCCAAGACTGGGTAATTTATAAAGGAAAGAGGTTTATTTGACTCACAGTTCTGCATGGCTGGGGAAGCCTCAGGAAACTTACAATCATGGCAGAAAGCAAAGAAGAAGCAAGGACCTTCTCCACATGGCGGCAAGAGAGAGAGAAGCAAGAGTGTAGGAAAAACTAACATTTACAAAACCATCAGATCTGATGAGAATTCACTCACTATCATGAGAACAGCATGGGGACACAAGCCCCATAATCCAATCACTCCTCTCCTTCAACACATAGGGATTACAGGTCCCTCCCTCAACACATAGGGATTACAATTCGAGATGAGATTTGGGTGGGGACGCAGAGCCAAACCGTATCAGGAGCTGAAGACAATTCTAATAATAGTCCCTTATTTCAAGGAGCTTTCACTCTTCTGGTGATGACAAGATATATGCTTCAAAGAATCAAGGCAGCTGGAAGTAGTGAAAAGAGCACTCTATTAGGAGCCAGAGTTCTTAGATTCTAGTACCAGCTCTGACACTTACTAGTTGTATCAACATGGACAAGCACTTTAGCCATTCTCAGGTTCCTCACCTGAAAGCCGCCTATATGAGCATTTACTTTATCCACCTTCCAGGGCTGTAGCAAGGGCCAGATGAGATGACAGACATACTTGCCTGAGCACTGTAAAGGATAAAGTGTTTGTCACATGTAAGCTATAACTAGAGAATACAGAATATAACGGCAATAGTGCTCAATCTATTTGTTAAGCACCTACTCTTTTATAAACACTAGGCTTTACATAGGATTTCTCTTTTGGCAATTTCATTGTGGATTTTAACAGGAAGGGAGAAGAAAGAAATTCTATTGCACATGTGGAGCAAAGTTTGAAACAGATAGAGGGGCTGGATTCCTACGAGTTTAAGACAAAAAGAATGTAGGTCTGAGTTGCACAAATGGTTTCTAAGAACTATATGGAAGAAACCTAAGTGGTTGAAGGAGGGGCCTGTTGATGGAGAAATTTTGAAGGCAGGCTGACAAGAATGGCCTAGATGTAGGGGTTCAGAAGAAGCCTCAGTCAGTTCTTGGGTAGGAAAGTGACATGACAAAAATGCTGTTTAACAAGATTAATTGGGCACAATATTTAGGGTGGCTTGAGTAGAGAGAGTCTAGGAGCAAAGACCACATACAATTATGTTTTAAACGGAGCTAGGGAGTGGGGAGGAAGAAAACTTGGCTATGAAGACAAAAATTAATGCTGTGCCAATGGTTAGTTAGAGAAGGGGGATAATGGAAAGAGGATAGTCAAAGATGTTCCCAAGTTGGAATCTGGAAGGTAACAAAAGCTACTTTGCACCTTTGATCATATAAAGATGGCAACTTAAATATTTTGACACATGGAAATTATGTGATTACTTAATAATAAAATGAGAGCTAATAACAAATTGTTCATTTAAATAAATTTGAAATGGCTACATGAGTTCTCATAAGAAAAGTGGGGGTCTAAGTGACGTTTGAGAAGTATAGATCCTACCCCTGCTTCACCCCCTTTGATGGCCATCTCCTCATTACCTCTGAATAATCCAGTCTCAAGCATAACATTCAAGGCCTTGGAGAGTCTGGCCATAGGACACCTTTTGAACCTTTAACTCACCACATCCTCCCATATGCCTTCATGTTTTCCACACCAAAAATGCTTCAGGCATCTGCAAGCAGGCCAGGTACTTTCTCACCTTCATACCTTTGTTTCTTTAGTCTCTCTGCACGGAATGTTCTTTCCCTCTTCTCTGTGAAGGAACTTGCCATGCTTTACCATGTGCCTCAACATAACTTTGTGCTTCTAGCATGCAACTTGATTTATTTGATTTGGGGCTATGACTAACTGAATAGATGTTCCTCTATCTCTAGGGTGACCAGCTCATCCAGATTTGACTGGCACCGTCACCATTGAAAACTGAAAAAATTATGTCCTAGGAAATCCATCAGTCCCATTCAAACTTGGATGGTTGGTCACCCTATACCTTCCTTTCTGTATATCACAAGCCCAAGGACAGAGAGAACATCCTGGTCTTCTTGAAACTTACACAATGCTGAGCATATTAGCCTGAACACAATAGTATGTACTCATGCTATATGCAAGAGGTGTTTCTCCAAGAACTTTATGTGTATTATTTCAATCACCACAGCCACCTAAGAAAGGTATTGTTATTCTATTTTGCAAATGAGGAAACTGAGGATCAGAGAAGGTATGTTGTCTATGCAGCATGTTTGGAAAATGGCAGGGCTGGAATTGGAACTTACGAGGTCTGATTTCTGAGTGTAATCAATGCGGGCTCAGACAAGGAGTTGGAGTAAGACATAGACAGATGTTTCCCATGTTTGTCCTCAAGCCAAATTCTATTTTTCTTAATAAAGGAATGTTTGTTCTACATTCCAGTTGTGGCAATGACTAGTTAATAAGCGCTCGGTAAATGCTCATTGAAATGAGACTAATTGATTGATAGGTGCCTAATGTGAAGAATAAGAGAAATGGATCAAGGGTAAGGGAATCATAAAGGAGAACTATTAACTAATTTTCAACATTGCAAGGGAGAAAGAAGGATGGGAATGATGCTTCTAGTTAGCGCTTAAGGTAAAATTCCATCTAGTCTGACTGCTCTCCCAAGTCTCACCTCTTTTCAATCAGATACAAACTAGGCCCTTTTTTCAACATTTTCTCAGAACATTTCCAAGTATTACTTCTCATTATTCTTATATTATTCCATTTGCATTTTAAGCATACAGTGTAAAGGCTGGAAAACAATGAAACATGCAAATAAGGAAGCTGAAAGTGTTCTCTGAAAAGTTAAGTGATGAAAAGTAATAGCATTGAAATTCTTTAAATGCAATACATTATCTCTTAAATCAACTTTCTGTGCTTTTCCTACCTTCCCCTGCTTTTGTTACACTGTGCTTTTAAATAAAAAAAAAAAAAATCCACAATAGTATTTTTGCAGGGAAAAGTAACTTTTAGAGATTGAATTATTTGTTTTTAATCTTCTAAGCATAATACCCTTTTCCAAAAAGAAAAGTTTAATTTGAGTGGATAATTCTATGACAATTCTCTATCATTGCTATTTAAGATAGATTATATAATTAACAGAGATGTATATCACACTGAATATTCTTACATTTTGAACTATAATGGCAATCAAAGGTTTTCTCTCTTTCCAGGTGAGGCCTAATGACCTGAATTCCACTAAAGAATGTTTGTAACCAATTGGATCATCACACGGCCAATCAGAGTTTCATTGTGAGGAGTTACAGTTTATCATTTCCGTTTCTATAAAATAAGCTTTTAATTGTTATCTTTAATAATTGTCCAGCTTTTAGAAGAAGGAAATATTTCTACTTTATTTTCCTGCTTTTTAAATTGTCCAAGATAGCCCTCCACATGGATCAGTTCAGGAAAAAAATGTATCTACATAATGACAATGGGGATCATAGCCACTGAATAATGGATGCTTCCAGGATACATTGGGTATCTATTTTTAAATACATTAGAAGGATCTCTGCAGCCACAGAATGTCTTACGTAAGCCATGCCCCAATCTCTTCAATATAAGTCCTGGGCTAGCACCCTTGACTTTCACTTCTGAGTCCTGGTCAGACTCATTCTAGATTCTGGTTCTGTCTATGCTGCCCCTAGATAGATAATCTTGGATAGCATCAGGCTCTAGGCAACATATCTTCTGTGTCAGAAAACAATTTACCTTAGCTAGGAAATTATAAGTACAGGTTTTGGGTAAGCCAGGAAGTAGGTGAAGCTTTTCTCTTGCTCTGTCTTTAAGGTCTTACAGTCTCCTCATTCTACAGTTTTTACCAAACCAAGCCTTCTTTCTCAGTGCCCTGGAAGGTTCCTCCTACTTCTCCTACCTTCACAAACTACTATCCCAGGTTTTCACCATCTTTTCCTTCCAGGAGTATTTGCATTTTGATCCAAAAAAGGCCCTCCACCCAATTAAAGAGCTTTATTATTTTTAATTATGAAATCAATACATACTTCTCTTAGTCCATTTTGTGTTGCTTTAAAGGAATACTCAAGGCTGGGTAATATAGAAAGAAAGAGGTTTAGTTGGCTCATGGTTCTGTAGGCTGTACAAAAAGCATGGTGCCAGCATCAGCTTCTGGTGAGTGACTCCAACTGCTTCCACTCATGGTGGAAGGTGAAAGGAATCCAGTGTGTGTAGAGATCGTATGGTGAGAGAAGAAACAAGAGGTCGGGGAGAGGTGCCAGGTTCTTTTTAACAACCAGTTTTCATGGGAACTGATAGAGTGAGAACTCACTCACCCCCAAGGGAGGGCATTACATTAGTCTATTCATGAAGGCCCTGCCCCTGATAACCCAAACACTTTCCACTAGGTCACACCTCCTAACACCAGCACACTGGGGATTAAATTTCAACACAAGATTTGGTGGGGACAAACATCCAAGCCACAGAAATACTTGTTTCATAAAATTTGGAAAACTAAAAAGAAGAAAATAAAAATTACTTATTCCACCACCTAGAGACAGGATGTGTTCCAAATTATTTTCTAAGTTTACCTGCATATACAAGTGAATGAGACCATATGTACATACTCTATTATAACCTGCTTTTCCACTGTACTATTGAGTTAATAAGGGCACTCAAAGCTCTTTTTTAAAGTGCCTTAATAGGCCAGGTGCTGTGGCTCATGCCTGTAATCCCAGCATTTTGGGAGGCTGAGGCGGGCGGATCACTTGAAGTCAGGAGCTTGAGACCAGCCTGGGCAACATGGTGAAACCCTGTCTCTACTAAAAATACAAAAATTAGCCAGGCATGGTGGTGGGCATCTGTAATCCCAGCTACTCAGGGAGGCTGAGGCAGGAGAATCGCTTGAACCCAGGAGGCAGAGGTTGCAGTGAGCCGAGATTGCGCCACTGCATTCCAGCCTGGGTGACAGAGTGAGACTCCATCTCAAAAATAAATAAATAAATCAAATAAAGTGCCTTAATACATTCTAGCAGAATGTGAATCTAACATTATGTCTTTTCCTGATAGAAAAAGATCTGCTGCATGCTCTCTCTCTCCACACCCCAACACCACCAACATTTGGCCAGAATAATGTAGAGAAAACTCTTTATTCAGTAAGTAAATCACTGTTTGCTCTACATACACAATTCAGAACAATTCACTAAATGCGGCAAATCTAACTCTCCCCTACACTGGGCTCCCCAAGGGCAGATAATCAGGTCCTATTGTTTTCCTTTGTGCTGCTGGGTGCTCAAAGCACATCCTTTATGGATTCACTGAGTGGGTCCTTGTAAGCTGAACATTGGTGTATTTCCACTGTAAGGAAACTGTTTTCTTTTCCTTGTGATTTCTTCTTCATGTTCTCTGTTCTTTTGTTTGGAACATGTTGGACCTCTTGGATTGGTTCTTTTATCTCATGTGTTTTCATATATTTCCATTTCTTTTTATTATGACTTTACATTCCTGGAATGTTCCTCTACTTCACTTTCTAGCTCTTGCACTAAATGTTTTTATAGGCAATAATATTTTTATTCTTTAGAGCTCTCACTTTTCTGTTGCTTTTATGTAATATTTTCTTGAATCTGAGTGTTTTTAAAAGTTTTATCCTGTTTATAAAGATCTTGGTTTCCTTTAAATTTAGGGATTTTTTTTTCTGTTTATCTTGATCTTTCTCTTTCATGGTGTTAGTTTTCTTCGTATTCCTTCACTGTCCTATCACATTTAAGAAAAGGGGATTCAGATGCTGCTGAGGGTTTCACTGCTGCTGCATAAGCCAATCTATTTCTTGGAAGCGTTCTCCCCTAAATTGGAAACATAATAGATAACTATGTGTCCATGGATAAAACATAAATTAGCAAGCTTCATGGATTAGTCCATTTTGTATTGCTATAAAGAAATACCCAAGGCTGGGTAATTTATAAAGAGAAGAGGTTTATTTGGCTCACAGTTCTATAGGCTGTACAAGGAGCAGAGCACCAGCATCTCCTCTGGTCAAGACCTCGGGAAGCTTACAATCATGGCAGAAGACAAAGAGGGAGGGGGCATATCACATAGCAAGAAAGGGAGCAAGAGAGAGGAGGAGGTGCCAGGCTCTTTTTAATAACCAGGTCTTATGTGAACTGATAATGTGAGAACTCACTTATCACTAAGTGGATGACACCAAAACATTCATGAGAGATCTGCCCCATGACCCAGTGCCTTCTACTAGGCCCCATTTCCAACACTGGGGATCATATTTGAACATGAGATTTGGAGGGGACAAACATCTCAACTATATCACTTCATTTAGGAAGTGAGGATATGAAGCCCACTTGGAGGCTAAAGACACTACCACTACCCAAGCTCCCAAACAAAGAATAAGAAGGTCTTCCCTCCAGGGCACCAGTACCCACACCAACTGTCCCAACTGTCCTACAAGGGTTTGTTCAATTATTTGAGAGATGAGGTCTCAGAATATCTTTCTGGGAATAAATGGCTCTTTAGGTCACTAGTGATAAAAACCAATTCACACTAGTTTAGGAAAAAAAAAAAAAAGCCAACATTATTAGCATAGGTGCACAATCTCATTTCAGTTCTGATATCCAAAGAGCTCTGAAAACCAAATGTTTTCTTCCAAGCTTGGGGCTGATTCTTTAGGTGGTAAAACTGACCTGAATTGATTGCAGCTATTACGATCTTGGTTCATCTTCTTAGTGTGAATAGCCAGAGGCTTCACTGTAGAAATATGAAAGGCTCTGATTGTGAGGTGTTATCCCAGATCTTTCTAGGGTATTATAATACGTAAAATATATATTCCTCCAAAACACCTTTCTTTCAAAGGGTTTTCTCAAAACAGAAAAATTGGCTACTCAAAAGGTAAACTGAAAAAACAAAAAACCTGATTTCCATTTTTAATAGTTATATTTTAGTAGTAATTTTGTTGTTGAAGGTTTTGTTGTTTGGTTTTGGATTTTTTTTTTCAATTTACACCTATAAAGGTTTTTGGGTTTTT
This sequence comes from Nomascus leucogenys, assembly GCF_006542625.1. Lineage (NCBI taxonomy): Eukaryota > Metazoa > Chordata > Mammalia > Primates > Hylobatidae > Nomascus > Nomascus leucogenys. Next base: position 4,403,347 of record NC_044400.1, on the reverse strand, counting down.
TTTAAGTCTTAAGACTGAGTACAGGAAAATTATTGGTAATCCGTTAATCTATTTTATCACTTTGAGTTGACTGTATGTTGAGTTTTCTTGCCCCCTTCCTAATTTTTTTTAGGCCTGGATCAGTTCTTTAAAGAACTGACTCTATGTCTTCTGACATATGTATAATGGTGAGATAAATTAACTTAAAATCTATAGTGAAAGATCATGGTGAAAAAAATATGATAATGAAACTTTCATTTAGAAATGGCTTCTAACCCAGAGTCATTCATATCAGCTACATATAATTCACTAGTTATCTTAGCTGGTCAGAATCATATTTCCAGTTGCATGTGGAGTCATAAAGCAGAAATCCGATTAGCCTCTCTCTTAACAGAGCCCAAAGCTATTAATAATAAATCCAAGAGACATAGTTTAATTTAAAAAAAACTAGAAATTATTGTCAGACAGAAATCACCTAATAAAAAAGTAATTTATAATGTACACCCTAATTAATAATTTACCTCCTAGGGTGAAAAAATATCAAGAGTAATTACAACACACTATTTCTTTTTTAACAATAATAGGATAATACTCAGAAGCTAGGGTAATATCAAGTAACAAATTCAACTGCTGCTATCATTCCTTTCTGTTGAAACTTATGCTTAATTTTTAATGCTTTGTTTTTAAACACAGAGGTTCCTTTGCCTCAGCTCACAGTCTGCTACACTGGTCATTGTGACTTCATAAGTGGTAAAAACTTCTAAACATAGTCTGGTATAATTCTATCTAAAAGAGATATCCACTAATTTAAAAGAATTTGAGAAACAAGAACCGAATGCTTAAAGCTTAGATGAGAAATTTAAATTGGCTTAAATTAGGCCACATTAAATTACTGATCTAGAACCGATTTCTGATTAAACAAGAGACTTCAAGGAAGGAGATTAAATACAAACAACCTTCCCTAGGCAATAAACATTATAAGAACAGGAATTTCATGCATATTTTTCATTCATATCCCCAGCCTCTCACATAGTGCCTGGCAATTATACACTTAAATATTATATTTTGGTTAAGTAAATGAATGACTAAAGAATGACAGAAAAATATATGTGAATATAAACAGCTGTGGTGGGTGCTCCAATGAGCTTTCCAGATCTCCCTTAAGGAAAAGGACTTCCTCTCTCCAGCTGGGGGCAAATGCTGCTGGCTGATACCTCTCAGTGGGTAGCCCTCTTCATGGTTCTATTTATCAGTGAAAAGGCCACCTCACCCAAGATCACACCTTTTTCCCAGGATGGCCTACATCCAGGAATAGATCTATGTAGCTGTAAAAGGCCCAGCCTCCCCAACCCCAACTCTGGAAAGGCGATCCTTGCTTCCAAATTCCCTATAGGGTTGTCTGAGAAATCAGCTGAAATTGCATCATAGCTCAATTTCTTCCCTCTGCCCCGTTCTGCCTTCTTCCATTTTCTTTGAATACGTTGATACCAAGAGAACTCCCTAATAAATCTGTTTGTTCATCTCCATTCCAGGGGACCTAACCTGTGACCAGATGTACGCTTTGGTTGAGAAAATTAAAGATTTAGAAAAATAAAATATTTTTAAGACATAATGCCCTAAGTCCTTTTGTCAATTACTGAATTTACAACTATATTTAGTGAGCCAGTGAAGAAAGACTGGAGACGGCTGATTTCAGTTGAGACAGACAAAAGTCACCACAGGCAGACAATCAGGCAATGCCATGTTGTTAGAAGTCAGTCTTGAAAACAAGTGTGAACCTAATTTGTCTCCTTGATGTCTGGCAGAAGTGGTACATCAAAGGATTATTGCACGGTCATCAACAACATGGAATTAGATGTCAAATGAAACTGGATTGGAATTCCTTATCTACAACTTATTGGTTCAGTGACCTTGGGCAAGTTACTTACCTTTCTAAGCCTCAATAATGGAGAGGATAATACATAAAGTCATCGCAAAATACTTAACAAAGTAGCTAGCATATAGTACGCACTCACTAAATGGCAGACATACTTAATTTTTTAAAATATTGATTGCTAAGAAAGCAGAAAGATGATATCCTTCCACTCTCAGTCTCCCAACCTGAAAACTAAATGACTTCTATTATTGACAAGAAGAAAAATAATCCTCTACACCCTGGTTATCAGCACTCGGAAATGAGAACACTGAGTATTCACAAAGAAATTGAGGAAGAGGTATGGGAAGAACTTCAAACCTGTTTGCTTCTTGAAGGATGAGTATTGCATGGAGTATGCCCATTTGGGGACATACTGTCAAATACAGTGCATGTCTTTTGGAATATGGACTGAGCTTTTATACTCACATGCAAAGAGTATGGACCAGCTCATCTTCAATGAAGATCTTGTCACTAAAACTGAGCATAGGAGACTTCAACTTTCACCATGACACAAAAAAAGGCAGTCAAAAAAATCCTCTGTCCCAAAAGCAAATATAAAGATGGACAATACACTAAAATGCAACCATCTCAGCACTCTGGAATTTGACCAAAGACATACAACAAACAGAGATGCATTTATTCCTGAAAACCACTTAAATTTGGATAAGAACAGCGCACGTCTCTGGAATTTTGCCTGGGGTAACTACCATCCCTCCTTCAGCTCTCAGCCCAGTAGGTGAACCAGAGTGGGTCAGGCTGTGAAAATAATATGCTTTCCTGATGCTGCCTCTACTGCTGCTGTTTCTGTTGCTGATACTGCTGTTGCTGCTGCAGAGAACTCACTTGATTTAGAGTGTTTTTAGTAAAAAAGGAGATCTTGGAGGTTGGACATGGTGGTTCATGCCCATAATCCCAGCACTTTGGAAGGCTGAGGCAGGAGAATCACTTGAGACTAGGAGTTCAAGACCAACCTGGGCAACATAGTGAGACTCTGTCTATACAAAAATTTTTAAAAATAGCTGGGTGTAGTAGTGCATGCCTGTAATCCCAGCTACTAAGAAAGCTAAGGCAGGAGGATTGCTTGAGAGCCTGGGAGATTGAGGCTATAGTGAGCTACGACTGAGCCACTGCACTCCAGCCTGGTGACAGAGAAAGACCCTATAAAAAAAAAAAAAGAAAAGAAAGGAACGAAGGAGAAAAGAAAAGAAAAGAAGATCTTGGTGGCAAGAGAAGGCCAGAGCTACAGTAGCCTGATGTAATTGGCTTCTTTGAGGCAAAATAATGGACTGGTAGACTAGCCAGAGTTTTAACAGGGAGTTGTGGAAAATGAGACATCTAAAGTGGACATGATAAACTCTTCAAATACCCTGGATTGACCAGAAGTTATGCTACTCACACATTCCTGGTTGACATAGCTGAATTGAGGTACATGAAAAGGAGATTAAAGAGAGCCCAGAAGAAAGTAAAAGCTGGTGCAGGCTTGAAAATGGCCTGAAGTTTCAATACACTCCCCTGGCCTACACACAGGTCTATCAACAGAGAATGGAAACTATACTGGCTCAAGGTGTTCAAATACAACCTCTGACCAATAGTTGGCTGAACAATAAACCATGTTGACACAGATTTGACTCCTAGGAAGCCAGGCTTAAAATAAAAACAAGAAAAAAGAAAACCGAGTAGAGGCATCTGGAGCCATACATTTCAGAGGAGACAGACTACAGATTCGGTCCAAGCAAGTTATTAAACAAACAATAATAAATCCCTCAGAGGAAAAAGTCACAATTCAGAGTTGCTAAAGCAGATACCTAAGATGTTTGGTATTCAACAAAAAGAAATTATGAGACATGCAAAGAAATAAGAAATTATGACTCATACTCAGGACAATAGCAGTCGATAGAAAACTGTGTCTGAGAGAATGCAGATATTGGATTCAGCAGAAAAAAGCTTGAAAGCAGTTCTTATAAATATGTTTAAAGAACTAAAGAAAACTTTATTTAAAGAATTAAAGGAAAATAGGATGGCAACGCTTCAGCAAAAAAGAGCATCTCAATAAAGAGATACATATTATAAATGAACCAAATAAAACTCTGGAGATGAAAAGTACAGTAACTGAAATGAACAATTCATTAGAGGGTTTCAACAGAAGATGTGACGTGGCAGAAAAATATGGAAACTTGAAGATAGATCAATAGAAATTATACAATCTGAAGAACAGAGAGAAAAAAAGATAGTAGAACAATGAAAAGAGCCTCAAAGAACTGTTGGTGTACAGTATTAAACACAGCAACGTATATGTAAAGGGAGCTTCAGAAGTAGAGGAGACAAAGAGACAGATAAAATTTGAAGACATGATGGGCAAAAAGTCCCGAAATTGAGAAAAACATTAACCTGCATATTCAGGAAGCTCAATACACCCCAAGTAAGACCAACACAAAAAGATCTACATGTAGAAACATTAGAGTCAGACTACTGGATGACAAACACAAGCAGAAAATCTTGAAAGCATCAAGAGAGAAATGCCTCATTTTGTACAGGTAAACCCAATGCAACTAATGACTAAACAATGGAGGCCAAAAAATAGTGGAATGTCAAACTCAAAAGTATTAAATTTATTGAATAGTACTCTTTCCATGTGTGAATTTTATGGCAGATAAACAATAATTCAACAAAGCTGTTTAAACAAAAACAACTGAAGAGTGAAAGATCATGGCACAGAAATACTTGAACCACGTATGAAATTATTCTGCCTCTCCCATTCTCTCCTTTTATTTCCTCTTTCCCTTTTTCGATTCCCCCTTTTTCTTTATCCCCCATCACCATCTTTTCCTTCTCTCAGGCAGTGCCATCTGTGGGAGCTATAATCCATGGAGATTGCTCAGGCCCAGAAAAATAGAGAGGCTCCAAACCCTATCTTTGAGTGATAGATATTCTCCCATCCAAGTACTAACCAGGCCTGACCCTGCTTAGCTTCTGAAATCAGGCATGTTTAGGGTGGTATGGCCATAGACTGAGCATTAGCTATTCTGAAATCAGCCTTCTTTGTGTTCAGATCATTCCCCTTTCTTTCTTAGAGAAAAATTTGTATTTCCATTGAGCAGTCTGACTTTATAAATCTTTACAAAAAAGCACAAAAGAGGCAAGTTGGATATCCAAAAGTACAATTTCAGGATGCCTAGCATTCAAAGACAGCTTAAGAAATTTACTTGGCTTTGGCTCCACAATTTGGCACAGCAGTAATTTTTATGTAAACCTAGATGCCTCAACATAATGGTCAACTGTTCACAGTATGCTCTTGTTATTTATGCTGATATTTTATATAGAAAAAACTTGATTTACTTCTGTGCATTAATTTGAAGCAAGTTTTGGAGAAAGAATTCCTTGAAAATCACCACACACTAAAGGCAGCCTCTTTCTGTAAGATTAGTCAGATACAGGGGAAATTGGGCAGCTTTTTAAAATTAACACTGAAAATGACAGATAGGGGCTAGCATCAGGTGGGAAAAGTTACACAATGTTCTTGGAGCCTGGTGATGTTACTGTACTGGCTAAGCTGGTACACGTAGTTGGTGCAGTATGCTACAAGGACATTCAAATTAAGCTGCTTTTCACAGTGCCGAAAGGACATAATGTGATGCAGGCTTCACAAAACAAACTTTTATCAAAAGTGAAATATCAATTATTAGAATTCGACCCAAGCCAGCAGCTTGATCTGGTGGGGAAATCTAAGGCAGCAGGCCCTGATAGCAAAGCCTTGGGCTGAAAATCAAGAATTCATTCTGGTTCTACTGCTAAGCAGTTAAATAACCTAAAACATGGCATTTACATTTTTTGGACCTCAGTTTTCTCATCTGTAAAATGAAGGCTTTAGACCATCTACCCTAGGTCCCCTTTCAAGCTTAACTAGAAATGAAGCATATAAAATAGTCACCAAATCCATCTCAATTTTGTTAATTTCTAATTCAGAAATCATTTTTTAAATGTTTGCCCAGTACTGGATGTTACCCTCCCTGAACAATCTGGCAGATGATGATCATGAGGGCTCCAAAGATACCAGGGAACAACTTGTTATAAAAATTTACCAAATTATTTGTATTATTAAGGAACTTTCACAGCCAAGTCGTAACTAGATATGAAAGAGCTTGAGATTAGCATCCATAAAAATGCCTTCTTCCAGACATCTTTTTGTGGGTGTAATCGTGTCTGGAATTTCATCATAAGATATTCAAAATATTCCACCCACTTTCCATGGAATTGTTAGAAGGTTTAGTCAGGTATGAAGCAGGGATCAATTTACCAACCTTTTCTACTCAGGTTATTCACCGCCTTTGTGCCTAACAAAAATGTACCCCCTTATGCTTCCAACATTTTTTTGGAATGAATTTTCCTAACCCAGAAGGAAACTGCAGAGTGCAAACACACAAAGGTAGAGGGTCTACCCAAAGATGTTCTATTTCACTTCCAACAGATAGTCAATATTGAGTGAAGATAAAGCAGACAAGAGATGAGGAGAAAATGAGAAAAAGAGCATAAATTTACAAATTGAGAATCTGGTCAGTCTGCTCCCACATTGAGTAATAATTTTACCATCAGATCCCTATTGCCTCCTATGCTCCCTGAGTCAAAGCTCCTATTTTTGTGTTTTTCTTCAGCAACTTACTGCTAAGAGATTTATGTTTTAAGCTCTCTATTTCCCTGAATCAATTGATAGAAATTATTTAATTTGCATTAGCTCTAGTCTAGTCCTGGGAACCTGTCCAGTAAAACAGGAACAGGGAAATTTGCATTTGGGCTCACCGATTTCTCACAATCTTATCAGCAGGTGAAAGAGAATCATCTTGCAAAATATACATTATCTTTAGATAGTCCTTGGTTATCAATAAACAAACTCTTCAAGGATTACATCTGACAATAAGCATCGTTTGCTTCACTTTACAGCTCCTTAGAGTAGCAAAGTTGCAACAAGCTAGTAAGAAAACAATGATTTATTTCGGCAAATAGTTATCTTCTTTCTCTAAACCATCTCTCTAATATCTCTACTAATTTTTTTCTACACAAATTCAATTATTAATAAATCAACAAGAAATAAATTCCTTTCATTAATCATTCCCACCAGCCTCCCAGACTCAATATCATTTTACTACTGTAGATTTTTATTGACTGTATTCATTCTCTCCAAGAATCAGGAATAAAGGTTCAACTGAAGATGCACAACAACTGGACATAATTCAGGGATGCTGTGCTTGAAACTTTTCATGGTCACACCTCCCCTCTTTGCCTGACCAAAGCTTACTTATATCACTTCTTATGGTGGGAAGGATAGACTGCCATCTGTGATTTTTAATGAAAGATGATCCCAAGCCATAAGACGCAGCTAACCCGTACCACAGCAGCTGGGCTCTGTCTCCAAAGAGAGTTATAGGAGAATCGTTGCATGCATAGCATTGCTTTGGAAGAATCTGATTAGATACAGTGTGGTAATCAAAAATGTGAACAAGCACAGTACAACTTCAGAAAGTGAGATTTACTATTCTCAGTTCCACATTCTTTCTAGATTACAAGTAGAAAGCCATTGTCTCTAACTTTCACAGAAGCAAATTATTTTACATTGTCTATCTAGAAGTAAATGTATGGAAGGAGAAAGATTTTATGGAGGTGTGAAAATTAAAGCCAAGTTTATTCCTCCATCACTGCCCGTAAAGGAGGGACAGAGTAGAAGGGGCCCTATACAGGTAGAATACATATTCTTTGTAAGAGCGTAAGTTCAGAAAGGAATAAGGGGAAAACTGAGATCTTGTGAGCCAGAAGAAGAAAAGCAACATGTCTAATGAATTTAACGAATTTAAGAGTAACTAAAGTTTTCCCACAATGTTCCTTGAAACAAAGCTCAAAAAGTCACACCGTTTTTGAAGATCACAGAAAAGGGGAAAAAAAAAAAAAACCCTGGCAAATGCAAGGATAGCAAATGAAGGAACCTACAGAACCCAGGAAATTGGTTGTGATTTGAGAATGCAAAACCCCTTGGCGCCAGATCTTTCCATTTGTTAAGAAATGTTAAAAATCTTACATGAAATTTCCTGACTTTTTAAAGGACATGTAGCCCAAAAAAGAAAAAAACAAAAAAACCTGTGTACCTTAGATTTAAACCATGAGCCACCAGTTTGCAACCCTCTCATTTCACAAAGTGAGTACACTAAGACTCAAGGAATTTAAACTCAGCGTCAAATAGTTACCTGTGGGCAAATCCTGATACCAATTCTGTGTTCTGTCCATGTCCTTCAGCAACTGGATTACCCTAAATATGTCAACAATATGGAAAAGAAAAAATAAAACTACAGGTGATAAGGACCCTTCGGTTTGCCCATATTAGCTACCCAATTTGTAGTTAATGCTGCTGAAGAAAAGAACCTAAGCCTTCCTAACAGGACTGGGCTACAAGAAGCAAGATGCTTACAATGTGCAGCCATGGATCTTTTCAGAGATATGCAGGGATACACATGCACTTCTCAGATTAGAATCTGACTCAAGGAGTGTTAAATCGTCTTCTTCTAGGATTGTGACACTTTCTCAAAATGACAAGCATGTTGACATAAGGCAATAAACACAACTGACCAGTACTTTTCTATGAAGATTTTACTCATTAATGCCTTGAAATAACAAACACTATTTTAAAACATTTAAAAATAACTCATACTGCAGTATTTACTTGTTCTTGTTGAGAACTGCAAACAAAAAAAAATAGACACTCATGGAGACTTGCCTGAGTGTACTATGTCTTTCAATAAAATCAAGACCAGTTCTCTAAGGTCACAGGGAAAATCCACAAAACTTTAACAAAACAAAATAATGCAAACTAAGAGGGATATTTCATGCCTTTAAAAAATGTTCTATGTAAGAACGTTACTGGGATATTGTGAATTGCATCTTACAAGAATATAGAATGCATTATGTATGCATAATAGATTTGCAATAAAGATGAAAACTGATATTGAACAACTTTCCCTTAAAGAAATCTTCAGCCATGGGCTCTAAGATCTGAGAATTTAAGTCTATGAATACAAATCAAAAATTTTCATGTGAAATGCAAATATTCCTTTTGCAAATAAGATCTGATACATGTAATACATAGATATTTAATATAGTTTTATAATAAAGTTGAATCAAAGCATGGCTTGGCACATTCACTGACTGAAATTCTTTCATCTAGCTAAGAAGAATTCCTTTACAGAAGAGTTGATTAACTTCTTTTCAAATGTTACTATCTAGGTGGCCTGTTTTCTGCGACTGCATAGTCTCTGAAGACTCTGGACGTATGAAATAAATCATACTTACCAAAGAACATACAACTAAATATCCTCTTATGTTATCAAAAGGAATCAAATTAGAACAGGAGCACATTGTAAACAGCTGGTCACATGATCAGACATTAAACTAGGAGGTCATTTTGTTAGGACGTAGGAGCTTTAAAAAGATCTAAGAACACAGGAAACTGAACCAATAACTAAATACTACCATGATCTCATGCTTCATTTTGGGAAGCAGTGTAGAGGCAATAAAGAGAATTTTAGGACTATTTTAGATACAAGTATGCTAGGATGGTGAGCTTGCTGTCTGCAAAGGAGCTAACTGCTCCCTTATAAATGTCAGAACCGACTTAAGAAGGATCTGGGCCAATATAACATCATCTCAAAAAATAACAGCTATTATTATAGATCACACTGCAAATGGTGTTTTGAATCATGCCACCCATACCAAATTAAGTTTGCAAAAGGTAAATTATGTAATTCCATAACACTTCAGTGGCATACAGGTTCTTAAAGACCCACTATTTACATAGGCAAGAAATGTTGGGCCACTATTTTTTTATTGTATTTCTTATAGTGAGAAATAATTTTGCTCTTCCAAATCTGCCATACTTTTTAAACGAACATAAAAATTCCAACCTTATAGCATTTGTCATCTCTCACATACACATTCCTTAAAGGCAGGAACAAGATTTATTCATCTTTATATTTCTTACCATCTAATGGTACTTTTCACATGTATATTTAAAACATGTTTATAAGTTGATATTCATGAAAACTCCCTTTCGTTTATCCACTCAATTTGCTATTCATTCAGATAATTCACATTTTTAAAGATTAAAATATAAAATTTGTGGTATTGCTTCATATGCTTTTTTTGATACACTTTTATCAGTTAAGTGTTTTTTAAACCAAGTTTTCTGCAATTCTATGAAGCATGTTTTCTCCCTTGACATTCCTAGATTTAGTGTTGCAATTAAGGGAAAATAAAATACTGGTTTAAATGCTGTTTTATAAAAGAAATATGGTCCTTAAATCTCTTCCCTACATGTAATGACATATAAGCGTTCCATCATCTCATGGAGAACTTACAAGGGTTGCAATACCAACCTCTTGTGTCATGAAATTTAATCTCCTAATGTCTGGCCAAGTTTAAATTGGAGCACATCCACTATGTTTTCATAATCCAGCAAGATGCAAGCAGGAGTTCTGGGACCATTTATCTCCTCCTTCTTAGTTACTGGGGGTCCCTTTCCCCCGTTACCCTGAGAAATATCCTTTGGCAAGGTCCTTAAGCCACTGCTGCTTTTGGATTTTCAGTTAGCAGCTTGAGCTGACAGCGTTAAATTCCGGCTGTGTTAGGGCAGAGACTGTGACCACTCTCTGAGACTCACACTTCTGCTGATTGCCTACCTCGTACATCTCCAGACCAATTTTCTAAGCAGCATATGGCACAGAGAGAGATTAGAGCTGGAAGGTAAAAGACCTAGCTTTTGATCCTAGCTGTCACTATTTTCAGTCAGATAGAGTCACCTTTCAAACGTATTTCTTCGTGAGTAAAATGAAGAGTTTGAATAAAAATGTTGTCTAAGGTACCTTCCAGAGTTGAAAAATCTATTGTTTCAATCTCTTAAGGCCATAATTTTCTCATCTATTAAATGGGAACACTGTACAGATTAAACTAGATAATAGAAATATTAAGGGCCAGGTGTGGTGGTTTATAGGGCCTGGTGGGGTGGCTCATGCCTGTAATCCCAACACTTTGGGAGGCTGAGGCGGGTGGATCACTTGAGGTCAGGAGTTCAAGACCAGCCTGGCCAACATGGTGAAACCCAATCTCTACTAAAAACACAAAAAATTAGCCAGGCATGGTGGTGGACACCTGTAATCCCAGCTACTTGGGAAGCTGAGGCAGGGGAATCACTTGAACCCGGGAGGCGGAGGTCATAGTGAGCCAAGACTATACCACTGCACTCCAGCCTGGGCAACAGAGTGAGATTCCGTCTCAAAAAAAGAAAGAAAGAAAGAAAGAAAGAAAGAAAGAAAGAAAGAAAGAAAGAAAGAAAGAGAGAGAGAGAGAGAGAGAGAAAGAGAGAGAGAGAGAGAGAGAGAAAGAAAGAAAGAAAGAAAGAAAGAAAGAAAGAAAGAAAGAAAGAAAGAGAAAGAGAAAGAAAAGAAAAGGAAAAAGAAAAAAGAAATATTAGGTCAGGGAATTTAGCTCTTGTCACTGCGATAGCCCAAGTGACCAGAACAGTGCCTGCCATGTTGTAGGCACCCAATAAATATTCGTGGAGTTATAAATATCAGTGGATGCTTTGACCAGGAGCAACATGAATATAATTCCTTCTAATGGCTGGCTACATGAGTGCTAACCACGGAGATGATCCAATAGTCTGCCTGTCTATTGAGCAGCACCAGCCACAACAGCTGTCCCACACTTTACATCTTGTCCACTTATCTCTGGTGCAATTTAACACCACGCCTATCTTGGAAATGTCCCATGGTCTTCGCCCCAAATCTCCTCACTATCTAGGCAGCAGTGTTAGAATTATAGGAATGGTCTGGATTACCCCATTTTCAGTATCGTGCACCCACTTTTTCAGTGATGCCGCCAACTGCTGAGAATGACTTTGGCAATGGAGGAACAAAGACACTTATTTTCAGATGGCTGCCTGGCAAAGTTTGTCAGATCTGCACCACCCCCATCACCCTCTTGGCATGAGGCACACATTGATCAAAAGTCCTGGATTATTTGAAGCAGATCCAATATCAAATTGTCTACTATGAGAAAGCATAAGTTAATTGTACTAATTTTTGCTTCCAGGTGTGTATCTTCTTCCTTCCCTATTTACAATTCTTATTTAGGAAATTCAAGATATCATTTTATTTCCCAAAGCATTTTCCCTAAAACCTAGTCCTCAGAAATGTTCTGTGAAGAGATACTTTTTGTGGAAAATCATTTGGGGAGGATATTGGATACATAATGAATATTACCATGTTAAAGATTTTGATAAGTCCTGCAGAGAATAAATTAACTTGTTTTTCTAGTGTTTCCCCAATCTTTTCACCCAGAAATATTTTTCTTTTCCAGGAACACTTACAAACACCCATGGAATGAAGGAACATGTTTTGAGAAATGCCCGTAAGTCAATTTTAATTGGGGGCAATGAAGGAAATACAACACAATTTATGAAAAAGAAACAATCTTAAAATTCATACTGATAAAGGCATTTTAACCCTAAAATTTACCTATGAATAAACTTCATAGTGAGGAGGCAGCTCTAGCTTTGATAAATGCTAGCATTAAACTATTGAAAGCCTGGGCCCCACTGAGGCATGCTTTCTTTAGAAGGGAACAGTCTGTAACCTCAGCTATTACAGCCAAATTTGAGGGTGTGGAGGGAGATGCATTTGATAGATTAAAACAGTAAACTGCAACAGAGAAAAGAGCTTCTGACCAATGAGGGAAAATCATCCAGGAGACATGCAGACAGACCATCTTCTTCCTGCCCACATAACTCCCTACAGATTCACTTTAGATGTGATCAAAAATTTTATTTTGTTTCGTTTAAAGTTTAGTTTAGAGCATGTATCCACATTGGAGGAAAACAAACATCCCAAATTTATCCCATTTGCTCCATTTGCACAAGAACAACAGAAAAAGTTTGAGTCAAAGATGGATGCAAATTGACAGAGGTCATGTGTGAAGTCAGAAATTATTTGTACTAGAGAATAATGTCCAAACAGGACTGATAACTTTATGGGCACACTGCCCCTGAGAGGTAGACATGGAGCCCGATACATACGGAGGGATGTTCACAGGTCTCTTGCCTGCTTAATACAACCATAAGTGGCTCTTGCCTTCTGATTTGACCAAGGGGAGCTCTATGGAGAATTAGGTAAACTGATTAGGTTAGCTGCCCTCTGTGGGTTGGGCATCAGGCACCCAGCCACCTATACTTTATTAACAGTTCTACAGCTAATCCTGAGGCAGCCAGAATTGAGTACCACTGCTCAGTTCTCACCCAGAAGATGCTTAATCTCCCTGGCAATGCAGAAAAAGAAAGCAGGAAAAGACAAGAGGCCAAAAATAGCCAAAGCCAGAGTCACAAGATTCTTGCTTCTGTGGCAGACTCTTCAGCTGTCAGGTGGGAACTCCCTATGTGACTTGGTAGTTGGTTGCAGGGGAGAACAGATCAGAACTAAAGAGCTGGAGACTGAAACTGACTTTATGTGAGACCAGTTTACAGAGTAGGGCTGACCATGGTGACAGTGAGCAGAGGGAAAACAAGAAGGCTTTTACAAGCCCCAAGAAGGCTTTTGTATAATAGTATAATACTATTCCTTGTAGCAAATCAACTGTAACCAAATGCCCAAAGACCAGTTTCTTAACGCCATGACATTTTAAGAAAAATATTTGTTTTGCAGAGTTCTTTGTTGCAACGTCTACCCGAAAGTTCCAACTGCATCTTCCCATCAGATGGCCACTAATAATACTAACATCTATTGAGCCTTCATCACATGCCAGGCAACATGCTAAACACTGTAAGTACAGTAGCTCATTTACTCTTCACCACAACCCAATGCAGTGAGTAAAGTTATCCTTCTTATACACAGAGAAAAGTGAAGGTTGGAGAAGTGAAGTAACTTACTCAAAGGTACAATACTAGCAAGCAAGCAATGGAGGCAGCATCAAGTTAGACCCTGTCGACCAAAGTTTCTGCTCTTAACCACTGTTTCTGACTGCCAGGATAGATGAAGTTTAATTACCTGCTACACTATCCCCAGAGTATGCATCTGTGTTCCGAGCAGAGACCAGGCCGACCTCTCCATCTTTCCTGCTGTGAAAGGATGCTACAACTAGGGACTCTCCTTATCCCACTGCTTCCTCAAGGCAGAATAGTGTTTCCCTGTGGGTCAAATATCTTCAGAAGTTACACATTCTGAGATGACCCAGCTTTCATGTTTTCTTGGATTTGTAAGCAGGACCCTTACACAGCATCACATGAAGGGTATGTCTGAGAAACACCAGTTCATCCGTGATGGATCCAGGTGTCATCTGCTAGGTGTCATCTGTCCTAGCTTTGTATCTGGTGGTGTTCATAGCTACATTTGTGATCAGCCTTGCTGCTCCCTCTAACAGGGTTCACTCTGTTCTGAATGGTGTGCTCTTTAACCTTCATATGTGGCATGTGTCTGATTGACGAGGGAGCCTATTGTCTGTAGACATTGAACACAAGTATGTCTTATAAGGAATAGTATATTCCTCTCTTCAATTGCCTTTGGCTAAATAATTGCAACAATTTCTAGAACAGATTGTGAGTTTCATTCCAAACAGGTAAATTATCATTTAATCAGTTCTGCTTAGTACAGCAATTTCCAGGTCTCCACGGTAGGCCACAGTTACAGCGCTTTGCTGATCTGGTTTCCACACACACAAAAGAATCTATTAAAAGAAAATTCTTTAGAACAGATGTGTTGACAAATCTCCGTCCACAAAGCAGTCAAGCTATTTAACAAAAATGTTAGTTCAGTATTTGTTCTATTTGTTGTAACTGTATGAGTTTGCTGAGTCTCAGCGGGGGTGGATGGAGGAAGTAGGGGGGAGAACAAGGAAAGAAGCATTAGCAGAGCCAGGTGAGGATGAAAGAAAGCAGCAATGGGGTGCTATAAGGGGGAGTCAAAGAGGGAGAGAAAGAGAAGACAGGGTGGGACAGTTGAAACCAAAGTTTCAGAGACAGTGCCAGAAAGCAGGAAAAAATATTCCATGACTTTTACCATTCTAGGCAATGCTAATCCCAACAGTCTTTCCTCTGATGCAGCAATCTTAAATCATCTTCCATCTCATACTTTCTCCTCCCCCTCTCTTAGGAAGAGAAAGCACTGGATTTTCAAGCCTGATATCTCTGAGTTTTCTTTGACTCCTCTCCTTTGTCATACCAGCATTGAGTCAACCACCAAGTTCCAATAACTCATCCAATTTGTTGTTGCTCAAATCTGTCCCTTTCTCCCCATTACTGTCATTAGCTCTCCAGCAGGCTTTTCCAGTCCCCCCCTACTGCCCTCAGGCATACCCCCTCTTCAATCCATTCTTCACTCAGCAGTCCAGAGAGTATTACTTAAAACCCAAAACATCACCTAATTGTATCCACACATAGTCTTTCTACTCCCACTCTTAATTCTTTCCTTCAGCACTCAACACCAACATGATGCTTAAATGCTCCCCCATGGCATTCCAAATAAACTTCCAATTTTTTAAATGGCAGACAAAACCATTCTATATTAGACTCTGTCTACACTTCCAGCTTCATCTTTTATCCCATCACTCTTACCAGTCTCAATGTGTATTCCAGCCAGCATCCTTAGCCCCTGGGTATTTTCTATCCTTATAGCTTTGTACATGCAGAGCCCTCTACACAGATTGTACCAGCACCCTCACCAACTCCTCTTCCTGTCCACTCTTCAATTCTTTTGCTCTGGTAGTGAAATTGGAAGCAAGGCAATTTTATATCATTTTAATGCAGTTATTCCAGCTGAATAATTCCCCAGATATATAAAAAATTTTAGATAGATAGATAGATAGATAGACAGACAGACAGACAGACAGACAGACAGACAGATAGATACCATGTACAGAGATATGGCACAGATTGAGCAGACTCTCCCACCTGCCTCATCCCTGAGCTGCCACAATCCTTTGGACTTGCCTCTCTTAGAGCCGTTGTCATTGTCTTTTGTCTTTGACAAGCCACAGTATTTTTTTTTAAATTTTATTATTATTATACTTTAAGTTTTAGGGTACATGTGCACAATGTGCAGGTTTGTTACATATGTATCCATGTGCCATGTTGGTGTGCTGGACCCAATAACTCGTCATTTAGCATTATGTATATCTCCTAATGCTATCCCTCCCCCTTCCCACCCACCCCACAACAGTCCCTGGTGTGCAATGTTCCCCTTCCTGTATCCATGTGTTCTCATTGTTCAATTCCCACCTATGAGTGAGAACATGCAGTGTTTGGTTTTTTGTCCTTGCGATAGTTTGCTGAGAATGATGGTTTCCAGCTTCATCCATGTCCCTACAAAGGACATGAACTCATCCTTTTTTATGGCTGCATAGTATTCCATGGTATATATGTGCCACATTTTCTCAATCCAGTCTATCATTGTTGGACATTTGGCTTGGTTCCAAGTCTTTGCTATTGTGAATAGTGCCGCAATAAACATACGTGTGCATGTGTCTTTATAGCAGCATGATTTATAATCCTTTGGGTATATACCCAGTAATGGGATGGCTGGGTCAAACGGTATTTGTAGTTCTAGATCCCTGAGGAATCGCCACACTGACTTCCACAATGGTTGAACTAGTTTACAGTCCCACCAACAGTGTAAAAATGTTCCTATTTCTCCACATCCTTTCCAGCACCTGTTGTTTCCTGACTTTTTAATGATGGCCATTCTAACTGGTGTGAGATGGTATCTCATTGTGGTTTTGATTTGCATTTCTCTGATGGCCAGTGATGATGAGCATTTTTTCATGTGTCTTTTGGCTGCATAAATGTCTTCTTTTGAGAAGTGTCTGTTCATGTCCTTTGCCCACTTTTTGATGGGGTTGTTTTTTTCTTGTAAATTTGTTTGAGTTCATTGTAGATTCTGGATATTAACCCTTTGTCAGATGAGTAGTTTGCAAATATTTTCTCCCATTCTGTAGGTTGCCCGTTCACTCTGATGGTAGTTTCTTTTGCTGTGCAGAAGCTCTTTAGTTCAATTAGATCCCATTTGTCAATTTTGGCTTTTGTTGCCATGGCTTTTGGTGTTTTAGACATGAAGTCCTTGCCCATGCCTATGTCCTGAATGGTATTGCCTAGGTTTTCTTCTAGGGTTTCTATGGTTTTAGGTCTAACATGTAAGTCTTTAATCCATCTTGAATTAATTTTTGTATAAGGTGTAAGGAAGGGATCCAGTTTCAGCTTTCTACATATGGCTAGCCAGTTTTCCCGGCACCATTTATTAAATAGGGAATCCTTTCCCCATTGCTTGTTTTTGTCAGGTTTGTCAAAGATCAGATAGTTGTAGATATGCGGCATTATTTCTGAGGGCTCTGTTCTGTTCCATTGGTCTATATCTCTGTTTTGGTACCAGTGCCATGCTGTTTTGGTTACTGTAGACTTGTAGTATAGTTTGAAGTCAGGTAGTGTGATGCCTCCAGCTTTGTTCTTTTGGCTTAGGACTGACTTGGCAATATGGGCTCTTTTTCGGTTCCATATGAACTTTCAAGTAGTTTTTTCCAATTCTGTGAAGAAAGTCACTGGTAGCTTGATGGGGATGGCATTGAATCTATAAATTACCTTGGGCAGTATGGCCATTTTCACGATATTGATTCTTCCTACCCATGAGCATGGAATGTTCTTCCATTTGTTTGTATCCTCTTTTATTTCATTAAGCAGTGGTTTGTAGTTCTCCTTGAAGAGGTCCTTCACATCCCTTGTAAGTTGGATTCCTAGGTATTTTATTCTCTTTAAAGCAATTGTGAATGGGAGTTCACTCATGATTTGGCTCTCTGTTTGTCTGTTATTGCTGTATAAGAATGCTTGTGATTTTTGCACATTGATTTTGTATCCTGAGACTTTGCTGAAGTTGCTTATCAGCTTAAGGAGATTTTAGGCTGAGACGATGGGGTTTTCTAGAAATACAATCATGTCATCTGCAAACAGGGACAATTTGACTTCCTCTTTTCCTAATTGAATGCCCTTTATTTCCTTCTCCTGCCTAATTGCCCTGGCCAGAACTTCCAACACTATGTTGAATAGGAGTGGTGAGAGAGGGCATCCTTGTCTTGTGCCAGTTTTCAAGGGGAATGCTTCCAGTTTTTGTCCATTCAGTATGATATTGGCTGTGGGTTTGTCAAAGATAGCTCTCATTATTTTGAGATACGTCCCATCAATACCTAATTTATTGAGAGTTTTTAGCATGAAGGGTTGTTTAATTTTGTCAAAGGCCTTTTCTGCATCTATTGAGATAATCATGTGGTTTTTGTCTTTGGTTCTGTTTATATGCTGGATTACGTTTATTGATTTTCATATGTTGAACCAGCCTTGCATCCCAGGGATGAAGCCCACTTGATCATGGTAAGCCACAGGCTTTTAATCACCAGAAGTTTCTAATCTCTTCAGGAGCAATAACTCTTTCAGGACATTTTCAACATCAGCTGAACGCTCCCCCACACAATAGCTATTGCTTCTTAGATGGAAAAAATTCTTACCCACACCAAAACTTTCAATGTTAAGAAATTATTATTTGCAAAGAGTGCATGCCAAAGCAAGGAGGGTAGAAAGTAAACTTTCCATACCCTTCAGTAATCGATTTTTACCTAAACACAATTTGAATTTAACAAAATCATCTAATCTCAAACAAGCAAAAGCTGAATGAACTCATCCCTACTAGACCAGCCTTACAAGAACTGCTCAAGGGATTTCTGCATGTGAAAGCAAAAAGATAATAATCATCATAAAAACAGGTAAAATGATAAAACTCACTTATAAAATAGAAATATAAAGGAGAAAGTAAAGAATCAAATCTTATCACTACAAAAATCTCACCAAACTACAATGATTAATAATGACAGAGGAAGAAAGGAACAAAGGATATAGAAAACAACCAGAAAACAATTAACAAAATGACAGGAGTAAGTCCCCACCTGTCAATAAACTTGAATATAAACAGATTAAATTTTCCACTTGAAGGATAGCTTTTAAGATAAATTCCCCACCAGCTGAATGAAAGATAACATGACACAACTATATGCTGCCTACAAGGAACTGACTTCACCTGTAAAGACACATGTACAATTGACCCTTGAACAACACAAAGGTTAGAGGCACCAACCCCCATGCAGTCAAAAATTCCCATATAATTTTTGACTCTAAAAAACTTAACTACCAATAGCCTATTGTTGCATGGAAGCCTTACTGATCACATAAACAGTCCATTAAAACATATTTTATATGTTATATGTATTATATACTTACAATAATGTAAGCTAGAGAACAGAAAATTTTATTAAGGAAATAATGAGAGAAGAGAAGATATATTTACTATCCACTAAGTAGAAGTGAATCATCATAAACATCTTTATCCTTGTCTTCACATTGAGTAGTCTTGACAGGAGGAGGAAGAAGAGAGATTGGTTTTGTGGTCTCAGAGGTGGCAGAGCCAGAAGTGGTAGAGAAGGTGGAAGAGGAGACAGGAGGGTTACACTCAGTGTAACTTTTATTGAAAAAACTATTACATGTAAGTGAACCCATGTGGGTTCAAACCCGTTATTCAAGGGTCAACTGTAGACTGAAAGTGGAGGGATGGAAAAAGACATTCCATGTGAACAGAAACCAAAAGCAAGCAAGAGTAGCTATACTTAAATCAGATAAAACAAACTTTAAGTCAAAAAGTGTAAAAAGAGATAAAGAAGGTTATTATATAATGATAAAGGGGTCCATTTAGCAAGAGGATATAACAACTATAAACATATATGTACCCAACACCAGAGCACTCAGAGATGTAAAGCAAATATTATTACATCTAAAGGGAGAGATAGACTGCAAAACAATAATAGTTGGGGACCCCACTCTCAGCATTAGACAGATCATCTAGACAGAAAATCAACAAGGAAACATTGAATTTAAACTTCTTTAGACCAAATGGTCCTAACAGACATTTACAGAACATTTTATCTAACAGCTGCAGAATACACTTTTTGTTTTCATCAGCACATGGAACATTCTCCAGGATAGGACACATGTTAGGCCACAAGCCAAGTCTCAACTAATTTAAATGAATTGAAATTATATCAAATATCTTTTCTGACCACAATGGAATAAAACTAGAAACCAATAATAAGAGGAACTTTTGAAAGTGTACAAATACATGGAAATTAAACAACATGTTCCTGAGTGACCAATAAGTCAGTAAGAAATTAGGAAGAAAAGTTAAAAATGTCTTGATACAAATAAAAATAGAAACACAGCCAGGAGCGGTGGCCCACGCCTGTAATCCCAGCACTTTTGGAGGCCGAGGTGGGTGGATCACGAGGTCAGGAGATGGAGACCATCCTGGCTAACATGGTGAAACCCTGTCTCTGCTAAAAATACAAAAAATTAGCCAGGCATGGTGGCGGGCATCTATAGTCCCAGCTACTCAGGAGGCTGAGGCAGGAGAATGGCATGAACCCGGGAGGCAGAGCTTGCAGTGAGCCGAGATTGAGCCACTGCACTCCAGCCTGGGCGACAAAGTGAGACTCCGTCTCAAAAAAAAACACACACACAAAAAATAGAAACACAACATACCAAAACCTAGGGGATACAGCAAAAGCAATAGTAAGAGAGAAGTTCACAGCAACAGACACCTACTTCAAAAATGTAGAAAGATTTCAAATAAGCATCCTAATGATGTACCTGAAGAAACTAGAAAAATAAGAACAAACCAAACTCAAAATTAGTGGAATGAAAGAAATAATAAAGATGACAGCAGAAGTAAATAAAACTAGGTCTAAAAAATATATAAAACAAGAAAGTGAAGTTTGTTTTTTGGAAAGATAAATAAAATCGACAAACCATTAGCTAGACTAACCAAGAAAAAGAGAGAAAAGACACAAATAAATAAAATAATAAATAAGGAGACATTACTACTGATACCACAGAAATACAAAGTCTCATTAGAGACTGTTATGAACAACTGTATGCCAACAAATTAGATACCTAATAAAAATGGTTAAATGCCCGGGCACATGTAACCTACCAACATTGAACCAGCAAGAAACAGAAAACCTGAATAGACCTATTGTGAGTAATGAGATTGAATTAGTAATAAAAAAGTCTTCCATCAAAGAAAAGTCCAGGACCTGATGGCTTCACTGCTAAATTCTACCAAACATTTAAAGAATTATTACCAATTCTGAAACTCTTCCAGAAAATGGAAGACAAGGGAATTCTTTGAAACTCATTCTATGATGCCAGCATAACCCTGATACCAAAACCAGATGGCAGCAAAACAAAATGAAAAAAGCTAGGCTGGGCGCGGTGGCTCAAGCCTGTAATCCCAGCACTTTGGGAGGCCAAGGCGGGCAGATCACGAGGTCAGGAGATCGAGACCATCCTGGCTAACACGGTGAAACCCTGTCTCTACTAAAAAAATACAAAAAATTAGCCGGGCGTGTTGGCAGGCGCCTGTAGTCCCAGCTACTCGGGAGGCTGAGGCAGGAGAATGGCGTGAACCCGGCAGGCGGAGCTTGCAGTAAGCCGAGATCGCGCCACTGCACTCCAGCCTGGGGGACAGAGAAAGACTCTGTCTCAAAAAAAAAAAAAAAGAAAAGAAAAAAAGAAAAAAGCTATAGGCCAATATCCCTGATTAACACGGACATAAAAGTCCTCAACAAAATACTAGCAAATTTAACCAAGCAGCACATTAAAAAGATTATTCATCATTATCAAATGGGATTTAACAGACATTTACAGCACATTTGATGCAAGAATGGTTCAACATATGCAAATCAATAAACATGATATATTACATCAACAGAATGAAGGACAAAACTCATATGATCATCTCAATAGACACAGAAAAAGCATTTTATAAAATATAAAATCCCTTCATGATAAAAATCCTCAACAAACTAGGTATAGAACAGCCATACCTCAACACAATTAAGGTCATATGTGACAATCCCACAGATACTATTATACTAAAAATTATATTAAACTAACAGTATACTTAAAAGCTTTCACCTTTTCCCCTAAGAACTGAAAGAAGACAAAGATATTTACTCTCACCACCGTTATTCAGCATAGTTTTGGAATTCCTAGACAGAGCAATTAGGCAAGAGAAAGAAATAAAGGGCATTCAAATTGGAAAAGGGGAAGTCAGTTGTCCCCGTTTACAGATGACATGATCTTATATATAAAAAACCCTAAAAGGTTCACCAAAAAACTCTTAGAACTAATAAGCAGATTCAGTAAACTTGCAGAATATGAAATCAACATACAAAAATCAGTCATGTTTTTATGTACCAACAGTGAACTAACAGAAAAAGAAATCCAGAAAGCAATCCCATTTATAATAGTTACAAAAAATAATAAAATACCTAGGAATAAAGTTAATCAAGAAGATGAATGATCTCTACAAAGGAAACTATAAAATACTGATAACAGAAATTAGAGAGGTCACCAAAAAATGGAAAAACATCTATATTCATAAATTAGAAGAATTAATATTGAGAAAATGATCATACTACCAAAAGCAATCAACAGAGTCAATGCAATGCCTATCAAAATACCAATGACATCCTTGAAGAAATAGAAAAAAAATGTTAAAATTCATAGGGAGCCAAAGATGACCCCAAATAGCCAAGGTAAAGCAGAGCAAAAATGACAAAACTGGAGGCATCACACTACTGAACTTTCAAATATACTACGAAGCTACAGTAACCAAAGCAGCATGGTGCTGGCATAAAAACAAACACATAGACCAATGAAACAGAATAGAGAACCCAGAGATAAATCCATGTATTTAAGACCAAGTGATTTTTGACTGGGCACGGTGGCTCATATCTGTATCTCAGCACTTTGGAAGGCCTAGACAGGCAGATCACTTGAGGTCAGGAGTTCAAGACCAGCCTGGCTAACATGGCAACACCCTGTCTCTACTAAAAATACAAAAATTAGCCAAGCATGGTGGTGCACACCTGTAGTCCCACTATTTGGGAGGCTGAGGCAGGAGAATCACTTGAACCCAGGAGGCAGACGTTACAGTGAGCCGAGATCACACCACTGCACTCCAGCCTGGGTGACAGAGTGAGACTCCATCTCAAATAATGAAAAAATAAGTAAATATATAAAACCAGTGATTTTCAACAAAGGTGTTAAGAACATTCAGTGGGGAAAGGACCGTCTCTTCAACAAATGGTGCCGAGAAAACTGCATATCCATTGGCAGAAAAATGAAAATAGATCCCTATCTCTCACCATATACAAAAATTAAATCAAAATGGATTAAAGACTTAAATGCGAGACCTGAAACTATAAAACTGCTGGAAGAAAATATTGGGGAAACACTTCAGGACATTGGTCTGGGCAACATCTGTTGGATAAGACCTCAAAAGCATAAACAACAAAAGTAAAAATAGACAAATGGGTATTGACTGGGCGCAGTGGCTCAGGCCTGTAATCCCAGCACTTTGGGAAGCTGAGGCAGGCAGATCACTTGAGGTCAGGAGTTTGAGGCCAGCCTGGTCAGCCTGGTGAACTTCACCTCTACTAAAAATCAAAAAAATTAGCGGAGCATAGTGGCACACGCCTGTAATCCCAGATACTTGGGAGGCTGAGGCAGGAGAATCACTTGAACCCGGGGGGTGGAGGTTGCAGTGAGCTGAGATCATGCCATTGCACTCCAGCCTGGGCAATGGAATGAGACTCTGTCTCAAAAAAAAAAAAAAAAAAAAAAAAAGAAAAGAAAAGAAAGAAAGAAAGAAGACAAATGGGATCACTCAAACTAAAATGCTTCTGCACAGCAAAGAAAACAATATACAGAGTGAGTAAACAGAATGGGAGGAAATATTTGCAAAATATCCATCCAACATGGGATAAACAACCAGAAAATATAAGAAACTCAAACAACTCAACTGCAAAAAAAAAAAAAAGAGTCTGATTAAAAAGTGGGCAAATGATCTGAATAGACATTTCTCAAAGAAGACATATACATAGTCAACAGGCACATGAGAAAAGTGCTCAACATCACACATGATCAGGGAAACGCAAAAAAAACCACAATGGGGTATCATCATCTCATCCCAGTTAAAATGGCTATCAAAAAGATAAAAAAATAACAGATGCTAGCAAGGATGCGGAGAAAGAGGAATGCTAGTATACTACTGGTAGGAATGTAAATTAGTAAGAACACTATCGAAAATAGTATGGAGATTCCTCAAAAAACTAAAATAATAAATCTAGCACAAGCTTCAGCTATCCCACTGCTGGATATATACCCAAAAGAAAAGAAATCAGAATATTGAAGAGGTATCTTCAGGCTTATGTTTATTGTAGCACTATTCACAATAGCCAAGATATAGAATCAACCTATGTGTCCATCAACAGATAAATGGATAAAGAAAATGTGGTACATATGATGGAATACTATTCAGCCATAAATAAGAATGAAATTGTGTCATTAACAGCAACATGGAAGGAACTGGAAATCTTATGTTAAGGGAAATTAGCCAGGCACAAGAAGACAAATCTCATATGTTGTCACTCATATGTGGGAGCTAAAAACATTGATACCAGCCAGGCGCGGTGGCTCACGCTTGTAATCCCAGCACTTTGGGAGGCTGAGCGGCGATCAGAGTAGGAGATGAGACATGTGAAACCCGTCTATAAAAAAAAAAAATAGCGGGGTGGGGGGCTGTAGCCAGCTACGGAGAGGCTGAGGCAGGAGAATGGGTGAACCGGGAGGCGGAGCTTGCAGTGAGCGAGATGCGCACTGCACTCCAGCTGGCAAAGAGACTCTCAAAAAAAAAAAACATTGATACATGGAGGTAAAAAGTAAAATGATGGGTACCAGAGACTGGGAAGGGTAAAGAGGCAGTGAGGAGAGGTTAGTTAATGGGTACAAAAATACAGTTAGCTACTCGGGAGGCTGGGGCAGGAGAATGGTGTGAACCCGGGAGGCGGAGCTTGCTGTGAGCCGAAATTGCGCCACTGCAGTCCGGCCTGGGGGCCTAGGCAAAAGAGTGAGACTCCATCTCAAAAAAAAAAAAAAAAAATACAGTTAGGTGGAGTAAGTCCTACTATTCAGTAGCTCAGTAGGGTGATGGTAGTTAATGATAAATGATTATGTATTTCAAAATAGCAGAAGAGAAAATTTAAACTGTTACCAACACAAAGAAATGATAAACGTTTGAGGTGATGGATATCCTAATTACCCTGATTTGATTATTACACATTGTGTGTGTACCAAAATATCACATGTACCCCATAAAAATATGCAAGTTATTATGTATTAATAAAAAAGCTGAGTAGCCCATCTGATCGATTAAAATGGAATTTTTACCTGCAAATATGAAGAAGGATTTTTTAAAACATTGTATAGTATCTGAATAGTTCTCTTTGATGGTACCTTATCTGGAATTTAATCACAGTGTTTATTGATGTTTCCATAAATATATCTGTATTGAAGCACAGTTCATTTTCTGGACCACAGAGCTCTAATTTCACCCACCCCAGAGAATACTCATCATTTTCATCCAATTCCTTGACTTCACAGGAGGTCTTCCTTCCTCTTCAGTGTGAGAAATGAACCATTTTCCATCACTTAAGCTCACAGTAGCTGCTATAGTAGAAGTCCTTTGCACAAGAGAGAACGATTCATTAGGCACTCAGCAATACTACACTAAGTACCATGAGGAGAAATTAAGGACCTAGATAAAGACCCTGCCATTGAGGAATATCCATTTTTAGATGCGAATAGTCAGCAACTTTGAAGAAGCTGCTGTTAGTGCTCCCTAATCTTCCCAGTCTATAAACTTCTTTTCTCTGTTTGCTTTTTCTTTCCTTTTTCTGCTTTACTGGCCTTAGGCCTGACATTAACACTCCCAGGTACTCAAATTCCCAGAGTGATACCAAACTTTTCTCTTGCTTCTTCCTTCAACTTCTACGGCTCCCAGCTCCAGGGTCAGAGTCCCAGCACCCCCACCCTGCTAGTGAGAAATTCTTCTGTAAAGTATTTAACTTCTCTGCACTACAACTTCTATTATTGGAAGTCACATCTGCCTGTTACAGAAAATAAAATCTGGAAAAATCTGGAACAATCTTACAAAAGTTCACTATATCAGATAAGATAATGAATATAAAAATATGCTAACACCATAAAGTGCTACACAAATCTTATCATGATGACATTTATAATTTTTTCAGTGAAAAGATAAGAAGTAAGCCTATGATGCCACCTGGACCAAAATAGCTCATTTGACCTTCATTTATAACTCTGCCCAAATTTTAAGAATATATATGATGGATAGGTGAGAGTAGATAAGGTGAGTGGGTGGGACTGGTGCAGAGGGGATTAAAGATGGGGGAAGGGTAAATTCTGTGACAAAAGACAGGGATTTCCACATAATCTCTTTGGGAAGCACTGCTCCCATTGGCTCTAAGGACTATAGTAATAACAGTGTTGATACTATATAGGTAGTATTTATTAAGCGATTTGCTAGGCACCAGGCACTCTTTTAAGAGTTTTATATGTATTCACCTTCTATCCTCCCAACAAAACTGTGAGAAAGGAACTGTTATTACTCTCATTTTACAGAGAGAGAAACTGAGGCACATGAGGTTACATAACTCAGCATCTGAGACTGGAGCCCACAATTTTGACCAGCATGCTCTATTGCCTTTCAGTACAGTACTGTGCACTTAAGCACATGGATTTATAGCCCCAAACTGCTAGGGTTGAAGTCTGTGCACCACTTACAATTACCCTCAGATTAATGAGAGAGTAAGTATCAGGTGCATGATAAGTACACAGTAGATGTTAGCTAGCAACACATTGGCTCAATTTGCTTTTGTTTGCTCCTCAAATAATGAACTGGCTCTTTTGATTGTCCCAAAGCAAAGCCATTTTTGAAGGCAACATATTTAAAATAAAACGCCAAGTGGAAACTCACACAGATGCACAGTGAACCAGCTGAACTAACATCATTAAATGTGTTATACTCAGACCCTCCCCAGCTTTACAGTGGAATGGGGCAGCATTCACTTGCCATTTGTGCAATGCTAAGATGGTCCGCTGTGAATAGAATTAATTGAATTTTTTGTCCCCAAATCAATCCATACAGGGTAAAGCAGACACAGCCTAAGGTCTGTCTCTCTAAACAGATAAGGTGAATGAGGGAGCAAGGCAATTTGAGATAATTTTAATGTAACTAGTCCAGTTGAATAATTTAAGCTAAAGCTCCCTGTTTAGCTTTAATGAAGGTTTTTAAAAATGAAATAATTTGGATAATTGTCCCAGATTTCCATTTCACTTTGTGTGTATCGACAAAGCTTAAACTTGCAACTGAGAAACTTGTTTTTAAAAAGGACTGGAACTTAGCTATCTGTTTAAATAGAAGGGAGAATCTTCTGCAGCCTATACTTATCTGATCAGGACTATCCTTAGGTAATCTTCTTTCACGAGTCCTCTGTCAGTACTTCCCCTCTAGTCTCTCTTCTGATAGAAAAGATATGATCAATTATTTCATATTAGGGTGTGAGTTACACAGTATGTTATACCTCCCTGGAGTATTTGCAATTCAGAAAAGAGCCACTATATGAGGAAAAAGCTCAACAGAAAGCAATGAATCATTATCAGTGGCATTTCAACTATCCACAGTAGGCCTGTATCTTTGAGCAGGGAAACTTCCCAGCTTCCTGTCAAATCCACAGGCACCTATTTACACTCTATCCATCGAAAACACTTCAAAATTATTGGCATTTTAAGAGTCAGAAATAGTCCATCATGATATTATAAAAAACAAAGCAATACAAACCTTCATTAATGGAAAATAACAGACAATATAATTATGTATTCAATATACCAAAAAGCTATGAAATAACAAAAAGCACTTTCCCACTAAAAATGTAGATGTCTCCTATGCCTTAACACAGTATGGAAGCTACAGGAGATATTATTTTCAAACATAATGACACATAAGCATTTTAAAAGCCCTGCAGGTAAGTCTGACCATGATATTTGGCACCAGACACGTAATTTTTTTAGATATGAGACAGGGAAGTGTAGACAAGCACATTTGTCACACAGCAGAGGCACTGACTCATTAAATAATACGTGTTTTCAGAGGAAGTTAAACGGTCAGAGTATGTGTGAGGTAGCTGTGTCTCTGCATGAACATAATATGTATGCATTTGCACACACAAAAAAGAAAAACACTTCCAACTAAGCTGTAGAGACATGATGCAATGTTTTAAATTTTTACCAGTTTTTCTTAATCACTATTCAACACCATGATGATCTTTGCAAAAATTGTTTTAATGTGCCTAGACGCGTCTTTGTATAGTCATATCTTAAATCCAGAATTCAGAACAATTGCATTATGCAAGGATTTTGACCACTCTCATCATTAGAACTCATCATTTTGCCTTCAATAGCAAAATTTCATTGTGTATGTATTATTGGACATAGCACAATACTATATAGTATTTCAGTTCATGAAATACTATGTGTAAGAGCATTATTTTAATTGTGAAAAAATACACATGATGTAAAATTTACCATCTTAGCCCTTTTAAGTGTACTGGTCAGTATTAAGTATATTCGCATTGTTGTGCAATCAATCTTCAGAACTTTTCATCTTGCAAAACTGAAACTCTGTAGCCATTAAACAACAACCCCTCGTTTTTCCCTCCCTACAATGCCTGAAAACAACCACTCGATTTTCTGTTTCCATGAATTTGATTACTCTAGATACTTCATACAAGTGGAATTATACAGTATTTTCCTGTTTGTGACAGGCTTGTGTCACTTAGCCTAATGTCCTCAAGGTTCATCTATGTTATAGTGTGTGTCAGAATTCCTTCCATTTTCAGGCTGAACAGTAGTCCATTGTATGCATATGCTACATTTTGCTTATCCTTTCATCTGTCAATGAATACTTGAGTTGCTTTCACTTTTTGGCTATTGTGAATAATGCTGCTATGAACATGGTGTACAGATTATCTCTTTGAGACCCTGCTCTTAATTCTTTTGGATACATACTCAGAGGTGAAATTGCTGGATCATATGGTGATTCTATTTTTCATATTTTGAGGAACTGCCATACTTTTTTCATACCAGCTGCATCATTTTACATTCCCATCAACCGTGCACCCAGCTTCCAATTTTGTCCACACCCTCACCGACACTCGTCATTTTCTATTAACAAGTGTTGATAGTAGCCATCTTGATGGGTATGAGGAAGAATAATTTTTAAAACACTTTTTTCTAAAGTCAAAGTCAAAGATTATTCTCTGATTGCACTCAGTGCTGTGTTTTGTTGTTTAAGAAAGTATTTGGGTTGGGTGCAATGGCTCACGCCTGTAATGCCAGCACTTTGGGAGGCTGAGGCAGGCGGATGATCTGAGGTCAGGAGTTCGAGACTAGCCTGGCCAACATGGTGAAACCCTGTCTCTATTAAAAATAAAAAAATTAGATGGGCACGGTGGTGTACACCTGTAATCCCAGCTACTCAAGAGGCTGAGGCAGGAGAATCACTTTAACCAGGGAGGCAAGTTGCAGTGACCCCAGATTGCACCACTGCACTCCAGCCTGGGCAACAAGAGCAAAACTCCAACCCAAAAAACAAAAAAAAAGTATTTGGAAGCAGACATACATGGATTTAAATTACAACTCCACTATGTTCTAGTTTCTTCTCCAGTGATATAGGAATATTTATACCTTCCTTTAAAATTATTCTAAATACTAAAATAATATAAATAAAACACTTGGCACAGCAGCTAGCATATTGTAAGTGCTCAAAAAATGGTAGTTGTACTGATATTGAAATAAGAAGACTTATGATACCTACTCATAAGAAACTTATCATCTTGTTGAGAAGAGACCACTAACTTACATGAGACATCTAAATAATGAAAGTGAACTCTGGGGCATTCAGAATGTGTTGGCGACATTTCATAAAGACATAAATCAACCTATAGAGTTCAAAGCACTTAATGTTCATGAAACTCTTGGAGAGGATGAAGGAAAAAAAGCTTCTTCCATCCCCTCCTCCTTCATCTCCATGATTTTTTTTACCTCTAGGTTCACTCCCCCATCCAAGAGAGATCCAAGTTGACTTTGTCATTCACTCATTGTACCTCCATATAAAGAGTTAAACAGGGAGTCAGTGGGTGGCAACTCCAGTTGGCAGGACCTGGAGACACAGATATGGCATTAAGGAAGGAAACCTGAGATGATAGAGAAGTTTTAAGGAGTTAGGCAGAAGGCAATAAGTAAAGGTCTAGGAGAAGAAGTGCTTAGGTCTGCTATCAAGTATCAAGTCTTCAGCCACAAAAGTTAGGAGACCAGGGATAAGACTCTAGAAATTATATGTATTCTACAGCAACTGCTGTATCAGGCAGATTATCAAGGTAGGCCCAGAGCTATGTTTTGAATAATTTCTCCAAAACTCATATTGACATTTAATTGCCATTGTAACAACATGAAAAAGTGAGATATTTAAGTAGGTCATGAGGGCTCTGCCTTCATGAATAGACCAATGTCATTATCTCTGGAGTAGTTATTGAGATCGTGCGTTCTTGATCAAAAGGATGAGTTCAGTCCTATTTTTTCTGTCTGTCCTTCATGATCACTTGCCTTTCCACCATGTTATGGTACAACACAGAATCACTTGCAAGATGCCAGCATCATGCTCTTAGGCTTCCCAGCCTCCAAAACTGTGAGCCAAATAAATTTCTATTCATTATAAAACCACCCAGTCTGTGGAATTCTGGAATTCTGCAGAAAACAGACTATGACAGAAAATTGGTACCATAGAAGGGTTGTTGCTGTAACAAATATCAAAATTGTAGAAGAGGCTTTGGAACTGGTAGATGGCTGGAGACAGGAAGAATTTGGAGGCACAGGCTAGAAAAAGCCTTGACTGCTATGAGTGGAGCATTAAGGGCCATTCTGGTTAAGGGCTTGGAAGAAGAGAAACACTGGAGGGAAAGTCTGAAACTTCTTAGAGATTACTTAAGTGGTCATAATCAGAATGTTGATAGAAATATAGAAGGCAAAGTTCATTGGATCAAGTCTAAGACAGAAATAAAAAACAAAGTACTGGAGTAAGGGCCATCCTTGTTATACAGTTGCAAAGAACTTGACAGAGCTGTGTTTGTGTCCTACGGCTTTATGGATTGCAGAACTTTAGAGTATTAAACTAGGATATCTGATGGAAGAAATAATCTAAGAAACACAGCATTTAATCTGCAGCATAGTTACTTTTAACCACATACAATGAGATGCAAGAGCAAAGAGATGCCCTAAAGAGAGAATTTACAATTAAAAGAGAAGCAGAATTGAAAGATTTGGAAAATTTCATCCTGGCCATGTAAAGAATGAAAGAGTATGTTCAGGAGAGAACACCAAGGACCAGCCAAGTGACAGTTTGCTAAAGGGATTAACATGAATAGAAGGGATTCAGGTGCTGTTCATTAAAACAATGGGAGAGAGATTCTGAAAGCATTTCAGAGATCTTCAAGGCTGCCCAGGGCTGCCTCAGGTCTCTGCTCCCTGTATTCTGGTGTAGTGCCCCTCAGCTACCCCAGCCATGGCTTAAACAGACTCAGGTGAAGCTCAGTCCACTGCTCCAGAAGGTGCAAGCGGCAAGCCTTGGCAGCATCCGCATGGTATGATGTCTGTAGGCTCACAGAATATGAAAGCTGTGTGGGCCATACCTACCTTTACCTAGATTTCAAAGGATGCCATGTACCGTCAGGGAACCCAGGCAGAGGCTTGTCACAGGAGCGGAGCCACCTTAGAGAGTCCCCACTAAGGCAATGATTAATGGAGCTGTGGGAGAGAGGTCACCTCAGAGACCCCAGAACTCTAGGGCCAGCAGCATGCAACACTAGTGTAGAAAAGCTACAGGCACAAGATTCCAACCCATGACAGCTACTGGGTGGACTAAGCCCAACAAGGCATAAAGGGCAGTGTTGCCTGAGGCCTTGGAAGCCCAGCCCCCACACTAATGTGTCCAAGATGTGAAACAGCCAACCGAGAATATCGTCCAGCTTTCAGAGTTAATGTTGTTCATGCTATTGGGTTTTGGACTTACTTGGGACCAGTTACCCCTTTTTGCTTCCCTATTTCTCCCTTTTGGCATGGGAATGTCTATCCTATTCCGGTCCCATCATTATATTTTAGAAGTAGATAATTTTATTGATTTCACAGGCTTACAGCTGGACCTATTTGCTTCAGGGTAAATCATGCCTTCATTCTCACTCATATCTGATCTGGATAACTCTGCAATTTGGACTTTTGAGTTGATGCTAGAACAAATTAAGACTTTGGGAGCTACTAGGATGAAATGAATGTACTTTGTATGTGAGAAGGACATGAATATTGCGAGGACTAGAGATGGAATACTATGGTTTGAATATCCCCTCCAAAACTGATGTTGAATTTTAATTGCCATTGTAATAGTATTAAGAGATGAGACCTTTAAGAGGTGATTATGTCATGATTGCTCTGCCCTCATGAATGAATAATGCTGTTACCATGTAAGTGGTTAGTTATTGTGGGAGAAGTGTCCTGATATAAAGGTTGAGCTTGGCCTGATTTCCTCTCCCTGTCTTATATGTTCACTTGCCCTTCCACCATGTTATGATACAGCACAAAGGCTCACAAAGATGCCAGTGCCATGCCTTTGGACTTCCCAGGCTTCAGAATCAAAAGTCAAAATATTTCTGTTCATTATAAATTACCTAATCTGTGATATTCTGTTATAGCAGCAGAAAATGAACTAAGACACCCAGAAAAACAACAATATCATTACTGGCATTGAGTACTGAAGCAAAACAATAGCCTATTAGTCCTCCACAGAATACAAGAGGTGAACCAGCAAGCAGAGCCTTTGGTTCTCTGGATTGTTCCTCTAAAAAACAAAAATAACCCTAACAAAAAGCAGCCTCAAAACAGCAGACAATGGAGTGGCTCCATCCAAAAGAACCAACAGTGCTATGGAGTCAAGGACTCAGAGTGCCTCAAGAACCCTGCCCTCTGCTAAAAATTGGAAATGACCTGGAACATAACCGTAGGGTGAGCTTACACTTTAAACAATAACTATTTGTCGAATCAATAATTTGTGGCTATGAATCCTCTCTAGCATGATGCCTATCACCTCCCACCACAATCAGATTATTCATTTATTTCTTCCACCAACATTGATTGAACACATTCTACATACTAGTCCCTGTATGTGTTGTAAGTGCTATGAGTACAGAAATGAATAAGCCACAGTCCGGAATGGCTCTCAAAATGCTCCCAATCTAATGGGCCATGAAAATCTCTTGACAACCACGATTATTTATATCAGACACTGTTCTCCATGGATTATTTCAGCTTTCTACCAATGTTACACCATGAAACTAGAAAACGAGGGGAACATAATTCATATCCATATGATTTCATATCCATGATTTCATATCCATATGAATTCACACATTGTACCCACACACAGGGTAGAAAGGAAAAATTGGAATTGCTTCATTAGTTTTCAGAACATTCTCCAACCACTTAGGCTTTGGTCAAATAGATGGACTGGCTCCTTTACTTACTAGCCCTGAAACACTGGACAAGAATTATAAATCTCTGTGCTTCACTTTTCTCATCTTTACAACAGAAATGATAATGGTATCTACCTCAATGGTAATATTATATATGGAACAAAATAGCCACTCCCTAAAAGTTGATATTTTATAAACTTATATTGCTTTTAGCTTCATACTACAGTTATTAAAATTCTGAGCAGTGAGATTAACTTGGCCACAGTGGTTACTTTAACCAGTGGTGAAGATGAAAATAATACTCAAACTTTCTCTCTCTAAAATTCCTTCTAACATATGTTGCTGGTTCTCCTCACCACAAATCTGAAATATCAGAAATCTTTCTTCAGTATTACAAAGAAAAAAAAAACTTTATATCGCAGTAATACGCCACAGCTTAAAAATACCTATCTCAATAATGTACCATAACATTAAATAAAATAATTATGCAGTATATTTTTAAAATAAAAGATGAAGGAAGGGATGAAGGGAGGAAAAGAAGAGATTGCAGCTGTATTTGAGGTTAAAATACACTGCATTTGGTACTTGGAAACTGGTCCGAGATCTTTGAAATGTGTAATTATCTATTATTCATTCAATAAATATTTATTGAGTAGTTACTATGTCCCAGGCACTATTCTAGGTGCTGGAGATTCTGCCATGAGCAAAGATAAAATCCTGACCTCATACAACGTACAATAAATTGAGAGAAATTGGCAATAATCATACGATCGTGTAATAGAATTTAGTAAATGGCAGGCAAAAGGAACATAAAACAAGTTAAAGTGGCATATGAGGGGGATACTTTAGAGAGGTTGACCCCTCTAAGAAGGTAGTGTTTGAGACCAAAACGGAAGAGGAAGCAAGGTATGCAATTATCTGGGGAAATCCAACCAAAGAAACAGAGAATGCAGAGGTTCTAAGGGAAGAATGAGCTTAGTGTATTCAAAGAATAACAAGAACACCAGTTCGGAAACTACAGAAAGAAATGACAAGAGATAAAAGTCACCAAGGTAGGTAGACACTAGATCACTTAGATCATAAAAGGGGGCTGGAATTTGTTATAAGTATGATAGACAGTCACTGGCTACTTCTTAACAGACATGTGACACGATCTGACTTGTTAAAAGCTCATCTTGAATGCTGTGTGGAAAATAAACTAGAAAGAGACAACATTGGGAACTGAAGGTTACCTAATTCATCAAGATAAGTAATGATGGTAGGAGGACTGGTTGGCATAGTGGAAGCAGCAGTAGCAAGAGAAAGGATAATAGCAGAGGTAGTAATTCGAATTGGTAGGTTTCAGGATATATTCTAAAGGTGGAGCTGGGTAGGCTTACTGATGAATTGGCTATTGAGAGTGAGAAAAAGAAATCAAGGATGACTTCTATGTTTTATCTTGATCAGCTGCTGGAATGGCAGATCTCTTCAGCGAAATGGAAAGTACTTGGAGTGGAAGGGGGTTAATCAAGAGTTATACTTGAGAATATTAAATTTGAGATGCCTGTTAGAGATCTAGGCGATGTTGAGCAGTTGACAAAAGTCTGGGCAAGAGGCCAAAATTGGAGTTGTAAGTTTGGAAAGCATCACCTCTTATATAGAAGAGGAGAAACTTATATAAATAGGAGAAACTCATTTGATAATTAGTAGAAAAATAAAGAAAAAAAAAGGTGGAGACAGAGCACTGGGACATTCCAGCATTTAGAGATCTAAAAAAGAGGAAGACCCAGCCAAGAGACTGAGATCAGCCAGCATGGTAGCAACATCCAGAAGAAAACAAATGAGTAAAGGACAGGAGAATATCATTCATAAAAAATAAAATACAAATGGCTCTTGGAAACGAAAAGATATTCAGCCTCCCTCAAATAAGAGAAAACAAAATTTAAACTTCATTGAGATACTATTGTTCACCCATCAGATTAACAAAAATCACAAGTTTAATAACGCACTATATTGGTGAGGCTATAGGGAAACAGTCGCAGATATTGTGGTGGGAGGTGGTGTATAAATTGGCACATTCTCTTTCAAGAACAACTTGGCAATATCAAAATTTCTGCTGTAAATATACTCTTCGACTAGGCAATTCTATTTCTCAAAATTCATCCTATAGTATATTTAGACATATGCAAAATGACAAACTAGGACATAAATCCCAAAATTAAATTCAATAGCAAAAGATTAAACCAATTTGAATATATATCATAGAACTATTTAAATAAATTACACTTCATCTTGAAAAATGAAATACTATTCAGTTATTAAAAAGAATGAGGTAGCTCTATAGGTACAATATGGAAGCCTCCTGAAGATATATGACTGAATTAAACAAGTCAAAGTTTGTATCTTTAGTATGTTAATATCTTTAGTATGTTACCTATCTCTTATATAAGAAAACAAAGGAATAAAGAAACATATATCATTGTATATGCCTAGAATATCTCAAAGGATACACAATAATCTAGTTACAAGGTTACCTCTGGGCATGAGAACTGTGTGGGATAGAAGAGAAACTTATTCTCAGTTCATATCCTTTTGTATCTTTTGAATGTTATAGCATATACATGTATTACCTATTCAAAAAGTATTTTTGAAAATTTAAAGAAGGAGAGCTCCAGGAGGTCAAGTGAAATAAGGACTGAAAATTGACCACTGTTAAGGCAAGATGAAGGTTCTTGGTGGCCTTGATAAGAGTGAGTTCACTGGAGTGGTAAGCATGAAAACGTGATTGGATTTTCAGGAGAGAATGGGAGGTAAGTGGCGATAGTGAATGTAGAGTTCTATACAGGAGAGAATACTGCACTTTATTTTAACTTCTGATTCAACCATTTCTTACCCTTTCAAACTGGACAATTCACTTAATTTCTGTGAGCCCCAGTTACATCACAAGTAAGATGAAGAAAGCCATGTTTGCCCTCCCCACTGTAGAGCATCCTTGTTGAGTTCAAATGAGAGAGTGCCTTTTAATTGGTAAGCTGTAAAACTCTGATAGGACACGCCATTATTGTTATTAATATACAAGCACTCTTGCATTACAGGAAAAAAAATATCAAAATAAGTATTTTGGAGAGTTTGAGATTTTGTTTTTGCTGTACTGGTCCATTTTTCTAATGTAACCTATATTATATTATAGGTGTCTCTATACTGTTGCTTTCTTAAATGCCTCTTTTTTCCCAAAGGAAAATATATTTTATTTCTGATTTTAAACTCACTGGTTTTAAAACCATAGCTTTAGCAAAAAGCTTTAAAAAACCTATTGGTTATCTTTTCCTTAACAATATTGTGATAATAAAGAAATACATAAAGTTAAAAAATATAATATCACAACAGTCTCATTTCTCAGAGATAACCACTATTAACCAGTACATTTTAAAAATCTTTCCAGACATTTCTCTATCATAGTCAGCAATGCAATCAATGTCCTTGTATGCATTTACTTTGGATTTAAACAAAAACAAGTTGGCCTCTCCTGACAGTTCTTAACCCAAAACCGAAACTTAGTCACTGTGTCCCACCTCAAACATATATTACCCATCCAGATTTGACTTACAATAGGAAAAATCAAGAGCTTTTTTTTTTTCTGGTGTGAACAGAGTCCATGTAAAAGTGTGAATAGAAACAACCACTTTTGATATTAGTTCCTTCCTAAATGTTAAGTTTCTAGTTTGAGCAGAAGTTGTTGTAGCTAATTTTACCCTGCCAAATAATTCTTATCTTATTGGAAGCTGGGGTAATAATGTGGATGAATGCCTTGCAGAATAAAGAATGCAAAACTCCCTCTGCTACTAACTTCTTTGACCAAGATAATTAGGAATCACCTAATTTAACCCTGAACATTCAATAGTGAATAACGTATTCTCATTTGAAAGAAAGATTTTAAGACATAATAAATATTCTTTTTAATCAAATTAATCTTTGTTTGCATAAGCAGACCCATCTCAAGGGCAGGCCCAAGAACAGAATTTGCTCATACATCATACAATACACCTCTGTCTACAACTGTGAATTCGCAAGTTGCGGAAACTTAGCATGCACTGCAGGGATGAGTATATTTCTTACTTTCTAACTGTAATGTCAGTACTTGCAACATTACCAAATCCATGGGAAAATAGCCGAATTTGGCCATATGAGAAAAGTATTTGTAATTGGTTGTTGGCTGCTCATCTCTCATAACAAAATCCCACCTACTATGTGACTTAAACAACAGAAACATGTTCTCTCACAGCTATGGAGGCTAGAAATCCAAGATCAGGGTGGCAGCATGGTCAGTTTTTGGCAAGGGGTCACTTCCCAACTTACAGATGGCTGCTTTCTTGCTGTGTTCTCACATAATGGAGAAACGGCCAGCAAGTTTTCTGGTGTCTCTTCTTATAAGGGGCTGTAGTCCTATCATGAGGGCCCTATCCTCATGACCTCATATAACCCTAAATACTTTTGTAGGAGTCCTATCTGCAAATACCATCACACTGAGAATTTCGGGCTTTGACATCTGAGTTTTGGGGAAACACAAACATTCAGTCCATACCATTAGTCCTTTCTACGATGATTTTATAATTAAAAGAACTATAAAAAGAATGAAACGTAGTGAAAAATGTCCTGGATTAGAAGTCAAGAGATTTGAGTTGTATTACAACTCCTTGTGTCCTTGAGCTAGACATTAAATATCTCTCAGTTTCTTTCATTTGTTAAAATGAAACAGATACACAAGAGACTCACCACCAAAGCTAATATTGCATTTATTCAAAGCAAAAGAAATGTTATAGAACTTAATTTTTCTAACACTGACTAAAATTAATTTCTCTCCAGCTGTGAAAAGGCAATTGAATTATAACCTCCTTTTCCCTTTCAACAATTATCTTTTCCAAACAAAAATCTAGTTTTGTTGCTAGAAATAAATCCCAATATCTATAGGAGAGACAGTTTAACATTGCAAAACCATGTATAATGTATATCACATGACTGATGAAGAATTAACAAAGAGACATTGGGAACAATCCACTGGAGAAAAAGTTTAAATTATTTCAGATTTCTTATTAATTTTCTTTCATCATCTCACCTTCATCTCTGAATTCATTCCTTCATACTATAATGTTATCAGGACCAGATTTAATAAAATTAGTTAATAATCTTTCCACTTTCATAGTGATACGTAATTGCCTAAGCTTCATTTTATGAGGGTAATATGTAGGTTACATGACTGTCACAAGATACTTTTAGATACCATGAGATTTAGATAGTAAGTATTTGGGGATCTTGTTATTCACAGGATTCAGACACCTCACAAACTCTAAGAATAAAAACAAAAACTCGAAAGTTACTCAATATTTATTGAGAGTTTGATAGTGGCATGTAACTCAATCAATGCTTAAATTTTCTAAATTAGAAGTAGGCATAGAAAATATTCCACAGTGACACTAGGAAGCCATAAAAATGATTTCTACACAACATGGGATCATTTTCTAGGTGGAATCCAACCAGTGGCTGTTTCCTCATATCAAAAAGCCACAGAAATACTTCTAATGACTTTCAACCCCTCAATATAGAACAGATCAAAACCTCTCAGAGATTCTAAGCTGCAGCAATGCTTGCAAAGTACAATCCCACTCCAGGAACCAAAATGGGGAAAAGGATTTTACAGAGTATAGGGGAAGCACAAGAATCCTTGTATTTGATGAAATTATAGAGTTGAAACAAATTACATTTGATGCAATTAGCTACAAAATGGTTTATAAGGTGCTACTTAAGAGATTGTCCTGTGTGATTGTAAATGTAGCAACCAAATATCCTCTTATAATCATAACCCAGACTCTGAGGCAATGCATGTTCATTCTGACACAGGTAGAAGTAGGACATGCAGACGGTAGGACCCGGAAAAGGAGCCACGCAAAGGGACCAACACCAGGTCAGAGGCATTTCTCTGATTCACAGTCACCTAAGGTTTCATCAATTTCCTCACGTGAAGGGAATGAATGTTGCTGCCAGAATAATGTTCAATATCCATTGTAGTTTGCTGGATATATGTTCGTGTTTAACTTAATTTGAATTATAATAGTACTAATTTTATAGCATGGTTTCAGTGATTAATTACACACGTTTCCTTCATACCTTCTTAAAGAATGGGCTGAGTGGTTCCCAAAGCCCCAGCTAACTGCAATCAAGATTCAGTTGCCCAAAGTGAATGAGCTAAGTGAGCATTACTCCAAGCAGAGGGTGTCTGAACAAGTCTTATTCCTACCTGGGTGTATATAGAGTGCACCAGCCTTTAACTAGGTAATAAACGGATGACTACTCTAGAAACTTATTACATAGTTGAGAAGGCAAAAACTAATATACATACACTCACAAATGTAGCAAACGAGGGTCTAAGTGTAAGACACTATGCTATGCAGAATATAAAGATGAACAAGACATGCATGGTCTTGAATTCAAAATGATCATAATCTTGTAAGTAGTAGAGGACATAATAATAACAATGAAATAATAATTTAAAATATATAGGGCTCACATAATGTGGCAAGGACTACACTAAGAGACCCATAGCACATTCTGTTTAATCCTTTTATTAATACTTACGGGGTAGGTATAATTATTCTCAACTTAACAGGAGAACAAACTAAGTTCACAGAGTTTAAGTAAGCAGTTCAAGTTTATAAAGCTACTTAGTAGGACTCTTCTGTTTGACTCCAAAGAGCATTAGCTCCTTTCTGTGACATCATATTTCCACATATAGGCAGATCACTGTGATATGGCAAACACCACAAAAACAGACCAAAAAACTGAAGGACTTTTACAGCACTCATTTCCAGCCAGAGGAAACTAGAAACGTTTGGTGGAAGAGGTGTCCTTTGAGCTGTTCCTTGAGGACTCTAATAGGGGATGAATAACTGTAGAAAGCCGGATTATTCCAGGAGGCGGAAGGCATGGGGGCAAAAACATAGAGGTAGGAGAGCCTATGTTTTGCAAAGGAAGAATGATCAATAATCTATTTTGGTGATAGCCTAGAAAAAATATGGTGGAGTGGTGGGAAAAATGGGTTGGAATTAGGTTGGAATCAAATGGTAACACACAGGTCTGGAATGTGACTTTAAGAGGCTTAGAATATTTGATAGGTACCATTGACCTACTAAAAAGCGTTTGAGGAAGAAGGGCTTAATCAAAACCATGCTTTAGTGTGAACAAACAAACAATAATCAGGGGATATGTGACAACTTAACAAATATTTGATAAAATCTAATGTCAGGAAATATTCTTGTTGTAACATAAGGAGAAAACTAACAGGCTGTTGAAGTTTGATCCCCCGGAAGAAATAACAAGAAAAATAAAATAACAAATTATAATAATAGCTAACCTTTGTTAAACTCACATTAGGCACCAGGCTCTGTCTCCAAGTTCCTTATAATAACAATCGGATATTCACTCTGTGAGTCCAGGTTTGCTGCAAAGGAGGTTGTAAGTCAGTAGTCCCCAACCTTTTTGGCACCAGGGACTGGTTTCGTGAAAGACAGGTTTTCCACAGACCAAGGATTCAAGTGCATTACATTTATTGTGCATTTTATTTCTATTATAATTACATTGTAATATATAATGAAATAATTATACAACTCACCATAATGTAGAGTCAGTGGGAGCCCCGAGCTTGTTTTCCTGCAACTAAATGGTCCCATCTGGGGGTGACAGGAGACAGTGACAGATCATCAGATATTAGATTCTCATGAGGAGTGCACAACCTAGATCCCCCACATGCTCAGTTCACAATAGGGTTCACGCTTCTAAGAGAATATAATGCTGCTACTGCTGATCTGACAGGAGGTTGAGCTCAGGCGGTAATGCACGTGATGGGGAGCAGCTGTAAATACAGATGAAGCTTTGTTTGCTCACCCACCACTCACCTCCTGCTGTGCGGCCCAGTTAGTTCCTAACTGTCCATGGCCCAGGGGTTGGGGGCCCCTGCTGTAAACTGTTTAAATCCAGCTGTTAGAGATCAGAGAATTCATCTCTTTTCAAGTGATCAGGTCACTAGTGACATCAAATATAGTCTCTTCCTCCTGTTGAGTGGGCATGAATAAACACTGAAAAATACTCTCACCAACTTTTTCTTTCCTAAACTCCATAAGGACCATTTGTCACTAACATGCCTCCATTTCCAAGATTACAGTTTCTTTTACATTAGTTATATTTTGTGGTGCTTGTTTCCCAGCACTTCTGTCCCTTCAGTAAACTCTCTTCTCCAAATCAGACTGTAGGATGGGTTATTTCGAGGAAAAGCTCATCCAAACAAACGGATTCCACCCACTGTGTGTTCATTCTGATGTCTTGTTCCTGCAATTTGAAGCACTTTTGGAACCTGAAGCTCACAATTTATAATTGCTTCAACTTTCTCAATGTAAGGAGGGGCAGGGATTGCAAAACAAAAAGCAAGAGAAAGATTTTGCGACCATTATCATTCTTAACTAGCAAAGGAGAATTAGTCACCCATGTTCTCATTCACAAAACACTATCTGTAAGTAAGCTGTGTGCTTACAAGCTACATGAGTACAGAGTATGGGGGAATAAGCACAAGTTTGAGCCAAATTATTACATATCAGTTCTTTAATGATAGAAATTACTTCTTAATTATTTTTATATCTCTGAATTGCCTAGCACAGTGAACTGCACACTCTAGACACTGAATAAATCTGGTGAATAAATGAATAAATAAATACTTTCTTAGCAAACTATAGATTAGTAAAGGGAGAGAAAGTAAAATTCAAATGTGAATAATTCATGTATTTTAACAGTTTGGATTAAAGTATCTCATGAAGAATGAGGATAATGGCTAAATTTGAGCAGAATGTTGGATTTTTGTGGAGATTTAATTATCTATTATTTAACATGACCAATGCAATAAATACCTTTAATAATAATATTCGATTATTTAATCTGACAACTCAGGCTGTTATCAAGTGTAGCCTCCAAAAAGATATGTCCAAGCCCAAATCCCTGAGACCTGTGCATATTCCCTTATTTGGAAAAGGGGACTTTGCAAACGTAATTAAGTGGAAGTTCTTAACTAAAGATTATCCTAGATTGCCTGGGTGGGCCCTGGATTCAATGACAAGTATCCTAAGAGACAGAAGAGCAGGATGCAACACGACAAGGGAGGCAGAGATTGGAGAGATGCCACCGAGAAATGCCAATGAATGCTAACAGCCACCAGATGCTGAAAGAAACACAACATGGATTCTCCCCTAGAACCTCCAGAGGACGTAGAGCCTTACAGACACGTTAACTTTGGACTTCTGCCATGCAGAACTGTGAGAGAATACATTTTTGTCATTTTAAGCCACCCAGTTTGTGGAAATTTGTTACAGCATGCCTAAAAATCTAAGATAGATAATGACCCCTTCTTTCCCCTAAAATCAACCTTGACTTGCGTCTTTTGTTCATCAACAATCCATCCAACAGTCCTGCTTTTAAAACATACCCAGCATCCAACCACTTCTCACCACTTCCACTGCTCCCACTGATCCTAGCCACCATCCTGCATTAGCCTCTTAAAGAGTCTCCTTGATCCTGCCCATCCCCACTACCATCTATTCTCAGCACCCAGGCTGCAACATTTAAACTTAAGTCATATCATGTGAAAACACTGCAAGCCCCCACCCCCCCGCATTACCTCCAGAGTAAAAGCAAAAATCCCCACATTGGCCTACACAGCCCCCAGTCACCTACTGACCTCATTTCCTACTACTCTCCCCAGGCATCGCTCTGCCCCAGACTTGGCCTCTAGTCCTCTTTGCTCTCCTCCTGCACTCCAGGCATGGTCCCACCTCAAGGCCTTTGCACTGGCAGTTTCCTCTGTTCTGTAAGTCGTTTCCTCAGGCAGGTACCTTCCTGTTCTAATGTCACCTTCTCAGTGATATGTAAAAATGTATTGAATATGTAACAAAGAAAATATTTTTATAACTATCTTTATAATTTTGTTTACTTTATTCTGTTTTCTCTATTATTGTTCTTTTTTTATCATATGACCTGGTCTTAGTGTCCCATGCATATTTTCTCAGCTTGTACAGAACTAGATTCCTCTATAATGTCCCATGTGTTAAATCTATGATTTGTTAATGACTCTGGATATTTGAGAAACATACAATAATGTCCAACATTTTCTGAAGTAGTACATCATGCCTTACCCATATAATTATTTTTAATTTGTGACAAGTAAAATAGTCTTTGCTTTATGATCAGGGAGACAATTGTGTATCTCCTCTTTATTTCCAAAGTTACAAACTACTCTCAGAAGCACAAATAGTGATTAGTTAATGAATAATGTAAGAGAGTAGTGAGAATAACATAGAAATTTAGCTTAAAAAATGAGCAAATCTATCAAAGTAAAAGCTATGTCTCCAACATGGTCAGGATGGTAGCAGGTATATTATCACTACAGGAAGCAAATTTGACTGTCAAGTTGATGAGGAATAATTACGATTGTCAGGCAGAGAAATGATGAGATTGTGGGAAATTGAGCATTCCAAAATTCTCATGAAAGTGTTGACTTCATGTCATAGTCCCCAAACTCATTTTAATGCTATAAGATCCAACTCACTTTTCCAGAAGTTATTGTTGCCAGTTTTCATCCTGCCAATTGTGAGATGTTCCAATGTGATTTTTGTGTTTGTTTGTTTTGTTTGGGAATTCATTATCACATTGTCATATTTCTAGGTCATTGCTTGGAGAGGCAATTCTAGTAGTGTTTTAAATCACCCATGTGATAAACCTTTTCTTTGGAAAGACCTCTCCCCCAATCATCCAAAATAATTTCATAATCTCTCTTGGTTTGAAAGTTTATAGATTTGAGGCCCACATAATTCTTTCCTTGGCTAAGATAATACACTAAAAAGAACTTTCCCAAACTATATTGAAAACAAAATTGTGACATTCTACTAAGTATCACTTTCAACAAATACTTTTTTAAAAATTTCAAGCAGATCAAATACTTCTACAAGTTAGGCATTGTGGGTCCCCTTCTATTTTGTTAGGTGCATGGCTTGTGGAACTCCTAAGACCGCAGCACTTCCTTTGAAGTCAGTATTCTTGAAGGCTCTAGAGACAGTGGGCTCAGAAAAGCGCCTCAGGCCTCAATACAGGAGACAGACCTGGTATAATTTGTACAACAGCCCACGGCATTACCAATTCACCCTGTAATTTTGCCAGATCTTATAAACTAAGCAGGCATGGCCCTAGTCATTACAGAGATGGGAAGCCTCCAGGGTAAACCCAATTGCTGCAGAAACTAGCATTAAAACTATTATTGAACATCTATCTGGTGCCAAAAATACATCCAACTCATTGTAGTCATTTGGATCTGCAGCAAGACGATGCTTCTGCACTTCACAAGAAACACATGAATGCCTTGGCAATTTTAACCTAGGGAAATGCTGAAATGGAAAAGCACTTGTCCCAAAAGGCACTCAG
This sequence comes from Nomascus leucogenys, assembly GCF_006542625.1. Taxonomy (NCBI): domain Eukaryota; kingdom Metazoa; phylum Chordata; class Mammalia; order Primates; family Hylobatidae; genus Nomascus; species Nomascus leucogenys. The sequence continues at coordinate 4,358,364 of NC_044400.1, read as the reverse complement.
GCAACATCATGCTGCCCCCACAACCCCAGACTGGATCACTGCCAGTTCCAGCATCCTTTATCCTTCCCTCACGTAGCCAAGACTCTGAAGGGAGGCCCAGATACAATTTGGTCATATTTGGACAATTTTATCACTAAAATGCTTCTCAGTCTATCTCCTCTTTCTTCATGCCAAATACCGTTGCCTTAGTTCAGTCCTTCACACCTTTGACGTGGACTAACACAAAAGCTTCCTAACTGATTCTCTTAACTCTTGTCTACCTTCCTCCCACACCCCAGATCTATCTGCTTACATACATCCTCCACACTGCAGAGAGAGTGATCTGCCTGAAACACACAACTGATCATTTCACTCCCAAGTTTTGAATGGCTGTGAATTCACTCACTGATGCACTCATTTAATTCATTCAATAAATACCCAGTGTTTGGCACTGGGAATACAACAGTAAACAAAACAGACACGTCTCTACCTTCTTGAAGCTTACATTCCTGTGGACGAGATGGGAAATAAGCAAACAGATATGAACATATATATATGGAGAGAGAGAGAGAGTAAATGATGGGGTGGGGGATTTTTAGAAAGAGTAGTCAGGACAGTCCTTAACACATGGGGATGAGGGGAGAGAGTCAGCCATGAGGCAGAGAGTGGGAGTGTTGGACCAACTCAAATGAGGCCTTGCCTTTCAGGTCTTTGTAAGAATGTGGATTTTATTCTAGATGGGGAAGAAGCCATTGGGGGTTTGAGTACTGGGGAATGACATTATCTAACTTGTGTTTTAGAGGAAACACTCTCACTCTGTGTATAGGGTAAACCATAGAGGGGCAGAAGTGGGAGCAAGGAGACCTGATTACCAGACTAATTGTGGAGCCATTTATGTGGTCCTGGTGGATGTAGAAGTAGCTTGGATTAGCTTGGTGATGATGATCAGATTTGATATATCTGGCCAAAAGGATTTGCTGAAGGATTGAATGTGGGTGTGCAAGAAAGCAAGGAATGAAGGACTCAGCACTGCCTATAGAAAAAAACAACCCGCATGTGGCATCCAAGTCCTTCCCGATCTGACTCCTCCTTCTCTCTTCAGCCTCATCTCACACCACTCCACACCTGAAACATATCCTTCCAGTAATTCTGAATTCTGGGAGTTTCTTCACTCAGGCTTGCACACAGCAAAGGCTCAATGAATGTTGATCTGAACTGAACTCCTAAGAACTCTCCATACCATCAGGTCAGCCAGATCACAGACCAGAGGAATGATATCATCAGAGAAAAATGGAAAGCAATGCTTTCCTGTATAAATCCCCTTGCGTGAGAGGGTGTGCTGACCACATGAATCAGGAGTGCTTCCTATGGAGTCAAGTCCTGTGGTCAAAGTTAGCCAGCCCCAAAACATCTCTGGATGTGACAAAGATAGGCATCAAAGATAAATGGCTTGGGGGAAAAAGAGAAAAGGAACATACTTTCCCGTTCTATTTTACAATGAGGGTAACAGGCATCTAGAAAAATGAAAAAACCAGGCGCTAGCTGCCTGTTACCTCCACGTGCAACCTCAATGGCAGCCCATGCTGCTTTTCACAGTCATGCCTGGTAGACAATGTTGAGAGAATCAGTCTGCAAGCTGCAGGTACAAAGCAGTGTTCAGGGGATCTATAATCATGTTACATAAAGTGGGGTTTATATAAAGTTGACAGAATGTGCTGATGTGAGCCATTTACAGTTCAATTGTAAGAGCAGTCTGGCAAGCAGCTAGCTTTATTTGGGATACGATGTACTTTGGATTCTGCTATCAAGTCAGATTTAGAATAACAATCTGAAGGGAATGCAATCCCCCTTTTAAAAATCCTGCTTTTTCTTTCTTGGATCTAGGAAATAAAACTAGGTGAGTCTACATAATCCCAGCAAACTTTTCATTACTTTATAAAGAAATAAAAATCATCTAAAAACTGTGTTCAAGGAAAACATATTCAGTGCACAGAACTTGATTGAATACAGTGGACAAGAAATCTTTAAATATATATATATATATATATATATATATATATATTTCCTTGAACTTAAGATATTTGCCAGATGAATTAATCTAATATTTTAATGTATTTCAGCATAGCTTTACTGTGTACCATAAAACACAAAGCCAGCGAAAATTCTACATAGGGATTAAATTATAGAAGAGACACAGACTATCAGTCTATAGGTGTTATGTGTGTGAAAAGATTGAGAACTGTTCTCCTTAAAAACACAGGACTATATTGTTACCTGATTTTACTTTCAGATGCATGTTCAAATCTGTTTAAAATGTTTTCCCAATTTGTTTTAGATTCTTCTGGGTTTTTAAATCTTTTTACTATGCTGAAATTTTTTATTTTTATAGATAAATAATTCAATATTTTCGTGTGTGTGTGTGCATGTGTTGGGAAAAGGCTTTCCCCACCACTAGAGTGTATATTAGCCATCCTTGTTTGTTTATACTTCTATTATTTCAGTTTTTCACTAAATATTTAATCCATTTAGGATTAAAGTCAGTATTGGTCTCTTTTTTTCCTGAATGACTAAACAGTTTTCTTCACTATTCATTAAATAACTCACATTTTTTACACTGCCACCTTTATCATAGATTTTGTTCCTCTATTTACGTTAGTCTCTTTCTGAACTCATTGTTGTATTTCATTCATCTGTCTATTCCTGTGCTAGGAGAACCACATACCTTTACTTATCCCTCATCACTTTTCTTTTTCAGAATTTTATTGGCTATGATATCCACGGGCTATTATTATTTTTTCAATATTGCTGGATATATTTATGTATTTATTTATTATTTTTATTTTTATTTGTTGAGGGGGACTGAGTCTCCCTCTGTCACCCAGGATGGTGTGCAGTGGCACAATCTCATCTCACTGCAACCTCCACCTTCCGGATTCAAGCGATTCTCCTGCCTCAGTCTCCTGAGTAGCTGAGATTACAGGCGCATGATACCACGCCCAGCTAAATTTTGTATTTTTAGTAGAGATGGGGTTTCACCATGTTGGCCAGGCTGGTCTCGAACTCCTGACCTCAGGTGATCCACCCACCCAGGCCTTCCGAAGTGCTGGGATTATAGGTGTGAGCCACCGCACCTGGCCTGTTGGCTATATTTATGATCCAAGATTATCTTTAGAATTATTTTGTCAAATTCCCTCCAAAAAATGCACTTGTGGTTTTGATGAGGATTACCATACACATATAGATTTTGAGAACACTGTCATCTTTACATATAGTGTACATTTCTAGCCAAGAAAAGATGTCTTTCCATTATTGTTATCTTTTTTTATGCCTCTTTATTAGTCCATTTTCACACTGCTATGAAGAAATACCAGAGACTGGGTCATTTATGATGAAAAAGATGTTTAATGGACTCATAGTTCCACATTGCAGGAGAGGCATCACAAACATGGCAGAAGGCAAAAGAGGAGCAAAGGCGTATCTTATGGCAGCAGGCAAGAGAGCATGTGCAGGAGAACTGCCTTTTATAAAACCATTAGATCGCGTGAGACTTATTCACCGTCATGATAACAGCACAGGAAAAACCTGCCTCCATGATCAGTTACCTCCCACTGGGTCCCTCCCACGACACGTGGGGATTATGGGGGCTACAATTCAAGGTGAGATTTGGGTGGGGACACAGCAAACCCATATCAGCCCCTTGGTACATTTTATCCCTTTCTTCATAGGTTATACACATTTCATGTTACATTTATACCTCAGTATTTTGGGTGTTTGCAATTCAGAAATTATAATTTTGTCATGTCCTATACATCAAGATTGAAAAAAAGATCTTAGCCCCTTTCAGTCACACCCTGTTAATGAATCACTAATTTTAATTGCTATCTCATCCCAAAACAAATTTGTCTTTACTTAATTTCTTCAGTCATAGCCTTTGGAATTTTATCATTTATAGCTGCTTGGTATCTTTTAAACACTCTCGATATTTTGATAGATTCTCACATTGTGAATCTATCCTTGTCAAAGTAGCATTAAACAAAACAAAAGGAAAACAAAAAACACGATTCCTTCCAGACTCACTTGCAGCTACAGTACAAGCATCAGACCTAGACTGTACCAAGCAAATACAACCATAGAAGACTAAACTTGTGGAAGGTAGCAACATGACCAGTGGCCACACTGGGGAAACTGATCTGGCAAATGTGGTAGTGTAGGCATCTCATTCTTCAGGAGATGTCTGAATGCTGGTATGTGGCACCACACACAATCAGTGAAGGGTGGCAGCTGGTTTCTTGGAGATAGCGACCCTGCAGCATGGCGAGGCAGAGCTTCAGCCTGTATTAGTGGAGAATGTGTTGCATTCAAAAGGGTTTGATGGCCCTTGCAGAGATTCTGTGAGCTACCTGAGGTACTTTAAGACGTCTCTCTTCAAACTATCCAGAGTGGATTCTGGGATCTGCGACTAAAAACCATGACCAATTCATAAATGAAAGATGGAAATTCATGCAATAGGCACTAAGAAGAAAGAACTAGAAGCAATAGTGGATAGATTTTGTCTATGCTTATCTTTCTAGTCCTCTGGCATTTATTTAATTACGGCCTTTACCATGCATACCTCTAATTAGTAAACAAGACTTCTGTTTGAATTCAAGTGCTGGTAAACTTGGCTCCCTGGTGTGAAGAGCAAACATACTTTCATAATACAGGACTTGGATCCCTCAGTTGTTTAATTAACAATGCCTTTTGGAGAAAATGTGTGAATTTGCTCATTTTCTTTAGTCCTTATTAATATTGGCCACCAGTAAGTCTAGAGAAGATTTAAGTATAGGTATGCTTAAACACACAAATTATGCATTCATATGTAACTATTAATCCACAAATAAGACAATAAACATATACATATTCCTAAACTACATACTGGTCTCAGCTACACCATTCACCACCAATAATTCTACATATTTTTACAGAGTTTCCAACCACGTTAATAAGCTAGAAGAGACCAAGTTTTTAGAATCGAATGGGGACTTATTGCTTTGGTTATTGGTTTCCCATTCCTGAACACCAGCTGAAGATGAAAACAAAAAAAGGCTCGCTTTAAGATTGCTAGGTACGGCCGGGCGCGGTGGCTCACGCTTGTAATCCCAGCACTTTGGGAGGCTGAGGCAGGCGGATCACGAGGTCAGGAGATCGAGACCACAGTGAAACCCCGTCTCTACTAAAAATACAAAAAATTAGCCGGGCGTGGTGGCGGGCACCTGTAGTCCCAGCTACTCGGAGAGGCTGAGGCAGGAGAATGGCGTGAACCCGGGAGGCAGAGCTTGCAGTGAGCCAAGATCGTGCCACTGCACTCCAGCCTTTTTTCTTTGTCTAATTCCATTTTTCTCTCCCCATCTCACACACATAGTTGACCCCTTTCCCCTTTTTTGTCTCCTTTCCATTTCCTCAACTATATAGTGAAATCTCTGCTCTGTTCTTCCTTAGTCAAAGTTCAAAGACACCTAGGACTTCTACTTGTCTCAACCAAGACTAAAATCACCCCTATTGATTTCCAAAAATACACCTGATACTCTGTTTAAGTCATCTGCTAGTCTTTAGAAGAATAATGATTAACAGAGGATTAATTCCCAGAATGCTTACACAACCTCGAGTGCCATTTTATTTCTCAAGCTTCAGAATCTGTAACCTCCATTTTAATTTTATTTTTTAATTATCTTCTCCAGAGCTTAACACAGTCCCTGATACACATGGGGTGTACAAGCAATATTTATTAAATGATGTTTTGGTATTGATCAGTTTCTTGAATATATGTGAAAATGCATTATAACTACATTTTAAATTTCCAATGCATTTGAGGTGGTCCATGGTTCAAATAGCAAAAATATTGCTCATCAGTGCATATTTTTCCTTCGGAAATTTATTTTTATAATTTACTTTAGAAGAGAGGATGAAAGTAAATTCATATTCATCGAAAAATTGCCTTACATGAATACATTTTTTGAAAAGTTCATGGTTCTGCTCATATTAGCAACTATATGCACCAGACATAGCTTATTCAAATGAAGTAATCAACAGAGACCATTTCACAAAATGTTGAACTGAAACATTTATCCAGTGAGAGTCAGTGGGATTATCTTTACTATTGTAATAATATATATTATTAATATATTTTGGAATGAGTATTTCTAGACTCTATATTATATTATTATGTGGAAAATTTTCTATCAAATTGAAAAGTCTTTTCTTTTTTCTGATCTAATAGGCCATCCTATTTAAAGACTCTTTTCCTGTGAGGACATGGCTAAAATGAGTTTTTAAATACTTGTTTCTTTGGCTCTAAGGTTACCCGATTGTCCCTCTAAAAGATAAGCCACAACTCAGGTAGCTGTTATAAATTTTATTTTTTGTGCAATGATTCATTTTTCTCCAACTGACCTTACTTTTTCAATAATAATTGCAATAAAAATTAATAGCAATTGGGAAATCAAGAAGGATTTTACCCAAGAAACTTGACAATGTAAAAAAAACTGAACACTTCAAAGGTAGTGGCCTTTATAAATACTTTCTTGACATCTTGTATTTATTGCTTCAGACTAATCATGTTGCTTGTAATTACTAGCTTGCATATAAATACAATTAAGAAACATTTTCTTTTCATATAAGAAAAGATGGATACTTGTTCTCTAATAAAGCGAAAATGATGACAGAATGAAAAAGGAAAAGAAGATAAGCTCTCCCAAACCTACAACACTGTGATTGATTCTTCTTTTTAAAGAATACAAAAGGGTCCTTTCTTGGTCCTTTATACACTAGGAATTTATCTCCTCAGCTTCAATCATATTTAACAGGAATCTTATGGTTTAATGCCTGCCTATATATCACACTGAAAAGAGAGGACAAGAGGGGTGGAGCCAAGATGGCTGAATAGGAACAGCTCCAGTCTACAGCTCCCAGAGTGAGCGACGCAGAAGATGGGCGATTTCTGCATTTCCAGCTGAGGTACTGGGTTCATCTCACTGGGGAGAGTCAGAAAGTGGGTGCAGGACAGTGGGTGCAGCGCACCGAGCGTGAGCCGAAGCAGGGCGAGGCATCGCCTCACCCGGGAAGCACAAGGGGTCAGGGAATTCCCTTTCCTAGTCAAAGAAAGGGGTGACAGACGGCACTTGGAAAATCGGGTCACTCCCACCCTAATACTGTGCTTTTCCAATGGTCTTAGCAAACGGCACACCAGGAGATTATATCCTGCGCCTGGCTCGGAGGGTCCTACGCCCACGGAGCCTCGCTCATTGCTAGCACAGCAGTCTGAGATCAAACTGCAAGGCGGCAGCGAGGCTGGGGGAGGGGCGCCCGCCATTGCCCAGGCTTGAGTAGATAAACAAAGATTCTGGGAAGCTCGAACTGGGTGGAGCCCACCGCAGCTCAAGGAGGCCTGCCTGCCTCTGTAGACTCCACCTCTGGGGGCAGGGCACAGACAAACAAAAAGTCAGCAGGAAATTCCAGAGACTTAAATGTCCCTGTCGGACTGACAGCTTTGAAGAGAGTAGTGGTTCTCCCAGCACGCAGCTAGAGATCTGAGAAAGGACAGACTGTCTCCTCCAGTGGGTCCCTGACCCCCTAGTAGCCTAACTGGGAGGACGAGTAGGAGCAGACTGACACCTCTCACGGCCAGGTACTCCTCTGAGACAAAACTTCCAGAGGAACAATCAGGCAGCAACATTTGCTGTTCACCAATATCCGCTGTTCTGCAGCCTCTGCTGCTGATACCCAGGCACACAGGGTCTGGAATGGACCTCCAGCTAACTCCAACAGACCTGCAGCTGAGGGTCCCAACTATTAGAAGGAAAACTAACAAACAGAAAGGACATCCACACCAAAAATCCATCTGTACGTCACCATCATAAAAGACCAAAGGTAGATAAAACCACAAAGATGGGGAGAAAACAGAGCAGAAAAACTGGAAACTCTAAAAATTAGAGTGCCTCTCCTCCTCCAAAGGAATGCAGCTCCTCACCAGCAATGGAACAAAGCTGGACGGAGAATGACTTTGACGAGTTGAGACGATCAAACTGCTCCGAGCTAAAGGAAGAAGTTCGAAACCATGGCAAAGAAGTTAAAAACCTTGCAAAAAAAATAGACGAATGGATAACTAGAATGACCAATGCAGAGAAGTCCTTAAAGGACCTGATGGAGCTGCAAACCAAGGCCTGAGAACTACGTGACGAATGCACAAGCCTCAGTAGCCGATGCGATCAGCTGGAAGAAAGGGTATCAGTGATGGAAGATCAAATGAATGAAATGAAGCGAGAAGAGAAGTTCAGAGAAAAAAGAATAAAAAGAAATGAACAAAGCCTCCAAGAAATATGGGACTATGTGAAAAGACCAAATCTACGTCTGATTGGTGTACCTGAAAGTGATGGGGAGAATGGAACCAAGTTAGAAAACACTCTGCAGGATATTATCCAGGAGAACGTCCCCAATCTAGCAAGGCAGGCCAACATTCAGATTCAGGAAATACAGAGAATGCCACAAAGATAGTCCTCGAGAAGAGCAACTCCAAGACACATAATTGTCAGATTCACCAAAGTTGAAATGAAGGAAAGTTAAGGGCAGCGAGAGAGAAAGGTCGGGTTACCCACAAAGGGAAGCCCATCAGACTAACAGCTGATCTCTTGGCAGAAACTCTACAAGCCTGAAGAGAGTGGGGGCCAATATTCAACATTCTTAAAGAAAAGAATTTTCAGCCCAGAATTTCATATCCAGCCAAACTAAGCTTCATAAGTGAAGGAGAAATAAAATCCTTTACAGACAAGCAAATGCTGAGAGATTTTGTCACCACCAGGCCTGCCCTAAAAGAGCTCCTGAAGGAAGCGCTAAACATGGAAAGGAACAACCGGTATCAGCCACTGCAAAAACATATCAAATTGTAAAGACCATGGAGGCTACGAAGAAACTGCATCAACTAACAAGCAAAATAACCAACTAACATCATAATGACATGATCAAATTCACACATAACAATATTAACCATAAATGTAAATGGGCTAAATGCTCCAATTAAAAGACACAGACTGGCAAACTAGATAAAGAGTCAAGACCTATCAGTGTGCTGTATTCAAGAAATCCATCTCACGTGCAGAGACACACATAGGCTCAAAATAAAGGGATGGAGGAAGATCAACAAAGCAAATGGAAAACAAAAAAAGGCAGGGGCTGCAATCCTAGTCTTAGATAAAACAGACTTTAAACCAACAAAGATCTAAAGAGACAAAGAAGGCTATTACATAATGATAAAGGGATCAATTCAACAAGAAGAGCTAACTATCCTAAATATACATGCACCCAATACAGGAGCACCCAGATTCATAAAGCAAGTACTAGAGATCTACAAAGAGACTTAGACTCCCACATAATAATAGTGGGAGACTTTAACACCCCACTGTCAACATTAGACAGATCAACAAGACAGAAAGTTAACAAGGATATCCAGGAATTGAACTCAGCTCTGCACCAAGCAGACCAAATAGACATCTACAGAACTCTCCACCCCAAATCAACAGAATATACATTCTTTTCAGCACCACACCACACCTATTCCAAAATTGACCACATAGTTGGAAGTAAAGCACTCCTCAGCAAATGTAAAAGAACAGAAATTATAACAAACTTTCTCTCAGACTACAGTGCAATCAAACTAGAACTCAGGATTAAGAAATTCACTCAAAACCACTCAACTACATGGAAACTGAAGAACCTGCTCCTGAATGACTACCGGGTACATAACGAAATGAAGGCAGAAATAAAGATGTTCTTTGAAACCAGTGAGAACAAAGACACAACATACCAGAATCTCTGAGACACATTCAAAGCAGTGTGTAGAGGGAAATTTATAGCACTAAATGCCCACAAGAGAAAGCAGGAAAGATCTAAAATTGACACCTTAACATCACAATTAAAAGAACTAGAGAAGCAAGAGCAAACACATTCAAAAGCTAGCAGAAGGTAACAAATAACTAAGATCAGAGCAGAACTGAAGGAAATAGAGACACAAAAAACACTTCAAAAAAACTGGATCCCTTCCTTACACCTTATACAAAAATTAATTCAAGATGGATTAAAGACTTACATGTTAGACCTAAAACCATAAAAACCCTGGAATAAAACCTAGGCAATACCATTCAGGACATAGGCATGGGCAAGGACTTCATGTCTAAAACATCAAAGCAATGGCAACAAAAGCCAAAATTGACAAATGGGATCTAATTAAACCAAAGAGCTTCTGCACAGCAAAAGAAACTACCATCAGAGTGAACAGGCAGTCTACAAAATGGGAGAAAATTTTTGCAACCTACTCATCTGACAAAGGGCTAATATCCAGAATCTACAATGAACTCAAACAAATTTACAAGAAAAAAACAAACAACCCCATCACAAACTGGGCGAAGGACATGAACAGACACTTCTCAAAAGAAGACATTTATGCAGCCAAAAAACACATGAAAAAATGCTCATCATCACTGGCCATCAGAGAAATGCAAATCAAAACCACAATGAGATACCATCTCACACCAGTTAGAATGACCATCATTAAAAAGTCAGGAAACAACAGGTGCTGGAGAGGATGTGGAGAAATAGGAACACTTTTCCACTGTTGGTGGGACTGTAAACTAGTTCAACCATTGTGCAAGTCAGTGTGGCGATTCCTCAGGGATCTAGAACTAGAAATACCATTTGACCCAGCCATCCCATGACTGGGTATATACCCAAAGGACTATAAATCATGCTGCTATAAAGACACATGCACACGTATGTTTATTGCAGCACTATTCACAATAGCAAAGACTTGGAACCAAGCTAAATGTCCAACAACGATAGACTGGATTAAGAGAACGTGGCACATATACACCATGGAATACTATGCAGCCATAAAAAATGATGAGTTCATGTCCTTTGTAGGGACATGGATGAAGCTGGAAACCATCATTCTCAGCAAACTATCGCAAGGACAAAAAACCAAACACCGCATGTTCTCTCTCATAGGTGAGAATTGAACAATGAGAACACATGGACACAGGAAGGGGAACATCACACTCCGGGGACTGTTGTGGGGTGGGGGAGGGGGGAGGGATAGCATTAGGAGATATACCTAATGCTAAATGACAAGTTAATGTGTCCAGCACACCAACATGGCACATGGATACATATGTAACAAATCTACACATTGTGCACATGTACCCTAAAACTTAAAGTATAGTAATAATTTAAAAAAAAATTAAAAGTCAAAAAAAAAATCAATGAATCCAGGAGCTGGTATTTTTGAAAAGATCAACAAAATTGATAGACCACTAACAAGACTAATAAAGAAGAAAAGACAGAAGAATCAAATAGATGCAATAAAAAATGATAAAGGGGATATCACCACCGATCCCACAGAAATACAAACTACCATCAAAGAATACTATAAACACCTCTACCCAAATAAACTAGAAAATCTAGAAGAAATGGATAAATTCCTCGACATATACACCCTCCCCAGACTAAACCAGGAAAAAGATGAATCTCTGAATAGACCAATAACAGGCTCTGAAATTGAGGCAATAATTAACAGCTTACCAACCAAAAAAAGTCCAGGACCAGATGGATTCACAGCCAAATTCTACCAGAGGTACAAGGGGGAGCTGGTACCATTCTTTCTGAAACTATTCCAAGCAACGGAAAAAGAGGGAATCCTCCCTAACTCATTTTATGAGGTCAGCATCATCCTGATACCAAAGCCTGGCAGAGACACAACCAAAAAAGAATTTTAGACCAATATCCCTGATGAACAACGATGCAAAAATCCTCAATAAAATACTGGCAAACTGAATCCAGCAGCACATCAAAAAGCTTATCCACCATGATCAAGTGGGCTTCATCCCTGGGATGCAAGCCTGGTTCAACATATGAAAATCAATAAATGTAATCCAGCATATAAACAGAACCAAAGACAAAAACCATATGATTATTTCAATAGATGCAGAAAAGGCCTTCGACAAAATTCAACAACCCTTCATGCTAAAAACTCTCAATAAATTAGGTATTGATGGGATGTATCTCAAAATAATAAGAGCTATCTATGACAAACCCACAGCCAATATCATACTGAATGGGCAAAAACTGGAAGCATTCCCTTTGAAAACTGGCACAAGACAGGGATGACCTCTCTCACCACTCCTATTCAACATAGTGTTGGAAGTTCTGGCCAGGGCAATTAGGCAGGAGAAGGAAACAAAGGGTATTCAATTAGGAAAAGAGGAAGTCAAATTGTCCCTGTTTGCAGATGACATGATTGTATATCTAGAAAATCCCATCATCTCAGCCCAAAATCTCCTTAAGCTGATAGGCAACTTCAGCAATGTCTCAGGATACAAAATCAATGTGCAAAAATCACAAGCATTCTTATACACCAATAACAGACAGAGAGCCAAATCATGAGTGAACTCCCATTCACAATTGCTTCAAAGAGAATAAAATACCTAGGAATCCAACTTACAAGGGACATGAAGGACCTCTTCAAGGAGAACTACAAACCACTGCTCAATGAGATAAAAAAGGATACAAACAAATGGAGGAACATTCAATGCTCATGGGTAGGAAGAATCAATATCGTGAAAATGGCCATACTACCCAAGGTTATTCATAAATTCAATGCCATCCCCATCAAGCTACCAATGACTTTCTTCACAGAATTGGAAAAAACTACTTTGAAGTTCATATGGAACCAAAAAACAGCCCACATTGCCAAGTCAATCCTAAGCCAAAAGAACAAAGCTGGAGGCATCATGCTACCTGACTTCAAACTATACTACAAGGCTACAGTAACCAAAACAGCATGGTACTGGTACCAAAACAGAGATATACACCAATGGAACAGAATAGAGCCCTCAGAAAAAATGCTGCAAATCTACAACCATCTGATCTTTGACAAACCTGACAAAAACAGGAAATGGGGAAAGGATTCCCTATTTAATAAATGGTGCTGGGAAAACTGGCTAGCCATATGTAGAAAGCTGAAACTGGATCCCTTCCTTACACCTTATACAAAAATTAATTCAAGATGGATTAAAGACTTAAATGTTAGACATAAACCAAAAAAAACCCTAGAAGAAAACCTAGGCAATATCATTCAGGACATAGGCATGGGCAAGGACTTCACGTCTAAAACACCAAAAGCAATGGCAACGAAAGCCAAAATTGACAAATGGGATCTAATTAAACTAAAGAGCTTCTGCACAGCAAGAGAAACTACCATCAGAGTGAACAGGCAACCTACAGAATGGGAGAAAATTTTTGCAATCTACTCATCTGACAAAGGGCTAATATCCAGAATCTACAATGAACTCAAACAAATTTACAAGAAAAAAACAACCCCATCAAAAAGTGGGTGAAGGATATGAACAGACACTTCTCAAAAGACATTTATGTAGCCAAAAGACACATGAAAATGCTCATCATCACTGGCCATCAGAGAAATGCAAATCAAAACCACAATGAGATACCATCTCACACCAGTTAGAATGGCCATCATTAAAAAGTCAGGAAACAACAGGTGCTGGAGAGGATGTGGAGAAATAGCAACACTTTTACACTGTTGGTGGGACTCTAAACTAGTTCAACCATTGTGGAAGTCGGTGTGGCAATTCCTCAGGGATCTAGAACTAGAAATACCATTTGACCCAGCAATCCCACGACTGGGTATATACCCAAAGGATTATATATCATGCTGCTATAAAGACACATGCACACGTATGTTTGTTGAGGCACTATTCACAATAGCAAAGACTTGCAACCAAGCCAAATGTCCAACAATGATAGACTGGATTAAGAAAATGTGACACATATACACCATGGAATACTATGCAGCCATAAAAAAGGATGAGTTCATGTCCTTTGCAGGGACATGGATGAAGCTGGAAACCATCCTTCTCAGCAACCTATTGCAAGGACAAAAAACCAAACACCACATGTTCTCACTCATAGGTGGGAATTGAACAATGAGAACACATGGACACAGGAAGGGGAACATCACACAGCAGGGACTGTTGTGGGATGGGGGGAGGGGGGAGGGATAGCATTAGGAGATATACCTAATGCTAAATGACAAGTTAATGGGTTCAGCACACCGACATGGCACACATATACATATGTAACTAACCTGCACATTGTGCACATGTACCCTAAAACTTAAAGTATAATAAATTAAAAAAAAAAAGAAAAGAGGGGATAAAACTGTAAATAGGCATTGTAAAGTGATGAGTTTGCTGTTAGAGGTCTTTCAAAGCCATGCTGAAGAAAATCAAGTCCCTAATTGTTGGAAACAAACAACAAAAAATGTGACAGTTACTAATAGTAAGTGGTCACTTACAAAGCAGAGGATTCTTTTACTCCTAAAGTCTCCACATTGTTGACTTCAGTCTGGGTGACCCATTTCTTTGCTATTTCAAATTTGTGTCAACCCCAGTGATCTCTTTTCCTTATGTGCCACACTGCAGATTAAGGTCACTGATTTCACACAGAGCAATATGAAGGGGAAGAAAAGAAAAACAAAAACAAAACAGAACAAGAACCAATTTCAATCAGTAACTAGGAGGAAAAAGGTCAGTCTGCTAGGTCAGTCTGTTAACAATTATCTATTAAACAACCACTATGTGTGGAGGCCTGGTATAAATTCTATATAGGGAAACAGGAAACAGAAGATAGTAACCATACCACTTGAAGAACTCAAAAGCTAACAGGGATAGAACAAATCTAACAGAGACAGAACAATTATAAAAATCATGACATACAAAAATCTAGGAAAAAATACATATGAACGGCCTGAGTTTTCCATGCAGGAACAAAATCAAAGATCTTCACTACTTTGCTGAATTTAAGGGGTAGACCGTAGGACAAGAAAGCTGGGTCAAACAAACACAACCCACATGTATCAACCTTTCATCATGCAGTTGTCTGAACAATTCAAAGGTTATTCCTTACGTGTGAATTCAAAGGTTTAAAGAAATCTTTTAATATCAAAACTATATTCTAGATAACCATTAACTTAAATCTTCATTGGAAAGTGAATGTTTCCCACACCCTTCTGGTTTAATAAAAACAATTCAATTTTATTACTATTTTTCATTGGATTCCTTGAGAAAAACAATTGGAAAAAAAAATTTCTCCGTTTGTGAATCCAGGCCAAGCAAGCAGAAGACTATGTGAAAAAATGAAAGATGGCTCTGGCTACCCCGTGGAGCATCAGGGCTGTGTGACTGCTGCTTCTCCTCATAAGGAGCTGTCCAAACAGAGGGAATTTTTGAAAAATGGTAGAAGATGAACACAGAACAGCAACCTGGGAAAATTCACCAAGCATGCCAAGCTTGCCAAGGAAGCTTTTCCTTCCTTCTTTTGTGTTGGCAATAAGCACCACCAAGACACAAGGTCACATGCATTAAAATTTTTCAAGACAAGTTCCTATCTCAAAAATAGCAAGTTCCTAGTGGGAGCAGAATAAAAGGTATGTTGATTCTTTTGCAGATAGATGGTTACTGCTGTGAATGCCAGTGTTTTTTGTTGGGCTTGGGTGTTTTTTTTTTTTTAAGTACTCAAAAAAAAAATGCTATCCATCTGTCCTTAATCTGGAAATGACTCAATGGTTTAAAAGCTTTTGTTTAAAGCTCACAGGATTGCTATACATTGACTTGACTGCCTAAATGTGAAACTCAGGACTTCAATTAGACATCCAAGTGAGAAAATTATGAGTAACAGAATTGTGTTTTTTAATAACCATTTATTGTCATCAGTATATTTAATTTAATATCTTATGTCTTCCTTGACATCTAGTTAAAATGTTAGTCTCATTTCACTGAAATTGATGAAATCTAAAATGTATAATTAATGACCTCCTTTGCAGAAGAGTAGAAAATTAACTTTATTTCTTTTAGAAAAGGTGTTATTCTCATGAATAACCAAATTTATCTAAGTTGTTGGAAGTAGTTTAGCTTAATAGTCTTATAAAAAAAGATCACAGAATTTTTATTCTTCCTTTTGCAAAAGAAATAAAAGCTGCATGTTCTATAATACTAATTCTCAAAATCAGAAATTTTATACTGACTACTTTCACTCTTAGCCCCTCGCCTTGTTGCTTGCTATAACCCCCCTTTTCTACCCTTTTGTATTATTTCTGCATTTCTGTGCCCCCTACCCGACTCCCACCCTCACAAGACAGTAAGCTCTTTGGAAAGCAAGAAAGGGGTCTTATTTATTGTAAGTTTCAGAGCTTCCATCTCCTAGTCCAACAACGAGTATCTAGTAGGTGCTCATTAAATATTGGCTCACAAATATTTTAAAATCTAAATTAATAAACAGGCAAAAGACTTTTGTTTCTATATACAAAAAGGGAAGATTGTTGACATCACAGCCCTGATGATGGTAAGACTTCCAATTAGGCAGATGATATGTGAGCAATCCTTTGCTCAGCTCCACCTTCCCCATCTGACCTGGAGCTGCCGTTAGAGTGAATCACATAACATTCCTTCCTATCCTTAAGGTGGTTCTTGATACCAGAACAAGTCATGTGCTCCAAGATTGAGAACCCATGACGGGATTGCTTAGCCATGATAGTGTCTTATTCCAAATACATATATGGCCCTGGCCTGGAGAAACCCCGTTAAACTTCCCCAGGTCCCTAATCAGTAGGAGTCCATTGCTTGCCTGAGCAGGAAAATGCAGAGTTCCTTAGAGAATGTGCATATGCTTTAGGAAGATGCTCCAACAGCATAGGTCTCTTTGGAGAAGGAAAGATTTCAAGCTGCTGAAAGTTGGTGATCTAGAGCACTGCAAGCATGGAGGGGGTGTGTATCAAGACTCTGAAGAGTGTTTGTCTAAATGTTCTTGGAGTCAACTGTGTTTCTGCAATCAGCAGATCCAGTGCTCCATCACACATGGGTTAGAGTGTTTGGCTCTTCGCTGTCCATTCACACTCCACCCTGGTTAATATCAGGGATCCTCAGTAGGCAATGAAAAGGCTGGAACAGAAACCCTTTGGCTTCAACCTCCCCAGCTCCAAGAGTAACAGCATCTAGGAGAAGAATGATCAGGGTTAGCTTGAGGTTGTGCCCAAATGGGCCTCAAAGTCCCACTCCTACACTAGATAGCTCAAAGCATCAAGTCCAAGCATCAAGCATAGAACAGAAATAATAGTTCTAAGCACAAGGTTTGCTGTGAGAGGCAGAGGGCCAGTGGTTTCAGAGGCAGAGCTGCGATGACATGGCAAAAGTGGAAGCCTTTGATGGAGTTCTATATACAAATCCAAGCAGGAAACTGTTAGTGGCCATGCTGGTTTGTACTTATTGTTTTCTCAGTGCCCAAGAATATCGGAATAGGAGGAGAATCTTATAGGATCCCAGAACATGCCCTTCCAAGAGGTTTTCTGAGTTGTTTGTTTCCCAAAATCAGAATCAAAGAAGCACCGATCTGGCTCTGGGAGGAAAAGAGCACTGATGTGGAAGATGACAAAAATGAAATGAAGGCAACATTGGTGACAGCACCAGAAAAAGCCCCAGGGAAGTCAGCAAAAACAGAGACCCATCTATGGTCCCAGGAGTGGCATCCCTGACTGAGACCAATCAAGGGGAAGCCAGAATAACTCAAATACTTGTACTAATGTGTTGCCTTCCCCAAGTAACATAAGTATTTGAGTTACACAAGGCACACATAGGGCACAGTTTTCTAAAGGAAACAATCAGGATGCTACACTCTCCTGTAGTATGCAAATTCTGTGCCTGTGAAGAAACTGCCACAGTTAAATTGGATGGCTACAACTTGCCTTTAAGAAGGAGCATTCATGTGAGAATGTGATTCACCTGGATGCTTCGTGCATCGGCAGCGGGGAAAGGGGGCCTTCATTTGTCATCTGCATAAACATTCTTCAGCTATTCATTGAATGACCAGTAGGCACGAGATTTTGTTTTAGGCACTGGTGATAGACAGTAGTGAGCAAAAAAGGTAAAATCTCTATCCTCATGGAGTTTTCTTTCTACTTGGAGAAATAAATCAATAAGTAAAACATATTTTTGCAATGGTAGGAAGCACTGTGTAGAAAATACATCAAGGAAGTTGGAGAAGGAATGTTAGTGGGGGAAGAGTTTACAATTGCAAATAAGGTATCCAGACAAGGTCTCACCGAGAAGGTGATGTTTGACAGGTGACATCTTCAAGCATTTTTTTTTTACCATGAAAATGCATATTATCTTTAAATAAATAGGGAGGGCTCTGTAGAAAGATCAAAGAAAAGGAAAGGATGTCATATAGGGGCTTACCCTTAGTGTCTGCTGAGAATTATATGTGGAAATGGGGGAGGACCTGCAGCAGGTCCAGCACTGAAGCATTTATAAGGAACTCGGGAGTTCCCCGGGGCCCCCACCTCCTCCTTCAGGAAAAGGGTGCTTTCTGTCCTCTGGGTATTCAGAACCTGTTCTTACTGCTGGTCCTCTCCAGAAGCGGCTCCCTCCCTGCTGGCTTCTTTGTGGGATGCCCTTCAGGACCAGACCTCTACCTGGAGCTCAGAGTGTGACTGGAACCCAGGAGAGGATGGAATGGAACGGGAATCCTTTCCTTTTGCTGCACAAGCCTTTTAGCTTCCATAAAAATAACTCACTAGATTGCACAAAGGCAAATTTCTTTTCTAAAGGATTAGTGGAATTTCAGAAGGGAATAAAACAGCAGAACAAATATTAAAATTTCATCAATCCCAGCACTTTGGGAGGCTGAGGCGGGATCACGAGTTCAGGAGTTCAAGACCAGCCTGGCCAACATAGTGAAAACCCGTCTCTACTAAAAATACAAAAAAAATTAACCAGGCATGGTGGCAGGTGCCTATAATCCCAGCTACTTGGGAGGCTGAGGCAGGAGAATCTCTTGAACCTGGGAGGCAGAGGTTGCAGTGAGCTGAGATCATGCCACTGCACTTCAGCCTGGGTGACAGTGCAAGACTGTCTAAAAAAAAAACAATAAAAATAAAAATATCAACTTGAACTTCTTCCTTGAGTGTCAAATGCACCTCACAGACACACATCGAGACTTAAACCTTCACAAAGGATGGTCCTTTCCCTAGCTCCAAGTATGTTTCTCTTACTCTGTCTTTCTCTCTCTCTCTCTTTCACACACACATACACACACACCCACACACTCATACAACCAACCTTCCCTCCACCACCACCTCCTCACAGATGCTATTGATGCTAAGCAAAAACAAAAAAACAAAACAATGTAAAACAATCCTCTCTGGTTTTTATAGGTTCCTAAATGTCACTTGGCTGGTACATACATAAATCCTTCAGTAGTGGGTCTCTCAGATACTTTCTTATTTTTCAGTATTTTTTAGTACTATTTGACAGAACTATCTCTATATTTACCCTGTTTCCAGCCTATAACCAGCCATTTAGTTCCAAAATCCTAGGGGTTCATCCTCCCAACCTTTCCTAAATTGACTCTATTTGAGAAATAGCTTCAAGCACAAAAGAAGCATAGAAATTCAATCACATGGAAAAAAATGATTTGAAATAGGAAAATTAACCCAAATTTTCCTCCATACCTAGAAAATATAGTTTGAAATTCATCTCTGAAAGTTCTTCTTTGAATGGACATCCAATTGAATAAAGAAAATAAAGTTACCAGTATATCATTTGTTGAACAGCTGTGAATACTCAGAAGAAGAGTGAAGGTTGAATGATTTCCTATTAAATATTTTGACCTAACAAGCTATTATAGAGAAAAAAGGGCCAGTTTAAACATAATCCACACTGGACCATGCCTCAGCATGGGAAACACATCAGTGTGGCCACTCAGATTTGTCAAGGGTCATTTTAATATTTAGTAGAGGAAAATGTGACTATTCTTCTAACATTTAATTAGAGGAATGTCATCTTTGAGAGCTCAGGGCACTCATGTTTTCACCTCCATCTGATTTAACGAGCACTGTCCGTTCTTCTCCCTACAGATTATTTTCCTGTAAATTTTTCTGGATAAGACTGCATTTTCATCTAATATTCTCTTTATGCAAATAGATGTTATTTACATATATAAAACTGGTTAAGAAATCAAAATGACATTCAATTGATATTTACAGGCAATTTCATGTGCTTATTTTTCAGTTTCATAGAATTTAAATTTAGCATTTTCTGACTTGGAATCCATTAGGTTGGTATACTTAAGAGTTAAGCTGATTTTCTTTCATTAAAGTTTAGTTTCTGTGGTTTAATCAGTGAACATATAATTGCTTAAAGTATCCACTTTATAAAATTTTTCAATAAATTATCAAGGATGTTTAAATCTAAAAACTGATGCTATTTCTGTACTTGTGGTCATAGATACACAGCACAATTTTTGCAGCTAGTCAGCTTGCTGTACTTTAATCTAATAAGCCAGCTGGAAAAATGGTTCTGTTTTCTCCCTGCGGGTTCTTTTTCCTATATGAATATGACCATTTCATAGTCTATCATTCTGTTTCAAAGGCCATCAAGCTTTACTTTGAATCATTTCTTGATTCATCAGGTATACTTAACATTGATTGAGAGCTTACTACATGCTAAGCACATAGTAATAGATTAACTCATTTACTCCTCATAACAACCCTAGGAGATATCTAGAAATAATGCTCACCTTCCATGTCTGCCACGTCTACAATAAGTGCAAGAATACATGTGTAAAGCAGGTAGCTGTGTGAGGTCTGCCATGTTGTTATTACATGCGGTGATATATGTGAAATGTGCAGCATAACACCTAGCATCATCTTCGCACTGTAAGCATTCAACGAGAGTTAGCTCCTGTTGTACTTTCTGTATACATTCCCCATTATAGCAAGTGGCTCACCACGTTCCAATTATGTATTTAGCTAAATGAACTTAAAGTGCTTAACAGCTAGTAAGTAGCATGGCAGGATTC
Source organism: Nomascus leucogenys (assembly GCF_006542625.1). Classification (NCBI taxonomy): domain Eukaryota; kingdom Metazoa; phylum Chordata; class Mammalia; order Primates; family Hylobatidae; genus Nomascus; species Nomascus leucogenys. Next base: position 4,337,433 of record NC_044400.1, on the reverse strand, counting down.
TTACCCAGGCAATTCTTGCATTGAGTCCTAGCTCTTAATCAGTACCATATAGTGCTAGATAAACAATGAAATATTAATAATTCCATCAAATCAACACATTTTCCCCCTTACTATACTATTATGAAACACAGGGGATAACCCTCTTACCACAGTTACTGAAAATATCATCCATAGTCAAATCTAAATGACAATACAATGGGGTAAATACCAAGGGAAAATATAAATATGAAATAAGTGCACACAGTAAAAGGTGTAGTCTGTAGTGAGCACTCTATAAAACCTAGTTAAGATTGGGTAGGACAAGAGCATGAGTCACCTAACTCTGAAGAAAAGGGAAAATGCAGAAACCCAGTCCCAAAATAAGAAAGGGATAAATGAAGCGTTTCGTTCATGGCCGTCGTCATGGTAATGCTTTTAAGTCAATAAAGAAATTAGTGAAGTAATTGTAATTTGTAAAACTTTTAAAGATACAATCATTCTTACCTGCCACCAGATTGCTCTTTCTGAAACACAAATCCAATATTCCTTTGCCGAAACCTTGTGGAGGCTGCTCACCACCCACGAGGTTCCCCATGATCTGGTCCTGTCTCTTGCAGCTGTCTCTCCTTTCCTCAACTTGCGCTAACCACTTAACGTGGTGGAGAGAACTTGGGTTTTGAAGCTAGAAAGACACATTGAAATTCCTTACTCCATGACTGCAAACTGAGTGATCTAGAGGAATTTACTTAAACTGTCTAACCCTACTGACCCTTAACCTCTTTGATTCCTTCTCTGTAAACTGCAGATAATTATACACACCTTTAGGGTAATATTATTAGGATTAAATGCAAAATACATACATATACATATGTATATATATGTGTGTGTGTGTGTCTGTGTGTGTGTGTGTGTGTATATATATATATATATATATATATATATATGGCATGTAACATAATGCTCAACATACCATAGTGTAAGCATTCAATTAGCTTTAATCCCATTATATTTAATTTGCATATTTTTCTATTATAGCAAGGCTCACACTATATTCCAATGCTTCTAAGGTCCTTCATTTATTTAGGCCCCATTTTCCTCGTCTTCAAAATGGTCATAAGAATACGCATTTACCTAGAAGAATGTTATGGAGATTAAGGAAAATAAGGAAAGTGAGCTCTGTTGTAATCACTCCATAAATGGTAGCTGTGTTTTATCACCGTGCTGCTGTCAGCCCATGAGTTTCTCCGGGACAGGTGAAACTTCTTTTTGTCCTGGTGTCTTACGTAGACAGCACCAAACAGATGCTATGCAGTAGGTGTTCAACAAAATCTCAAAGTGTGAACAAAGGACTTTTATTCACTCCGCCCTGGAGGCAGGATTCCTTGGGATCCTCCAGCAACACTGGAATTTACAGCAGTTTCAAATCTCATATTCTTAGTCCTATTGGAAATTTCAGAATCCAACTTTATTAGTGAAGGTAAATATCTACAATTGCTATAGCAGACAACCCCCAAACCTCAATAGTTCAACCCGACGAGTTTATTTCTTACCCGTAGTACAATCTACAGCATGTTGGATTCACAATGGTTTGTGATGGGGATAAAATTACCAAAAGCTTCTAAGTTCCTGTAGAGTAGGATCAGTGTTGTATAGTATATTTATCTATGTGATTTTCTCAATCACCACTACTCCCTTTGTCTGTAGATATTAGCACAGTCTCATGTCCTCTGTAAGAATATTTATTATTTACAAATCAAAATACACAATAAAGTCAGGCCATTGTCCATATATTTCAGAAAAATATTCTCTTATTAAAGAGAAGAGAACTGGAATATAACTTTAGGCAGCTGAGCTCAGAGTCTATACTTTTAACCACCTCCTCTACTGTAACTGTAATAAAGCATGGATTGAAGAAAAAGAATGTATTTTGGGTTTTCAACTACTGTCTTGGTCTTTACAAAAAACTGTGTAGAAAACCACCTGGGCAAATTGTCATTAGAAACAATACAAGCACAATTGTCTTTTATTATTTTAGCTTTAAAAAAGCTAAAGCTTTAGAATCACCTAAATTGACAGCACTTGAGTTATGAATTCGCTTGGGAGCTGCTTTCTTTGATGCCAAAAAGGCACTTGATTTGATGTGGCAAAATAATACAATCCAGTTTTAATGGTAACATTTGAGCTGAACTCAAGATTTGCTTTTTAAAAAACAATCTGTAATCTTCAGTTACCAATGGCTGATTTCCAGGTTCTATTTTGAAAGTGATAATTAGGCCTGAAATTTTTTTTGCTAACTTTGTTATGTAAATCACACCTTTGGGGGGAAAATTGGACAAAATAACACAATAGCAATAAAAAACCATTTTGCCCTGAATGATTTTTTTTAAGTCTATTCAATCAGATGAGATATATGCCAGGCTTTTTGTTATACTCCATGATTTCCAGAGCATTTAAAATTTCAGCCTTCAGTTTAAAAAAGAATGGTCCCTATTTTTGTTTAATCCAACCTCAGATATAATCTGGAGTTCCTTAGGTCTTGAGTCTTCATCCCTTGACTAGTTAGAGGCTCATTATAGAATCTCAAATGTTAAAACATTTTTCTCTTTTATATCACATTCCCTTCCCCACCCCTCCAACCCCATTTGTAACAACTCTACTCTGGAAAGACTATAAATAAATCTCCTGTTCATAATTTTTCATTTCTATTTCTACACTTTTTAAAAAACTTTGAGATTAAATTATAAAACTCCTGAAGACTTTTCTTATTCAAGGCTATGGCCAAGTAAAAACCCTATAGCCTGCACTGCACAACCAATGGGAGACAGCTTGTTGGGGACAGACAAGAAAAAGAAAGAATAACTGTATCAGTCCTTTTGCTGCAGTGCTGCATCACAGTGGGAGACCAAATAAAAATGGTCCTACTGAATAGCACTGAACATCCTATTCTGACTCCTCAAGAAGCAGTGTCTGGTTTTGATGGGAAAGTCCAATTCCAATGACAGACTCAAGACATCTGCAGAACTAAATATATCTCCAAATACAGCACAGCTTGAAAAACAGACCAGATCTGGTTTCAAAACACTATGTTGTTAACCCTTTTCAAGATGTGGAATTCCTTGAAGTGATTATCCTCATAGAGAAAAAAAAGTTATAGAAAATCATTTGGATCCAAATATTTGCTTATATCTTAAGATATGACATTCAACATAGTGGCTGCATCCTACCTTAAATTACTTACTGTTTGGTATCCAATGATTTACCAATTGCTAAAGCCAAGAACAAAAGCAAATGGATATAATTCTCCCATTCATATGTCGAGGTCAGAACAGAGAGGCTGACTCATCATAGAGTCGTTAGTAAGTCACAGTCCTTGCTACTATCAGTTTGTTCATTTGTTATTATGAGCTATTCAGTTGCTGTTTTGCTTTATTCATTCAGGGCAGAAACATAAGGTCTAGGCCAGAGAGAATGGAATCCTTAATGGCTCTTTTCTCTCTCATTTCCCCACTTGACAGGATGGCCAGTTGGCTTACGAAGCCAGTTGGATACAAATGCCTTTGTCATTTCGCATCCTCATGTCTTCCTGCATTAATCACTTGCCAGTGTGCTTTTTGTCTCTTGTCTGTTGAGAGGGTAGTTTTGCTGAGCACATATGCTCTCTTTGTTGCTAGATATGACATTTATCACAGTACAGCTTAAATTTAATGTGTATTTTAACAACGCACCTACTTTAAGGATGTCACTTTCCCTTAATTCACATTGTTCCTGATGATGAAGATCCTACAATAAGGGGACCTTGCTTTTTCTAACTCCAGATCCTAACGTATCTACGTTTCAAAAAACACACTGACTCGAAGAAATTCTCTCTAATATCATAATAATATTTCCCTTTTCTTTCCCTTGGCAGTATTATTGGGAGTACATATTTAATACCTTATTCTATTCTTTTTTAGTCTTGGCTTGCCTGTCAGTGGTTCTCAAACCTGTTGTGTATTAGAAATGCTACTCCTGTGCATTCTGACTCAGTAGTCCCTGAGAAACCCAGGAATTTGTATTGTTTTTAAAGCTCCTACAATTTTCTCTTATTCTTATTCCCACCCACAAAAAGAGATTGCTTGCATTGCACAATGTGAAACAGATTAAGAGAAGCGCAATGTCTATGAGGAGGTGGACTGGGAATATACTTTTTTAAGTTCCATTAATGATTCTCAGGTAAACAGTCCCTGGGCCAGTAATTGAGAATTTTTGTCAGCAACTTATAGTAGAAATAGGGGATGTTAAAGTGGAGATAGGAATGCAGAGAAGACTAGCGTGGCTGGAGCATACAAGTAGGGACTAAAATGATAGGTTGGACTGAATGAATAAGGACCTCAAAATGCTAAGGAATGTAGATTTATTTTGTAGATAATGAAATGCTACCAAAGCTTCTTAGAAAATGGGTGTCGGCCGGGTGCAGTGGCTCACACCTGTAATCTTAGCACTCTGGGAGGCCAAGGCAGGATGATCACCTGAGGTCAAGAGTTCGAGACCAGCCTGGCCAACATGGCGAAACCCCATCTCTACTAAAAATACAAAAAACTTAGCCAGGCGTGGCGGGGGGCGCCTGTAATCCCAGCTACTCGGGAGGCTGAGGCAGGAGATTCGCTTGAACCCAGGAGGCGGAGGTAGCAGTGAGCCGAGATCACACCATTGCACTCCAGCCTGGGCAACAAGAGTGAAAAACTCTGTCTCAAAAAAAAAAAAAAAAAAAAAAGAATGTCGTGATCCAGCCATAATTTTAAAAATATAATTTTGAAAGCATTAGAAGGATGGCATTGATGAGGGACAAGACTAGAGTCAGGTGAAACCATTAATGGACTAGCGATGAGGAGGGTCTAATTAATGAAGTGCGGGAAAGAAGAAGTAAATGTGAGATGGCAAAGGAAAACTGTCAGGTGTTAGCGTCAGAACGAAGATGGAGAGTCAGGTGGCAGGAAGGATTGAAAAATGACTCTCAAACCTCAAACTGGATCACAAGAAAGTTTGTAATCCCATTACTTTAAAAAGGAGGCACAGGTTTTGAGGGAAAGATGATGACTATAGCAATGTATTTCTTACTTATAAATCAGACTCAACTTAATTTTGGAAAAGATACTCGGTAGCCAGTTGGAAGTTTAGGTTCAGAATTCAGGAGAGAGTTGGAAACTGGAGAGGTATGTTTAGAGTATCCACATAGAGGTACTATGTACTTCTCAGGGAACTAGAATATTGAGAGTGTAAGGAGATTGGGATCACTGGGGGCCTTAACTTTGAATGTAGGCTAGCTGCATGTTATTTCCTGAATCTATCAGCTCAGTGAAGAGACCATTGTGGGGAATGTGAGAAGGAAAAAATCGAGGAGGAGTAAAAGATCATCTAGCAGCATCAATGGCTGTATCAGGCTTTGCCAACTGCTATCTCAAACAGCCTCCAAAAGTCAGTGGCTTAACACAATAACAGTGTATTATTTATGTCACAGTTCAATGAAGGTTGGTGGTGGCATGGGAGGGGTAAAGGATTAGAGTCAGTGATGGGCTTGACTCTGCTCTGTGTACTCATTCTGGGACCCCAGTTTCTTCACTCTTCAACAGTGGTGTTAAGGCCAACCTGGCATCATCCAACCAGAGGATGGGGAAAGGCATATTGTGGTGGATTTACAAGACATTTTAGAGGCCTGGCCCAGAAGAGGTGTCTATTGCTCCATCCACATTCCACTGGTCAGAACTCAGTTAGATGGTTTCATTCAACTGCAAGAGATGCTAGGAAATATAATTTTGTTGCATGACCAGTGGAAAAGAAGACAGACTTGGTGAGCACAGGAAATTGTCTCTGCCCTTCTGGTCTCCACATATCTGTTTCAGCTCCTCCTCCTACACACAGAACAAAATCACCCCCTCCCACAAGAGACAATCCCAGTCCCCATTCAATCACCACATCCAGCCCGAAGACCAGGATCTCTAAGTCATGATCAGATGCTCCATCAAGTCCAGCTAAGAGTCCTCAAGTTCTTACAAATTATGAACTAAAAGAGACACAAGGTGTCTTCCCCTCAACATACACATACTCCCAAAATTCAGTGGTAGAACGATCATAGAATGACCATCAAAAAAGACCTCCCATTTAGGAAGAGAAAGCAGGCATGAGTTAAAGCAATTCTAAACTTGTGCTGGGCAGACACTGTGAGGGCCTCCTATCCTAGAACGGGGAAGGGGTGGGGGTAGGAGAAGATTTTAGTGTGCAGACCCTGATTCTGCTCTTTGGGAGTTGACCATTTTATCCACAGCCACTTTCCCTTATCCAACAGCTTCTCTAGCCATGTCTGAAATGGGCACTAGGGAGTATTTCCTTCTTGCAGACTGCATAGCTTTTATAGGCTGCTTCCTGTTAGAGCAATTTGAAAGTGTAAAAATTGTCTTATTGCTTGAACAATCAAGTTTTTTTTTTTTAAGTCCAAGCTTACAGCGTTTATGGTTCCCTCAAAAGCATAGAATGTCTCTGGTCTACTTTACTCACGTTCATTCCATTAGCTAAATAACCATCCCAAAGTTGTTTCTTAGACGAAATTCTCAAATGTGCTTTGTTTCTTTTTCTTTCTCACCCTGAGCCTTGCTGTCTCAATTTAATGACAGTTACCTCAAAGCCATCAAGCTTCATTGTAAAGCTACATCCTTAACCTGATCTTTGCCAAATGCTTGGCTCTTAATTGGTTAGGGGATTTTTTTCAATCTTACTTCCTACTAATTGGGGCTGAGAAATGGTCACCTTTGCCAGCCCATCGAGGCCCCAAATTTCTAGACTCTTACTTTCATTTCTGCTTGCTAAGTGGCCAATTCTTTCCTGATCTGATCTTTTTCTTTTTGAAGGATTTTTTTAATTTTTTATTATTATTATTATTCTTTAAGTTTTAGGGTACATGTGCACAATGTGCAGATTTGTTACATATGTATCCATGTGCCATGTTGGTGTGCTGCACCCATTAACTGGTCATTTAGCATTAGGTATATGTCCTAATGCTATCCCTCCCCGCTCCCCCCACCCCACAACAGTCCCCAGAGTGTGATGTTCCCCTTCCTGTGTCCATGTGTTCTCATTGTTCAATTCCCACCTATGAGTGAGAACATGCGGTGTTTGGTTTTTTGTCCTTGCGATAGTTTACTGAGAATGATGATTTCCAGTTTCATGCATGTCCCCACAAAGGACATGAACTCATCATTTTTAATGGCTGCATAGTATTCCATGGTGTATATGGGCCACATTTTCTTAATCCAGTCTATCGTTGTTGGACATTTGGGTACCAACCCAATGTCCAAGTCTTTGCTTTGTGAATAGTGCCTCAATAAACATACGTGTACATGTGTCTTTATAGCAGCATGATTTATAGTCCTTTCGGTATATACCCAGTAACGGGATGGCTGGGTCAAATGGTATTTCTAGTTCTAGATCCCTGAGGAATCGCCACACTGACTTCCACAATGGTTGAACTAGTTTACAGTCCCACCAACAGTGTAAAAGTGTTCCTATTTCTCCACATCCTCTCCAGCACCTGTTGTTTCCTGACTTTTTAATGATGGCCATTCTAACTGATGTGAGATGGTATCTCACTGTGGTTTTGATTTGCATTTCTCTGATGGCCAGTGATGATGAGCATTTTTTCATGTGTCTTTTGGCTGCATAAATGTCTTCTTTTGAGAAGTGTCTGTTCATGTCCTTTGCCCACTTTTTGATGGGGTTGTTTTTTTCTTGTAAATTTGTTTGAGTTCATTGTAGATTCTGGATGTTAGCCCTTTGTCAGATGTGTAGGTTGCAAAAATTTTCTCCCATTCTGTAGGTTGCCTGTTCACTCTGATGGTAGTTTCTTTTGCTGTGCAGAAGCTCTTTAGTTTAATTAGATCCCATTTGTCAATTTTGGCTTTTGTTGTCATTGCTTTTGGTGTTTTAGACATGAAGTCCTTGCCCATGCCTATGTCCTGAATGGTATTGCCTAGGTTTTCTTCTAGGGTTTTTATGGTTTTAGGTCTAACATGTAAGTCTTTAATCCATCTTGAATTAATTTTTGTATAAGGTGTAAGGAAGGGATCCAGTTTCAGCTTTCTACATATGGCTAGCCAGTTTTCCCAGCACCATTTATTAAATAGGGAATCCTTTCCCCATTGCTTGTTTTTGTCAGGTTTGTCAAAGATCAGATAGTTGTAGATATGCGGCATTATTTCTGAGGGCTCTGTTCTGTTCCATTGATCTATATATCTGTTTTGGTACCAGTACCATGCTGTTTTGGTTACTGTAGCCTTGTAGTATAGTTTGAAGTCAGGTAGCGTGATGCCTCCAGCTTTGTTCTTTTGGCTTAGGATTGACTTGGCAATGCGGGCTGTTTTTTGGTTCCATATGAACTTTAAAGTAATTTTTTCCAATTCTGTGAAGAAAGTCATTGGTAGCTTGATGGGGATGGCATTGAATTTATGAATAACCTTGGGTAGTATGGCCATTTTCACGATATTGATTCTTCCTACCCATGAGCATTGAATGTTCCTCCATTTGTTTGTATCCTCTTTTATTTCATTGAGCAGTGGTTTATAGTTCTCCTTGAAGAGGTCCTTCACGTCCCTTGTAAGTTGGATTCCTAGGTATTTTATTCTCTTTGAAGAAATTGTGAATGGAGTTCACTCATGATTTGGCTCTCTGTCTGTTATTGGTGTATAAGAATGCTTGTGATTTTTGCACATTGATTTTGTATCCTGAGACGTTGCTGAAGTTGCCTATCAGCTTAAGGAGATTTTGGGCTGAGATGATGGGGTTTTCTAGATATACAATCATGTCATCTGCAAACAGGAACAATTTGACTTCTTCTTTTCCTAATTGAATACCCTTTATTTCCTTCTCCTGCCTAATTGCCCTGGCCAGAACTTCCAACACTATGTTGAATAGGAGTGGTGAGAGAGGTCATCCCTGTCTTGTGCCAGTTTTCAAAGGGAATGCTTCCAGTTTTTGCCCATTCAGTATGATATTGGCTGTGGGTTTGTCATAGATAGCTCTTATTATTTTGAGATACGTCCCATCAATACCTAGTTTATTGAGAGTTTTTAGCAAGAAGCATTGTTGAATTTTGTCAAAGGCCTTTTCTGCATCTATTGAGATAATCATGTGGTTTTTGTCTTTGGTTCTGTTTATATGCTGGATTACATTTATAGATTTGCATATGTTGAACCAGCCTTGCATCCCAGGGATGAAGCCCACTTGATCATGGCGGATAAGCTTTTTGATGTGCTGCTGGATTCGGTTTGCCAGTATTTTATTGAGGATTTTTGCATCAATGTTCATCAAGGATATTGGACTAAAATTCTATTTTTTGGTTGTGTCTCTGCCTGGCTTTAGTATCAGGATGATGCTGGCCTCATAAAATGAGTTAGGGAGGATTCCCTCTGATCTGATCTTTTAAAAATATTTTTCAGAATGCAGCCAACAGGAGTCAATACACATGGATACTTTCTTTCCATCCACTTCCTCTAGTTATTGGCTCAATAGGGATGTCATCTGCCTCCCGAAATATAAGAGGTGATACTTTTACCAAACCATTTACTACTGTGTAACATGGAGTGCTATCTTTTAGCTTCTAATATCAGTTTACTATCTGCTCCCTCCCCTGAAAACTGCTAAGCCAATGCCACATATTTTCCCACAAAACATGCTATGAAAAACCCATTTTCTTGTCTTTGCTTACACTTTTCTTGCCTTTTGGAATATCAACCCCATCCTTCTCTGCTTATCAAGCTAAGTCCTACGAATTCCTCAAGTCTCTTCTATGTCGTCCTCTGTGGAGTTTTCTAAGTATTGCAGCCCACCTCAATTCTCAATTACTATAGCTCACTATTTTATAATATTATTTTAGCATACTATCCTTAGACACCTTTTATATAGCTTTTTTCTGTCCCCAATAGACTTAGAATAAAATGTATTTTTATATTTCTAAACTTCTCAGAATTCAAAATTCATTTGTTGGCTAGAATATGTTTGCATGAATTACCTGTTCATTTGCTTCTTTCAAAGCCATAAATTGGCCAATCTTTTTTCAGTGTGGTGTCTAGATATGGCCTTACCTGGTCAAAAGTGTGAAACAGATAATGTTGTATAGTCTTTCAAAGCTTTTTCCTGCATATTTTTTCCTTTTAAAAAAAAATGTACTCTATACCACCTTCCTACCACTGCCACGGTATCAAGGGCTGCCTTAATTGTGTAGTTCTATCTAGGATAGCTCCTATGACCATAGATATTCTTCAGTTTTCTCATCTCTTTCCCCTAAAAAATATACTCATCCTCTCTCCCACCTCCAGGTGTTCAAACCTAACCTGCCAAACAATTTTAAAGTTAGGTATAGATGCTCAAGATGGCAGCAGTTTCATGACATTCAGGATTGTTTCTGCAAATTGTAGGCAGTGAGGTAACACTGGAAGTGGGAGGGCAATGTGTAAAGAACTTTGCATGTCCCTCAAATAACAAAACCACATGGGCTAAACTCAGTGGTCCAAGGGTATCCAGTAAAGTATCATCAATGTAAGGGAGAGAAAATTCTCCTTTAAATTGATTTTAGTAGTAAAACATCATAAAATGAGTAATCTATAGAAATAATTTTAGTATTGAGGATTTGTATTCCTATTGTAGCTATTGTGGCTGTCTATATATTAGTCTATGGTTAAAAGACAGTTGCATAGAAGCTGAGCAGCTACTTAATATAAAAGTTTACTTTAAAAAATAATCATTTTCTGACTCATAAACATCTAGTAAGAGAGATATAATAACAAGCAGCGCTTTAGAGAACACCTTTCTGTTTAACAGTAAATTCATCTAATAGAAAAATAATGACTAGATATAAGCATGAAAATATCTACCTTTTCTGCAAGACAGCTGGATGGCAGGGCCACAAATATAATGACCTAGGCCCTCCAGACATAGTCCAGCCAGGCACTGACCACTTCTGAGAGAGAGCTGGACATGGGCAGGCTCTACTTTTAGATTATGAGCGACATATACCTGGAGACGAAGACGTCTCATTGATTCTCCTAAAATACTCTTGCATAGTACCATGTGCATTTTTAACACTCAACTTTCCTTCAGTGCTGGTATCAAAAAGCTTTTCATCTTTGCACAGAACAGAAACCCTTCACCTACACTCAAATGTTCCCATACCATTTAAGGCCCAGCAGCTGAGACGTCTTCCCCCACTCCATCATAAAATATTTTATTATGTCAATTATGGGAAACCCAATCACTCAAATAATTCATAGTGAGCTGGAGCAAAGTACCTGGAGAACCATGGGGAATAGTCATAAAACTGGCGATGGATGTGAGTACCATGGTATAAACGTCTTTCTAATTTCAATGATTCCTGAATCCTAAAAATAAAGGAAATTAATCATTCATTCCTCCTTCTTAACTACAAACCTAGATATAAATGGATTTAAATAGAGGAGTTAGGTTGAGCATCATAACCACCAGTTTTCATTATGGATGAGGTCAATTCAAAGAAAGAAGAAAAAGACAAAAACTAGCAACATTCTCCTTCTGTTTCTCTCTGTATATATATACAGTTCTCTATATATTTCTAGAGAGAGAAATATAAACATACACACACACAGTTATCCCTGGTATCCCCGAGGCATTGGTTTCAAGACCCACAAGGATATCTAAACCATCTGATGCTTAAATTCTTTACATAAAATGGTATAGTATTTTCATGTAACCTACGTATATCCTCCCATATACTTTATGGATTACCTATAATACATAACACAACGTAAATGCTACGTAAGTATTATAATAGTTGCTATACTGTATTTTTATTTTTTATTGTTTTATTATTCTTATTGTGTTTTTCAAAAATATTTTGATCCTCAGTTAATTGCAGAAACTGCCGATACTAAGGGCCAATTCTGTGTGTGTGTGTGTGTGTGTGTGTGTGTGTGTGTGTGTTCATTAGCAAATCAAGCTTCACATATTTTTATTTAATTTTTGAATAAAAGTAATTTAAGGATCTTTGTTATATAACATCCAAATGAAAGACAGAGTTAATATCTTCTTTCTTTCTTTCTTTCTAAAATAGCCCTACCCATTAATAGGTATTTTAAAGCACATCGAAGGGTAAATTGTTAATTATAAAACTAAGGCATACTGATTACCTGTAACGTTTCTTAGCTATATTTTTCTTTACCACACAAAACTACTCTTTTGGTTTTATTATTCTTTTTGTTTTCCATTTCAACGATTTTGCCACCAACTGAATTAATATTAACATGTTTGTGAATTTTACAAACAAACAAAACCCTGTAGAATTAAAAGTCTGCCTGATAACCTTTTTGTTGTCAGAAATTCTTCTTTTCCACATCTTTGCTGTTACCAAAAAAAAAGCCAATCCCAAATTTTATTATAAATGACAAACATTTTAAAAAGAAAAATTGGTTTCAGTGATCCTTTTTCAATTCATGGCAAAATAATGTCTCTGATACACCAGTGACAATGCCTTTGCACCATTCCTCATGAACACTTTTCTCTGTCCTATAATATCTAACCTCTCTGGCTTCAAATAACTAAAGGCAGATGCAAAGTTGCAAAGAAGCACACCTTTATGCCTTTCCAGAGAGAAAGAATGAAGTTCTGTGGCTACATGGCTTCTTCTCTGAATGGGTGATTAGTCAGCTTTCCCTTCCTTGTGTTCTCTCCTCTGCCCTGGAATGTGCACCCACAAATGTAGGTGGTGGAAACAGGTAAGGTGGCTGTCACAGGTTCAAACTCCCCTACTTGTGGCTGAGTCAATGGGATCTGTTTATAGTCTCAAACATGTTTGTGATGACAAAAGAAAGGAGAAAATACAAAGAAGGGACTTCTCTACCCTTGGCTATTTGAACACTTAAAGATGTCCTGCACCCACCTCCAACAAGTTACGGTTCCTGCAGAGCCCTGTTCAAATTAGAGCATTCATCTTCAAAGAGAGACTTTCCTAATGGTCCAAATAGACAACCCACCTTCTCACAAGAAAAACACATTCTCATTTATTTAAAAAACGTCTTATGTGCTTGGAACCAAAACACTCTTCTAAACAATATCATGTGGTGAAAAGTGAAAGTAATAAAAGATGTTTTAGTAGCTGGGTTTTGTTGTGTTAAATAAATGCAGCATGAAGTTTACATATTTATGTGGGTGTAATGATGTAATCCAATCTCTGAAAACTCATACATTAACAAACTGATGTTGGGTTATATGCATTCCTGAACAGTGACATTAACAATGCATTTATATAAAACTATAAAAACTGTTGATGAAAAAAAATTGCCACTGTTAAGAGAAGAAAAATAAAGACAAAGGCCAGCCATTCATATAAAGTATCTTGATCAATTCTCTGCTAGCTTAAAATTGAATTAGCTCAATTTTCTCCTTCCAGTTTAACAGTCCAGCAAATTCTCCTTAAGTACTCCTAAACCATCCTGAATCTTCTTTTCTTATTCTTATTTCTTTAATTTTACTCTAAAATTTCCTCTATTTTTTAATATGTTATATTGTACATAAGCTACCATAAATTTTTTGTGAACGATGTGAAAAATATACCCATTCATATCTCCTTTCCCCAGTCCCAAGAACAAGATAGTACCTACTCTGCCTTCTTCAGAGAGTCTGTGTCCAAAGCTCACCTCAGAACTGCCTTGGGAGAATTACTCAGCCCTCATAGCAGCTCCACTCTTAGCTTCATGTGGTAGAGAAGTTTTGCAGGGATGTGTGTGTGAGCATTAAAAATCATCATATAGAAAGCATGGCTTGAAGAACATACAGGATCAGATACTGTATGTTAGAGCAGCTACAATTAGACCTAGCTCATTTCTGCCCCTTCTTCCAGGTGACTTCAACAAATTGATTGCTCCTTCATGCCCTTTCTCCAATAACGCTAAACTCCTAAGTGGCAGGATTATGGCCCCAACACTCTTTGCATTCCTCTTGCATTTCTTATGACCTCATCCAATCCTGTATACACAATGCAAATATTTGTTGAGCACTTACCATATGCCCAACAATGTTCTACTACCCACTTAACATATATGAGTATTACTGCATTTAATCACATCAACAACACTATGAAGTAGGGATTGATTTTATCAACATTTTCTGAATGATAGAACCAAGACACAAAGATGTTCAGTAACTTGCCAATGTACAAATCCACTTTAAAAGTAGCAAAGTCAGAATTCGAAGCCAGAGTCTGCAATTTTTTTTTTTTTTTTTTTTGAAACGGAGTCTTGCTGTATCACCCAGGCTGGAGTTCAATGGCACAGTCTCAGCTCACTGCAACCTTGGCCTCTCAGGTTCAAGCAATTCTCCTGCCTCAGCCTCCCAAGTAGCTGGGATTACAGGCATGTGCCACCACACCTGGCTAATTTTTGTATTTTTAGTAGAGGCAGGGTTTTACCACGTTGGCCAGGCTGGCCTCGAACTCCTGGCCTCAGGCAATCAGCCCGCCTTGGCCTTCCAAAGTGCTGGGATTACAGGCATGAGCCACCGCGCCCTGCCAAGTCTGCACTCTTGACCACTAAGCAACTCTTCTTCCTACTAAGCACACTAAAGATGCTTCATTTTTGTTTGCTTGCTTAATCAATTTTTGACATGAAAATGGATGATTTCAGCAAGCAAGATCATGAAAATGGGAGAAAGCAGTTGAAAGGTCAATTGTTCAAATAAAAAGGTGGTATGGTTTGGCTCTATGTCCCCACCCAAATCTCATCTTGAATTGTAATCCTCACATGTCAAGGGAGGGATCTGGTAGAAGGTGATTGGATCATGGGGGTGGTTCCCCCATGCTGTTCTCATGACAGTGAGTTCTCACAAGAACTGATGGTTTAAAAGTGTTTAGCAGCTCTGCCCTCCCCCTTCCTACTGCCTTGAGAAGAGGGTTCCTGCTTCCCCTGTGCCTTCTGCCATGATCGCAAGTTTCCAGAGGCCTCCCCAGCCAGGCAGAACTGTGAGTCAATTAAACTTCTTTTGATTATAAATTACCCAGTCTCAGGTAGTATCTTTATAGCAGTGTGAAAATGGACTAATGAAAAAGGAGAGTATCCTTGATAATTCAGAAGTTCTACCTTATATCATGTGTTCAGCCACTGTGAATGGCACCTCTTGAGCCAGTGGACACTGCCATCGCCTAAATGACAACAGAAACTTCCTACCTGGACTCCTTGTCTCCAATCTCTCCCACTTTCAAACCATGTTCTGTGTTTTTCAAATTGATGATATTAAGGGTTCTAATGTAGATTGGATCAAAATAATTTAGTAAAATTATTTGTCTCTCTGTCTCAAAATTAAAGCTCACTGAGATAGGGACTATATCTCATGATTTTCATGTTTGCTATATTGTCTTTCAAGTAGTAGACCCCCAATAAATGTTGAAATTAGTTGAATGAGAACCTTGTCAGGTTTGGCTACTTTTCAGGGGGCTGAGTAGGGTGACTTTGATTGACAAAATATTCTGGAAAGAGGACCAAGTGTAGATATATGCGAAATTATGCCTATATACAGTTTCTTCCTCCAATTCTATATTATTAGGAATGTGTTCAGCTTCAAGAAATAGAACAACTAGCTACATGTTTCAAATGAATAGAGTTTCTTTTTCTTACATAGTAAGATTAAGGGTAGCAGTTGCCAGGATTAGCTCAGCTGCTCAAGTATGCCTGGGGACCCAGGCGCTTTCTATTCTGCCCTTTCACCATACTCAATGTATTGGCTTTTCCTCTGCATGATTTTTATCTGATGTTTGAATGGTGGCTCTGGACATCACATCCATAGTCAGGGCAGGAAGAAAGGAAAGGGACAACAGCAGCCATTCCTTTTATCAGGAAAGCAGTACTTTACCAGAAATCTCTATTCCCACCCCAAGCAGGCTATTACTTATGTATCATTGGTCAGCATTCTGTTACATGGCCACACATCTAAAAGGAAAGCTGAGGCAGTACATTGTCTTTTCCAGCCTTCCTAGTGAAAGGAGACAAGAGAGAAGGGCGATTGGAAATTGCTATGGTTTGGCCAACCAGCAATGCCTACCACAGATTCTTCCCTTCCCATCTTCTTTGCCCCCATAAGAACGTCGTCTCTGGGAAATTCAGATATATATGCTCTTTTCACCACCTCTTACCAGTCTATATATCAAAACTAGTTGTAAGGAAAGAATCTGAAACTTAGGGTAAATTCTGAGTGACAATGACAACTCTAGTATTTACACGTTAAAAGAAACCAAAGCCTTAAGCTAGACTATCAGTACCTCTCACCACATGCAACATTGACACTGGGGATGGGCCGAGGTGTTCTGCGTAACTGATGGCTCATGCAAGATAGTCTTCATTGTCCTTGTCCCCCACCCCAACTGACTGTAGTAATCCAAAGTGTTTCCTTTCATTTCCAAATGTCCCGTAAAGAATCTCCAGTTGAGAACCATTGAGCTAAAGGAATGGACCTCCAGGGTGTGATGTCAGAAATCAACAGCTGGAGACTGGGTAAGAAATTGGGTTGGGAAAAAGTGTGAAAATGACGGTCTAATGAGTCAATAAGACCTCCTCAGAACCCCTGAAAAGTTAATGCCATCTGAAAAAGAAAAAAACCTAAATAACTTTTCATTATTGTCTGCCATTAGCTCTTCAGAAAGAAGAGATCATTTGGGATTCTTATCTGACCAACATCACTGCATTCCACAATCCATCAAAGACCACAAATGGAATGAGAACAGGGTTGGTGAAGTAAGTCTGCCACCCAGTTTGGGGAATGGCCAAGGCAGCAGGCATTTACACACATGCATACACACACACACACACACACACACAGACACAGGTTATGCAGAATTTTTTTTGTTATATTGCAATGTCATCTGCATACCATACAGTTCACCCACTTACAGCATACAATTACGGTTTTCTTTCCAAGATGGATTTTACTCGTGTCTGAGAACTGAAAGGTTGGGCTCGATGGTCTCTAAGGGATTCTCCAGCTTGCTGTGCTCTTCTATTTTTCTTAGTTCTGGGAGAATAAAGGATGATGGCAAGAGGATTGCCTAGCCCTGCAATCAGTGCTGTGGGCAGAGACACTCTCTGCTTACCACCCTGCACTCAGTACACTGGGAATGTGGTACCACTGAGCAATAATCATAACAGTTATAAATATGTATTTAATAGTACCATCCTGCAAAGAGCTCAAAGATACCATTACTTTACAGGACTATTTATTTTCATGTCTGCATTAAGTAGGTTGGGGTTGAGTATGAATATCTTTACTTCACTGATAATGAAAATGAAGGAATTTGTTTTAGGTGGCTTAAGCAAAGTTCCATCATTTCTCACTGGGTTAACTGCACTGAGATTTCCAGTGACAGTAATATGCTTTTGGCCGGGAGTGGTGGCTCACGCCTGTAATCCCAGCACTTTGGGAGGCCAAGGCGGGAGGATCACCTGAGGTCAGGAGTTCTAGACCAGCCTGACCAACATGGTGAAACCCCATCTCTACTAAAAGTACAAAAATTAGCTGGGCATGGTGGTGTGTGCCTGTAATCCCAGCTACTCAGGTGGCTGAGGCAGAAGAATTGCTTGGACCCAGGAAGCGGAGGTTGCAGTGAGTGAAGATTGCACCACTGCACTCTAGCCTGGGCGACAGAGAGAGACTCTGTCTGGAAAAAAAAAAAAAAAAGAGTGCTCTGCTTTTATCTCTTAGGAGAATAAACTTTAATGGCAGTTTTCAACAAAATTGAAGAGAAAACATTACAATAAAATACAATTTTTGTACAATATGCTTGATGTGCTCTTTCAAACTTGATCTTTTGTTACCAACAATGAAGATTTAGCACTTATGTAGCACTTTCCAAATTCACAAAGCACTTTCCAAATGTTAACTAATTAAACATCACAAGCACCCTAGGAATGAGAAAGTTATTATGTTAGAATTATATGCTTTCTGTAACATGTATATTAAATACTTCATTTTGAGTTCAGAATATTAGTGACATCGATGAAGGAAATTTCATCTTAACTAATTAATTGTCTTCTTTACATAAGGCAATAGAAAATGTTATTGAAAGTATTGATTGGATATTCTGAAATTTTCATTTAAATGGAATAATATATGGCTTGAGACTCTTTTTTTTTTTTTTTTTTTTTTTTTTGAGACAGAGTCTCGCTCTGTCGCCCAGGCTGGAGTGCAGTGGCGCAATCTCGGCTCACTGCAAGCTCCGCCTCCAGGGTTCACGCCATTCTCCTGCCTCAGCCTCTCCGAGTAGCTGGGACTACAGGCGCCCGCCACCAGGACCGGCTAATTTTTTTTGTATTTTTTAGTAGAGACGGGGTTTCACTGTGGTCTCGATCTCCTGACCTCGTGATCCGCCCGCCTCGGCCTCCCAAAGTGCTGGGATTACAAGCGTGAGCCACCGCGCCCGGCCAATGAGACTCTTAATGTCTATTTGCTGTGATATATTGTGATTTGAAAACACAATAAAGTAATATCATTAACTAGGATCATTTTAAATCAACCATTGAGAGGGTAAAAAATATCATCAACAATAATAAAAATCGCTAACATTTATCAAGCCTCCTCTATGCCAGATACATTTCTAAGTGATTTGCATTTATCAGTTTAATCCTGGGAACAACCTTGTAATCAAGTATACAATTATTCCCATTGTTCGGATGAGGAAACTGAGGAAGAGACATTAAATATCCTAAACAAAGTTAGGGTTAGGGCCCCAGAATCTACGTTCTATAATTATATAATATACTATTAAATTATACAATAACATACATCAGTCTCAGGATCTGAGAGGCTGAGGTGGGAGGATCGCTTGAGGCCAGGAGTTTAAGAGCAGCCTGGGAAATACAGTAAGCTTCCACCTCTAAATCATTTCTTTGTTTAATTAGCTGGGCATGGTGTGCACGTCTGCAGTCCCAGCTACTCAGGAGGCTGAGGCAGGTGGATTTCTTGAGCCCAAGAGTTTGAGGCTACAAATGAGCTATGATCACAGCACTGTACTCCAGCCTTGGCAAAAAAAAAAAAAAAATGAGATCCCCATCTCTTCAAAAAAAAAAAAAAGGAAAAAGAAAAAGATTTTGTAATCTTAAAGGCCCATGAAGTTACTAGTATAAAATCTGTCCAGGCACCTTAGAAGTCTTAATTGTGAATATAGAAAATGAGCTAAAGTTCTGGCAATGCTTCAAATTTGTGGAAAATAATGATAGATTTCAGATTTTTCAAGATGATTTTAATGCTTGATAATTACTTTAAATGCGCATATATTAAAAGTATTCTCCAACACCAACCACAGTTAAATTTTTGAATTTTTAATTTGTCTGTTAATAACATCTAAAAACAACTGTTAAACCTAACACTGAGTGGGGAAAAAAAGCCATATGTAAAATGTTTCCTGTAGATATATAAAGTACCTAAAGATGTGTGTGGTTGTGTGTGTGTGTGTGTT
This sequence comes from Nomascus leucogenys, assembly GCF_006542625.1. Lineage (NCBI taxonomy): Eukaryota > Metazoa > Chordata > Mammalia > Primates > Hylobatidae > Nomascus > Nomascus leucogenys. The sequence goes on along the minus strand of NC_044400.1, from coordinate 4,317,962 downwards.
TTACATAATATAAGCTCAGAACAAGTGGAATAAAATACTTATATCAGGAAAGAACCAAATCTAACCTTGGTAAACATATACTGTTTCAAATACCATAGTAAATTCAGTGGGTATTCAATAAGCATTCTTCATGCACACAGCATCTATTGAGCTTCTGCTCTGAATCTTTGGCAAGGAAGAAGAAATTTTAAAAAAAAATTGTCTAGCATCTTATCTATAATTGAGTATATTACTACAAATATCTTCATAGAAAAAGAAATGCTCATTTGCTAGGATTCAATGTGCCAAGATACATGACTTAACATCCATGTTGAATCAAAATAATGTGTCATCCTGCAGTTAATTGTTTCATTTTACTACGGATTAGATGTATACTTCAATTCAAATAGTGACCTTGACTTTCTCTCACTAAAATGCAGGAAAAAAACCTTAAGTTATGAATGTAAATTTCATGTCTGATACCCATGTTATAACAGTGGCTCCATTGTATCATCAATGTTTTAAACGTCATCTTTGAGAAAGCTATAGAATCCTCACCTCCTTGTTGAACCAACCCAGAGCAAATTCCCCACTCTTTACCCCTCCTCTTGCCATCCTTCTCCTATCACAATGCCTTCCCCACCCCCAACACAGAGTAAGAGGCATACCCCTAAAAAGCCATGTATGGTCAAAGACACTAAAAATAGCTCAAATTTTAAAAAACACTCTAGCTATTATGTCACTTATTGGGAAGATATATGCATTATACTATTTTGTTACTTTTTCTCCCCTGTAGCATTTCCATCACTTCCATATTCCTGGAGGCATAAACATACACTCAAAACAGTTAAAAACAACAAAATTAGTCATGGAGTTTACAAACCAAACATGTCAATGATATTTTGAAATGCTTGTTAATGTCAGCCTTATTAACCCTCCACTTGGAATAACTCATTTCTTTTGCTTTGTCAGAAAGACAATTAACTATTTTAAAGGTGTATATCACGATAGGAACAATAAAACTTACAATGCTTAGTGCATAGAAAATCAGTAAGACATTTTACATTTACCTTCATGACTGGAAAGTTTTTCTTTCACTTTCCCTTTGTTTTTTAACTACAACCTCAGGAATAAGAAACATCGTACCTAATATGTGTGTTACGTAAGGCCAGTGGAGACAATACCACTCACAGGCACTTGTAAATCTTAAGCAAAGCTCTCTGATTCAAGATATGGAGCCTAACCATCAAACAAATCTTCCAATTAAGAAGTCAATCATTTTGATAAAAAGCACCAAATTTGGTGATGCTAAAAGAAAGTTACAATAAAAAGAAGGAAATGTGACAAAACAGCAGGGCATACTATATTCTAACTTGTCTCACTAGGGAATTAATGTGCTGTAATGTTTGATCACAATCTAGTTGTGAAGTGAAATGATTGTGTGACAAATGAGTGTAACATAAGTGTCACAAGGACTATCTAGATAAGGAGTGTTTCATGCCTAAGAAGGACAACATCCTATTTTAATAAATCTATGGTAGGAAGGCATTTGTTTAATAAATGGTTCTTATTTTTTATCATAAAGATAATGTTTTCCTTTGTGTGTCCACATAGTTGACACTGTATTCTCTATAGAACTATATTTGTATTATATTTGTGAGTATGTATGTATATAGATTTTTTGTCCTGCTTTTTTCATCTTGCATCTAACACCACATTTTCTTAAGAAAGAGTTTTGAAAATATAATTAAGGGATTCCTATTCTGCTACATAGCCTAAGTCAAAAGGAAGGAAAAGAAAGAGTGAAAAATGGACAGCCAGAAGCAGGACTTTCATTTACCATCCCCCCAAAAAGATTCTTATCACCATTATTGATCACCTCAGGTTTAGGCATATAAATAAGGGTGTGGCATGTCAGTTATTCACTCTTTATGTTGCAGATGACAGAAAACCCAACTCAAACTGCCTTAAATAATAAAAGAAATGTGTAAGGCTTAAGGAGTTGAATTTCTTCGGGAAGGCTGGATTTAACAGCTTCATTGATTTTACCAACGAGCCAGTTTATCTGTATTTTCTACATTTTACCTTCCTTGGTGTTGATTTTATCCTTCAACGCCATATATTTGCCCCTAGTGGCTTTATCTGCAGCAGCTGCAAGCCTGACATCTTTATAACACACCAACCAAGAAAAGAAAGACTTCAAAAGTCAAAGACAAATCTCTGGTTCAGGATCTCCTTGGTCCAGGTTGGGTCACATGCCTAACTCTGAACTAATCATGAGGGCCACAAAGATGAGATATCAATAATGCAATAAAGGCCCAGTCCGTGACTGAGAATAGTGTCAATCTCATCAACCAAACCATTAGCATGGTTTAGAATGGAGGAAGATACACTGGGAAATGACAAGGATTGTGAGACAGAATAAAACGAAATAATAAAATAGTAAAATATGTACTCTATGCCAGACCAGTATTGTTCCACTATGGTTGCTTCAGATCAGACCTTCTTGGATCTATTGTCTTCACAAAATAAAATGGGAAATGTTAAAAATGTGCAGATGATTCATAGATGAACGACAAAAATAACTAAAAGTATTTGGCCCTCTTAGCCTAAGGAAGGAAAATCTGAAATCTGATCTAACAGATTCCACAAGAATTGTTGTTTAAAAAAAGCTACAATCTACTTTATTTTTCCTTTTGGAAGAACAAAGTTGTTGATCTCTTAGATTTTCCCCCGTGACTGAATTTTTCTTGCTGTTAGACTGCCTGTTCTACCACAGAGCCAGGCTAGAATGCTCTATCGCTGTATTATGGCTTAGAGTGGCAGAATTAGCCAGGTCTCTTGGCTAAGCATATTGTCACTCACAAGTGTAACAACCACAACAAGGGCCAACTTCTACTGACTGCTTACTATGAGCCAAACAGTGTGCTAAGAGCTTTACATGCATGCTTTTTAAGGTTCACAACTCCATTGGGTGGTAACTGTTATTATCCTCATCCTATAGATGAGGAAACAAAGCCAAGTTTCTTCTTCAAGGTCACATTCTCTAAGTATTGCAGAATTCTTTCTCCATGTCCAAATGAAAAGCAATATAATGAACCTATTTATAATAAGCGTATTGTAGGGCTCTTGGATAAGGTACTACTTTTTTAAAATAAGAGACTCATTTTTCTTGAGGATATATTCATGTACTCTTTGAGGATAGCTACCAAGTTTTATGCTCTTTGAATGACTGTTACAGCTATCCTAGGACAATGACCATAATTGGCCCATATAGACTATATTAGTGGAGGATTAATCTGGTCAAAGATAGTCTTAAACTATTGTTCAAATATATCTCTCTATTTTATAATGACACATAGACTCAGTTGAGTTTCAAGATTTTTCATGCTAAATCTATAGGTATGGATTTTATCTTTACAATTAAACCCTTTTGTAACAGATAGCTATTTCTCCTTAACAAACTGCCCCAACACTCAAATCAAAAAAATATAAGCATTGATTATTTGTCATGTGTCTATGGGTTAGCTGAAGTGTCTTTGCTTCAGACTGGACCGGGACTACTCTGCTTCACTGCTGAAGGGATATGACTACCTGGGGTGTATACTTATCTTGTGTAGCCAGAAGAGAAATAAAAATAATCCTAGTGTGGAAGCATATGCCAAAACTTTGCTCACATCATATTCTCTAATATCCTATTGGCAAAGTCAAGGTACATGGTCAAGATCCACATCAATGGGATAGGGAAATGTACCTCTTTTATGGAGGTATTTGAGGGAGAATGTTGTTTGAACAATAATTTATCACAACTCCTTAAATAAATGAGAAGAAAAGATTAACATGTATTAAGCACATACTCATTTATGCATCATTTTAGAAAATATTAAAGAGTAGGTACAATGTAGCAATTTTGTGCTAGATAAGTGAGGCTGCAGTAATGAACAATAACCTAGTGGCAAAACAAATGTTTATTTCCTTGTGAGCCCTAATAGCAATCCCACTGCTAGACATACACTCTTCCTTATTTTGCAGCTGAAGAAACTAAGGCATCAAGTGATTAAATAATTTGGCCAAAGCCACACAGATAGGTAGCAAAGGTGGAATGTAAAGACTAATCAACCTGAGTATAAAGCCTTAATTATTTCAACCTCATCACTTTTGTTTTCCAGTAATAGATAAAATCTTATATGGCTTCAGAAATGAATAATGAAAAACAGACCACCATGGGTATGGGTTAGGGTTCAATCACGTAAGCAGGACTAATATGAGTGATAGAGAATAAGGAATTCATTTATTAGAGCAATTAGCCCTTACACAGTTGAGGATGTCTGTTGCCTCTAGGTCTGGTGTGAGCCCGAGGGCCAGCAGTCAGGAGGAGAAGATGGGTATGAAGTAGGAGAGACCAAGGACAAATGGGAATCTTTTAGGAGAAACTAAACATTCACCAAATCACGCATTACCTCGAGTTCCAGTGACTGAGTGACTTGTGGGATAGGCCAGCATCCTTTAGCATAGAGCTGTATGTGCCCAGGACTCTCAGAATCCGAAGGAGTCTAATGAGAGCTGTAGCAGCTGTGGGCCCAGCAGCTGCCCCTTGCCAGCAGCAAATCTGTGACACCGCACACAAACTGCAACTGCACCTGCCTGACAGCAATCTTCAAAACCTAAAAATGGCTCCCCTCTACTTCCAAACCCTGCCCAAATAATTATCATGGCCAACCCTAACCTGAAACCACATAGGAAGGGAATTGAGGAAACTGACATGGTCCAAAGCCAGCATACTCTGTTAGAACTCTTCCTATGAATCAATTAAATGTAGTATCTGAAACAGGAATATATAAAGTAAAACGATTCACTAGAATTTTCAAGTGCTGTAGAATGGGAAATACTGAGAGAGATCAGAGAGTTCATGTCCAGAAGCTTTTCCCCCTGCTTCTCTTTATTGTCACATTTGGGAGTTATTCCTTTTAAGGGTTGGTGACAGATTATCAGTACTTTTCATTTAACATTAAATTTCGTGCTTAAGGATTCTTTTTTTTTTTTTTTTTCAGACAGAGTCTTGCTCTGTAGCCCAGGCTAGAGTGCAGTAATGTGATCTCAGCTCGCTGCAACCTTCGCCTCCTGGGCCCCAGTTCAAGCAATTCTCCTGCCTCAGCCTCCCGAGTAGCTGGTATTACAGGCATGCGCCACCATACCCAGCTAATTTTTGTATTTTTAGTAGAGACGGGGTTTCACCATGTTGGCCAGGATGGTCTTTACCTCCTGACCTCATGACCCGCCCACCTCGGCCTCCCAAAGTGCTGGGATTACAGGCGTGAACCACCACGTCCGGCCACTTAAGGATTCTTAACACTTGTTTTTTCTCAGCATAATTCCTCTCTGATGTACACTACTTTGGTAACAAGTGATAGAACTCCAACTCAAACTTGCTTAAGCAAAAAGGAGAAAATCTATTGGCCCAAATGCCTGGAAATTCAAGGATGACTCTTGCTTCAGGCATAGCCTCAGTTCAGGAGTACAAATTGTATCATTAGGGTTAGGCAGTATCCCAACTATGCTAGCCTCTGCTTATCAGTGTGTGTAAGGTTCACATTTTCCTATGCCAAATGGACTCTCTTCACATGGAGGAAAACTAAGTGCCCGTATTCCCAAGTGTGCATCTTTATATCTTGAAATTCAAAAAATAAATAAGCCATTTCTCTTCCAACACATGCACACACTGACATTCCTCACAAAAGGACTCTAAGTTGTCCTGTCTGGGTCATGCGCCCACCACTTGCATCAAACACTGTAGGCAGAAGGAAGAGATACCGTGATCAGACAGGCTTGGGTCTTCTGCCCATTGCTACAGCCACAAGCTGGCCCTTCAGTGAGACTGACGTTTCCACCAAAACCCCCAGCATGAGGGAAGACCAACTCCTTAAAGAACATGAGGGTTCTGGTGAAATTAAAATGACTGGTATCTGATTCAAATGTACTTTAAGGGAAATAATTGTAAGGCCTCCTTTAATTAAGAGAGGGAGGATGTTGACACTTACGTTGTTATTTTCCCTTTTCTAGAAAGCACAGCAGTGGCATAAAGAAGCACCTTTATTAGTTTTCTGATAACAAATGGAATATAAGGAGAGAAACACACACTGGCAATAGAACCAAATGCAATTTTCTACAGATAGCTCTGTCTACTAGTATCCCAATTTAAAATACATTCAAAAAATTGCCACCAGATGAACTCTTTATAGCCAGCTTTAGCTTTGAGGGAAATAAAAGAAATCTAATGTCCAAGTGATATCTTGTAGTGGTTTGCTTTGTTTGGGATTTTTTTATTAACAAATAATCATGCATGCAGCTGTTACACATTGGTCATTCACAACTCATATTTTTATGTGAATTTTCTCATATTCTTATATGTGTGTGTGTTTATGTAAATGGAGAGGCTTCTAACAGTGAAGAATGGCCTCTAATTGTAATGGATTTTACTTTTAGGTAAATTGGTAAAAACTAATTTTTACAGCATGACTTTAAATGATTATTTTTCTTAATGATTTTTTTTCCAGACAGAATGTGAATCCAGAAGTAATAAAGTACTGAAACCATTTCACAACTAAAAGTACTAAAGGATTTATCATTCACTCCTTCCTTCACTCTGTATTGAGGGGCTATCTTATGTCATGCACTGAGCTAAGAACTAGGGATACTAAAAAGAGTAAGACAGGTCCTTGCCCTGGATAAGCTCACAGAGTGGTGGAGGAAAATCCAAGAAACACAGAAAGTGCTATAAGCCACTTATGTCCAAACAACTATTACAGCACAGAAGAAAACACATCTCATTTTCCTGAGGGTGTCGGAGAAGGCTTTTTAGATGAGATATTTATGGAAAAAAATAGCAATTTTCTAATCAGAAGCCTAGAAAAGGGTATTCCAGGAAGAAAAAGCAGCATCCACTACTATAGAGCTCTTTGGACTAACTAGGTCACTGGCAGGACAGGGGACAGTGGGTAGGAGTGCCCAGGAAGCTGATAGGGGTGAGATCAGACAGAATGGGATGAGAACAGTATGTCATGCCAAGGAGTTTGGAAAGATAACTCTGGAAGCAAGGAAAAGGGTTGTGACAAATGAGAGAGACTGGTAACACTGAGACCTTATAGGTTGTAGAGAAGGCTTATAGAAGGTTGTAGACAAGGGGTCTAAAGGAAGACAATGGAAGCCTACAGAGACTTCTCCGATTAGAATGGAAATTAAGTAATGGATTGAATGAAAGAGCTAAGGAAGAAGAAGGAATGAAAATATTTCTCATGCCTCTAGTTTAGGAGAAACTAGTTGGATGCAGTTACCATTAAATATATTAGGGAAAATGAGAAGAAACAGACATAGGGGTAGAGATCGGGGCAGCAATGAATTAGAAGAGAGAACAGAGCTATGTTTGCCTGTGCTACTAGGCATTAATTTTGTGTTCGGTGCAACAGCACATAAAATAATGTATTTTAATCATAACATATTATTCTTTGATATATTTTGATTAATGTCATTTATGAAAGTATTCATCAAGTCAATACACGTTATTAAATTACAGTATGGATCAAGTCATCTATTTCCATATTCCTAACACTTTATGAGAAATAGATATTTTGAGTAGCAGTAATCTCATAATATATTTAATATTCTGTCTTCATAATTAGTATATTTATTATAGATGCTTTGGGGGGGGAGATACTGTCTGTAAGGTATGTGACTGCACAATATTTTGAGACAAATAATTTCTGCTGACCTCAACTGGTGATCTCTTTATTAAAGCTGAGAGCTAATACAGTTCATATTTCCTAAGCTCTATTTTTCATGTAGAGATGTTTTCATCTATAGGGGTATATAACAAATGTTAAACCTCTTCAAATGGTGTCTTTTGGTTTAATTTGTGAAACTGGAGGACTACAGATTCTGTTGGGCTGGGATTAAACTGTGTGCACCAGAAACAATAATAGCTAATAGTCGTTGAATATACACAGCATTTTTCAATGATGCTCTGAGAAACATGCTTACTACTACAGTTTAACTTTCACAGTGATCTTAGATAAGGCAATAAAACGTATTGCAAAAGAGGTAGCTAAGTTTTTTTTTTAATCAAATGTCGGGTCGCAGGGGGTGGTTTGGGTGTCTAGTCTTATTTCACACTGAGTCTTTTTCATTTACTTTTCTTAATGCATTCAAAAGTTGTTAAAGTTTCTTATATAGAAATATGATTGATTGTTACAGTGACAGTAATTGCATTTTAGCAAAAGTAACCATTATAGTAATTTTCTTCAGGGAAGAGAAATCTAACTAACTAAAGTAGCTAGTTACTTCCTCACACATTAACTTTGAAAATTTTTAACATAAAAATACTTTATAAGGGAAGTACAGAGTGAAGAACATAAAATGGCATGCAATATTTATAAAACTACTTCCATTAGGTGGCTCACAATTTTATGTAGCTGTTAATCACAAATTAAGTGAAACAAAGTAGAGAGAAAAACTAAAATTTCTTTGCTATTGGGTCAATTAAACTAAGTCCTCAACTGAAGTCTTTTAAAAATGACTCTCAGATTTTTTTTTTCGTTTGTAAACTACAGAAGATAATGATTTTTTAAACCAAAAAGATTTATTCATATCATGGCCTTAGAAGATTGAATAAAATAACTACATGAAGATACTATGATTGCAAAGAAAAAAACAACTATTATACATGTGCATAGACAGGGTAATGTAGCTAGCATATAGTAACTTGTACATGTTAAATCACAAATGAAGCAGCATTAGCATTTAATTTTATGTATTCCACTGCACACCTGAATACTAATTAGCAACTAAAATAAGAAATGTGTGGTACTGCATGTATTGATAAAATCTCAGTTTGGTATTCTTCAGACACCATCAATTTAATATGAATTGCGTACTGGGAAAAGATAGTTTATCATTTTTACAGTTTTGTTTCTAAAATCATTTTTCCTTATTATTGAAAGCAATATACTAATTTCAAAATCAGTTGAAAGTAAGTGGAATGCTGGCTAAATCTGGAATTGCATTTTTAAATATTTATTGTTAACAATGTATAGACAGCAGCTGCCATTAGGAGTACAAAGCAGAAGCTGCAAATTCAGTATGCAAATGTATGAACAGTAATTCAAGATAACTTAAATCAATTGAGTCAACTCAAATTTTTCATTTTTAGTGGGGCACAGAGAACACTGGTACTTTGTCTCTGCCCTTCCTTAACCCTGTTTTTGAAATGGCCCCCAGAACTGCAAAAGAAAGATTTATTTTGAAGGCTGAGATACAGAAAAAAGAGTTTAAACTTCATGATTTTCCCCTGGCCACCTCTATTCATCTCTCTCCATCTCCATTCTTTTGCTAGCCTCTGTATTTAAATTGGCCTTTGCACTACCATTTGATTTATTTTTGAAGTTATAGAAGAAAATTTCATTCACAAAACCACATTTCTTTAAATTAATACCTTCCTTTATTTTTCTATTATCCCCATAGATTACAGTTCCCCTTCCATTCATTTGTACCATTCTGCCCATCTATTGCATCTATAATGCAAACTATCTCTTATTATATATGTCAGGGAGTTCAGTGGGGGAAATTGCAGGGGTGTGTGTGTGTGTGTGTGTGTGTGTGTGTGTGCCTGTGTGTGTGTTTGCTTTTGAGTTGTAGTCTAAGGATTTAGTATGCAGTTGGCTTATTGTAGTCTTTCAGCAAAGTCCTATTTGCTTAATGCATGGCTGGTATCTCATGTATTCATTAACAGAACACAAAGGTAAAAGGTAATTTTAAAATAATCACAGTAGCAGACATCAAAATAAAATGTTTCAAAGAGAAGGATGCAATAAATATCTACCAAGAAAATCACAAGGACTGTATTAGTTAGGATACTTCTAGTTATAAACAACAGGAAATCCAACTCAAATTTGCATAAATAATAAAGAGAATTTATGGGCTCATATAAGTAATAGTCCAGAAGATGGGGGACTTAGGTGCAAATGATCAGTTCCAGTTCCATTTGGCTGCCATTCTCTCAGTTATTTCATTCTTTGATTTTTGGGTCTGCCCTTAGGCTACTTTCTTTCCAGGTTGCAAAGCTTTAGCTAGCAGCAACCGGGGTCGTGTTATTCCTCATTTATATCTCCCAAAAGAATGCATGTTCTCCTTTAGCCAAAAAAACATCGAAGTCTGAGCTTCATTCTGATTGGCCCAATTTGGGTAATTCTTGAGTCATTTGTAGTGGCAAGAAGGAAAGATATATTGGTAGGGACCAACTTCAGTATGTACCTGGCACACGCTGATAAAACCCCATAGGTATATAAAATATTGAAATGCTTCTATACCGGAGGATAAGTAGCCAATATTCTAAGTTCCCCTCTCCCTCCGCTAAAGTGTTCACTGTACCAGCAACCCAGCCTGGAATGCCCCTGACTTCTCTACTACCCAGCAGTTAAAAAGTTAATACCTGCAAAGCAAGCATTCATTTGGACCCTGTTCCAGCAATGTAGCAGACACCTCTTCTGTTTGGGAGGATCATGTACTGGTTGTTAGACGTGTTGACAGTCATACAAGCCTTCAGCTGAGGGCAGGATCAATCACACAATATTGGTTCCATAGAGCTGCCCTAACAAAGTACCACACACTGAGTAGCTTAAAACAATAGAAATTTACTCTCGTTATTCTGTAGCCCTAGAAGTCCAAAACCTAGGTATTGGCTGGGCCATGCTCCCTGTGAAGGCTCAGGGAAGAATCCCTCCTCATCTCTTCTAGCTTCTGGTTGTTGACAGTAATCCTTAGTGTTCCTTGGCTCAATACATAACAATTCCAATCTCTGCCTCTGTCTTTACATGGTGCCTTTATTCTGTATCTCTGTCTAAATTTCCCTCTTCTTCTGATTCAATTAGGGCCCACTGTAATCCAGCATGACTTCATCTTAACTTGATCACATCTTCAAAGACCCTGTTTCCAAACAAGGTCACATTCACAGGTTCTGAGTGAATATGAATTTGAGAGGAGAAACTATCCAACCCAGTACACTCACCCAAGTGGAATGGCTGTTAAGCAGCAGGAAAGTAGCAAAGTGATGTTGGGGAAATGACCACAATGTCCACTACAGATACTGGACTCTCTGGGCCTTTGCTCTCCTCACTTACCTAGTTAAAGTCAACAGCTTCATGGTTGAACTGGCATTTCAGGTTTTATTTGCATAAGACTTTCAGAGCTGGCTCCCATACTGCTTAACCTCATTTTTAACTCTAAGTCCTGAGTCCATGGACTTCAAAAAGTAGTTTAGAGAAGGGGTTTGGCAAAGAGTTCTTAAATCCACATACCAGTTCACACAACATCAGTAGAGTGAACAAGCAATACATCTCATCTGTGTAAACACTATTATTTTTCAAGTGTATATAGCTGTGATTAATTAAATAAAAATTTACTTAAAACCGTCTTGCATTTATAATACCTCATTGTTATGTATTTTCTCTATCAACAGATAATAGAGAACAACTGCTACTGTACTTCAGCACACTGGCCTCTATTAGAAGGGCCATGGGATTCAAGTCTGGCCTCTGTAGTGAAGGTGAAAACAACAACGGCTCAAATAAATAGTCATTGATTTCTTTCTTATGTAACAGCTGGAGGGCCAGACACGGTGGCTCAAGCCTGTAATCCCAGCACTTTGGGAGGCCAAGGTGGGCAGATCACTTGAGGTCAGGAGTTTTGAGACCAGCCTGGCCAACATAAGCCACTTCTAAATGACTCACGTGGCTCTGCTCACTGAAAACACTGGCCACCACCTCTCAATGTTCATTACTCCACGTTTCTACTTCAGATGTATTTGTAAGCCATTTCTAAATTTACTAATCCTTGTTCAAGGCTTGGGGTTTTTTTTTTTTTTTTAGAGACTTTAGAGTCTCTGCTATGTAGATAATTTTTTGGTCTACTTTCCATAGAAATTTCCTGAAGTTTTCTGAAGTTTTCTGGAGTTCTAATCTTCTTAACCAATAGATACGCAATATTTGTTACTTCAAGGAAGCAAACGTCTCGCTCTCTAAAAGTTCGAATTGGGAAGTGAGGTGAATATAGATAGATTTCCTCAAAATGTATTCCCCAAATTTTATTATGAGCAATACATTGGCAAGTCAGATAGTTCCTCCTCATCTCCAGCTTTTCTTCATCCTAATGCTAGTGCTAGTGGGTTCCAGGACTTAGTCTCTTGTCTACATATACTCATCTTCTGGTATCCACAGTCTACCCACATGGCTTAAAACCCTAATGAACATTTTCTCTTCTTGGTCTAATAAGCATTTTAATCTCAAACTTAACATATCTAAATTCACACTTCTGATCTGTCCCCCATTCTCATTTCCAAACATGTTAATGTCCCAGTCTTAATCTTTCATTTACCAACGACTCCAGTTTCTTAAGCTAAAATCTTTAGAGTCATCCAAAATTTTATTTGCCTTTTTTTCTCACACCCTACAAAAATCCTTCAGCCCCTATATGCAAAATATATCCAGATTACAACCCCTTCTGACTGCTTCCTCTGCTACCCACAACTCTGATTCAAGTCACTACCACCACTTGTATGGATTATTACAGTAACCTCCTCATTGATCTTACCTGCCTCTGTCCTGGTCCTCCTAGCAGTATCTTCTCAACAGAGGAGTCGGACTGCTTTCTGGTTAAACCATAGTCAGATCTTGTCATTCCTCTGCTCAATCCCCTCCATTCAAACATCCAAAGTCCTTACACCCCCTCCAAGGTGCCACATGACATGGCCTCTGCTACCTTTCTGGCTGCATCTCCTACTCTACCCCAGACACACCTGCCTCTGTGCTTCAGGATAATGTACTTGCCATTATCTCTTCCACCAGCTATTCAAATGGTTCACTCCCTCCTCTCCTTCAAGTCTCTGCTCAAATGTTACCTGTTCCTGGCACAACTTGTTCTCCTACAATGGTGATCATCATTTGATATATTTCACATGTTTATATTGTTCATTGTTTGTCTTCCCCAGAAGAATATAAATTCTTATATAAAAGCAATATTTCTTAAATAGTCTCAGTTTTTTCATTTTGTTTTTTGGGTTTGTTTGTTTTGAGACAGGGTCTCCCTTTCACCCAGGCTGGAGTGCAGTGGCTTGACCATGGCTCACTTCACCTTAACCTCCCGGGCTCTAGTGATTTGCCTGTCTCAGTCTCCTGAGTAGCTGGGACCACAGACATGAGTCACCACACCTGGCTAATTTTTAAATAAATTTTTTTTTGTGCAGATGGGGTCTTACTGTACTCCCCAGGCTAGTCTTGAACTCCTGGATTCAAGTGATTCTCCTGCCTCAACCTTCCAAAGTGCTGGGATTACAGGCATAAGCCACTGTGCCTGGCCTATTCTAAGTTTTATTTACTACATATTTTCAACTCTTAAACCTGTACCTGGCATAAAGAAGAGCACAACAATATTTGATGCATGAATGAAAGTATATTTTTTTAATTTTTTAAACATAAACCCTTCCACAAAAATAAGTAGGCATTCAAATATCCCAAATAAATTTAAAAGAAACTCATACATATAGAGTGCCCACCACGTGTCAGGCTCTGGGTAGCACTTTACAAGTATGGAATTTTCATAGCAGGTCCTGTGTGATCGGTCTTATTATAAACAACTTATGATGAGATGTTACATAACTAATTTTAGAAGTGGAAAAAGTCAACACATGCATAATAAGCTCAAAGTCTGACTTATCTGACTCCAGAGTCCATTCTTTCAACACACCTCTTTGAACCAAAAAAAAAAAAAAACCACCAAACAAAACAACAACAATAAAAAAACATGGGGTGGGGCTGAGTGTGGTGACTCACGCCTGTAATCCCAGCACTTCAGGAGGCTGAGGCGGGTGGATCACTTGAGGTCAAGAGTTCAAGACCAGCCTGGCCAACATGGTGAAACCCTGTCTCTACTAAAAATACAAAAATTAGCCTCGCGTGCTGGTACATTCCTGTAATCCCAGCTACTCAGGAGACTGAGGCAGGAGAATCGCTTGAACCCAGGAGGCAGAGGTTGCAGTGAACCGAGATCGTGCCACTGTACTCCAGCCTGGGTGACAGAGCGAGACTCAAGTCTCAAAACAGAAAACAAAACAAAAAAGAGATGTTATCAAATCTTTGTGTAAAAAAGTACAGCTAAATGCCTAACTAGGATTCCAAGTGTGTGAAAATTACAAACACAAACTTTCAGAAGAAAAAAAAAAAAAAACTCAGTAGGCCAGGCAATAGACTGAGTGCAGATTGGAATGGAATACCTGTAAGTCAAGCAGACCAAGAGATTCTGGCTAGCGAAAATGCTCTGAAAACCCCATCTTCTCTTCTCTTTTGTGGCCATCACTGAAGCAGCAGCAGCCAAAACAAAAGCCAATCCCTTTGTGACATGTGACCAGAGCAAGAACTGGAAAAGTCATTTCAATACACCTTCCCACATTTACAAGAAGATTATGTCTTCCCCACTTTCCAAAGAGCTAAGACAGAAATGAAACGTTCAATCCGTGTTCATCCAAAAGGATGATGAAGTACAAGTTGTCCAAGGACACTACAAAGGCCAGCAAATTGGCAAAATAGTCCAGGTTTAGAGGAAGATATGATCTACATTGAACGGATGCAGCGGGAGAAGGCTAATGGCACAACTGTCCCTGTGGGAACTCACCCCAGCAGGATGGTTGTCACTAAGCTAAAACAGGACAAAGAGTGCAAAAAGATCCTTGAACTGAAAGGCAAATCTCACTAAGTACAAAAGGGAAAGGAAAAATTCAAGGAAGAAACAATTCAGAAGATGGAGGAGGCCAGGTGCAGTGGCTCACGCTTGTTATCACAGCACTTTGGGAGACCGAGGCGGTAGGATTGCTTGAGCCCTGGAGTTCCAGGTCACAGTGAGCCATGATCACGTCACTGCAACCCAGCCTGAGCAACAAAATGAACTCTGACAAGAAAGAAAGGGAAGGAAGGAAGGAAGGAAGGAAGAAAGGAGGGAGGGAGGGAGGGAAGGAGGGGGGAGGGAGGGAGGGAAGGAAGGAAGGGAGAGAGAGAGAGAAAGGAAGGAGGGAGGGAGGGAAGGAAGGAAGGAAGGAAGGAAGGAAGGAGGGAGGGAGGGAGGGAGGGAGGGAGGGAGGGAGGGAGGGAAGGAAGGGAGAGAGAGAGAGGAAGGAGGGAGGGAGGGAGGGAAAGAAGGAAGGAAGGAAGGAAGGAAGGAAGGAAGGAAGGAAGGAAGGAAGGAAGGAAGGAAGGGGAAATAATCTTATATACAATTTTTATTAAAAACTGCTAAAATATTTTTTAAAAAATCTTAGCCCTATTCCTGTGGTACACCTGCTACCCCACATTCCCACCACTCAAAAGGTAGAGGATGGTTTTAAGTTCTTACTTAGTGATTTGATATCAATTTGCACCAGAAGAAAGACATAATCAAAGACTTCCAGGAATACAATTAGGGCCTTCTTTATGCAAGAGTTCTCCTGTCTTTGTCAATTATAAAACAGTAGAAAGGTCATTCCTTTGCCCTGCTGCTGACCATGTGAAGAAACCTGAGCATGGCTCTACCTCTGTTCTTCTGGAAGTCTTCTTTCCTTTGAAAGATGCATTACCTTTGAAAACAACTATGTTTTAAAAATAATCTGAAAAGGAAAAAGAAAGTGGGCAAAAGTAATGGCACACCCTAGATATAAGGAAATGTTCTTGGGAAACATTTGCAAGTAGGTACGTGAAATTGTTTTAAACCACATCAATAAAAGAAGAGATTATATGAATGCCTTGAATATTGAAACTTCAAGTATGTTGGCAAACAAGAAGGCCCATAAAATAAGACAACACCCTTTCTACCTTCCCCTAAGGTCTCTAGTCCTCTAGTTCTACAGGAACATTTATACAAGTAATTTCTATTTGGAGCCAACAGAAGCCTCACAATTGCTAGTATCTCTCAGATAATAAAGACAATAATAAGTGCCTTAAGATTTCGATTCTTCATGTTATCTGATCTGACGTTTCACTGGTTTGGTTTCAGAATTTGTCTCAAAGAAAACTAAAATTTATATAAAAATCTGGGATTTTAAAAGCATTTTATATCTTGGCTTTCTTTAGAGAATTTTGTAGAAGACAGATAAAATATTAAATATAAAAATATATTTAATATAAAATATAAAAAATAGATGAAACAAGGCAATAAATTTGAATTTATTAGAGCAAAGTCAGAATTTTAGTACCAATAGTATAAATCTACATATTCACAAGTTCATTTCTCTATTGTACATATTTTATATTAAGTGACCCAACTGTCCAATATCCATGCTTATGTTTTCTCTAACTATTAGAAACATGGCTTGTGATGTACCGCAAATGAAAATATTCTTCAACATACTAAATTTCACATTATAATGGCTAGCTCAGTACTAAGACTTGGGTGACAGCTGCAGCTCTTCAGAAACTAGCATTTAAAGGTAGTAATATTCTAGGAAGCACTTAAAGAAGACACGTTGTCCCCATCTAATTTAAGGTAGAGAACTGTATATATATAAAAAAAAAAACTGGCAGAAATTCAGCAAACAGAAGCCTGTGTCTCATAGCAAAAGACAGTTGGACAACTTCTTCAAAAGATAGCAAGATATTATTTAAGTCAAATATTTATTTCTCTACTAACTAGGAAAAATTAGATTATCTCATCAAATCCAGTATGTGCCATTTTTAAAAATTACATGCCCATAATTAAGTGGTTGAGTTCACCTACATATGTGAGCTAACGTATCAAACAAAGAAAACAGGCTTGGCCGCAAAGTCAATGAAAGTCAAATAAAAGGCCAAACTAAACAGATGAGACACCATGCCCTGAAGATTAACAAAGGAGATCACTGTTAGGTGAGGCAGGTTTAGAAACTTTTGGCAAGGAGGATTTGCGGTGCCCATCACGAACACAAAGCAACTCATTCAACCTAGTTAAATACAACCATACTGCAAGATTGATGGATAGTTGATTGCCTACAACTGAATTTCTTTTTTTCTTTTTTCTTTTTTTTTTTTTTTTTTTGAGACGGAGTCTCACTCTGTCACCCCAGCTGGAGTGCAGTGGTGCGATCCTGGCTCACTGCAAGCTCTGCCTCCCAGGTTCACACCATTCTCCTGTCTCAGCCTCCTGAGTAGCTAGGACTACAGGTGCCTGCCACCATGCCTGGCTAATTTTTTTTTTTTTTTTTGTATTTTTTTAGTATAGACGGGGTTTCACCGTGTTAGCCAGGATGGTCTCGATCTCCTGACCTTGTGATCCGCCCACCTCAGCCTCCCAAAGTGCTGGGATTACAGGTGTGAGCCGCTGCTCCCAGATGCTAATTTTTCGTATTTTTTAGTAGAGACAAGGTTTCACCCTGTTGGCCAGGCAGGTCTTGAACTCCTGACATCAGTTGATTTATCCACCTCAGCCTCCCAAAGTGCTGGGATTACAGGCATGTGCCACCATGCCTGGCTGAATTTCTTTTATCATACTGTACTAAAGTTAAACTCCAATTAGCTTTACATAGATAGCTCGGAGATATTTTTTAAATTTTTGGAAATAACAGAGTAGTAACAAATAGGTAGCTTTGTATTCATTAATTTTTTTAAATAAAGAGAGGGCGCTATATATATATATGAAATGTGATGGCAAGAATGACGGCTGATGTTAAGATGATAACGCAGTATTCCTGTTTTAATACAATCCTCATTCAGGTGTATCTCTCCTAAAATAATTCTGTACCTTTTGAACACCTGTCATCACCTGGTCTGGTCTAGGGTACCAAAGGGTCCATAATATAACCATATTTGCCATTTCTGGGATTTGTCAGAAGAAACCTCCATTCATTAAACTTTGCAAAGCACAATTTCTTCTCCCTTGTGGCATTCATCAGGATCCTTCCTGCAGGTATTACAATCATACACCTAGAAAACTCAATAGACTTGACTAAAAAACTGTTTAGCAAAGTATTAAGGCACAAAATTAATATACAGAAGTCAAACAATAAACAGTATGAATGTGTAATGGAAGAAAGGACCCACTTACATAGAAAAGCAAAATAAAATACACAAAAGTGTAAGGGACTTTTCAGAGAAATACAAGAAATTTTGAACAAAGGGAAGATGTACCTCATCAGTGGAGTTAACATCCAAAAAATATCAATTCTTTATCACCTAATTTATCATTTCAACATGAGCACCATAAGAAAAATATTGACAGTGGGTTTTTGTGAAACTAGGCAAACATCATAGAGTTTATAAAGAAAAATAATTTACCAAAATAAATCAGGAAAACTCTGAGAAAAAGGAGCAGAGAGGGAATTAGCACTATCTGATATTAAAACATATTATAAAAACCTAAATACTTAAAACAGTGTGGTGTTGGTTCATCAGTACACAAACTGACCAACAGAACATTATAGAAAGTCCAGAAATAATTACAAAAGCATACTTCAATTCAATATATGATAGAGACAGTATTTCACATCAGTAGGGAAAAGATGAACATTTTAATAAATGATAATAGACTATCTGAGGGAAGAGATGTCTTTTTTCCTATTTAGATGGGTACTTTCTTCCATTATATATTCATACTGTTTGTTGTTTGATTTCTGTGTATTAATTGTGTGCCCCAGTACTTTGCTAAAGAGTTTTTCTGTCAAGTCTCTTGAATTTTCTAGATACACAATTATAATATCTGGCAGGAAGGATTTTAATGGATGCTGAGAGGAGGCATACTCCAGTAAAACCAGTATAAATTTCAAATGAATCAAAGATCTACACATAAAATACAGAGAGCATATAAATATTGGAAGAAAGCACAGAATTTCTTTTTAACATTGCAGTGGAGAAGGGAGTTATACTGGTGACTTAAAATTCAGAATTCATAAAATACAATAGTAAATTTAATTAAAAAGCTATAAACAAAGTCAAAAGATAAGTGATAAATTGAGAAACTCAAATCATAGACAAATACTAATCTCTCTAACTCATAAAGAGCTACTAGAAACTAATAAGAGCCCAACCACATAATAAGAAAATCAGCAAAAATATGTATACTCGAGTCGTAGAAGAGAATGTAAATGGCTTGTAAACATAAATAGATGTAAACATAATTAGATGATCAAGTTCACTTAAAATAAGATAAATACATCCTGAAACTACACTGCAATACCATTTTCTTCAGAATGGTAATGGTGTAAGAGCTCGATCGTAGGAAAACAGACCCTCTTATACATTAGGGACAGCTGAAATTAGACAACTCTGATGGAAGGAAATTTTGCAATATTTATTAAAACCAAAATTGCATATACCCATTGATGCAGGATGGTACTTCTGAAGAATTTATACTTATACTTGCCCACATGTGAAATGACTAATGTGTAACTGTATCCATGCCAGTATTGTTTGAAATTTAAAACATGTTTTAAACGTTTGAAACAATTTGAAATAACTCAAGTGCCCATCAGTAGGAGAATGGTTAAAAAGTTATTGTACATTTACAGAGTAGAGGACTACACAGTGGTATTTTTTTAAAAAAGAATGAGGAAGCTCACTAGTATTGAGCATCAAGATGTATTGTTAAATGCAAAATTAAAAGCAATGTATAAAATAGTGTAATTTTATGCTGCTTTTTGTAAAAAGTGAAGGAATAAGACTGTATATTCATATTTTCCGGTGTATGTATAAAGAAACTCTGCAAGAACATTTAAGAAAATAATAACAGTGATCATGGTTGTGTGTGTGTTAAGAGGGTTGTGGAAATAGTATACGGAGTGAGAGCAACACTTTTCACCTTGCCTTTTAACTTTTTTTTAAAGTTTGAACTATGTGAATATATGACATTTTAAAGAAGGGGTTTGAGGAGACTGTTCTTGCCAAGGGCAGCTGTTCCATCACAGACTTAGTCACAAGACAAACCGCTTGCTGCTAGGTAGAGTGGGAAGTCAATTAAAGCTACCTTCTTCATTGACAGAGGACTCCTACTAAAAAGTACACCATTAATGCCACACTTTGGAAAGAGAAGTAATGTACATTTTTCTTTATTTTTGTGGCTTTACCTAAAAAAAGGGAATTATGACCAAATAAAATGTCTTCTCCTTTAAGTTTCTCTTTTTCTTCAACTACTACTACTATTATTATTATTATTATTATTATTATTAGAGACAGAGTAGTGCGATCTCGGCCCACCGCAACCTCTGCCTCCCAGGTTCCTCGAGCTCTTGACCTTGAGATCCACCCACCTCAGCCTCCCAAAGTGCTGGGATTACAGGCGTGAGCCACTGTGCCCAGTCTCTTCAACTATTCTTAAATGTTTTTTTAAAAACCCACTCCTCACCTTCCTTGTAACCTTGTTGTTGTTGTTTTGTTTGAGAAGGAGTCTTGCTCTGTCACCCAGGCTGGAGTGCAGTGGCACAATCTCAGCTCACTGCAACCTCTGCCTCCCAGGCACAAGAGATTCTCCTGCCTCAGCCTCCCAAGTAGCTGGGATTACAGGCACCCACAACCACACCTGGCTAATTTTTGTATTTTTAGTATAGACGGGGTTTCACCATGTTGGCCAGGCTGGTCTATAACTCCTGACCTCAGGTGATCCACCTGCCTCGGCCTCTCAAAGTACTGGAATTACAGGCGTGAGCCACCGCGCCTGGCCGTAACCTTTTTAATGTTATTTTGAAAGCTGAAATTTCCTCTATCTTTGTTGATTTTGCCATTAACATGGGAAATGATTTCAGTTTGTCTAAAGAACTTTAAAGTTTTCTCATCAAGGTGGAAACATTGTTTTAGTACAAGCTTGTCAAATGAAAAGTGTAGTGGAAAGGATTGTTTCCCAAACTGAATTTATGAGAGTTTCTTTGTGCTTAAGGCTCACCTTGTATCTGTCGCCTCTTATTTCACACTCTGGCTTCAGACTAACATCTTACCAACTTATCAAGGTCATTTTTCTCTCCTCTAAGATATTAATTAACAACCCACCCATTTCAGCTCCCTATAACAATATGTTTTGAATTCTTTCATCAGGAAATCAATGAAATATGAAAACAACTACACTCATCACAGCTTTGCACTATCATTTGATTCATTTCCTCCAGAAGCATGGCTGTAACTGACTACTCTTCAGCTGCAACTTTGCCAAATTGTTCAGCTACCTAGAAGTGGGGTAAACCAGACTGTACTATTTTAGTTCTTTGAAAGTTTCTTCCCTCTTCTCGCAGCTGCTGCAGCTGCTAATACTTCATCATAAGTATATCCTTAGACCTCAACCTGCCTAGATTGAAACTGATCCAATCTTCTGTCCAGAGATTTCATAGAAGAATGCATAACTATGACAACACTAGTTTGATGAAAGAAAAGTAAACTCCAATAATCTAGAATTCCCTTTAGCCATTGTTTCAAAGAGGAATTTATCACAGTTTGCATTGTAACTTGGCGTATGTGGTAACAATAACACGAAAGAGCTACTGCTGGAATTAAAAGACTTATATTCAGTTCATTTTTCTTTATCTCCCCTCCGCCTCACCACTGTTTTTTCCCCTTGTGCTTCAGTTTGGTTTCAGGACTATATATAGAATAAATGGCAGATAGATCTTGGGGGAAAACAATTTTAATGCAATATGGTGACCAAAAATGTTTGTTTAAAAAATTAACATAAGCAGGCCGGGCTCGGTGGCTCACGCCTGTAATCCTAGCATTTTGGGAGGCCAAGGCGGGTCAGGAGTTCAAGACCAGCCTGGCCAACATGGTGAAACTCCATCTCTACTAAAAATACAAAAATTAGCTGGGCATGGTGGCATGCACCTGTAATCCCAGCTGCTCGGGATGCTGAGGCAGGAGAATCACTTGAACCTGGAAGACAGAGGTTGCAGTGAGCCATGATGGTGCCACTGCACTCCAGCCTGGGCAACAGAATGAGACCCTGTCTCGAAAACAGAAATAAAAATAAAAACATAAGCATACTATAATAATTGAAGTAGCTAAGTGGTAGATCCCTGAAGGTTTAATATACTCTCCCTCAACTTTTGTGTAATCCCAGCAATTTGGGAGGCCGAGGTGGGCGGATCAAGAGGTCAGGAGATCGAGACCATCCTGGCTAACATGGTGAAACCCCGTCTCTACTAAAAATACAAAAAAAATTAGCTGAGCGTGGGGGCAGGCGCCTGTAGTCCCAGCTACTCAGGAGGCTGAGGCAGGAGAATGGCGTGAACCCAGGAGGAGGCGGAGCTTCCAGTGAGCCGAGATCATGCCACTGCATTCCAGCCTGGGCGACAGAGCGAGACTTCGTCTCAAAAAAAAAAAAAAATCCATATCAAAATATTAAAATCGGTAAGCATTAAAGTACATTCTCATTCTCTTTTGCTGTGGTGCATCTTATCAGATATCCTCTGAGTTACCCTTTGCCTCATCCCCCCAAATTGGATTTAAATCCAGAGACAGGGGTTAAAATATAATTGAGGTAAAATGTGCTGTAGTTTTGTTGTATTTGAGAATACAATGGGGAAGGTACAGAGATAACAGCAAAGTGATAGTGATCCCTGAATGCTAGAAAATGGGGGCCACTCAGGCAAGTTGTTGATGTTGATTATGTATGTTTAGAGACAGGAAGAAGAGAACATGGTGTGGGGTTACACAAGGTTGCTGTGAGGAAATAAGGGTTTAAAGGAACTCTGAATCCAGACAGTCAAGAACACGAGGAAAAAAAAAAAAAAAAGAACATGCTCAGAAGGGGCTGGTAACTAAAGGCTGAGCTCAGGAGATCTCTGGATATTTTTACATTTCCAAAATAAAGGAAAGAAGGCTGATCATGAGATATCTGTGGTTTCAATCCCAATAGCTCTGGATAGGCTGGACACTCAGATGGCTACAAAGATTGCTGTTTTAATCTGAAGCTCATCCAGGCAGAAAAAGACCCTGAATCTATAAGACATCGTTTTTTTAAGAAAAGTTTATTTGCCCTTGCTTAAGAATGGAAGTAGAGTGAACTAGAAAGGAAAGTGATGCCACAGGTTAGGATTCAAGAGGAGAGCAGCAAAAGAGAGAATTGAGATTGCTTAAGAGAGATGGTTTACAGCTTTCAGGCTGTACTGAGCTAATGAAGCAACATACAGCAGTAATTCACCTCATCTAGTTATAGCTTGTCCCTGAGATTGTCCAAGAGGATAGTAATATAGTTGTGGGATTGATCAGATTGTGTGTACTATATTTTGGTGAATGTAATGGAAAAGGCATGCTCCAGAGAGGAAAAGGACTATCAGTCTGTAGAGAGGTATTTGGAAAAGAGATCCCTCCTGGCTTGAATCTTTAAATGGTTGAAAGGTAAGCTTTTGCTCAAGATGAAAGTCAGAGAAAACGCAGGTGAAGTTGCTTTCTGTTTGGGATTTGAGAGTGGTGTTTCATCAAGTATTTAGAACCTAATTTCAAAAGCATAAATAAATTTCCCAAGCCCCTTATTCTCTTTATAAATAGCACCTTCTCACTTATATGCTATTCTTCATTTGTCTGAAAAACAAAATAAGACTTTCTAGTATCTATATCTATCCACAGATACTCAGCAGCTTTGTGGGTCCTGCTTTATTATTCTCATTTGTGATTTCAGAATTTATCTTGAGAATATGCTTATGAAACTAGCCAAAGATGCAAAGTTAGTTGGAATGCCCATTACTTAAGAAAACATGATTAAATTCTAAGTCATCTTCACAGATCTGATTACCTTTAAGAGGGGCAAAAGCAGATTAAATCACTTAAAAGAAATAGATGTTATAAATTTATATAAGAAGGCAGAATATTATCTAGTGTCATGATGTATCAGAAACAAACAAACAGAAACCTCTACACTGATCACTGACCAGGTCTTAATCAGGGTACTGTTCTTTTAGGAGAAAGCCTTGTAATGCAGATGAAATGACAAGGCAAGGATCTCTTCTGAAAGGAAGAAATTCAACCAATATGTCAAAGTTTACTAAATGATAGAAGGAAAGCTTAAGTGAAGTAGAGAAAAGATCACTAAGGTAAGAATAGAATCTAAGAATCTTCAAATATCTAGAAAGGAATGATAGAATTGCGATCAATCATTCTACATTTGAATAGAAGGCAGGGAAAGAGCAAGTTGTAAAAATACTCACTATTTTCATGGAATGACTTCCTTATCATAAAAAGTATGTAAGATTATAGTGAATAAGCATTAAGAAATCTCATCAAAAGACATGCTTAAGTTGGGATTGGGCACGGTGGCTCATGCCTGTAATCATAACACTTTAGGAGGCTGAGGTGGGAGCATTGCTTGAGGCCAGAAGTTTGAGAGCAGCCTGGGAAACATAGCAAGACTCCATCTCTACCAAAAAAAAAAAAAAAAAAAAAAATAGCTGGGCAGTGGCATGCACCTGTAGTCACAGCATCTCAAAAGGTGGAGGAAGGAGGATTGTTTGAGCCCAGGAGTTTGAGGTTGCAGTAAGCTATTATCACACGACTTGCACTCCAGCCTAGTAACAGAGTATAACGCTGTCTCATAAAGAAAAAAAAAAGATATGTTTAATTTGGATGACAAATACTCTTCTGTCTCACAGAGAACATTAAAAGATGAAGTCCAAAATTCTTTCTATCCCTGAAATCCTAAGATTATCTGTAGAATCAAGAATTAATATTGTTCTTTATGAATGACCTAACGGAGATTCTGAAACCTTGGATACCTATCTAATTTTGATAAGTTGGTGACTAGTAATATTCTAAAGAAACTGACATGGCAGTAAGTGTGGTAGAAAAGCATAATAATCCTAGAGTAAGAATGCTGACTCTCCTCACAAATCTTATGACTGTCTACATCTGAATCTCCACATTTGGAAATTACTACATTTGAAATCCAACTTCAAGAGTTGTACAAATGATAATAATATATGTGAAAGTTTAAAAACTATAAAGCATTGTAGGCATATAAGTTTTTAATAGTAGTAATACTGTTAGAAATAAATCATTCCTATTTCTCAATGACACATGCATGAATCTCTCTACTGTGAGTATAAAACCTTTCTCTCCTTGCACAAAACTATGCAAGGGAATTTATCCAAGAATTAAAGAAGGGCGTCAAGGTTAATCATTACTTTTATTTGTTTTTAAAGTTATTTTTACAAGAGTATGCATTCATATAACAAAGTACACAAAGTGTATTGCTCAAATAATTTTAATAAATGAATACACCTGTGCATCCACCATTCAGGTGAAAATATAGAACATTACCAACATCCTAGAATGTTCTCTTATGTTAATACCTCCTCCTCAAAGATAACTACTGTTCTGACTTTCATTTTAACTATCTTAGAAGTTCACATAAATAAAGCCATAGTGTGCACTCTTTTTTTGTGTGTCTGGCTTCTTTGGCTCAACATATTTCTATGAGATTCATCTATGCTGTTGCATGAAGCGGTTGTTCATTCTTTTTATTACTATAGGCTATTTCAATTTAAGAAAACACCAAAAGAGAAGCACTTGTGGAATGACAAAGTAAGAACCTCTGAAAATGTCTACCTCTATAAAAGCAAAAGAACACTAGTAAAAATGGTCAAAATTAACTTTTTCAAAAGTCTGCAAACAAAAAATTTACACCAATCTGAGCAGCATTAATTAAAAACACAACTGGATTTTGGTAAAAACAGTGAGTTTTGTGGCATTTTAACTTGACTTTCTACCATAGTCCTCTTCCCACCCAGATCCAGGGTAGCTCTGAAAATCAGCAGACTTGCATCTTATTTTGTAAAAACCACCCTAGCAGTCACTGAAATGGGAAGAAGGGTTTGGGGTTCCCAAATACTCCTCAGTGAATTGTCAGTATTCGATCTATCTGGCAGCTCCCTGGAAAAGCTCTTTTCACAAAACTTGTTGTTTTTACCTGACTCAAGAGTTCACTCAGCGAGGAGAGCTCTATCCGCAAGACAATTTTCAGAAGCATTCAGTGACAATTGTTTGACATTATAGCTGCCTGGGCATTTTAGCCAAATAAGAGGCTTGCCAAAAAACTTTAAATGGAAATTCTGGAAAATGAGTGCATAGTGGATTTTAAAAAAACTCCAACATATTCCTTGAAACGTAGAAGGCCACATGCATGCCCAGAAAGACCTGGCAAAGCCTTATTCTTTTATCTCTAGCACAATTTGAGGCTCTGTGCAAGTAGGAAGTGAAGGCTAAGGCAGGCTTATAAGATACCTGAACACTGAAGGCATGTTCCAACACAAACACACATAGAGCCTCTGGGCAAAATCTGGGAGACTTATTATTTCAAGGCACTTAAGAAAATCTTCCTCCAATCATTAGCTGACCACTAAGCTAACCAAGCAGAGACTTCAGTGGCTACATGCAACAAAAAGTACAAATTTTACAGAATTAGTCCAGGAAAGTCACCAAACAAAAAAGAACAACAACAAACAGTAACCACATTAAATGCTGGAGGGAGGAATTCTGATTTTTGACGTTACCACATTATATTATATAAATAGTCCAGTTTTCAAAAACAAAAACATATAAGACATGCAAAGACACAGGAAAGTATATCCCATACACAGTGGGGAGAAAAGTAGTTAATAGAAACTGCCCCTGAAGTATCCCAGGTGTTGAGCTTTCTAGGCAAAACATTTAAATCAGCCACTAGAAATATTTTCAAAAAGTTAAAGGAAATATGGCTAATGAATTAAAGGGAAGTGTAAGAAAGGTGTCTTATCAAATAGAGAATATGAAAAAATATATAGAAGTTACTTTTTTAAAAAAAGAATCAAAGAGAAAATTTGTAAGAATTAAACTGAAAAATCTGTAATAATTAAATGAAATAACTAAAACGAACAATTTACCAGAAGAGTTCAAGACCAGATTTGAGCTGGCAGAGGAAGAATCAGCAAAATTAAAGAAAGGACAATTAAAGTTGTCAGTTCTGAGAAATAGAATTTTTTATGAAGAAAAATGAACACAGCCTGTGGAACACACTCAAGAGTACTAAAATGTGCCTAATGGAAACTGCAGAAGGAAGAGAGAGAGAGAAAGAAACAAAGATTATTTGAAGGAACAATGGCCAAATACTTCCCACATTTGAAGAAAAACTTTATAGATCTAGGAAGCTCAACAAACCCAAATGTAATCAACATGAAGAGATGTATCTCTAGATAAATAATAGTCAAACTGCCAAAAAACAAAGAATAGAAATGTAATTTTGTTTATAACACTTTTCTTCTCCTGAATGATTTAAAAGGTAGCTGTATAAAATGATTATAGAACTCTTTTGATGGGTTTTGATGTATAAAAGTATAATTGGTATGATAAACACAAATAGCACAAAAGAATGGGGAGGGAAGGAGCTATAGTGGAGCAAAGTTTTGGTACATTCTTAAAATTAACTTAGTATTAATCTAACGCAGATCGTTTTAATACATCAAATGCAGTCTCCATGGCAATCACTACGAAATTAACTCAAAATAATAGAAGAAACAATAAAGGAATTAAAATGTTACACTAGATAGTAATACAAAAGCAGGCAGTGACTGGGAAATAAAAACACATAAGACATATAGAATACAAATAGCAAAATGGCAGGTGTAAATTCTACCTTGTCAGTAATTACATTAAATGTGGATGGATTAAGCACTTGAATCAAAATACAAAGACTGGCAAAATAGATTTTTAAAAATATGACCCCACTATTGAATCTGAAGTCTTTAAAAGATATATTTTAGATTCAAAGAACAAAGAGATTGAAATTAAAGTAACAGTAAAAATCTCTGGGATTGTAACCAAAGATACTTAGTACTCAAAAAAGACTGGCTATATTAATATCAGAAAAATAGAAGCAAAGATTAAAAAATGACTATTAGAGACAAAAAGAACATTTTATAACAATAACTGGGCCAATCCATCAAGATGGCTAAACAATTATAAACATATATGCACCTAGCAGCATAGCTCCAAAGACATGAAAGTTTATAGAATTGAATAAAGAAATAGACAGTTCAAAAACAATAGTTGGAAATGTCAATATTTCACTTTAAATAATGGATATAACAAAACAAGAGAAGACTAACAAGAAAATAGAAGCCTAGAACAATATAAGCCAACTAGACCTAACAGGCTTCTGTAGAACACTCTCTAGTAATAGCAGAATTCACATTTTTCTCAACTGAACATGGAATAATTTTCCAAGACAGACTGTGTGTTAGGCCACAAAACAAGGCTCAATACATTTTAAAAGACTGAAATCATACAAAGTATGTTCTCCAAACATAACACAATGAAATTTAAAATTAATAGAAACAATTAAAGAAACATACCAAAAATGTAAGCCATGAAGTAAAAACAGTGCTCAGAGAGAAATGTATAACTATAATTATCTATATTTAAAAAGAAGAAAGACCTCAAATTAGTAATCTAAACTTCCATGTTAAGAAAATAGCAAAAGAACAGCAAGTTAAATCTGAAACAAGCAGAAAGAAATTAAGAAATATTAGCAGAGGGAACAAATCCATAAATAGATAACAGAAAAATAGAGAAAAAACAAAACCAAAAGTTGGTTCTTTGAAAATATCAACACAATTGGTAATCCTTTAGCTATACTGACCCTCTCTGCCCCCCACCAAAAAACACTGGAAATAGAAGGCCCAAATTACAAAAATCATAAAGGAAAAATGGACCATTACTACAATCTTACAGAAATATAAGAGATTATAAAAATATATTATAAACACTGTGTGGCAACAAATTAAATAAACAAGATGAAATGGACGAATTGCTAGAAAGACAAACTATTAAAACTAACTCAAGGAGAAATAGAAAATATGAATAGACCTATAAAAAGTAAAGAGCTTCAATTTATCATTACATTTGTTGCAAAAAGAGAAGTTCGGGCCCATGTGACTTCACTGGTGAAAATTACCAAACGTTTAGAAAAAAAATACCAATCTCTACAAGCTCTTGAAAAAATTAAAAAAAAAAAAAAAGAAGTCTTCTCAAGTAATTCTATGAGGCCAGTATGAAACTGATACCAAACCAGACATCACAAGAAAAGAAAACCATAGGCCAATATTCCTTAAAAATGTAGATGCAAAAAGTTCTCAACAAAATATTAGGAAAGCAAGTCCAGTTACATATAAAAATGATTATACACCATGACAAAATAAGATTTAACTCAGGAATGCAAGGTCTGCTTAACACTCAAAACTCAATCAACATGTTACATCCTTTTAATAAAGAACAAAAATCACATGACCATCTTAATAGATGCAATAAAAAAGCATTTGATAAGATACAACACTCCTCTGTTAAAAAACACTCAAACAGCTAGGCACAGATTTCCTAAACCTGATTTAGAGTATCTACAAAATGTACAGCTACCACCATTTATAAAAGTGAAAGACTAAATGCTTCCCCACAAAGGTCAGGAATGAGACAAAGATGCCCTCTCTTGCCACTTCCATTCAACATTGTATTGAAAGTTCTAGCCACAGCAATTAGAGGAGAAAAGAAGTAATAAAAGACATTCACTTTGCTAAGGAAGAAGTAAAACTATTCATAGTTGCCAACGGCATGATATTATTATTTATATAGAATATCCTAAGGAATGTAAATGTGCACTAATACATACATTTAGTGTATGTAAAATTACATGATACAAGAAAATCAATTGTATTTTTATACACTAGCAATGAAATTTCTAAAAATGAATTCAAAAAGACAATTCTATTTACAATAGCATAAAAAGAATAAATACTTAGAAATAAATTTAATGAAAGAAATGCAGTGCTAAAAACTACAAAACATTATCCAAAGAAATGAACGAGGTTGGGCACGGTGGCTCATGCCTGTAATCCCAGCACTTTGGGAGCCCAAGGTGGGTGGATCACCTGAAGTCAGGAGTTCAAGACCAGCCTGACCAACATGGTGAAACCCTGTCTCTACTAAAAATACAAAAATTAGCCAGGCATGGTGGCACACACCTGTAATCCCAGCTACTCTGGAGGCTGAGGCAGGAGAATCGCTTGAACCTGGGAGGCGGAGGTTGCAGTGAGCCAAGATTGCACCATTGCACTCCAGCCTGGGTGACAGAGTGAGACTCTGTCTCAAAAAAAAAGGAAAGAAAACCTAAATAAATGGAAAGACATGTCATGCTCATTGACTGGAAGACTTAATATTGTTAAAATGCCAGGCACAGTGGCTCATGCCTGTAATCGCAGCACTTTGGGAGGCCAAGGTGGGCGGATCACCTGAGGTCAGGAGTTTGAGAACAGCCTGACCAACATGGTGAAACCCCGTCTCTACTAAAAATACAAAAATTAGCCGGGTGTGGTGGTGCACCCCTGTAATCCCAGCTACTAGGGAGACTGAGGCACAAGAATCACTTGAACCCAGGAGGTGGTGGTTGCAGTGAGCTGAGATGGTGCCACTGCACTCCAGCCTGGGCGACAGAGTGAGACTGTGTTTCAAAAAAAAAAAAAAAAAGTTAAAATGGCAGTATTACCAAATTGATTAACAGATTGAACATAATTTTTATCCAAACCCCAGCTAGCTTTTCTGCAGAAATTAATAACTTGATCTTAAAACTCACAAGGAGGCCAGGTGTGGTGGCTCATGTCTGTAACAGCACTTTGGGAGGCCAAGGCAGGTGGATCACCTGGGGTGAGGAGTTTAAGACTAGCCTGGCCAATTTGGTGAAACCCTGTCTCTACTAAAAACACAAAAATTAGCCAGGTGTGGTGGTGCACAACTCTAATTCCAGCTACTCAGGAGGCTGAGGCAGGAGAGTAGCTTGTACCCAGAAGGCAGAGGCTGCAGTTAGCCAAGATCACGCCACCACACTCCAGCCTGGAGGACAGAGCAAGGCTGTCTCAAAAACAACAGCAACAACAAAACACAAGAAAATGCAAAGGAATCCAAACTGCCAAAATGATCTTAAAAAACAGGAACCTACTTGGAGGCTAACACTTCCTGATTTGAAAACTTACTACAAAGCTACAGTGACAAAAATAGTGTAGTATAGGCATAGAGTTATTGGGAATCCAGAAATAAACCCTTACACTATCTTCAATTGGTTTTAACAAGCTTGCCAAGACAACTCAATAAGGAAAGCTCAGTCTTTTCAACAGTTTTGAGACCACATGCAAAAGTATGAAGTTGGACCCCCACCTCATCCTGAGAGGTGACAGCGGGCTGGCTCTTAGCGCCTCCTCGGCCTCGGCGCCCACTCTGGCCGCGCTTAAAGAGCCCTTCAGGCCGCCGCTGCACTGTGGGAGTCCCTTCCTGGGATGGCCGAGGCCGGAGCCGGCTCCCTCAGCCTGCAGGGATGTGTGGAGGGAGAGGCACGGGCGGGAACCCGGGCTAAGCGCGGCGCTTGCGGGCCAGCTAGAGTTCCGGGTGGGCGTGGGCTTGGCGGGCCCGCACTCGGAGCGGCCGGCCGGCCCCGCAGTCCACGGCAGTGAAGGGCTTAGCACCCGGGCCAGCAGCGCGGAGGGTGCGCCAGGTCCCCCAGCAGGGCCGACCCACCTGGAGCTGGGCTCGATTTCTCGCCGGGCCTTAGCTGCCTCCCTGTGGGGCAGGGCTCGGGACCTGCAGCCCGCCATACCTGAGCCTCTCCCCCCTTCCGTGGGCTCCTGCGCGCCTGAGCCTCCCTGAGGAGCACCGCCCCCTGCTCTACGGCGCCCGGTCCCATCCACAGCCCAAGGGCTGAGGAGTGCGGGCGCACAGCGCTGGAAGGTCAGGCAGCTCCACCTGCGGCCCCAGGGCAGGATCAACTGAGTGAAGCCAGCTGGGCTCCTGAGTCTACTGGGGACTTGGAGAAACTTTATGTCTAGCTAAGGGATTGTAAGTACACCAATCAGCACTCTGTATCTAGCTCAAGGTTTGTGACCACACCAATCAGTACCCTGTGTCTAGCTCAGGGTTTGTGGATGCACCAATTGGCACTCTGTATCTAGCTCAAGGTTTGTGACCACACCAATCAGTACCCTGTGTCTAGCTCAGGGTTTGTGGATGCACCAATTGGCACTCTGTATCTAGCTAATCTGGGGGACTTGGAGAATCTTTATGTCTAGCTAAGGGATTGTGAATACACCGATCGGCACTCTGTATCTAGCTGAAGGTTTGTGAATGTACCAATCAGCACTCTGCGTCTAGCTCAGGATTTGTAAATACACCAATCAGCACTCTGTATCTAGCTAATCTAGTGGGGACGTGGAGAACTTTTGTGAATAGCTCAGGGATTGTAAACGCACCAATCAGCACCCTGTCAAAATGAACCAATCGGCCAGGCGCGGTGGCTCACGCTTGTAATCCCAGCACTTTGGGAGGCCGAGGCGGGCGGATCACGAGGTCAGGAGATCGAGACCACAGTGAAACCCCGTCTCTACTAAAAAATACAAAAAATTAGCCAGGCGTGATGGCGGGCACCTGTAGTCCCAGCTACTAGGGGAGGCTGAGGCAGGAGAATGGCATGAACCCGGGAGGAGGAGCTTGCAGTGGGCCAAGATCGTGCCACTGCACTCCAGCCTAGGTGACAGAGCGAGACTCCGTCTCAAAAAAAAAAAAAAAAAAAACACTAACCAATCAGCTCTCCGTAAAACAGACCAGTCGGCTCTCTGTAAAATGGACCAATCAGCAGGATGTGGGTGGGACCAGATAAGACAATAAAAGCAGGCTGCCCCCAGCCAATCCTGGTAACCCCCGGGTGTGTGTGAGCGCTTTGTTGTTTTGCTGTTTGCAGTAAATTTTGCTACTGCTTACTCTTTGGGTACACATTGCCTTTATGAGTTTTAACACCACGAAGGTCTGCAGCTTCACTCCTGAGCCCGCGAGACCACGAACCCACCAGAAGGAAGAAACTCCAAACACATCCAAACATCAGAAGGAACAAACTCCGGACGTGTGGCCTTTAAGAACTGTAACACTCACGGTGAGGGTCCGCGGCTTCATGCTTGAAGTCAGTGAGACAAGAACCCACCAATTCCAGACACAATACCATACAGAACAATTAATTCAAAATGCAGCAGAGACCTAAATGTAACATGTAAAATTATAAAACTCTTACTAGAAAACACTGAGTTAGAAAAAAATTAATAAAATGAATTTTATCAAAATTAAGACCCTAGCTGGGCGCAGTGACTCATGCCTGTAATCCCAGCACTTTGGGAGGCCGAGGCAGGCAGATCACTTGAGGTCAGGAGTTTGACACCAGCCTGGCCAACATGGTGAACCCCGTTTCTACTAAAAATACAAAAATTAGCTGGGAGTGGTGGCACACACCTGCGATCCCACCCGAGGTCCTGAGGCAGGAGAATCACTCAAACTCGGGAGGCGGGATCACCTGAACAGTGAGCCGAGATTGTGCCAATGCACTGCAGTCTCAGTGACAGAGCAAGACTCTGTCTCAAAAAAAAAAAAATTAAAATCCTAAGCACTTCAAAGGAACTCCACCAAGAAACTGAAAGTGACAGCCTACAGAATGTGAGAAAATATTTTTAAATCATATATATAAGGGATTACAACTCTTTTTTTTTTTTTTTTTGAGATGGAGTCTCGCTCTGTCTCGCAGGCTGGAGTGCAATGGCACGATTTTGGCTCACTTCAAGCTCTGCCTCCCGGGTTCACACCATTCTCCTGCCTCAGCTTCCTGAGTAGCTGGGACTACAGGCGCCCGCCACCACACCCAGCTAATTTTTTGTATTTTTAGTAGAAACGGGGTTTCACCGTGTTAGCCAGGACGGTCTCTATCTCCTGACCTCGTGATCTGCCCGCCTCAGCCTCCCAAAATGCTAGGATTACAGGCGTGAGCCATCGCGCCTGGCTTATTACAACTCTTATAACTCAATAATAGAAGGACAAATAACCCGATTTAAAAATAGGGAAATTATTTGAAAAGACATTTTCCAAAGAAGATATTCAAATGGCCGATAAGTACAAGACAAGATGCTAGACGTCATTAATCATTAGGGAAATGCAAATCAAAACAACAATGAACTATCACTCCACACCAACTAGGATGGCTAAAATTAAAAGAAAAAATAACAAGTGTTGTTAAGGAGGTGGAGAAATTGGAACCCTCATACGCTGCTGATAGGATTGTAAAATGATGCAGTCCCTTTGGACAATATCTTGGCAATTCCTCAAAATGGTAACCATAGTTACCAAATGACTCAGCAATTCTACTCTTAGGGTCATACCCAAGAGAAATGAAAATACTCACACAAAAACTTGAACATATATGTTCATAGTAGCATTATTCCTAATAGCCAAAAGGTGGAAACAACCCAAATATCCATCATCTGATGAACAGACAAATAATATGTATACTATACATACAGTGGAATATTCTTCAGCATTAAAAAAATTAATTACTGATATATGCTACTTCCTGGATGAACCTTGACAGCATTATGATACATAAAAATAGACAGTCAAAAAACACCACATATCATTTGATTCTTTGTATATGAAATGTTCGGAATAGACAAATCCATAGAGACAGAACATAAATTAATGGTTGCCAAGGGATATAGGGGAAGTTAGGAGTGACTGCTAATGAGCATAGTGCTTCTTTTTGTGGTAATGAAAATGTTATAAAATTAGATAATACTGATAACTCCACAATTCTGAACAAACTAAAAACTACTGAATTGAACACTACAAAGGTGAATTTTATGGGATGTAAATTATATCTAAATAAAGTTGTTTTATAATCACATATATAAAGCTGTTATATACATATCATTGTGTTTATTCATCCTACTGTTTATGGTTGTTTTTAGAATGTGGATATTATAGATAAACCTTTATGGACACTTTTGTACTTGTCATGGACATATGTACCCACTTATCTTGGATATAGAACTAAAATTGTATTTGCTGGGTCATAAGTTAAGCAACTATAGTAGACATGTTAGTAGAAAGTGAAGCGGCTTTCAAAAATGCATGTATCAATTTATGTTTTTGCGAGCAACATGTGAGAATTTCAATTGATCTACCTTCTTACCAACAATGGAATGGTCATTAAGATAAAATTTTCAGCTATTCTGGTGGATGTGCATTAATGTCTCATTGTGGTTTCAGCGAGCATTTTCACTCCTTACTAATGATATTGCTTTTTCATATGTTTATGAAATATTTGCCTATCTTCTTTTGTGAATTGCTGGTTCAAGAATTTTGCCTGTTTTAAAAAATTCGTCTAAGGAATTCTTTATATACTATCTTTAAACAGTGTCTTTGATCACAGAAGTTTTTCATTTTATTACAGTTCAAGCTTTCATCCTTTTTTATGCTTAGGGGGTTTTGTGTTTTGTTTTGATTATCTTTAAGAAATCTTCACCAACCCTAAGCTCATGAATATATTTGCCTGTGCTATCTTCTAGAAGATTTGTTGCTAAATATTTCTCATGGAGATCTATGATATATCAGAAATAGAGTATCATTTTTATGTATGATGTGAGGTCAGGCACAAGTCTCATTTTTATCTATAAGAATGCCCACTTTATTCAACTATTTATAGAACATACCAACATTTCTTCACTACACTGCAGTGGCACTTTTGTCATAAAACAGGTGACTGTACACATGTGGATATGTTTCTGGACTGTCTGATTTGTTCTTTCAGTTTTTTTTTTTTATTCTTGAGCCATTACCACACTGTTTTAATTGCTGTAGCTTTATAGTAAGTCTTAACATCTGCATGTGAGCCCTCTTTGCTCTTTAAGATTTTTTTGAGCATTTCAGACTCCAATTTGTGATTTCGTATTTTAAAATTAGCTTGCCTATTTTTATCAATTTATCTAAATTCTAGCATCACTGTATCCAATTGCCACCAAACTAAAAACAAAAGCACAACCTGTTATGCTTTTCATTAGCAGTGTGTTGAATCTAGAGATGAATGAAAGGGAATTGAAATCTTTATAACATTATCTATTTCATGAACATGGTATGCCTTTATTTATATAGATCCTCTCATTTCATTCAGTAATATTTTGTAGCTTTCTGTGTAGAGGTATTTTATATCTTATATTAGTTTTACTCCTAGGTAACATATTGTTAGATGCTTCTGAAATTGGTGTTCTTTAAGCTTTCATTTTCTAATTGTTGCTAAATGTTGATATACAATTGCAAATTGACTTTTTATCAAGAGACTGCTAAATTCACTTTGTAATTCTAGCAGTTTATCTGTGGATTCTTTTGAATTTCCTACATGTTACAATTATGACATTTGTAAATAGTGAGAACAGTCTTATTTCTTCCTCTCTAATCCTTATTTATTATAATACTAACACATCCAGCATAGTGTTGAATAAAAGCAATGATAGCAGGTATAATCTTCCTTTCCAATTTAAGGGTGAAAACTCTCAATATATCATCATTAAGTCTGATGTTAGCTATAGTTTTATTTTGTTTTTGTTTGTTTTGCAGATAGTGTTTATCAGATGAAGAAAGTTCCCTTCTAGTCCTAGTTTGTTAATAATTATATTTTTAAGTTACAATCAGGTGTTGAATTGCATTTAATAATTTTTTTGGATCTAGTGAAACATATCTATTGAAATCAAGGGGCTTTTCTTGTTTATTATGTTAATACTGTTATTTACTTTTTTTGATGTGGAATTAGCCATTTATTTTTAGAATAAACACAATTTGATCATGACATATTGCTTTATTAATATATCACTGGATTTTATTTACAAAATTTTCTATAGGATTTTTCTGTCTCTTCATGAAAGTTATTTTCCTGTGATTTTTCTTTCTTGCAATGTCTGTTAGATTTTGGAATCAAGGTTAAATTCTCTGGAAGAGTTTATGTAATAATAGCGTTTTTTTTCCTGTACTATTTGGAAGAATTTACAGGTGAAATCATGTACACTTGGAGTGTGTGTGTGTGTGTGTGTGTGTGTGTGAGAGAGAGAGAGAGAAACGGACTGTGAAAAGTTTCTTATTAAATGTTTTAATTTATTTAATAGATATAGGATGATTTAGATTGTCTAGTCATCCTGTGTCCATTTTTCTAAGTTTTCGTTTTTAAAGAATTTTGCAATTTCATCAAAATATTCAAGTTTATTAGCAGTACATGTGACAATATTCTCTAGCCTTTAAAATATCTATAGGGTGATGTCACCTTTTAATTTCTAATACTGATAATATTAATTTTTTCTTGATTAGAGTTGCTAGGGCATTGCCAATTTTATTAATCATTTCAAACAACCAAGTTTTAAATACTTTCTCTATTTTATGTTTTATTGATTCCTGTTTTTAACTTTATCATTTACTTCCTTTTGTTTTCTTGCATTTACTTTGCTGTTCCTTTTTTAGAATCTCAAAATGGAATCTGAGCATTGATTTTCAGCATTTATTCTTTACTAAATGCACTTATGACTATACATTTCCTGCTATGCAGTTTAGCTGCAAGCACTAGTTTTTGTATATGCATTTTTGCTAACATAACTCAAATATTTTCTAATTTCCATTGCAATCTCCACTTTGGTCCATAAGTAATTTAAAAATGTATTGAAAATTTCCTAACATTGAGGATTTTTGCTTCCTTTTCTGTTAATAGTTTAATAGTTTTTAGCTTCAATCTATTGAGGTCAGAGAATATACTCTGTATAATTTAAGTGATTTGAAAGCTACTGTTAGTTGCTCCAACTATGCATAGTTGATTTGGAGCAATGTTCCATGAGAATTAGAAAAATGTTTACTTTCTGCAGTTGTTAGGTATAGTGTTTTTCACCATCAATTACTAAAATAGGTATTAAAAAGATCTTCAACTATGGTTCTCTAATTTGTCTATTCTATATTTTATTTCTGTAATATCTTTCTTCCTGTATTTTAAGGCTATATTATTATCT
Source organism: Nomascus leucogenys (assembly GCF_006542625.1). NCBI lineage: Eukaryota > Metazoa > Chordata > Mammalia > Primates > Hylobatidae > Nomascus > Nomascus leucogenys. Next base: position 4,280,116 of record NC_044400.1, on the reverse strand, counting down.
TTAAATTTAAATTTAAAATTCTATTGATCCCTTTATCATTATGAAACTATTATTTTCTCTACTAATATCTTTTGCTTTAGAATCTGCCTGATATGAATACAGCTGCACCATTTTCTTTTGGTTATATTTTTATGTTATGTCTTTCATACTATCAACCTTCAAGAGTCCTTATATTTAAAATGCATATCTTATAAGCAGCATATTGTTGGGTATTATTTTTATTATTTACTCTGATCATCTTTATCATTTAATTAGAGTATTAATACCACTAGTTTAATGCAAGTATTGACATATTTAGATTCATATTACCATCTTACTATTTTCTCTATTTTAGTGTTTTCTGTTTTTCTTTCTATTAGGTTAATCAAATGTTTATTATTCCATTTACTCTACCAGATTGTTAGTTATATATTTATTATTTTATTGATTACCCTAAAATAATAGATTCAAATATTAATCCTTGCTTATTACAGACTACCTTAAGTTAGTACATTTATTACTCCTTGAATAGTGCAAGGACCTTACAACACTCTAACTTCATCTATTCCTTGTTATGAATGGAATGTCCATAATGAAATTTGTGTATTGAGTCCCTAATCCCTACCATAATAGTATTTGGAGGGGGGTGCTTCGGGATGAGCCCTAGGATAGAATTAGTGCCCTGGTAAGAAGATAAAGAGATCAGAGTCCTTGCTCACTTACGCGCTCCTGCGCTCTCTCTCTCTCTCTCTTCCCATGCACAGACAAAGCCACAAGGTGGCTGGCTGGCTGCAAGCCAGGAAGAGGGCCCTCACCAAGAACTGAATCTTTTGGCACCTTGATCTTGGACTTCCCAGCCTCCAGAACTTCGAGAAATAAATTCTTGTCGTTTAAACCACACAATCTATGATATTTTGTAATAGCAGCCTGAACTGACTAAAATACTCTCTTTTTACTTTTTGTGCAATTGCTGTCATGTATTTTAATCTTACATCTATTTTTAAAACCTATAATACATTACTGCTATTGTTTATATTTAGATTTGCTCATATATTTACCCTTCCCTGTGTTATTAATTTTTTCTGCAGTTCCATGTTTAAATATGAAAAATTAAGCTTAGGTCTAGAAACTAGAAAAAAAATGGAAACAAAAATAAAAACGAAAAAAATCCTTACATTCTCTTTTAGTGTGAGTCTACTAGCAACAGACTTGCTCCAATTTTGTTTGTCTGAAAATATACTTATTTAACATTCCTTTTTGATGGATATTTTTATGATTATAGAATTCTTGCTTGGCAATTGTATTCTTTCAGAACTTTGAAGATGTCATTCCATTGTTTCCATAGTTTCCATTGGAAAGTCAGCACTAAGTCTTATTTTTACTCCTTTGAAAGTAATGTGTATTTATTCTCTATTGTCAGTATTTCATTTTTATCATTGTTTTCAGATGTTTGAATACAATGTTCTAGGTGTATTTATAAACAAATTTATCCTGAATGCAGATTGTGGGGCTTCTCGAATTCATGACTAGATTTCTTTCATTAGTTTTGTAAAATTAGTTGCCAACAGCTTTTCAAATGTTGCTTTTGTTCAATTAATGTTCTCCTATCCTTCTGGGATTCCAATTACAGATACATCAGAACTTAAATTGTCCTACATATCTCTTATGATCTCTTCTGTATTTTCCATCCTTTTTACTCTCTATCCTTAAATCTGAATATTTACTACGTCCTTCCTCTCAATTCATTATTGTTTTTTTCTGCTGTGCTTGATCTACTCTATATCCATATTTTAATTTATTATAATTCTTCTAATTTTGGTTACAGCATTTCCATTTGGCCCTATGTTTTACGTGGTTGGTAATTTTTTAATGAATGCTGGGCATTGTGAAAAATTGCAAAAACGCTCTATTATCTTTTTTTCAGAAAGAATTTAACTTGCTCCATCAGTCATATAATGCATGGACTTATCATACCAATTTGGTCATGTTGGATTTCAGATTTTAGGGGGCTCATCAACTTCCAGTTTGTCCTAAATCTTAAAGCTTAGCCTTTACTTTGCAAAGAATAGTCTTCTTGAGTTCTCATCTGAAATTCTGAGGTATTTGACTTGGACTTTCCCTCCTTGGTGGTCCCCAAATTCCCATCTCTGGTTCCCAAGGTCTCCAAAATTGGCAAAATCTTGGCTAAACTCTTTAACCTCCAACTTGCTCCTTTACCCTTAATTTCTCTACATTTCACCCTGCATAGTTGAGGAGTCAGCACCTGCCTTGAAGGGATATTGCACAGAATTTTGGACTCCCTTTTGGTTTTCTCAACTCCTGGACCTTAGTTCCTCAAGTCCTAATCACTTTGGCACCTCAAACTCCAACATCTGTCTCCCTAACCCAGTGAAATTACATAAGCCCAGACTGCTACTTTCTTCTTAGCCTCTATTACCTATGCCATGAATCTGCAAGTACCAAAGTGAAAAGCTTAGGTGAATGTGGGGCTCAATTCAATATACTTCTCTCCTCTCTGGGTTCTTTGTCCCCCCAGTACTTACTGTCTTCCTTAGTTCCTTTCTAGTGGCTTCAAATAGTTGTTGAATAAATTATTTTAAAATAGTTGTTCATAATAGGAGAGTTAATGTAATACAAAATATTCTATCATAGCCAAAAGTGGAAATAGAATTATTTACTTTTAATTTGCAATTTAAAAAGAATCTACTTTCAATAATCTTCTCATTTGTGGTTTTAAAATTACAGAGTCAAAATTGAGTGAAAAACAACTATGTACCTGGGTGGATTTGAAATAAGAGAAATGAGTCAGGAAGGCATTTATTCAAATATTAAATAAAATGTGTACAATTGCTATTTTTCTATGATTAGCCTAAATAACAAAGGGTAAATTGGATGCCTGAATTATCTTGGTGTTTATCTGATACAGTAAATTCACCATTCTGTGTAACCCAGGTCTAATGATAGCATTGAAAAACAATATCAGACATTCTTTTGGTTTTATAACTATAAAATTTAGTGCCTTTTTATAACAGTTATTTTGTATTACTTTTCGAATTGATACCAGTTATTTCCTCTTTAACAAAAAGGCAAGTTTAACAGTTCTGTGGCCGGGTGGGGGGGGTGGTTTTATTTGTTTCTTTGTTTTTGTTTTTTTATTGTTGTTGTTTGTTTTAACTAAGTAAAAGAAGTAGGTGTTTTTACTGTGTTGCATAGGTCTTCTGGATGGGACATGCTCCATTTAGAGCTCTGTTTCCTGCTTGAAGGAACAATTAGTGTGCTTACTACTTGAGCAACAGCATGGCTCATTGGACTAAGCTTTGAGTCAGTAGTTTGGAGTTATAATCCCATTTCTGCTACTGATTCAATTTGTGCCCCTGGGCAAGCCATTTAACCTTTGTATTTGTTCAGCAGAAAATAGGATAAAATTATTACTTCATTTCAGGAGTAGCTAATAATAATTGCTTTTGAATATAAAGAAATGCACATAATGTATTTTGACCAGTTAAAATCACTGCAAACACTCCCACAGTTTAGTTTCCCCTAAAGCTTCAGTATGGCTTTGATTAAAATTCTTCTGATTTAAGTTAAAATGAAGCACAATAAAGTGCAGTTAAGTGTTTTGTTTAATTTGCATTCTTAAACAGGTGGGCAAATCCAGTGTAGTTAAGTCTAAGAAAACAAAAATTTAAAAAAAAAAGAAAAGAAAAGCAATCGTTCTTTTCTTTACAGGCTTTTTAAAAAAAATGGGAAAAAGTACTCTATATCATTCTCTGTCGCCAAAGTGCAAAAATTTACATTCATACCAAATAATATTAAACTAACATCTATTATTTTTCTTTTCTTATTTATAATTCTTTAGAAATAGAGCATTAAATAATAATTATTCCTAAAATGTTATGATAATTTTATCTCAGCACAGATGGACTCATCCAACACCCTGGATGCTTTGACATCCCAATTCTTGGACTACCTCATCAGCAGTGACCATTTTTTCTATCACTACTATGGTAACTCCCTGGCCATTGTCATTACCAGACACAATTCCTCTCCAAAACCTTGTTAATTTCTCGTCTCTGGCCGTAGCTCCTATCCTTCTAGCTCACTTGCTTAAATATCTGCCAAGAAGCAATGGATCCTCCTAATGGTGTCAGTCCTCTAATCCAGCAGTCCCCAACCTTTTTGACACCAGGGACCGGTTTTGTGGAAAACAATTTTTCCATGGGGGTATTGGATAATTTCAGGATGAAACTGTTTGACTCAGGTTATCAGGCATTAGAGTATCACTGGGAGTGCACAATTTAGATCCCTTGCATATGCAGTTCACAATAGGGCTGGCGAGAATCTAATGCTGCTGCTGATGGCTGGAGGTGGAGCGCAGGTGGTAATGATTGCTGGCCTGCTGCTCACCTCCTGCTGTGTGGCCTGGTTCTTAACAGGCCACAGACCAGTACAGGTCTGCGATCTGGGACTTGGGGACCCCTGATCTGATCCATTCTCCTATCAATTCTTTCTATCCACATAGCCTCTGCTAGACTGTCCTTTCTTTTTGTCCAACTCAAATTCTGTGAGTCATTGTTCCAATGGCTCCCATATAATTCCCATAACTTCTTTACTCCTCACTTTCTCAAAATCACTTACTTAATAAATCCAGCCATGTTAAGAACTCAATCATCTGCCCTCTCTGTGTCTGCCAACACCTCTATGTTGCAGAAAATAATCACACAGCTGGGTAGACTGGAGTCACCAATCTCAAATGGGCACTCAACCCTGGCAATTCCACTATAAACCCTCTCTCTCCAGTCTCACTTAGGACTCTTTCATACCTTTTCATCATGCCCCTTTTACTTTAAGGTGAAAACCTTGCTTTATATGTCAGAGAAAAGAAGAGCCCTCAGCTGGGATTGCCATCATTCTCCAGTGTTCGGTTCTGTAAACTCATCTGCTTCTGCAAACTCATCTGCTTCTGCTTGCCCTTCCTGCCTCAAAAGGAGGATGAGGAGGAGGAGGAAGAGGAAGAGGAAGAGAACAACCACTCTCTTCTCAAAGGCCAATCTAACTCTCTCATGTTCTGAAGCTTGTCCTTTCTTGCCTTCACAAGTATTTTGCCCATTCAGCTTTCCTTTCTTCTACATTTTCAATCTTTCCTCCTATGGCACCATACCTATGAGTTTACATGTATAATTTATGACGTCTCCTCTGAAAAGAAAAACAAAATAAAATACTCTCTTGATTGTGCATTTCCCTTTAGCCACCACCCCATTTATTTGATTTTTTTTAAATAGCCAAATGTCTTTAAGGCTTTGTTATTTTTGTATTTGGTTTTTATTTATTTATGTATTTATTTATTTTTGAGACTCAGTCTTGCACTATCGCCCAGGCTGGAGTGCAGTGGTGCGATCTTGGGTTACTGCAGCCTCCGCCTCCCAGGTTCAAGCAATTCTTGTGTCTCAGCCTCCTGAGTAGCTGGGACTTCAGGCACGCACCGCCATGCCTGGCTAATTTTTGTATTTTTAGTAGAGTCAGGGTTTCGCCATGTTGGCCAGGCTGGTCTTGAACTCCCAACCTCAGGTGATCTGCCCACCTTAGGCTCCCAAAGTGCTGGGATTACAGGCATGAGCCACTGTGCCGGGCCAAGGCTTTGTTATTTTTGATGTTTCTAAATTTTCATTTACCATTGACTTCAAATATTTCTATCTAGCTTCTGCTGAAACTACTGTCAAGGACATTAATGCCTTCTATGATGACACATCCAATGGCTTGACATTTTTGTTTTTCATTTTGCTGTATGTCTCTATCGGATTCAACACCGTCCCTATCTTCCTTTTGTGAAACACGCCCACATGTGACATCCGTCGCCCCTAGTTTTTATTTCATCTCTGTCTGCCACTTCTTTATCCCCTTTCCTGGCTTTTAATCCTCCACTTGATTGCTACGTTTCTTCTTCTCTCTCTCTCTACTCCCTATTTAGATACTCTCATTCATTTCTATGGCCTTAAATACAATTTGTGTGGTGAGAACTCCCAGATTTATATCTGTAGCATTGCGTGTTGCTCCAAACTTCAGTCATGTAGATCCGCTTGCTTATGTTACATCTATCTCCATTTGAGTGTCTCACAGGCATCTTAAATATAACATTTTTAAAACTTAGTATTTTCACTATTCATCTTTCCTATTTCTGCCCTATAATATCTCTTCCCTTTAAATCTTCCCCGTCTCAATAAATGACATGACCTCTACTCATTTGCTCAAGAAAAAAAGTAGGAGTCATCCAATCTACCAGCATATCTTCCAGAATATATCTTAAATCTGCCCACTTCTTTCTGTATTAGTTTACAATATTATCATCTCATGTCTGACTTACTGTAATGCTCTTCTAACTAATTTCTCTGCTTGCTTTGGTAATCTCTTGCAACTCATTCTTCATGTAACAGCCAGAGTAATCTATTAAACCTAAGCCAGACCACACAAGTCCCTGACTTAAAACCCTCCAGTGGATTGCTACTTCACTTTGAATAAAATCCAAGGAACTTACTTTGGTCCATAGGCTGTTGCATAGACTGGAGCCTATTTTCCTCTCTCTCCTTATTCATACTACTCTCCTCATTGCCATGAGAGCCGCCTTTCAATTTCTTAAATACATCATACATACTGTTTCTTCTTCACTAGCTTCTTTCATGGTTATCTCCTTTTCATCTTCCAGGTTTCAGTTGAAATGTCACATCCTTTGTAAGTCCTTCCTGAATCATTTTCTCTAAATAGATCCCCTCTTCCTAAACTATCCCATTGCTCTTTATCTCAGCATTCTGTCTGTTTTTATAAATAATCCTTTCCATTTGGGAATTACTTGTTTACTGGCTGTTCTCCTGTCTTCTTCGTGATACTGTCAGCTCAGTGATGGTGGAGACTATATCCATTTCATTTGACACTTGTACAACCAAAATCTAGCACAAATTCTGTACCTAATAATTACTTGTTGAATAAATGAATGCCACAGAGAGTGTAATGAAAATGACTGACCCTTATGCAGACTTGTATTATAGAAAATTTCAGGACTATAATATCAAGGCTTTATTCGAGATTTTAAGCACTTGTCAAAATGGATGAAGGACATTTTTTTGAGGAACAATTGTGTATATAGTCTGCTTTCTACTCCAGTAGGAAATCCACTCTTAGATTCTCTATGATTAATTTCCAATCTATGAGACCTTCGTGAAGTCAAAGTACAATAAAATTGAATTGCTAAGAACTTGAGGCTGGGCACAGTGGCTCACACCTATAATCTGAGCACTTTGGAAGGCCGAGGTAGGCAGATCACTTGAGCTCAGGAGTTCAAGACCAGCCTGGCAATATGGCAAAACACTGTCTCTACAAAAAAATTAAAAAAAAAATTAGCCAGATATGGTTGGCACATGTCTGTAGTCCCAGTTACTCAGGAAGCTAAAGTGGGAGGATCACCAGAGCCTGGGAAGTCAAGACTGCAGTGAGTGGTAATTGCACCACTGCACACCAGCCTAGGTGACAGAGTGAGACCTATCTCAAAAATAAAAACAAAAAACAAAACACTTGAAATTAAAACAATAATAAAATTTAAGCTCAATTATTTTATAGTTAGTTTCAACAGACATAATTATCAAGTTTCTACAAAACTTTCTGAACAATTGTTGTCTGTGTCCATACATATCTCATTAAATATTAGTAACAAATCTTTTGAGACCAACACTGGCTTAAGACCTACACTTTGAGTAGTGCAGGTTTACTCCATCATTCTTCCATTTGATATTGGTTTAAGGTAATAGATCTCAAATCCTGAACTATTCTTTGTTGGGTATGCTAAATGCCCAACCTCCTGCAGAGTATTTAGCATCCTAGTCCCAGGACATTAAAAACCAGTGCCATCACCCTTACCAGCTATTGTCCAAATCAACACCTTTCCCACCTCCTACCCACCAGTGGGGGAGCATCAGTAACACCATAATTTGGAACCACTTGGGGGTGTGGGTTCTGACGGTTGCTCAGTAGTGTTAGCATAGGCACTGTGGTTATCAGCCTGGGGAGGAATTGAGTCCTAGTACCTCTTCAAGAAAATTAAGCAACTGTGGTAATGAATTTGAAGTGGAGGGTGGGAAAGAATCCTTGCCAAATTAAGCCTATTAGTTTTGTTCCCTACACATTTCTTGAATTTTGAAGGGGGTGATAGTGGGGAGAAAAAGTCAAATATTACCTTTGGGATGTTAGAGAGAAACCAATTGGTTGTTGAGATTTATGTTACATCACAGTTTCTCTTAACTCTTCTAACTCACTTTCTTCACCTAAAATCTTTTGTTTTAACACTTTTCCCCTTATCCATTCCCACATTCTTATCCTCCTCAATATGTCTTTTTGACCGCATTGGCACAGTGCAATGCTATATAGATGGACGTAAACAGAAGGGGAGGAATAAATAGCAGCAAAAGCTAGGATGTAGAGAATTTTCTTCCCACCTTGGGCACTTAAGGAGAGGGGGATATTTATAAAAGATACATCGATCATTTCTCCCTTTCTTGTACTCACCAAGTTACCAAATTTATTCCCCATGCATTATGCCTTACAGCGTTGGCATATAAGAAATTCGTTACTTGTGCCACTTCAAGAATGCCCATGTTATCTGAGCACAGGAGATTTTTATAGTAGCTAGAAAGCAGCAGAAAAGCTTCTAAATCCTTCATTTAAGGGGAACTTAACATCCTTCATACTCCGAAGGTTTTCAGTCATCTTCCTGAAGATGAAGGAAAAGAGATTAGACATGTGTTGCTAAAGTGTCCGTTGGTGGGTCCAAACGCAAGTTCAGTTATAACCCAGTTCATCTCCAGCTCTACTTCAGAACTGAAGATTTAAACTTCTCCACATCCTTTTGAGCCATGACTTTGTTAACACAAAAAGAAATCTTTTATTCTGGAAGCAGTCTGTGCCATTTACCTCTACCTCCTCATCCAGCCAACACTCTAGATTGAACTGGCTTCTCAAGATTCTTCCACCTGGGAATAATTTTCAGTTCAATTGAACTTGGCAGGACTCTGAACTTCAAATTCTAGCATTGGAGTGGCCACAAGGCTAGGTCTTGGGGCTGGGAAGTGAATGAAGTTAGCTAAAGATGTTTATCTCATAATGCCCAATGCTCTGGTCGATTAGAATTCATGTTTCCTTTTCCTTTCCTCTCCTTTCTCATTTTCCTTCCCAAACCAGGTTTTACACCTTGCAATGTGTTAGGAAGTGGTTGTTGGATTTGTGGATTTTAAAAAGTGATTCTAGAAAACAGGGAGGAAAGAAGGGCAACGGGGTTAGCTGTAGCTACCTCTTTTTAAGCTTTGAAGCTCCGGTGGGAATTAGTCACAATTCCTTGTCTTTTTAGGTTACATTATTTTTGAATTAAAAAAAAAAAAACGAAGGGGTAATTGAATACATTTAGGAACAGAATAGCTACTGTTACTGGTTGTTAATACTTCTCCCATGGGGTTTTCTTTGTTAGAAAAGAATGTCCTCATGAAGACTGGCTGCTTCTCTTTAATACTACAGAAAAATAATTTTCATGCTCTTATTCTTATACTGGCAAATTTAGTTGGTAAGATAAGGAATATATTTTCAAGTTTCAGTTGTATTACTCGCTATTCCAGTTATTCCACTTGCTCTCGTTTCACAATTAAAGAAATATTGAAGTGATGCACAGATAAGACAAGAGTGGGGCCTGACCCTAACTACATCAAATTCTGTAATGAACTTCAAGTGTTTCTAGAGTAAAATATATTCTTCCATTCCAGAACCGTTAGTACAACTCTTAATTCAACCAGAGAATGGAAGGCTTATACATATTCCTTTGATCAACTCATAAAGATAGGAGAACTACATGAGATCATTCAGACACCTTTAATACCGACTTGGGACTTTGTAACTGTTGCAAACATCAGTCAAATTCTGAGCACCACGATTTGAGAACTGGCAATCTTGGAGAGAGTTTAAAGAGCCACAATGATTATTAATAACCCTGACAAGTGGTAGAAATGGGCAGATAATTACAGGATGAACTTAATAGACAGAAATACAGAGTAATTTAGAGGAAGTAAACTGCTATAAGTGAGAAGACTTGGCTTTGTGGGAAAAGGTGGGAATCAGTAAACCACAAGTGAAACATGAATTAGCCATATTATACAGTTGCTTTATTAAAAACCAAAACTTTGTAGAGTACATTAACGGAGACTGTATTTAAGAGAAAGGCAGTCATCCCTTAGTCATTTATACAATTATTTATTAAGCACTTATGAGCTAGTTGATACTTCCGGGTGCTGGAATAAAATAAGGAAAAAATCAAGATCTCTACCTTCACGAAGCTCACTAAAGTGTGGTAACTGACAGAGCAACTACCGTCAATAGTCTTTGGTTTGTATTCTGCAGCCAACTGAATACAGGAAATACTAAAAGCTACTTGAGGTAGGGATCCATCCTATTTTTACCTGTTGGATCCCATTCCGTGCCTAGCACACCAGCTTGTAAGCAATCAACATGGATTAAGGGGTAAAAACAGGCCCTTAAATAGCTAAAATTTTGACAAATAATCACTTGTCTGATCATCAAATATGTCGCTCGAAATTCTCATTTTTTTCTTCAAAGCGCAGTAAACAAATATTTGCGCACCTATTACGTGCAAAACAGTTTTCAACACAATGCTTTGTGTGTAAAAGGAACGGCGGGAATGGACTCAAGTTGCGCATCGTGATAAATGGCGTGAATATCCTGAGCGGGTGGACAGCCCTTCCTCCGTGAGTTTTTTCTTTTTCTTTTCTAGTCACCAAGACAGCACGCGTGTGCAGAAGCTGCAGCGGTGGGACGCAGTGCTAAGTCTGGGGGCGCAGACACCAGCTCGCGCGTCGCGAGCTCGCCTGGGCAGCTCGGCGGGCGCGGCGAAACAGCTCCCACGTCCGCCTTCCACCGAATCCTCGGTCTCAAAGCGGACGAGGCGTCCCCCCAGAGGAAAGACTGGGCGCCGCAGACGCCCCTTGGAGAAGTCCCCGGCCACTCGCCCCACCTCGGGGTCCTGTTCCTCTTGGGCTTCCCCTGACCCTTCGGGTCGGCGCTCCAGAGAGGCCCGTGGGACGCGATTTGGAAACGGGTCGTGCCCGGTCCAGCCCGCATCTACTCGCCCGGCCACAGCCCAGCCACAGCTTAGGGACTTTGAGGCGCCCGCGCCCCTTTGTCGCGGTATCTCTCGCCCAAGCAGGCCGGACGCCGAGGCCTCGCGGTATCGAGCCTCCGTCCGCCCCGCCTCCTCGCCCTCCACTCGGCCCCGCCCTCGCTCTCTCACCCTTCCCCCACTCCCGCCTTGCTTCCCCGACAATCTCCTCGCGCTCCCGGCCCGGCACGCGCGCTGCGCCCGGCCGCCGCTGCCGCCGCCGCCGCTGCCGCCGAGCGTTCCTCCGCTGCGCCTGGCTTCCAGCTTCGGGCCGGAACCGGAAGTTTGGGGGGCGGAGCCCGGCGGAGGCCAGGAGACCGAAAACGCGGCCGAGCCCGGAGCCCGGAGCCGGAGCCAGAGCCTGGACCAGAACTTGGCCGCCGCCTGCACCGCCGCCGCCGCTGCCGCCCGCCGCCCCTTCCCCGCGCCGCAGCCGCCTCGCCGCCACCGCCGCGAGCTCGGCCGCCAGTGGTCCTCGGACTTTAGGTGTCCGGGTTGAAGGTCGGTCCGGACGTCGGACCCAGTCGGTTCCCAGACTGTCCGGGCGGCAGCGGACGCCGCTGCCGCCGCCGCCTCTTCCTCGCCTCAGCCTGGCGTTTTGTTCCGAGAGACGGGAGAGGCGAGCGGAGCTGACAGTGATTTTGACAGTGATTTAAACCCGCTTTTGTTGTTGTTGGCTTTTCGTTGTTTGGTTTTGTGTGTTGTGCGTGTGTGTGGCGGTTTTTCCCCCGTGGTGCATTTTATTTTTTATCGTTGTGCTCTTTTTTTTTCTTTTTTTTTTTAAACCCAGTGAACGTTTTTTTTTTTTTTTTTTTTTGGTCTGGGCTTCCGAATATGTTTTATGACGGTTGATTTTACACCAGGAGGTTTGTCTCCGAGGAAGACCCAGGGAACTGGATATCTAGCGAGAACTTCCTCCGGATTCCCCGGCGCCTCGGGAAAATGGGAGCTGCTGCAAAGTTGGCGTTTGCCGTCTTTCTTATCTCCTGTTCTTCAGGTAGGTGCAGGGAGCGCGGCGCGGTGGGGCTGCTCCTGCGGCCGCGGCGGCCGCTGCTGGGGGCCGCGGCTGGTGTCGAGTCGGAGAGTGCAGTGGAGCCTGGGGAGGTTGCCCACTCCCTGCGCCCCTCAGCTGCCACCGCCCCCCCCCCCCCCCGCCCAGGTCTGATTGTGATCTGGAAACCTCCATGCATTTTTCTCCTTTTGAGTTGGGTCGGTGAGCTGATAAGAGTGAGTGCTGTGTTGTTGTGGAAGTGAGAAAGTCATGTTTTGTGGCCATAACACTGGATGACAGCGCTGGTTGGGTTGCATTTAAGCCGCAAATACCACAAGTGACAATTTATGCAAAGGTTGAGATCTGAAAGGAGTATTTAGTGTGGGCTCCTCCAAAACAAGGGTTGCTTTTTGTCATCGTTTAATTAGTGCTTCACCGGTGAATATCACGACATAGATCAAGCCAGTTGCTGCTTAATTTTGGCTGTGAGAAACAATACATCCTATCAGCAATTTAATATGGGTTTCCCCTCACCTTTTCTTCAACTTCAGCGTCCAGCAGTGTTAAAAATAGTTGTAGTTGTTGTTGGAGTATTAACTATAACCCAGTGCAGAAGAGGTAAGCCGCTTGGTATTGGTAATGTGCTGGCGTTTAACCACCATTTGTGTGCTCTTTTGGGGCATAGATTTTGCTTACCTACGGAATACTTAGTTTAAACGCTTTGTATTGAAGCATTGTTTTCGGTTTAGAACAACCCATGTGAAATTGTTTTTGTTAAATATACTACACTCATAAAATAGGTTTTAGCTCAAGATTGGGGGAATAAACTGGCCATTTTATATTGGAAATTTTGATTTTGTGAGGACGTTCTATGGTTGCAACCAGTGGTTGGAAAAACTATCTAGTCTTTTGTATTTGAAATTCTATAAATAAATACAGCATCTAGCTCAAAGGTGTGCAGATGTACGTAACAGGAGAGTTAGTTCAATAGATGAAACATTTTAAATAAGTCTCATTGGATCTATTTATCGTAAAATTTAATATTCAGTTATGAGCTTGTGGCATAGAATTACGGGGGACTCTTGGAAGGGGGGGGCGAATTGACAGGTTTCATGGCCATGTCTTTATCTCGTTTGCCACAGGAAAATTAAAGGGTGGTAGTCTTCTTTGTGTACCTCTGTGGGGTGTGTGTGTGTGTGTTTGTGTGTTTGTGTCCGTCTTCCCCACCCCCCTTTAAATAGAATCTTTTGTAATGTATAGAATTTTGCTGAATGGTACGTTTCCTTGTGGTTAATAAATGGATAAAGTCTAGTCTTATGTCTGTAGTGGTATTGATCAGTTCCGGGTGGGCTGAATGTGTTGTGAAATGGCGATCATTGCCAGAGATTAACCAAAAGAATCATGTCTGTTTAAATGGAAGAAGGAACATGCTTAAGGCAGGCTGACAGTTCTTTTTGTGCACGGTTTGGGAAGGAAGCTAAACAATGGTGTGTCTGAAATGAATGAAGGCCTTGATAACATTAAACCTCTTGCTTTTGTGACATGACTTAACCATGTAGTTTTTATCTTTCCAGTGTACTCTTTTTTCCTCTGCTTCTGTATGTTGTGGCTGGTGAACTCCTCTTGTTCAAATCCCTTGTTCTGATCTCTTGCCCTTGAGGAGGAGGGGCATCATGGCCACTGACCAAGGAATTGTGGACATTATTCCCTCCCAAACCCACCTGAGTCACACTAATTGATGAAGGAGGTTATTCTTGAGCAGTCTCAAGGTATTACTTCTTGAAAAGCAGGCTATCGCTACAGATCTTACAGCTTCCTCTGCTTGGTTTGGTAGTTAAAATAATTGAGCATTAGTTTCTTGTGGGATTATTTTCATTGGGCGAGGATTATTTTCAGTGGGCCAGGAGGTTAATAGCTATAATTCTGAAATAAAGTGATTTTGTTGCTATAGGGCATATAGATATTCCACTTATATTAAACTAATATTATGTTGTTGCATAGGCTTTTTAAGATGAACATTCCCAGTTGAACTAAAATATGTGATTCTGTTGAAGATAATTGAAATAATCATAAAGACTTTAATCCATATTTATACATGAACAATTTGAGTACTTAAGATGTCTGATTTTTAAAAGCCTTTTGTTATGGATCAGATGCACTCTACAAAAGGATTATTGTGTTTCTCCAACTAATTGATTTTTCTACAAAATGTGTGATCTGACATGTTGGAAGCATGAGGTGACTATTTTTATGAGAATTTTAAAAATTCTCAGGTTGTCAGTTTTTCATTTGTAGATATTTGATTTTTTTTTTAAATCATAATGGGAAACAATAGTAAGGAACAGTTTTATTCCAGGTGTTTAGGAAGGATGTTTACTATTTCGTGGACTCTAATTTTTCAGTTTCCATCCCATGGTATGTATTCTGGAGACTGATTATGCAGACTATTCCTGTAGGATATGGCCAAGTGTATAATTTCCTCCTCTCTCTCATTCCAGGGGAAACATTTTAAATTTTGCCCCCATCCTGGAGTGCCTTCAGATTACCTTTGATTTTGAATTTTTTCATTCCTCTCATACGTCCTCAGATTCTGTTTCAAAACCACAGCCATTGTGGTTTATTTGTGTCTTTCCCCACAGTTTGTTGAAGTATGAGAATGACTTTAATACTTGCCTTAGTACTTAGATTTATCCTATCTAGAATTATGCAGCTGTTGTGGTATTTGAGTTGCGCAGAAGTAAGTTGAGAATTCCTTTGGATTTTGGGGGAGCTGGAGCAGTATGGTCAATGTGTTTGATGAAAGAGGAAATGGAAATACAGTAATTATGTTTTCTTCAGTTCAGCTGGGCACTACTCTGTATGTGTGAATGCATGTGTGGTTGGAGGGGGAGTTAGCAGTACAGAGAATCTTTTGGGATTCTTTTGAACTTTGATTAACAAGTGATGGATGATAAATATTTTGTTCTCTAAAAGGCAGAATCTCTTATAAATGGTGTCTGTGGTCAAATTCAAATATAATATATTGAAACATGGAGACCAGAAACAAAATGAAACAAAATTCTCCCTCCATTCATTTTCTGTTTTTTTTTTCCTGTTTATGATCTAAGCCAACAGTTCTCAAGCTGGGGTGAGTCCCCCTCCCTACTTCCCCAGATCCCCATCCATGGGACATTTGGAGACATTTTTGGTTGTCACAACAGGGGGCGGGGTGTGCTACTGGCATCTAGTTGGGTAGAGGGCAGGGATGCTTCTAATGGTCCTACAATACATGGTACAGCCTTCCACAACAAAGAGTGAGCTGGCTCAATATGTCAGTAGTGTAGAGGTCAAAAAACCCTGTTCTAAGAAAACCAAATACCACGTGTTCTTATAAGTAGGAGCAAAATGATGAGAAAACATGAAAACAAAGAACAGAACAGCAGACACTGGGGTCTACTCAAGGATGGAGGGTGGGAGGAGGGAGATGAGCAGAAAAGATAACTACTGGGTACTGGACTTAATACCTTGGTGATGAAGTAATCTGCACAGCAAACCCCCATTATACGAGTTTACCCATGTAACAGACCTTCACATGTACCCCCAAACCTAAAATACAAACTAAAAAAAAAGGAAAAACTCAGTTCTAAACTCTTAAATGTTAAAAGCAGTAGTTTATTAGTAAAAGGACTCTGATCTCTTCCCCCTAAAGTTAGTGTAAATTTTACAAGTACGTGGTATTGATGATCTCCAGGTGACCCTGTATCGAAAGATTTTTATCTTTTCATTATCTTTTAAATTAGAATATGATTACATTAGAGAAACAGACTATAGATATGCACATTCTTTCATCCTTGATGAAAGCATTTGCTTGAGAATTGACCAGTATAGTATAATATTTTATATTATAATAAAATATTCTGATAACTTATGGATAAACTCTCCTATCACCTATTTTGATAGAGTGCTCACGAAGACTGCATGTTCCTGGACATGACGAATGATTGGTTAAGGTATCAAGTTTAACTATATTTGCTTTAGATCCAGGATTTTCTTTGCCATGATATGATCTTTAAGGATATTTGCCTTTACTTTATTCTTACTGACATCATTGGGCTGCCTTATGGCGGTATTCGTGTGTGCGTAACACGTTGCCTGAAATATGTTCACTATTACATGTTCCCTGAATAGTTTCAAGGTAGAAATTCTGTTTTTTTAAAAAAGATATTTCTTTTGTCTAGCTAACTTTAATTTCAAGAAACTTTTAACCTAATCTCTTAATTACATAATCATCTTGAGAATCATTAGCTGGGTTTCGGTTACCGTTAGACTAATTTACAATACAGTAAGTAATATTTTATGATCTATTGCAGATCCTTTCCCTTTTTAAGGTTAAATCTTGACCATAATTAATAAAATGCTTACCTTGTTTTGAACTCTGGTTTTAAGGGAGTTAACCTAGCCAACCAAGATAAGAATTACAGTGAAACTGTTAGCAAATTAAGTAGTATTGTACCATAGAGAGGAAAATTCTGAAGTCATTCCCACAAATGGTGTCCAAATGAGCCTCACAGTGTCTTTGTAACACACCTCTCCATACCCTTCTCTCTGATACTGACATTTTCACCTTTTGGGTCCACCAGACTCACTGTTCTTAAGAAGAGAAGCACAACTAAACCAAATGAGATTTTAGTAATCTCTAAATTGTTTCTTCAGATTCTAAGACTTTATTTTGTTGCATTTTGACTTTTTAAAGCGCTACTCTGATTTTCTCATCTTTGATGTTTCATGAGTCCATGATTTAAATTTGTGTTTTCTTGGTCTGTTATGTTGCCAGTTGCCACATTGTCTCAGATTATAGGTAAGGTTGGCAACATTTGATACTAGGGTCACTGGTATGCCTTAGCTTTTTGCTCACTGCTCTGTAACTCATTGTTTTTTCCATTCCCTTTCATTATTGTTCCCTTTCCATTTTCCTCCCTTCTTTGTCTAATCCCTTTTCTTCCCCTGACCCTTCTGTACTTCCCTATACTGCTTGCTTGTGGAACCCAGTTGTGGCTTAGCATCATGGGTGGCTCCAGAGGGCTTACCCGTGGTTTTAATGAAAACGGATTGAATTTAGAATGCTTGAGAATTGACCAGATAGTCTTTTCCACTGTTTTTTCATTTACTGGTTTCTGGACTACCTCACACACCCCCTTGGGAGTAGTGTTACTCTCTTAGAATCAAATGGCTTGAACTTTAGATTGCTCTTTTTCTGTTTTTTAATATTCAGGTTCTCCTTAACTCTTTGCTGCTTCAGAAAAAGTTTCACTCATATTATTATTCATTTATCATCTCTGTTTAAGCCAAAATTTGACTAGAACCAAGAGTATATTTATTGCTGCTGATAGGACCACATTAGACTTCCTCTGTGGTAGATTTAATTCTGTTAGATTGTAAAATAGTCATGTCTAGACAGAACATTGATTTCAAATTGACTATTGAACATGAAAATTCCAGAAATAGTGTAGAGAGGAAGGAGGAGGAGGAGGAGAAATCAAGAAGGTAAGAAAACTACTGTAGATAGCAATTGACTTTCTGTCATTCTCCACCTAGATTTCTTTTTAGTCACTTTTGTATACCCAGTGCATCTAGAGGTCAGGCTTTGTTTTAATAAAGGGACTTAAAGGAAATATGTTTTTGTCTCTGAGGTTGGATTCTTTGAACTGTTAGGGTGGTGTGCCTAAGGGAAAAAAAATTGGAAAGTTCATATGGATAGTGATCAAGAATGTGGCCATAGAGGTTGGTAGACTTGAGCTCCGGTGTCAGTGCTGCCAGAATCTAGCTTATCTATCATTTTCTGTTACTTGAATTTTGTAGCACATTTCTAGCTAAGATTCACCAGTTCCCTGTGACTACTTCCTCTTCTTTCTAGTCCATCTGCATAGCTGCTGGAGTGATCTTATTAAAAAATAAATCTGAATATGTTACCCTTGCTTAAAACCTTTCACTGACTGTGAGTCACCTTCAGCATAGAATCTAAAGTCTTAGAATGTCATAAAAGGTCCTTCATGGTTTGATTCCTGCCTATTTTTTCTAACCCCTTGGTATTGGTTAAGAGTATAAACTCTGGATGTAGACCTAATTGGTTTAAATCTTGGTTTCATAACTTAACCTTGGTCAAGTTACTTCACCTTTGTGTGCCTCAGTTTTCTCATCTACACAATGGGGGGATATTAATAGTGCCTAGCTCAGAGAGTGGTTTGAATATTAAATGCTAGGTATTCTGCTGCAGCTTCTCCTCAGCATGACTACTATATTCCATCCATACAGACTTGACTTGCAGTTTCTTAAATGTGTAATCCTTTATTGTGTATCAGTATGGTGCCTTCGTACATGTTACTCTTCCTCTTCTACCTGGCTAACCCCTTTTTGGTTTTAAGACTGAGAAGTATCACCTCTTTAGAAACATTTTCTCTGTCACTCAACCCAGATTGAGTTAGTTGCTTTCTGTTCATCTAACACCTTGTAAATGACCTTGATTTCAGTAATAATTGCAAATGTTTACTTGCCTGTTTCCACTTTAGACTGTGCAAATGTTTACTTACCTGTTTCTATTCTTTGAAGACATCTTTCCTTTATCCACACACCCATTTCTAGAACCTGGTACACAATAGGTGCTCAGCAAATGTTTATTAAATGAATGAAATGAAATTATTTCACTTCTCTGAGCCACAGTTGTCCTCTTAATGTATTGAAGTGGTGAACTTGGATTAGATGATCCCTGATTTTTTTTTCCTACTCTGAAAGCTTTATGGTTCTATAATTTTAAGGTTAGAGTTCAGTGGTGACATTTTATTAAGAAAAGATGATTTTGCTCATTGTTTTGATATCTTTATGTTCAAATTTAAATTTTTTTAAATAATTAAAATTAGAATTTGAATTATATAGATTTAGAGGGGATCTTAGGAATCTTCACGTTCCATGGCTTTAATACTTTTTTGACTGTAATACACAATAAGAATTACACATTGCATTATGACTTAGTTCCCATGTAGTAGTAGGGGTGTATGTATATATGTGTGTGTGTGCATCAGAAATGAAAGTTTAATGAACTGTGTACTCTTTACTATGTGCAGGACACTTATGTATTTTTATATTACATTTCATTTAAAAAACGTTGATCGTGACCCATTAATTGATTCATTGACCAACTAATGGATTGTAAATCCCTAAAACCAGTGACCTAGTTCAACAATCCTTATCTTCTGTATTTAGTACTCTCTTAGTGGAAAAGGAAGCTTCATATGTAAATGTGTGCAATGAAAAATATATGCACTGAAAAATATGGTAATTAATTAATCTGCAATAGAGACTGTGTGCCTAGGTATAGAATGTAGGGAAAACTGGTCTCAAGGGAGAACTTGGCTCTTCCCTGACTAAGCTCTTCTCTCTTTTGGACCAGTCGAATAAATTAAGCACACACAAAGGTGCTGAAACAAAATTAGATTGTAATTTTGGGGAGTTGGGATTTTTTAATTTAGGAAAGAATTGCTGGACTTAGTACTGGAAAAAAATGTCTTAGCCGGAGATTAGGAAGGATGTTAATATGAAGGAAAAGACACAAAATAGTGTCAGGAACACAATAGCCATTTGAGAGTAAACTTGACCATGGATGCAGGCAAGGTGGGATGGAGAATTTTTGACTAAATCTGAGGAAGAGATTTGTGTGATGAAGAGAGTTCACAATTGCTTGAAGAAGTAGGACAATCTCAGGGGGTTAACTCTTAAATTCAGATGAAAAGTAATTAAAACTGAGGAGGTAAGAGTGGGTGATACATATCCTGATGTATGTCCCAAATACCCCATATGTGGATATAGGACTGAAAACCAACTCGAAGACTGAGGTAGAATGGTAGCACTAGTAAATACAATTGGTAAAGAAGTAATGAGCCAGAGGAAAATTGAAAGTGCCTTCATAACTAAAAAAGTTTACAGATAGATATAGTTTTAGATGATCAGCATGAATAAAAATAAAGACATATATTTGGAAAAATAAGAGTACATAATAAAACATGATAGCATGTAATATTCTCTTAAAAGGGCAGACACTGTATGATGGATATATCTTCATTTTGATGTCTAGTTAAAGAATTCTAAGCATTAGTGGCTCAATATGTTGTTTATGTTTAAATGATGGTCAGATTTCAGTACTTACTCATACTGGTCATCCAGATTATATTCTTTGAAATCTGTATGAGACCCTACAGTAAAATATACTGTTGTAAGGAAGTAGATTTAGATACTTTTCTGAACTTGGTATATGGTATTCACGCTTGAAACCTAAACTTTTCAATGACCATTCTTTTGGACTAGTTTTTTCTTTGGTTGGCTGTAGTCACACTGGGAATCACTTTATTCCCTAATATTGCTAAAGAAAATAAATGTAAAGCAAGAAGAGAGTTACTACATTAGAAGGACTGGCTACACATGTGGGGAGGGGTTGCCTTTCAAAAGATTTTTAAAATGAATCAAGTCTTTACATATTGTAATAAAAAGCCTATTTATAAAGCTTAGAGGGAGGAGTTTTTGTAGTTATGATTATTAACTTTAAAATTTTTATTTTAAAGGAAAAGTTTATTGTTCTTCACATCTTCATAACTATATGTGATATATCAAGCTTGCTCCAAGGCATTATTTCAAGAGGAAGGGGCATGGCATGGACAAGTTATGAGATCTTGGCACATTTCTAAAACTCTGAGATTAACTTTTAAAATTTGTAAACCAAGATGTATTAAATGAATTGATAACGCCACATAACACAGTAGCTTGTCCAGAGTAGATCTTACATATTAGTTTTTAATCTATCTTTAAGTCCCATTTAAAAGGATATGGTATGTAAAACATTACAAAATACAGATTTGGTTCTTGGGGGATATTTACATTTGCAGGTTACTTATCAGTCAGTTAATGTGAAATAATACTCTGACTAAATGATACAGCCAAAGAACATATCATTATAGAGAGCCAGATAGCTGCCAGTAAATATCTAGAATATTCAGATATCGTGGTTCCTTACAAAGAGTTCTTTAAGGTCTCACTGCTTTAGCATGCATTAAAAAGAAACAGTGGAGTAAATCGTCTCTATTTATTAGTGGGAATTTAAAAAATCTTTTACTTGGACAACTTCTCTTAAGCTTTTTAAGTGTTTTAAAACTTTTTAGTAGAAGTAAAGTTTTGAAAGATTCTCAAGTCTGTTTTTAGGTATCAGCTACTTTAAGCTTTGAAAACACAAAGCTTTTCAATGACTATACTTTGAGATCAATATTTTGAGTGTGGTATAATATTTTGGACTAAAACTTAAGAGTCTGTCATTCAAATTCCTACTTTCCTACTGACTCTTCTTTGACCTTTGACAGCCATCAAGATTTCACTTTACTCATCCCTAAATTAAAGAGGGTGAAATAGGTATTCATTCACTTAGCAAATCAATATTGAACTACATGCTACACACTATGGTAAGTGCTTAGGATACAGTATTAAACGTGAAGACAGCTATGATTATGCCTTTCTGAAGCTTATAGTCATAAAGTAAGTAGTCAAATGAACAACATAATTACAATTGTCGTACGTGCTCTGACAGAAACTAACAGGATGCTGAGAGGATTACTCTTTATTTGCCTTATCACATACACATATCACATCTGTTTATCTGCCTATTTCTCTCTCTTTTTTTTTCTTTTTTTTTTGAGGCTGAGTCTCGCTCTGTTGGCCAGGCTGGAGTGCAATGGTGCGATCTTGGCTCACCGCAACCCCAGCCTTCCAGTTCAAGTGATTCTCCTGCCTCAGCCTCCCGAGTAACTGGGACTACAGGCATGCACCACCATGCCTGGCTAATTTTTGTATTTTTGGTAGGGAGGCGGTTTAACCATGTTGGGCAGGCTGGTCTCAAACTCCTGTCTCAAGTGATCTGCCCTCCTTGGCCTCCCAAAGTGCTGGGATTACAGGTGTGAGCCACCGCCCCTGGCCTATCTATTTCTTATTTGTCCTTTCCAATATTAGAGTGTAAGCTCTACTGGGGCGGGGGAGGGTGTGACTTTTTCTTAATACTTCCAATGCATGGCACAGTTTCTGGCACAGAGGCAAAGCTCAGTAAGTATTTAACTAGCTGCCTGAAGCAATGAATGCAGGGATGGGACTGGAGAGACAGGGACAGGATCATGCAGGTCTTTGATCTAACAGGGGAAGGAGTTAGAATAAAATGCAAACAGCAGTGCGAAGCAGAGAGTTTTAAGGAACAGCAGATCTGGTTTGTGTGTTAAGATCACTTTGGCAGCTATCTGAAAAACATACTGGAAGAATATAGGAGGGAAGAGGTGAGACCAGTTAGGAACCTGTTGCATCAGTGTAAGCTAGAGAGACTCTCCTAGATCCCTTCCAGCTTTGAACATTCTCTGTTTTGTAAAGCTTGCCTGCACTTATCAGTCTTCCTTTTGTATCTTATTTTAGTCATCTTATATTTTTTCCTACTTGTCATTGCTTAAAAAAAAAACATGAATGGTTAGGCTTCTTGTGCATATGTGAACTTTGAATACAAATTCTCAGAAAAAAGAAATAATGAAACGCAGACTAGAGGTTATTGAATTTTTGTAACAAATTTCTATCTTTAGATTTTGTACATTTGCTAATTTATATGTATTCTTATTAAGCATTCCTATTTCTCTCTGAAATTGGCTTTACTCCTTTCCAGGTGTCTATTTTTTTCATAAGCTTACCACCTCTTTATTGTTCCAAATGTAATATACTATATTGTTGGTATGGTTGAAGATTCTGAAGTAGAAACTCAGCGTATTTTGTATCTTAATTCTTAGAAATTTGGTATCTTTTCAGGTTATCAAGGTCTTACAATAAAGGCTGGAAGGATAAATACTTAATACTTTAGGCTATTAGTTTTACTCAGGGCTGCAGCCTCTAACTCTAGGTATTCAGCTTGAATGTTTTTATCTGGAAAGATTTCAGTCCTGTCCTGTTGGTGGTAAAGAGGTGGTGCTTGGCACAGGGAAATAAGCTCTTTATTATGGCAGAAGTTCAGCTGCAGCATCTTTGCCTAGGAAAAACTGCATTATTACACACAGGTAAAACCAGAAGAGATGTTAAACTTTACTGAATTTAAAAAATATAATGGTGCCTGCCTCTTTTCATCTGGTTTCACTTGGATTTTTTCATTTTGGAAGCAGGTAAAGCTAACCATCTTCAATAAGCCACCTTCTATAAAGTTCAGTTTCACTCTATAAATACTATAGGTCATTTTATTTATTATTACCTTAAATAAAATAGTTCTGGAAAAAGAACTGGATGCTAGGCCTTTCTTTTACCTGGTAGTGGAGTTTCATACTTTAGGGTTAGTGAATACAATTTGCTAATTAATTTTATATAACCTAAGACTCGAAATGAACTTGTAGTAATCACTAAAATTATATGAGGAGAAATGAAAAGTCAATGAGTAAATGAGGATGATGATAAATAATGAATAATTGCAAGATAACATATACAAGACAGAAATGGTGATAGTAAAGCAATTTGATTAGTGGGCATTCAAAGTAGAATAAAACACCTTTCTGAATGGCCAGAAAAATGGTTGAATAGCCACTGACCATCTTTTTAATTCTATATTATATAACAAATATTTCTTGGTAATCTTTACTTATTTTCCTCCTCAGTTCTTTAGAGAGACATACACCTGGTTTGGGTGTTGAATTAGGAAATTAATTGCTAACTGTAGTTTTTGTTAAAATGTAAATAGAGATTGCTTATTAGTGGAGAGGGTTAGAAATAATAGAGGAAATTAAATTAGCAAGCTTTTACTGCTGGGAGGGCCTAACAAACTGTCAAGTACTATTTTCTCCAGTAACTACCTTTATCAGAATGATTCTTAGGAAGAATAAACTACTTAAGCTGATCCTCACTTCTGAAGGATGGAGTGAAAATAAAAGGTGGGGGTCAGAGAAGAAGAGTGGTTATACTTCATTTTCCTTTTGAATCATTGAAGAGTAGTTTTGACTTTTTACCCACAGATCTTATTTTTCACTATTGTAGCCCTAGAATATCCCCACATCAAGAACTGTAGTTTCTAGTCAGCCTAGCAACATATATTTAGCAGTCCTCAATTAGACAGTATTTTTGTAATTAATACCTAGCCTTGCATCTATGATGGAAGGAAATCAGCTCACTAAGCCAGAGCACAGAAGAGTAGAGGAGCCTACTCTGTTATAGATAATAAAACCATTGAAACGTTATTTGTCAGTTAGGGCTGGTTAATAGAAATAAAAGCTCATGTTGTTGGTACATATGTAGCCATTTGTTGGCAAGAATGGTTTTCTCTTAAAAAAAAAAAAAAAAAACCCAACCCCTAACACTTGCTTTATCTTCAAATTCAGTGAAAGTAATTAATTATGCAGATTTTGGGGTTGATATAGTAGAAAGAGCAAACATTCTGCCGGGAGAAAACCTGGGTGTTGTGCCTGTCTACCACAGTGTGGGATATCATGTAAACTTGGGAAAATTCCACAACCTTAGTTTCTGTTTTATAGTACCTACCTCAAAGATGTGAGTAAGGATCAAAGGCTACACACACAAGCCCAAGCATACTCACATAAACATATATACATGCGACTTTAAAAAAAAATTATTTTAAGTTCAGGAGTACACGTGCAGGTTTGTTGCATAGGTAAACTTGTGTCATGGGCGTTTGTTTTATGGATTATTTTATCACCCAGGTATTAAGCCTGGTACTCATTAGTTATTTTTCCTGATCCTCTCCCTCCTCCCTGCTATAGGCCCCAGTGTTCCCCTCTATGTGTCCATGTCTTCCCATCATTTAGCTTTCACTTGTGAGAACATGTGGTATTTGGTTTTCTGTTCTGTGTTAGTTTGCTAAGCATAATGGCCTCCAGTTCCATCCATGTCCCCGCGAAGGACATGCTCTCGTTCGCTTTTATGGCCATACATGCAACTTAAATTTTTTTTCTTCTCTCCTACTTTCTGCTGAACATGCAACCTTTAAAACTTTGAAATGCTATGCCAAATATTTGTAATTAATACAGTTATGTTTTTCAAGGAGTAGAGGGTAATAGGAAGGATTGAAGGGAACTATACCAGCACTTCGAATTCAGAATTTGTGATGCCTGATGGGTCGGCATTTATCTTTAGGCTGTCTGCAAATAAAGGGGTTAATTCCATAAACAACCGAATATTAGATATTGGAGGGTTTATTCCTTACAGTGACCTTAAAGGCTCTGTATGGTATGGCCCCATTCCATCCTTATCTTTTGCCGTATTGGCCCTCTGGTAGTTCCTACAACAAACCAACTGCTTTTTATTCCTCTGAGCTTTTTTTCACTTGTCTTCCATTAATATTTATGACAAGGGCCATGTCAGACTTATAATGTAGTTTCCTCCATGCCTGGCACATAACAGATGCTTAACAAATATTTATCAATGAATGTTGAATGCTTTCGAGCACTTAGAATGGGGGTCCGCAGACTTTTTTGTAAAGGGCCAGATAGTAAGTATTTTAGGCAGTCCCTTTTGCAGTTTCTCAGCTCTGCCAGCTGTAACACAAAAGCAGTCAGACAATATGTAAATAAACCAGTGTCACTGTGTTCCAGTAAAACTTTATTTGTGGGCACTGAAATTTGAATTTCATATAATTTCATGTGTCACAGAATATTATTTTGATTTTTTTCAATCATTTAAAAATGTAAAAACCATTGTTCAGGGGCTGTATACAGACTGGATTTTGACCTGTGGGCTGTAGTTTGCCAATCTCTTGGACATTGTATAGGTGGCACCCCTCCCCCAACTTAGAAATATATTATGTTTAAAAAACTTTGTTCGGGAGCATTTTCTTATAGAATTATTGTTATATATGTAGGTTAAGTTCCTAGACTAATCCACAATTCTGTTTTACTTTCAGTGTTTTAGTCTAACAATACAACTTTGTTTTACCCCCAAGAATAACTCTGTCTCGGAGGGAAAATAGATTTAGTATTCCTTCTTGGACCAGAAGCAGTACATATTCTCCCCAGCACTCTCACAATTTCCTTCTTCCCTGATCTCTCTTTTACCTGCTGGGGTTTGCATCCTAGGAAATACTCTTCTAGGGGCTCCTGTAGGGTGGAATGGTAACAAAACTAAAAAGAGCTTTCTGTGTGTGGTTAGGGAGGAGGGCATGGGAGGAGAAAGGTGGAGGGAGAGAAGAGTGCAAAGTAGTTTCTTTTCAAACTGCAGATTACAACCCATTTGAGGGTTATAAAATCAGTGTAGAGGGTCACCACAAAAAAAAGAAAGAAAGAAAGAAAATAGAAAATATTAGAATGAATCACCCATAGCGTAGTATTGTTTTGTGAAACTTCAGTTGTGTGTGTGATTGTATGTGTATGTGTACTGGGTCACAGTGAAAAACATGTTTCTTACGGCGCTATGTGGTCAGAAAAGTTTGAGAGCCTGTGTTCCAAGGGTTTGGGGTACTGATCCTGAGTTTTGTTTTGTTTTTTTTTTCCCTTACTGTATATGAGGCACATGAAAAATGTAAAGGCAGCCTCTTGATTTCTTGCTACAGTACGTTTTTGGTACTCAGCTACCTTATGAGGTAGTTAACTGTTTTACAGATGAGAAAACAGGGTCATAGAGATAAAAAGTTTCACAACTGAGATTGAAACAGAAGCTCACCAGAAGCTCACCTTATTTTAGAATATGTTCTTCTTCCATTATACCATGTTGTTTTTCCTGTAGGGAAAGGAGCTATGTACGACTTCCTTTGTGTTTCAGAGGACAAAAATTATTCCAGTTGGCCACAGCTCACTGATTTCTTGAGACAAGGCATTGGCTTTAGTGATAGGACAGGGCCACTGAAAGGTGTGAAGAGAACGGTTAGGAACTCAGTAGAAAGGATGACATAGTATGTAAGAAAGGAGGGATTTCACCTTTATTTTCTTCTTTGCTCTCTGTAGTACTATCCCTGCTCCTTCATTCCTCACCACCAGTTGGGCTCTTAACTCATGCTAGAAATAGCACGGAATTGAGGATGAGGTTTAGTGAGGAAGGGTAATATAATCATGTCTTTAGCTGAAAGGGGAATGAGGAGGGAAACCCAAGTAGCAGGGCCACCTGGCCACCCAGATGGGTTGGCTGTTCCCAGGTGGCAATTTACAAGTGGGTGTAGGTAAAACAGGGCCTGCTATTAATTGTATTACAAGCAGAAGTCTTGGCTGTGGAAACTGGTAGCTTTGATATGCTAATTGAAAATAGTCCTTTTTAAAGTTATATTAAGGGAAAGCCTGTCTTAAGCAACACTTGGTTAGTCCAGAGTCAGTTACCCATTTTAAGTACTTAAAAATCATACTATATGTCTTTTAAGAATCTCTTTTTCTTAGTTTCTGGTAAAAACTAATTTATGCTGATTCTGATCTCTACCTTGATTTGGAATTGTTTTGGGAAGAAAAAGATTGATGGGAAGGCTCTTCTTCACTAGGAAAGTGACAGAACCATAGCACACAGGTTGGTTAATTGAACAGAAAGATGAGAGATCCTTACAGAATGTGTTCATCTTCCCCAGGCTGAGTTGGGATTCTTGCTTTTACAATGGGAATTACTGTTTCATAGGGAATGAGTTTTAACTACGTAGTAGTATCTGAAGACTTAGTATTTTTTAGCCCATCACTTGCCCCTACAGTATTGCTTACCATTCTGTATTATAATATCTTGTTAATGTGTCAGGCTCCCAGCTGACCCTAAGTTGTTACAGATTTTTCAGTGTAAAGTTAGTGTTCAGCTTAGGTTAAGAGTATTGAAGCCAGATGCCTGTTCCTCGTCTGGAAAATGGAGATAATAAGGGTAACCTACTTTATATAGTTGTTATAAAGTATAAATGAGTTGATAGATGCAAAGTGCTTTGAATGATTTCTCACATGTAGCATTCTAAAGAACTCAATAAATATTAATTGCTGATGCTGGTTGGTATTACCCACCAGTGTCTAGCTCTGAACTATTTATTGAATATGAACAAGTTATAATGTAGTGAATGTATTAACAATATTGAAGACATTCCAGTATATTTAGTGAGAAACCGTACCTTTGTAGATGGCCATGCTGTTTTGTTTAGGATGCAGGTAGTGTTTATTCATAATATTTTTATTTATTTGACTCTGATTTAATTCTAGAACATCATTTGGTGTTCAGGGAAGAATACTGATATTTTCAATTATGTAATTTATTGGTATTGTTTTATGTAAAGATTTTGGGAGGGATCTTTTCAGAAAAGTGTAAAGTAGCATGTCATTTAGTAGTATACAGGTTGAGCATGCCAGATCTGAAAATCCAAAATTTGAATTTCTTCAAAATTCGGAACGTTTTGTGTGACAGCATGATGCTCAAAGGAGATGCTCATTGGAGCATCTCCTTTGATTTCAGATTTCAGATTTCAGATTTCCAGATTTGGGATGCTCAACTGGTATACCACCAATATTTTGAAATATTGAAATATTTGAAATCCGAAAAAAAAAATCTGAAATCCAAAACACTTCTGATCCTAAGCATTTTGGATAAGGGATATTCAGCCTGTATTCCCTAATGAGAGCACTGAAAACCTTCTTTCCAAAGTGAGAGAAAGATAAAGTGGTGTGAATGTTTGAGGGGAATAATTGAAATTTCTAAAAGTGTATCTTGTTTTATTTTCTCAGCATCTGAATATTAACATTTCTGGGTAAATAGTTTCCATGTTTTATAGTTTTTTTTTTTTTTTTGAGACGTAGTCTCACTCTGTCGCCCAGGCTGGAGTGCAGTGGCACAATCTCGGCTCACCGCAAGCTCCGCCTCCCGGGTTCATGCCATTCTCCTGCCTCAGCCTCTCCGAGTAGCTGGGACTACAGGCAGCCGCCACCACGCCTGGCTATTTTATTGTATTTTTAGTAGAGACGGGGTTTCACCGTGGTCTCGATATCCTGACCTCGTGATCCGCCCGCCTCGGCCTCCCAAAGTGCTGGGATTACAAGCGTGAGCCACCGCGCCCGGCCTGTTTTATAGTTTTTTAAGTGATTTCATGTCTGTTTCTGTTGATCCTATTTAAGCCTGTTTGAACTAGGTTCTATGTTTTGTTTTAACTCAAACCCTAAAATAATATAATTTGCCTGAAGTCACTAATCAGTGGAGCTAGAACTAAAACCCTGATTTTCAAGTTCAGTGTTCTTTTGTAGTAGCAAAAAATGCTTTCTGGCTTTCAGAGAGTCCTCTTCCGCTGTCTCCCACCCTTAGTGTTTGCAGTGATTTATAGAGTTGGTTGCTTTGCAGATAATCTTTGTACGACACTTTCAGAAACCCATGTTTAGAGTCTGGGAAGCCAGAAGTAGCAGTATAGCAATAGTAAGCACCAAAGCGAACTCTGATTCTAGGGCAGATTTTTTTTTTTTTTTTGGAGTTAGGGGTCTTGCTTGGCTAGCTTGATGTTGTAACTATAAATCCGCATATGTTAATTGTTGCCTGGAGTAAATTTGTAGGTAAATCCTGCCATTGATTGCTGCAGATGTGCTTTTCTCAATCACTTTTGCTTTTGATTAAAAACATTTAAAATGGTTTTCCTGGGCAGGGCACCGTGGCTTCATGCCTGTAATCCCAGCACTTTGGGAGGCTGAGGCGGGCAGATCACCTCAAGTCAGGAGTTTGAGACCAGCCTCGCCAACATGGCGAAACCCCGTCTTTACTAAAAATATGAAAATTAGCCGGGTGTGGTGGCACATGCCTGTAATCCCAGCCACTGGGGAGGCTGAGGCAGGAGAATTGCTTGAACCCATGAGACGGAGGTTGCAGTGAGCCGAGATTGCGCCACTGCCCTCCAGCCTGGGTGACAGAGCGAGACTCCATCTCAAAAAAAAAAAAATAAAAAATTGTTTTTCTAACGGTCCATTGCTAGATCAGTCTCATTACACATGTGCCAGAATTTTACATTATTTTCACATTTCTACATTACTTGGGTCAAAATTGGAACTGGCGAGTTATGTCACAGCACAACCATTATGTATAACAATAGTATTGCTAATGATTACCGTTTGTTAAAACTGTCATTATTAACCACCACTTATAGCATGCTCCATGCTAAGTGCTATTAAGTTTTCATGATAATGTGCCTGACTAGCCCTACAAGATAATTGTTATCCCCATTTTATAGATAAGGAAACTGAGACTCAGTGACTTGCCTAAGGCTACATAACTAAGTAGGTAGCAGAACTTAGGTCTGTAAGGCTTATGTCTATTCTTTGGAATCTACTATGCTAAAATAATGAGTTACCAATTCCAGGACTGTGTGATGTTTTTTGAACCTGTTCTGCCAGGGTTCTCTATCCTGCTCAAGTTAACAGCAGCTACTGTTGCCAGCACCCCTTGAAACCTATGATGTGGTAAAAACTGCTGACTTATCAAATTGAGGTGAATGATGGTCTACTATGTTTCCTGTGGCTGATACAGCAGAGCTTTCTCCACCTCTGAAATGAAAGTACACTGCTTGACCCTTGAACAACGTGGGGATTAGGGGTGTTGACCCCCTGTGAGGTTGAAAATCCAGATATAACTTTTGACTCCACCAGAACTTAACTAATAATACCCTGTTGTTGACTGGAAGCCCTACTGATAACATAAACAGTTGATTAACACGTTTTGTATGTTATATGTGTTATACATATACTTAGTATTTTGTATGTTATATTGTATTCTTACAATAAGGAAGCTAAAGGAAAGAAAATGCTATTAAGAAAAATCATAAGGGAAAGAAAATATTTTTACTCTTCATTAAGTGGAAGTAGATTAGTCTTGCCATCTCAGGGATGGCAGAGGTAGAAGAAAGTCTGCATACAGGTGGATTCACACAGTTCAAACCCATGTTTGAGGGTTGTTTGAGGGTCAACTGTAATTGTCCATAGTTGCTTAAAAACTGAGTAACAGAAGTTGTTCCTTTTGGTTCTATAGTGAGCCAGAATCAGAACTAGGTCAGAATTCATTTGCTGTGATCACCACTTGAGTAATTAGAGAATCAAATGTTCAAAGTAAATGTATCTTCTTAAAATGATTATACCTTGACTCAGAGAAGTTGAATTAATTGAAATTTGCTCATGTAGAAGAAAACAAATCCATGTTGCTTTTGACTCATATTTAGAACATAATTTAATGTTAGTGGTCATTAATTGCTCATTGGTGCCTGTTTCCTGTGTTGGGTGAGTGAGGAAGAACATGCTAGATAAGTATGAATAGTTCTGGCATTAGGATTTGTGGTTCCCCTCTTCACATTATTTTTAAGACAAATTGATTAAATGGTGTAGCATACTTTGTTTTTCCTAATTGAAGGACCTCAACTTTCTGTTACTGTAACTTTTTTTTTTTTTTTTTTTTTTTTTTTTGAGAGGGATTCTCACTCTGTCGCCCAGGCGGGAGTGCAGTGGTGTGATCTCGGCTCACTGCAACCTCCACCTCCCAGGTTCAAGCAGTTCTCCTGCCTCAGCCTCCTAAGTAGCTGGGATTACACGAGCGCTCTACAACGCCTGGCTAATTTTTTTTTGTATTTTTTTAGAGGTGAGGTTTCACCATGCTGGCCAAGCTGGTCTGAAACTCCTGACCTGGTGACCTGCCTACCTTGGCCTCCCTAAGTGTTGGGATTACAGATGTGAGCCACCGTGCCTGGCCTTTTACTGTAACTTTTGAAGTATTGATTAGCTTGCAGAAACTGAGATATGAAGAGAATAGGAAGAAAGGGAAATTTCTTATCTGTGTTTTTTAGGCTAGGGAATATGAATAAAAGGTGGCAAAGGAGTAGTGAAGACAACTAACAAATTCCTAGGGACTTGATTTGAATTTAAGGGATAGAATTTTTAGAAAACCAAATGTAGCCATAATCCATTTAGTTATTTCCATTATAATTAAACGATAATCCATTTAGTTGTTGAAATCAACCAACAATTAAAGGGACCCTACTATGTTCTTCTCATTGTGCCAGGTACTATGGAGCTTACAAAAAGAGTGTAAAGTTTTTCATTGTCTAAGAAAACAGTCACTTTGGAATGATAAACCATACGCTCTAAAAATACACATTCTGAAACTAAAAATGCAATATAAAAACACGAGACACATTGATTACTAAAATTAATGATATCTGACACCAAGTGACTTTTTTTTTTTTGGCGGGGGGGAGGCTTGGCTTATCTTTTAGGACTTCACTAGGTGAGGGATGCATTTCAGATTCTACTCCACCTAGTCTTAGTTCTTGGCCTTGTTTCTTTCTGAATTTATTGCTGCTAAAATAAAAGCACCATGAGGATAGGGATTGTGGCCTCATGTTTATTACCACAGTCCTAGTGTCCAGTGCTCAATAAATACTGTTGAATAAATTAATATGAAAGACTTCCTTTTTCCTCTCACCATCCAGTTTCTTCAAATGATTCCTCTGTATGTGGCTCCACATCTGTACCTTTTGTTCTCTCTTTAACCAACTGTTAATCTAAAGTAAGTGACATAATTCAAAGATTAAGGATTTTTTAGTAGCCTAATCTAAAGCATTCTTTTTTTTTTTTTTTTTGAGACGGGTCTCGCTCTGTCGCCCAGGCTGGAGTGCAGTGGCGCGATCTTGGCTCACTGCAAGCTCCGCCTCCCGGGTTCACGCCATTCTTCTGCCTCAGCCTTTCCGAGTAGCTGGGACTACAGGCGCCCGCCACCGCACCCGGCTAATTTTTGTATTTTTGGTAGAGACGGGGTTTCACCGTGGTCTCGATCTCCTGACCTCGTGATCCGCCCGCCTCGGCCTCGCAAAGTGCTGGGATTACAAGCGTGAGCCACCGCGCCCGGCAAGCATTCTTATATTTGATTATGAATTGACTTTTCTGTAAGTTTGACGCTATTGTCTGCCTGTTCCTTCTCAAAGTTCTCTTGTCCTGTTACACTCCCAATTCTGTAGCCTCTTGTACCTCAGTATTCATTCTGCCCATCCTTTTTGTGTTGCTGTTTCTCAGAGTTTAATCCTTAATGGAATTTTGCTCTACATACCCTTTCTGTTGAAGTAATCCCATCTCATCTTCACTTTTTGACTAAGTGTAGGAGATGTCCAGAGTTACCTTGCTGATTCTGATCTCCCTCCTGAGCTTCAAACTTATTTATTAGTCATCTAATAAACGTTAAGTATATGTCACAACTGGGAGAAGAGATGAATAACACACAGTCTTTACCCTAGAGGATTCATAGCCTAGTGGGAGGAGAATGATGAGTAAACTAGCATTTATGCAGCACATGGAATCTATGTTAGAGTCCTTTGGGATAGCAGAAGCAGCTTTTGGAGTGGGGTCAGGTAGTTTTTCCTACAAGGACACTTGAGGTGATCTTGAAGGATGGATGATTAGGAGTTCACCAGGTAAATAGAGAGGGAAGAATATTTTATGTTTTCTCTGTCAGGCCTGGTGAGTTGCTCCCTGGTGGTGAGACAGCTCAGTATGGACAAGTTTTCCAAGGCCTGAGGACAGTTAGAGAGTAGGCCCAGGGGAGCCAATGTCATGGCCAGCAAAATGGTATCAAGCATTAAAGCCAGAGGGTTAGAAGTGACTGAGGAAACAGGGGAGTTAATAACAAACGAAATACATGACTACTCATTCCAAGCAGTGTATGTAAGAGAATGATTCAGACTAAGACTCTGAAAGTGGCATGTGCTGGGTTTGTCCTTTTCAGTGATACCTGTTGTATATTGCTGTAGTCATCATGATAGATAAAAGCAGTGCTTCTCCAGCTTTAATATGCATAAGAACCACATGGAGATATTGTTAAAATATAGATTTTGCTCACGCTTGTAATCCCAGCACTTTGGGAGGCCGAGGCGGGTGGATCACGAGGTCAGGAGATCGAGACCACGATGAAACCCCGTCTCTACTAAAAATACAAAAAATTAGCCGGGCGTGGTGGCGGGCGCCTGTAGTCCCAGCTACTCGGAAAGGCTGAGGCAGGAGAATGGCGTGAACCTGGGAGGCGGAGCTTGCAGTGAGCCGAGATTGCGCCACTGCACTCCAGCCTGGGCGATAGAGCAAGACTCTGTCTCAAAAAAAAAAAAAAAAAATATATATATATATATACACGTATATATATACGTATACGTGTGTATATATATATATACGTGTATATATATACATATATATATATATATATATATATATATAGATTTTGATTTGTTAAGTCTGGAGTGAGGCCTGAGGTTCCGCATTTCCAAGAGGCTCCCAGTGACGCCATGCTTGGTTCAGGGACTGTACTTTCAGAAGAAAGAGATTAAAGGAGCCAAGAATGGCCAGATGCAGAGGAAACAATTTATACGAGCACATGAATAATTGTTATGTGTTTGAGGAACTGAGATTAGTTCAGGACACTGAGATCTTAAGGCATATATGGGGGATGGAGCGGGGATGGAGCAGTGATGGGGGACGAGTCTGCAGAGGTGGGTAGGGGTCGGGTTATGAGGGGCTGGATTTGCTAGGAAGTGTTAACTTCATGCCAAAGACCGTGGAAGGGCCATTTTGAGCAGAAGAGTACTATTATCATCAATGCTTTAGAATGAAGAGATGAATTAGGTTTTTATTAAGTTGAGTTCAAAGTACTTGTGGCCCATTCTGATAGGGATATCAGATAAGTAGTAGAGGTAGATCTAAGCTGGACAGAGAGATTTGAGTATTCAGCCAATAGATGTACAGCATGAAATCAACTAGGCAGAATGAGGAATGAAGAGAGACCAAAGATCTAACTCTGGGGAATGCTGTCATTTTCAGAGCAGGGAGAGAAGTTAAGGAACAGCTTGTAGAGAAGACCAAGGTGTGTCCAGAAAGGTAGAGGGAAAACAAGTATCGTTTCATTGTAAGAAATCTAGATGGAGATAGTATTAAAAAAATGTCAGATCTAATAAGGTAGAGCCTGAAAAGTCACCACTAGATTTGTCAATTAAGAGATTATTTGTAACTTTACCAAGAGACATTTCGGTACAGTGGTGGAGACAAAATCCATGTTGTGGGAGATGAGTAGTGAAATGTAGATGAGGAAGTGGTTTCAGCTGTGGTCTGTTACTTTTCAAGAAATGTTGGCTAAGAAGGGATGTAAAGAGGTGGGGAAGAAAGCCAGAGTCAAGATGTTTCTGTGCTTAAGAGTTGGGTTCAGGAGAGAGCTTACAGAAAGGGGAAAATTAAAATTGAAAACATTCGGAGCCAGAAACTTGGCTGCCATCTTCAACGTGTTCTTCATAATGTTCTTCAAAATCCAAGCAATTACTAAGTTCTGTCAGTTTGATTTTCCATGTGTTTGAGTCTATACCTGCTTCCTTTCCGTTACCAATGTGTTAGTTCCATCCTTACCATCTCATATCTGGACTCTTAAGTGGACCTGATCCTCCCTTACTCCGGAAACTAAACAAAGCAAACAAAAATGCACCAGGGAAACAGAAAACTTCCTTTCCACACTCTTTGCTAGAAACCGTGGAGATTACAGAAGCTAGGGGATCTATGAAAATGTACAGATCTGCCCTTGACAGTTAACTTCTTAAAACCCCTCTTGTCACTTACAAGTGATGAAGGTCAAGTTTTTTAACATGACACGCAGTACCCCCAGGATTATTCTTTTCCAGCTTCATTTCCTGCCACTCACTGCCTCCCACTTTAATCTTACAACACTAGAAGACTTCTGATCTTTACTATTCTTGTGCCTTGTGCCTCTACACTCCACTGATTTTGTACTTCCTGCAATTCCTGTGGGAAACCTCTATCTCACCTCTTCCCTAGCAAGTTGTTAGGTGCTTCTTTCTGTGTTCCCATAGCACCTTACTTATTTACTGATTGTTACACTTTCTACATTATTGATATTTTCTCTACTTCTCTCTCTTCACGTTAGAACTTAACAAGTTTTTCTCATTCATCTCTGTATCCTCCGTGAGTGGCTCAGTGCTGGTGGAATTGGTGCCCAGTTCACGTTCACTGAAATGTGAAAAGAGTAATACAAGGAGGTAGTGGCATTTGACTGGACCTTGGAAGAATGATAAGATGTCACCAATTTCCCTTTGATGGGGAAGAGGATTCTATACAGAGTGGCTAGCATACGCAAAAGCTTTGAGGCAGTCAAGATGATAATATTTATAGATATGCTGAATACTCCTTTTAGACAGGAGAGAAGAGGTAGAAAATGTAATGGCAGATAACGTTAGAAAAATAATTTGGGCACAGATGAAATGGAGCCTGGGATGCCATGTTTTAAGATTTTTCTTTCCTTTTTTCCACTGTAGCAATGGGCAACCTTTGTGTATTGTTAAAAAGTAGAAAGTAACACCAGCTCTTGAATTTTGAGGAAAGGTTCTGTATTTTCTGGAAGTATCTGATGTGGATAATCTGTTTCTTTTTTTTTCTTTCAAGGTTTTAGTCATTTCTGTTTCTGTTATATTTTATTTATTTATTTATTTATTTATTTATTTATTTATTTATTTAGAGACAGGGTTTCCTTCTGTAGCCCAGGCTGGAGTGCAGTAACGGGAACATGGCTTACTGCAGCCTCCACCTCCCAGGCCCAAGTGATCCTCTCACCTCAGCCTCCTGAGAAGCTAGGACCACAGGCGTGCCACCACACCTGGCTAATTTTTTAATTTTTTTTGTAGAAATAGGGGTCTTGCCATGTTGCCCAGGCTGGTCTCCACCTCCTGGGCTCAAGCAGTCCTCCTATCTTGGTCCCTCAAAGTGCTGGGATTACAGATGTGAGCCACCATGCCCAGTCTTTATTTTTTTTCTGTTTCCTTCCTAAAGATAAGATGTTTTGTTTTTGTTTTTTCAGTTCTCTTCCTAAAGATTATAGCATGTTGCCCATTTTGGGCATAAGTACTTTCTGTCATTGTTCTTTCATATCTTTAAAAGCAGTCCTTGACGAGTTCTAGATTTGTTTTCTCTCAGAGATAATTATTTAATAATGTACCTTGCATTATTATTTTCTTTAATATTAGAAAATATTCTGATACCTACTTTCATATTCCTTAGAAAACTTTCTACATTTGTTTCCTTTTGGCTGGTAACTTGCTGTTCAGAATTGCTTGTTGAAATTGATAAACCTGGAGGTGTTGATATACGTATGCTTTTCCAGGCTATTTGTAAAAGTGTTGAAACTGATTTTGCATCATTCATAAGGGAGACTGACTATTCTTCCTTGACGTTTGCTTATTCCCTTAAGCCAATAATCTAGTTTATGATTGCAAGACCCTCGCAGTTGTGTTTGGGTTTGTTTAAATGTGGTGTTGTGAAGTTGTGGAAGGAAATCCAGGGATTGAATGTGTTTGGGGAACTGTTAGACAAGATTAGGTTAAATAGGGGAATAACATACAGGGTAACAGCCATTGAAAAGCAGTGTGCCTTTTATTTTGTTGCTGTGGAGAAAACAGAAAGCTGTGGCCTATGCTTATGCTCTAGTTGAAGGGAGAATTCTATATTTAAATCAACAGTAAATGTTACAATATAGTTTATATTTAAATGCAAAATTGCATGAGAAACCAGATGAATACCAGCTGAGTAACTAAGAAATCCAGGACAAAGAAAAATCAAGAGGCAAAGTAGGCTGGAAAGCTTCATGAAGGAAATGGGACTTCAGTGAACCTTGAAAGATGAGTTAAAATCTATATAGCTGGAAAAGTGGTTGTGGTTGAGGGGGTGAGAAGTTGCGGGGAAGGCAAGGGAAGGGGCATGAACTAAGATAGGGTGGGACAGTGATAACAGTATGTTTGCAGTGTAGAGTTTAGAACTGGGTTGGGAGGGTAAATTATTGCCAGGTTATTTATGTAGATCCTTGAATGTCAGAGTAAAAGAGTTGGAAAGGTGTTTGGGGCTGTATGAAGGGGTATAGGCGGGTGTAGGTGTATATGGGAGGATGTATGAGGAGGGGGGATGTGAGGTATGTGGGGGATGCAAAGGTGTTATCAGATGTGTGAGAGGGTCTTAATGTGGTGTATTCTCTAAAGCAAAAGAAAAAAATTAGTAGAATGAAAAACGTCTGACCTATAAGAAAACCTTCTATATCGTAAATGCCTAGTAGTCATTGTGATTAGCATAACATTGCATGAAGTATTGGCCTATTTTTTCCTGTCTTTAATATTCTACTTGGTCATCTTTGCTTGTTATTAATTTAATAAAAAATGCTACTTTTAATCTGAAATAACTCTATGTATCTGCCCTTTTTTGATTTAGTCTTTGGGTGAAGTATACCTTGCCAGAATGCTGAATTTAACATGCCACTTCTGATTTTTCTTGTTAGAGTGTTTGAGTCTTGAGAGCAGATGTCACATTTCGTACAATTCTTTGGCCTATCTAGTACCCTGTGGGCTGCCCAGTATGGAGTTGGCACTAAGTATTGGAGATCTATGCTTTAACCCTTACGTCGTCAGGCTTGGTAACCTATAAAGTCGGTATGCAGTAACTCTGAATATCATAGATAATTGTCGTGAGTCTTTTAGTTGCCAGAACTGTTTACCCTGATTTATCTCATTTCATTTTCCTGTTTAATCCACTGACTATATCGTGAAGACGACCCCATTTTTCCTTCTTCCCTTTTAATGAGTTTCTTTTTTCATTACTTCTCAGTACAGACTGCTTTCTGCATATGTGCCATTCTTTTCCCTGAGTACCCTCTTCCTTCTTTATATACTTCTTTTTATACTTTCCAAATATAGCTAGAATCTTTTTCATATACTGCTTCTATGAAGCCTTTTTTAATTAATCTTTTTTATTCTTTTTAGTCTTTATTCACACTCCTCATGTATTTTGTTTGCCAATAAGCTATAAATTATTTTCAATAAATTTCTAAATTCTTGATATGTTTGATATTCAGAATGAATTGCAGATTCCCCAAGGGCAGAAAAAGACTCTTCTATTTCTTTTGGTGTGTTTCCATAATGTTTTGCATATTCTGAGCATTTAGATATGGTTATTGTTACAAGCTGAGTCTCCTCTCCTGTGCCCAGAGCTCATGTGTGGAAAGGTGCCTCCCCTGCTTTATTAAAAGTCCCCTGGTTCTCAGACTTGATTTTTTTTTTAAATATACATTTGCTAGGAAGAAATTGTTTTTCCTTTCTTTTTGTCAATATTAAGTAAATGCCAATGAGTTAATATATTAATACTACTTAAGTTAGTGGTTGAATACACTTTATTCTGCACTTAGCTCCTGCTAATAATTTTCTTTGCATTTTAATACCTAAATTCTAAGAACCTGAAGGGACATCGAGAAATAATTTAATTTGATCTGCTTTTAGGTCATGGTTTTATTCAAATAAGAAAATTTGCAGAATATCTAGCCTAGATGCCTCTGCATTTATGTAGACATGTATAAAATTATAAGTACATTTTTATATCAGATATATCAATATTTTGTGAAGAAAAAGTAAAAAGAAAGAACATGCTATTTGCTGTATGTTCTAGCAAGCAAAAGTGTAGAATAGCTGCTTTTATGCCTTGCACTGCCTTTTCAGTTTCAATGGAATCGAGCAGATATATATTGAAAAACTCATTGTATAATATTCTGAGGACTAAGTCTCCTTGTTAGCCATCTGTTAAGATTTCATTTTAAAGACAAACTTGCCTTCTACTCTTTGGGGTTACCTAGAGAGCTGCTTAAATTGCCATATTCTTGCTCTTCTTTTAATTGCCATCTTGTTAATTTTTCTGCTCATTCTCTTCTCTTGTTTCTTTCTCCCATTTGCATTCCTTATGACTTGATTTGTTCTTTGGTCTTTGGCATGAGTAGGAGAAAAATAATTTGTTGAATGCCTACTGTATTAGCGATTTTTATTTATTAAGATTGCTTCTTCTCTGATGCAAGTTATTTTACCCAACATACTGACAAACCTGATCATGTATTTTCAATTTTCTCCTTTGAGTTAGCATTGAAAATACGGAGCCCGTGGTTTGATATGTATTTATTCTACCACAGCAAAATTTTAATGATTGATAGCTCACTTCTTAAGTGTGTTCCACCTGTGCCACTTTTGCATCTACCAAAAAAAGTCATACATTATTTTTTCCACATTAGCCATAGTATGTAAAGCCCAATTAAAAGTAAGCCATGCGTTGATGCAAAAAGCTTATTATGTCTTAATGGAAAGTTAATATCATGGATATTCAACGTATTATGTAATTGATTTAAAGCTTTGATAGCTTACCTTATGTTGTGCTTCATATTTTCAGAATACTTTTCAACAGACATTTCTCTCTCTTGCCCCTTTTTCAGTCTGGCAGCAATAGACTGCAGTGATTTTTTTATTTCATATTTTGGTTTATCACTGCCACTTGTGCAAATTCAAGAAAGTTGTCAGTGATGTATTTCTTGGCCCATACAATTAAAGAAGTATTGGCTTGATCTCTTCCTTTGATATACAGGCTACTAGATGACCATGGTAGAAGTCTGTGGTCCCTGAGTCATTTTGTTGAGCAGGATTTGTTGTAGATGTTTAAATGCATCCTTTCTGAAAATTATGATGATTTTTTTTCTTAATAACACATCTTTTAATGCCCAGCATTTTGTATGCATTTAGTTTTACATATAGATATTTTACAAGTAGAAGTTATATTTGTCTTTCTATAGTTTCCAGGATTTTCTTTTTCCTTTGTTAGAGGTAGCCATTACTTTACCTTCTTGGAGGCACATTTTAAGTACACAGGAGAGAAAGCAATAAGAAAAGTTCCAGAAATTACTGGAGAGAGTAATTTCCAAGTACAAGATAGGACTGTTTCTAGGGTAGGCAAGGTGGTTTATGTGTTCATTTGTTTGACACCTGTGCCCATTTGTTTGACACTTGCATTGGAGACATTCATGTTAGCTTATAGTTTTCCTTGAAATGCCCACATACATTATTTGTGATGAGACATCATTTTAGATTTTTTAATTGGATGAACTAGTTGGTACAGCATTGAGGAAATGATTGAACAGATAGAGTGGCTGTGTTCTAAGAATGCCTCATATAGCATGGGTTATAATGAGGTCATTGGGACAATCAAGCTTAGTACTATGGAGTGTCTAGAGTGGTGCTACAAAAGAAATGCAATGCAAGCAGCAAATGCGAGCCAAAAAATGAAATTTCAGATTTTCTAGTAGCCACATTAAATGTTTTTAAAATAAAATTAATTTTAGTAATGTATTTTATTTAACACAGTATATTCAGAATATCATTTCAACATATAATCAATATGAACATGATTAATATGAGTTTTTTTGGTACTAATTTTTTTAAATCCAGTGTGTATCTTATACTTATGGCACATCTCAATTCATATTAGCCACTTTTCTAGGACTCTGTAACTATACATGGCTAGTGGCTACTGTATTGGACAGCTAAAGTCTAGAGCATTTGGTGAAATTGTGAAATTGTGATGATGCCAGGAAATTGGGGAAAGCATAAGAGGGGCAAATAGGAATCTCTAAGGTAGACCTTGTACAGGGAATTCTATAGGAAATGATATCTGTATACTTTTGGGAGAGAGTCAGAAACTGGTGTGAAATGAAACTTTGATGATGATGAAACCATTCGGAAGATGAGAATGGCAGAGATTCAAAAGAAAATGAAAATAGGAAATGGCAGAACTTGACAATGTTTAATATTCTATAACAAGGCCAAAATATAATAGTTGGTAATCTTTTTAAGAAAAACATCTTTTTCATCCAAGGGCTTTTTAGCCTAGGCTGTGTCTATATAGCATGGAGGAGAGAAGTAGTTATTCATGAAACACAAGGGAAACCATTGAGATCAGCAGATAAAATTGATTGCAGAGGAATAATGTGGATAGCAGGGTGGCATGGAAGATGAATTATGCTAATATAGTAGAAAGGAAGAGTCTGAGGTAAATGATTGATTTTTATAAAGTAAGAACTGGACAAAGTTCTTGGTGACTTAAGAGCAAATGAAAGATTAGGCAGAATACTATATCAGAATTTATTGCTTTGACAGTGAAATAAGAGGACCTAGCGATAGGGACTTTGGTCACAGTATATAAGTGGTTAAGAGCTCATGCACTTAGCTTTAATCCAGTCTTGACCACTTAACTTTGTATTTCTTTGCAAGTTACAATGATCCAAGTCTCAGTTTTTTCATCCATAAAATGGGCAGAAACATCTACTTCATAGAATTCCGTGGGTTAAATGAGATTATGTATGAAGCGACTTTGACTAGTATGACACATCTTCCTGTTATTTGTCTTAGTTTGGGATGTCCAGAGGGCAAAAAAAGAGTTACCATCGTGTTTTCTTGGAATACATGTTTATACCACATCTTTTTTTTTTTTTTTTTTTTGAGACGGAGTCTCGCTCTGTCGCCCAGGCTGGAGTGCAGTGGCGCGATCTCGGCTCACTGCAAGCTCCGCCTCCCGGGTTCACGCCATTCTCCTGCCTCAGCCTCCGGAGTAGCTGGGACTACAGGTGCCCGCCACCGCGCCCAGCTAATTTTTTGTATTTTTAGTAGAGACGGGGTTTCACCATGGTCTCGATCTCCTGACCTCGTGATCCGCCCGCCTCGGCCTCCCAAAGTGCTGGGATTACAGGCGTGAGCCACCGCGCCCGGCCTATACCACATCTTCTAAGTTGTTACCCCTTAAAGCAGTTTTCAGAGTTCAGCTTGGTGAAATAGTTGATGAAATTTCTTTATACATAATTCCTATTAGATGAAGAAAGAAGTTTCTAAGTCTCATTTTGTGATTGGTGTTGATAACGAAAATGAGGACAGACTTCTGAGATTGAGTCTCAGCTCCACCATATAATGACCTAATCACTTCATCTGTCTGGGTCTTAGTAGGACTTGATTATTTCTCAAACTGGTGTGAGGACCTCTGGCATTAGAATCACTTTGGTTGTTAGATAAAAATACAGATTCTTGACCTGCACCTTAGGGCTGCTCAGTCAGTCTCTGAGAGTAGAGCCAAGGAAGTTTTATTTAACACTCAAATATAGCTGTTGCATATCACAGCCAATTGGAGAACCACCAGAATGGATGATTCTAAGATCTAGTTTGGTTCAAGATGAATCTACTACGCACTGTGTTAATCTAGAGTAGGAGTTGGGTAGGAATAATAATACCTATTCCTGTTTACAACGTAGGATTGTTGGGGATCAAATAAGATATTTTTAAATTTGTAAAAGTAGGTTTAAATTAAAAGATATTTGAAGTTTAGACTCCTGTAGATTGTGACATCTAAAGGGCAGTGACTTTTTTGTACTAGGTGAGTCTAGGTGGATCATAGTTCTCATTAAGTAGTTTTTGATGACAAATTTCCTGTCCACCAAATTATGAGATTATTTTTATCTCTTTCATCCACATTTAATTTTTTGCTTGTTTTAGTTGTGTAGAGGCGAAGCGGGATAATAGACGTTCAAACCAGATGGATATATAATTTGAAATATTAATATCTGTTTAAATTTAGAGGTTTAGAGTGTGTCAGTATTATAAATTTTTTACTCACAATCTCCGTAACTCATTAATCATTTAAGGTAGATTGTACTGTTTAAGGATTATCTGTAATCTACCCATAATACTCTTTTTCCATCAGTTAACCCCTTCTGCTCTCAATTAATGATAAAACCAACCCAGAACAAAAAGCCACCCTACCACGAGTGTACTTTATGGGGATAAAATACAATCTCCCATTTTCTCCATTTCCAGAGAGATATATATGCTCTCTTATTGAGCAGTGTAACTACTTTGTGTTCATTACTGTGTTTCATGCTTTAAAAAGTTTTATTTAATCCTACACATAACTAATGGA
Source organism: Nomascus leucogenys (assembly GCF_006542625.1). Taxonomy (NCBI): domain Eukaryota; kingdom Metazoa; phylum Chordata; class Mammalia; order Primates; family Hylobatidae; genus Nomascus; species Nomascus leucogenys. The sequence goes on along the minus strand of NC_044400.1, from coordinate 4,236,168 downwards.
ATCTCTTTTTGCCCCTGTGGAAATAAAAAAACTGCTTATTAAAAAGGCAGAGCCCCAGATGAACAGTACACTTTGAGAGAATTTCATTGGGTCTGGGATAGGCCTGGAAATCAGCATTTTGATGATTTCGTTGGAGGTTTTGCACTGTGAGAAACACTGCTCTGTTTCTTACTACCTCCAGAGGCAGGAATATGTAGGTACTGTCTACATAAAATAAATTAGGAATGGTATGCCTCCAGCTTGAAAATGAACAAATAAATGTACATCAGAACTCCATGTATGTTGGCATATGTTTTTACATAGGAACTGAAGATGATGTTAGCACAGATGTCAGATAAAGGGACATACCTAACATCCACAGGTTACAAATGTTTAGCATTACAGAAAGCATTTTTATAAAAAGGAAGATCATAGGACATGTAGCCTCTCAAAGTTTATACTTCTCAGCCTTCCCTTTTAGGTTAGCTTCAGGGATCTAGAAACATTACCATCCATTACAGAAAACTGTGAAAGATTATGTGGCAAAATAAACAGGGAAGCAGAGATAGAATAGACAGTGTTAAGAAAAAGTACTTATATTGAGAAAAACGATTGAGCTTTATTGGCTACCGAGTACTGTGCTCTTGCAAGCATCTTCTGCAGCACTAGTGTTCACCTCTTAAAAGCATTAAATGATACTGGCATTGACTTCATTCCCTTCAGTCCTCAGTTTTTGTCCTCTTTCCTCTTGCTCGTTTAAACTGTCTACTCACTGTTATTCTATTCTTATAATTGGTCTCACTTTTTTGGCTTCCATGACTTCTTGCTTTTCTTTTTTATTGTATAGTATAAATACAAAATGAATAAAATAGCTTCTAAAAGAAAATTTAAAATACGTATCAAAAGTGAGCAAAAAATTTAAATTTGGTTTAATAAAACCCATTTTCTTTATACCAGTGTTGCTGTTTTTTTCTTTTAGGTATTTACCCCAAAATTATGCCTTGAGGCATGTGCCTCAAGGTTGAGGTATATGCCATAAATTGCTTATTTATATTTTAAAAATGCTAATATTAAAGGCTGAGATCTTGGACTGTGTGGCACCTAGGGGCATAATTCTCATCAGCCTATCACTGTCATTCACTTCATCAGACTTACAAGGGCTTTTAACACCTGTAGATGTGTAAGTTCCTCTTGGGCTCTTTCATTGCAGTTGTTTCCTCTTCTTAATTTGTTTTTAAAAAGCAGAATTGTTCTTCATTAGAAATTGGGGCAGGTGGATGAAAGTGATAAACAAGGAGAGGATATGTGAGTTCCACTAGGAATTGGGCTTCAAATTTAGTGGAAGGCCAGGGATTAGAATTGGTGACCCCTGACTCATCTGCCAGCCAGTTGCTTAAATTGAGAGCAGTTCTGATAGACACAGTTGTTCCTTCTGTCCTTTCAACTACATTTTGTCTCCTTTTCTTCTCTGTGTTGCTTCTGTCCCTTCCCCATGTCCTCAATGCACAGATACGCCACTGAGTTTGAAAAGGGGTAACTGGTAGCCTTATTAGTAAAGCTGCTGTGTCTCTCTATTCTTTTATTTTCTTCTACACATGTCTTGATCACAGGATTTTATGCTCTGGGTAGACCTGAACCTAAAAGTTGGCCAGCTGTGGCCTTATTTAGTTTTTGGCATTCCAAAAGTAGCTTTTAACATGGAGAAAAGTACCCTATTATTTGAACTTTTTTGAATCTTTTGGTATCTTTCAGTGGCGCACTAGTAAGAATTTTTTTATCTTATGTTTAAATGTTTCACTAATAGAAGACTGGGAACAGTTCCCAATAATTATTATGGTTCTGTGGATCTTTGTTTTTTAAGAAAATGATGGATGTAAACATTTCTCTGAGGAAAGAAATGGGGGAATGACATTCAGGATAGGTTAACAAAAGTCACAAAGTTTTTTTCAAGACATTTGTTTTATTAAAACATAAGCAAGGAGGTGCTTGCTTTGGCAGCACATATACTAATATCGGAATAATCATTAGCATGGCCCCTGGTCAAGGATGCCATACAAATTCATGAAGAACATAAGCAAAGAAAGATATATCACCTTGTTAATTTAACTCTTCCACTATTGAATTTAAAGTAAGGAGTTTAACTTTGTTTATTATTCTTTAGTTCTACTTTTCCTGAACAAAAAATTGCTTTTAGTCTTTGCTTAGTAAACAGTTTTTCTTATTTTATTAATTCACATAGTAAAACTTACCAGTCATTGATTATTGTTGAAGTAAACATGACCTTTCAAGTGAAAGTTATATTAGTGAAGTTGATAAAATTTGTAAACTAAATGTGAGTAATAGGCTTTACAGATGTTTATATGAAAGCTTTCTGTTTCTGTAGGGGGCTAGTCTAGACTGTGTTGTCCATGTTCTGTTGCTATGTCTTATCTATGTTCTGCTGTAACTTCGATCCTCGCTTTAAACTTGACATTTATCATGCTGCTTTTTTTACTCTTTGAAAACTGTATTTCTCAATTACCGACTATACAGAGAAATGTGAATACTTACAGTAAAAGCTGTTGCCTGTAGTATGTGATTTTTTTTCCATTAAATTATGAGGGCAAAATCTATAGAGCTACTATTAAAATAATTCTTTGTGGTAATTAACATAGGATAGAACTGTCTTTTTGTTAGATTTTAGGCAATGTTAATATAGCAAGACTATAAAAGTGTCAGAGAAAAATTTTTTATTTTGGTTTACAAGACAAATAATTAAGCTGGATTTGGAGGAAATGTTTTCAATTGTAAGCGTGAAAGATTTAAATTAAATATACTTTAGAATATTAAAAACGTGTGTGAATCTGAGTTTATTATTCCTGCTACTCCTCTTTTATAGTACTTATGTAAGCTAGTATCGAAAACAACTTTGGTGATTGTTGAAAGGTGTTGGGTTGAGGTTTTTACCTTTAAAGTGGACAGACATGACTTTTACAAATAAGACTTTTACTTTTCTTTTTTATTAAGAAAGAGGCCAGGAACTATGAACTAGATTTAGATATTTATCTGATTTAGAATGTTTATCTGAAATTTTTGGTTGCCTTTTCTCTGAGTTTGAGGGGAAGACTGCCCTTGTTTTGTGTTACAGTGACTTAGGGATTTTTAGAGAAAGGTTATTATAGTCTTTCCTAGGCTGGGCATGGTGGCTCATGCCTGTAATTCCAGCACTTCAGGAGGCCGAGGTTGGTGGATTGCTTGAGCCCAGAAGTTTGAGACTAGCCTGGGCAACATGGCAAAACCCTGTCTCTACAAAAAAATACAAAAAGAAAAAAAGAAAAATTAGCGGGTGTGGTGGCAGCCACCTGTAGTCCCAGCTATTTGGGAGGCTAGGGTGGGAAGATCAATTGAGCCCAGCAGGTTAAGGCTGCAGTGAACTGTTACCATGCCACTGCAGTCCAGCCTGGGTGACAGAAAGAGACTTGTCTTAAAAAAAAAAAAAAAAAAATCTGTTTTTGGAGGAAAAGGTAATGGTTATAGAAAAATCATATAAGCTTAACTGATTATTTTAATTTTTTAAGAGTTTAGAGATTAGTATAATAGTTTCTTCGGAGTGGACCATATGGTAAATGTATGTTTTTCAAACTTACTAAATGCAATCAAACTGTTTTCAGTGGTTTAAGAAGTATTTGCAAATTAGAGATGATATTTTGCTTTTTTTCATTTCATTTCGTGAACTGGTGATTACTGTTTTTCAACCTTGTCTTACTCTGTTTTGTGTTGCCATTACAGAATACCTGAGAGGAGGTAATTTATAAAGAACAGAAATTTCTTCTCTTATAGTTCTGGAGACTGGGAAGTCCAAGATCAAGGCAAAGGCATCTGGTGTGGGTCTGTTTACTGTGTCCTCACAGGGCAGAGGGCAGAGGGACAAGAGACAGCCCACTCCTAAAAGCCATTTTTATAATGGCATTAATCTCTGACCTAAACACCACCCATTAGGCCCCACCTCTTAATACCAGTACATTGGCAATTAAATTTCAACATAAATTTTGGAAGGGATGAACATTTAAACCATAGCAAACTTTTTCAAGCATTTTCTCAATGTTTTACTCCACTCCATTATCTCACCTATTAAAAGGAAGTTAGGGATGGGGAGAAAGTGGTAGAAAGAATGTATCAAGGCCTGAGATAGTTTGATGTTCAAAGAGTGTCCACTTGTCTGATGTGAGTTGAGGCTAAAGGAGAGCCAAACTGTGGAAAGCCCTGTAAGATTTGTTAAAGATTTTGATTTTAAGGCCAAGGGTAGTGGGAAGCCATTGAATGGCTTTAAGTTGGGGTAGTGACTTGATTTTGTTTGCTTTAGTAAATTGTCTGACTTCTGGATGAAGAACTGATTGGATGGGATAAAATGGAAGCTGGGAGACCAGTTAAAGAGGCTGTTGCCATAGTTAAGGGAGAGATGTTGGTGACTTGCAGTAATAACCTTCCAGTGACACTCAAACGTTCTTTAAAAATCTAACTTAGATTTTCTAATTCTAATGCTTATGCCTTAAACCTCTTCCCTGATGTTCTTTTTTGTTGTTGTTTCAATTATCTATACATTCTCATTTGACAAGCTAGATAACATGGTTTTATTGTTTTACTGATTAAGAGTGCTAGTATAAATGGGTGATATCTTTATGACTAGTATGAATTCCTTTATAGAGGGTGTATTTACTTTCTAAGGTATCATTACTACCTACCAACAAGAAGCTGTTGTGGTTGCTGCTCTGTATTATCAAGCAGTGGTGACAAGTAAGCATTTTTTAATTAAAAAAATTTTTTTTATAGCAGGTTCTTGCTATGTTGCTTAGGCTGGTGTTGAACTCCTGGGCGTAATTCTCACACCTCTGCCTTCCAAAGTATTGGGATTACAGGTGTGAGCCACTGTGCCTGGCCCCAGTAAACATTTTTTAATGCCAACTCAGGATACTTCAATCATTTTTAAATATTTCTTTGTTAATCTTTTTATTTTCTAAAGTCAGTTTTAAGACAAAAATCTTTTTCCAGAGGTATTAACATGATTTTAAAAATAATGAAGTACATTGATAAAGACGTATACTTGAAATCCTGTCTTTATGATCTTCTGGTTACTTATCTGTCATTCCTTCCTTCTCTCTTACCTTGCAGGATAAATTAGAATAGGCCTTAGTTGAGTTTCAGAATTATCGAAAGATTTGTGAGTTCTTTTACTATCTACTTGTAGTGTCTTTTGAAAATCGAGCTTCTCATTTTTCTCTTCCTTTCAAGAAGTTAGCTATTTCTTAAACTTTGGAATTACTTTTTTTACTATTTCTGCTTAATACCTAGGTGTCAAAGTGCCTACAACTAGTATGACAGCATTAGATATTTGTTGAATGCATAAGATGCTGTACCCGTGTGAAAGACACAGTGTCCTCTAAGATTTCTTGTAGCAAGTCACCAGAATAGATTTCACAGTGTCCTGCCCAGGGGTGGAAGGGCTAGAAAGGGTAAAATTTTTCTCATTCTGAAGGAGAAAACATTGGGCTCCTATTTTTCCCTCTTTGTTTAATGGAAATCTATTCCTTTTATAATGTTATGAGAAGCTTACTTATATTGGTTAAAATGAGAAGAAAGCAGGTCTTTTCTTAAAACCATTTCCCCTATCCCCTTTTTAATTATTAAAAAGGCACGGGGAAGTTGAGATCTGGAACATTTTCAGGCTTTCTTGGCCTGTCCTAGCAAAGCAGTCCTAAATGTGGTCCCAGGTGTTACTCAGTTGAATGATAAATCCGAAGTTTTGTGATTTGCTCTTTTCCTGGTTCCTGTTGTTCTATATATATTTTTTGTATTTAGGAAAGTGAAGTTTTTTGATAGTTGATTTTAAAATCAATGTCTTTGTTCTGGGCTACCAACCAAATAATAACAATCTGAAGTATATTTCTTCCCAACAAGGTGTCAAGTCATTTCTTAAGAATGTTAGAACAGTTACCTTTAAAGATTAAATGATTCTTGGTTCTGATGCCTTCATGTTGTAATTTTTCTGCCTGTACATCAGTGTGTCTGTATCTGTGACGCGAAATTTTTTTTTTCTTTCCTTTAGGTCTTCTTGGAGAAAACTTTATAATGGATGTCTAGTTATTTAGTAATTGAATGCAGGTTAGTTAGCATCTTTTTTTTTTTCCTCCTCTCAAGAAGAAGGTGCTTAGTTGTGTGTGTGTGTGTGTGTGTAGTTTTTTTTTCTATAGTAGATTGACAGGGCCTAAAATGTTGCATTGCCAATACAGGAATTTTATTTGAAAATTTATTCTTTTTTCATGTATCTAACTTGTCTATCAAGTCTTAAGTTTGTGAGAGGATAGGAAAAAAAGATGCTAACTAACCTGCATTCAATTACTAAACTAAGTAACAAGCCCTTTGTAGAGTATCTTCTGTATTTAGAGAAAGGTTTAAGAAATTTAAGTCCTCTAAAAATTTTGTTAATACAAAAATGTACCGTTTGTGTTGAACTGGATCTACAATTTAAGTGAATTAAGAAACAAACTACTAAGAATTATTTTAAAAGGGTGGTTACTTGTCTCTTTTATAAAAGGAAATTCTACCATTACAAATTTGCCACTCTCTTTGGGACTCTAAAACTTTTATGTTGAGGCATTTTAAGAAAGAGATTTGAGAAATTGAGTTATTCAAATTTTGGTCTGTATCCAGGTAGATATATATTTATTTGGAGCCATCTATGTGGGGATAATTAGTCATTTAAGGGTTAACAATATCGAAATACATTTTAGGTGCTTGCCTTTGTAATTTGTCAGGAGTTAACATTAGAAGTCCTTAAATAAGGCCGGATGCAGTTGCTCATGACTGTAATCCCAGCACTTTGGGAGGCCTAGTGGGGCGGATCACTTGAAGTCAGGAGTTCGAGACCAGCCTGGCCAACATGGCGAAACCCTGTCTCTACCAGAAATACAAAAATTAGCTGGTTGTGGTGGCGTGTGCCTGTAATTCCAGCCACTTGGGAGTTTGAGGCAGGAGAATGGCTTGAACCTGGGAGGCAGAGGTTGCAGTGAGCCGCTAAGATTGGGCCACTGCACTCCAGCCTGAACAACAGAGTGAGACTCTGTCTCAAAGGAAAACAGCAACAAAAAGAAGTCCCTAAGTAACTAGTGGTTAACTGTTGACTTCCAAATACTCTCCTTACACATGCCACATGCACATTGTCTAGTGCTACAACATATAATGTTTTTATTTTTAGTTTATTCTGTGCTAGTTGTGCTTTTAGTTTAGTAATAGAAATATATTACTTTAGTTAGATGGATGGAATCTTGTAATGTTTTGTCAGACTGATAGTAAGTACTAAGTATGGGGTATTACAGACAAGAGGAAAAAGAATTTCTGGGAAGAATGCCAGACAGTGTTTGTGTTTTCCTTTAGAAGTGATTGTTTGGTGGTGGGAAGGGGCTTAGTTTAAAAAAAAAAAATTAGATTGACAGGGCCTAAAATGTTGTATGGCCAATGCAGAAATTTTATTTGAAAATTTATTCTCTTTCTTCATATATCTAACTGGTCTATCAAAAGTCTTTTGGGACATTTTGGACTTTATGACAACTTTTGAATAGTGTTACTTTTCTTAACGCTTAAAAGCAACCCAGGGCAGCCAAATAGGAAAAGTGACTGCCTCTAGGATGTGTATCAATATAGAAGAGAAAGGATATTGAAAGACTCAATGTGTTTATAATTGTATAGAATCAAATTAGTAAAATGAGTTTTGGTTTTTTTTTTTTTGAGACGGAGTTTTGCCCTTATTGCCCAGGCTGGAGTGCAATGGCACGATCTCAGCTCACCGCAACCTCCACCTCTCAGGTTCAAGCAATTCTCCTACCTCAGCCTCCCGAGTAGCTGGGATTACAGGCGCACGCCACCACACCCAGCTAATTTTTGTATTTTTGGTAGAGACAGGGTTTCGCCATGTTGGCCAGGCTGGTCTAAAACTCCTGACCTCAGGTTATCTGCCCGCCTCGGCTTCCCAAAGTGCTGGGATTACAGGCATGAGCCACTGTGCCTGGCAAAATGAGTTTTCAAGCAGGAAAGAAACTACATAATATGCAAAAGTAATAAGACATTTAGATTTTTTTTTAATACTCATAATCTTGCTTCTTAAAAGTTGAAGCAACATAGTTATGAAAAAAACTGTTGGTGATTATGGCCTGTTCAGTGATTCTATATCTATTGTTATTTAAGGTCATTATGAATTATCAGCTTACCATCTTTTACTGTATTTAAAGCTACTCTAATATATATTGTTAATTTTCTTCATTAGCTGGTTTTAAATGACCAAATACTGCTTTGATAGAAATGTTTGTGATGAGGTTTTTGTGCTTTGTTTTATTTTTGTTTTTCAAATTTCTCACTCTTAACATTGCTGGTTCCTCAAAGATGATTTCACATATCTTCATATCAAGCAGAAGTGATCCATTTTTACTCTTTCTGTGACAGATTGATGTTTTATTAAAAAGAGAGCCTGCATCTTCCCAAGTAAAATAAAGCACTAAACCCTTAATGTAGGTAGTGTCTTTTCAGTGTAATTGACACTTTTAGGTTGGTTTTAGTAGGAACTATTGTGTGCATGTTTGTTTCCTTAATCTTTTTTAGGAGCTCTGTTCTGATTTTGAGAATTTACCTTTTATCTCTTATTCTTCTAAATTTATGCCCGATTTTGTTTTTTGTGCATTCAATAAAATAGCCTATAAATTCTGTTGCAAGTATTGGCCTCTAGCTGCAGTCACCATTATCCCTTCTCCCCGCAAAGAAGAACATCTAATATTAGAAATCTGTTTTGCACAGCCTAGGTAAAACTTATGTTTACTTGTACATGTTTTGATGTAATTCATCTTATGAGTTAGGGCCAGAGAACTGCGTAGAGCTATTTTAATCTTAAAACCCGGGCATTTGTAGATACTCTACACATTTTGTGGCTGTAGGCAAAAAGAATTTTCTGTTGTGTGTTAGGTATTTTTGAAGATGTCTAACTTATTCTGGGCAATATACAGTGTATCTTTCATGACAGTAAGACCAAAATATTAGGAAGATAATTAGCAATGAAGGGAAACAGGATAATTATGTATAGAAGCAAGCTTTGTTTTCTCAGAAGTTTATAAGATAAAACATTTAGAAACAGCCAACTACCCAACCCAATAAACCAAATCATTTTTATCTTTTAGTTTCTTATGCTTAGGGAAAACAAATAAGGGACTGTGGAAGGCAAAAGCTTCATCTCTGTATTCTAATTTGACAACCCATTTGATACCTGTGGCCATTTAATCAGCATAGATATTGTATACCCCTTGTTTTTATTGGGTGGTTAGTATAGTGTCCTGAGTTTTGTTCTCTTCCAACAGTTTACTCATTGTTTTCTGATTAATCTTTCAAATACTACCTCTATTCTTTTGATGACTTCCAAACCTCTCCTGGCTATACCCAATACTACAGAATATAGAATGCTCTAGTCCAATGAGGGCAGTCTTGTCAAACACTCTGGTTATTTACAACCCTGTTTATTTGGCCTTCATCTTCCCTACCTCTGTTTAACTTAAAGTTCTGTGTCTCCTTAATAGCCCTGCTTTAGTTTCATTTTCTCTGCAAAGCCCTCTTTTTTCTTACTATTCTTTGCCTTGTGAATTGTTGATTTAGTGCAAATTTAACTGAATTCCTATACTGTGCTAGGCACTGATGATACTTCATGTGTATATGTCCAGTATTAAGCAAAGTTTTCTCTAAAAAAAATTTTCTAAAAAAAAAAAGTCATCTTATATTTGAGTCCTTACAAAGTTTTTCATATTTTGAGCTCTCTGTCAGTTATTTTATTTTGAGTAGAAGTATAGTATTTGGAGAAGATAGATGAGCTTGAAATGATGCCGGTCAGTACTAGTTTTAAAAGTCTTTAGAGGTTTCCTGAGGGAATAGATAGAAGGGTATAGTAAAAAGTTTAAACAAATTAGAAATTATTTGTGGGCAGGGAGTTACACTTTCATAATTTGTTGTGAAAAAAGCCTTTACAATCACTTTTAAAAGAGATATGTAAGCAGTTACATTGTGAAGATCATAGTATGTACCTGTAGCACAATTAAAAAACCATCTTAGAATTATGTGAATGGATATTTGTGGCTTGGAAAAACATTTTCAATGATGGTATTATGAATTCCAAAAGTATTGTTTCTCAGAACAACGTAAATGGAAGTAAAGATTATTCACTTCATGATACTTATAGATCACTCAGAAAGAAAGTAATGAGATGATAACTTGTTGAAGATGTAGGTAAAGTTTGAATAAAGTTATTTTGTAAAATTTATGTGCTTTGTGATTTTAAAACATTCATAAGACTAAATTAATAAAATTATATATTGGACTATATGATGTACATGGAAAGGTTTGTATATTTCAAATTGGTAAAAATTAAAAAATACTTTTTATTGGGGAAAATTGGGAAATCCTTTGTGTTGAGGTTTGCCTGGTACTCATTTATTTATGGTAGCTTGCAAGTTTCTGGGCAGTAGGATGATTATTAAGCATAGTGAGAGACTGTTAAATAATACCTACTGAACTAATAAAATTCTGTATACATTTACTTATTGATGCCGTGAAAGATTATACTATAATAGAATTTTCCAAGTACCTAAAATCATTCTTTTGTATGGTATTTTTGATACTTTAAAAAAAATTATACTGTAAGATGTTTTGGATTAAAATCATCATTCAATTTAATTCACCTTCTATAGCTGATTCTTTGGACTTGTGGTTTGTCCCCAGAGTGGCAGGAGCAATGACATGAAAGGGAAACAGGAATTGCTTTTTAAGTTGGATGTATTATTACATTTGAAACTTCATTAACTCTTCCCAGAGGACTAAGTTGCCTGTGGTAGGCACAAGTTTAGGAAAGAGATTGTTTCATACCTCTTCATACTATTTCTAAATGACTTTTTGATCATTTCAGACAGCATTAGAATATTTTTCCAGAAATTCCTCAAATTTGTAAGTTCCCAAAACAGTTCTTATTTTTCTGCTTAACGTTGGTTGCATACATAGGAGAATTGTGATAGGTAAGCTAGTCACAGGACTGTGAAAGACATTGTCATCTTAATCAGAAAAAAGTGTAGTGAAATTGATAATTGTAAAAGATTTACATTTCATCCACCTGTTTCAAAGAGTAGAGGGAAAACAGTAATAGTTGGGTTTTTATTCAGTTGTTATAATGTGTTTTTGCATTTTATCATTCATTAAGTACTGTTTGTGTTTAGAACTCAAGTAAGATGGGTAGTCTTAGACCCTAGTGGCATCCTTTTTTTTTTTTTTTTTTTTTCTTTTTGGAACGTTTGTTTTACATTGATTTAATTCAAAGCTGCAGACCACAAAAATTCCTTAATGCCAATGATAAAATTGTTAGGTATTTCATCATATTGAGACTGACACATTCTAAGCAACTATAACTGTACTGTACAAGAAGACAAGGCTGAGTGCTTGGCTCACACCTGTAATCCCAGCACTTTGGGAGTCAGAGGCAAGAGGATCTCTTGAGGCCAGGAGTTCAAGACCGGTCTGGGCAAAATAGCAAGACCTTATCTATACAAAAAATAAAAATAATTAGCAGTGTGTGGTGGCACATACCTGTTGTCCTAGTTACTTAGGAGGCTGAGGCAGGAGGATCGCTTGAGCCCAGGAGCTCAAGTCTACAGTAAGCTATGATTGCACTACTGCATTCCAGCCTGGACTATAGAGCGAGATCTTGTCTCAAAAAAAAAAAAAAAAAAAAAGAAAAAGTTTAAAGAAGGGAAACTAGTGAAAATGTGATTAAAGAATGTAATAGATGGAAGAGTTTAGGAAAAAAAGAACTCTTTAATGTTAAGCTACATCCAGATATTTTTTGATTGACTACATCTGTTTGTCAATTTACCAGATATTAATTGAATGCCTTCTGAGTTTCAAGAATTGTGCTAGATAATTGGGATTCAGTCATGAAAATATTACACTATTTGCTTGCAAGAAACTGACAGTCTGGTGAAGGACATGCCATTCTATCACCACCTCCTATCTTCTTTCTAAATAAAGACATGTCAGTTTACGCCATTCTAACTCATATCTTCTCTGGTCCTTAAATCAGGTATCTATCATTATTTTTATAAAAAATTAATTTTTTAATTGACAAATAATTGCATATATTTATTATCAACATGGTTTGAAATATGTATATGTTGTAGGATGGCTAAGTCAAACAAATTAACATATCTATTACCTCACATATGCAGTACTTATTTTTTATGGTGAGAACACTTAAAATCTAACCCCAGTGGAATTCTGACATGTAAAAGAACGTATATAGACAACTGATTTAAAAATCAGTGAGTAAATATAAAACAATTACATTGGATTGCAAGAAGTGTGCACTTTGGGAGAAGGAGGAGTCCTGATTGTAAGATTTTTAGGATTTTATTATGCATACCATGAGAAAACTTGGAAATTGTCACAATATGAGAGGTTTTTCTGGGAGACTTTCTGCAAGAGCTGGGCTTTCCGGAACTACTGGAATAATAAAGTGAGGACATTCAAAATATATTTGCCTGAACCATGTCTGATTGCTCCAGCTCCATTTGTTGGAAAAGCTATTCCTTTTCCATTGAATTGCCTTCGCTTATTTGTCAAAAACGAATTAGACGTTGTTTGTGTGTATATCTCTTTCTGGGTCCTATATCTTTTTCACTGATCTATGTTTCTGTCCCTCTGTCAGTATCTTGCTGTCTTTATTGTTGCAGTTACATTGTAAGCCTTAACGTCCGGAAAGTGGGGAGTGATTTCTCCCACTTTATTACTTTTCAAAAAAGTTTAGAATATACTTGTTTACAGTGAAACTTGCTGCGATTTTGATATGAATTGCATTACACCTATACATCAATTTAGGGAGAATTGACATCTTTATGTTCAATCTTCCAATCCATGAACAGTTTGTCTTTCCAAATGTTTAGCTTTTATTTGATTTCTTTCATCAGCATTTTAAAATTTTAATCATAGGGATCCTATACATGTTTTGTTAAATTATACCTGTTTTATTTTTCTTCAGAGCAACTGTAACTGGTGTTGCATTTTTAATTTTAGTTTCACTTGTTCATTGTCACCAAATAGAAAAGCAATTGATTTTTGTGTCTTGTTCATCAATCCTGTGACCTTACTTAATTCACTTATTAGTTCGGGGCTTCTTCTTCTTCTTCTTTTTTTTTTTTAAAGGTTCCTTCGGAATTCCTCCATATACCAGCATGTCATCTGCAAATAGAGGGAGTTTTATTTTTTCCTTTCTAGACAATATGCCCTTAAGTTCTTTTCCTTGCCTTATTGCAGTAGTTACAATTTTCAGTACTGTGTTTCAGTACTATGTTAGAGTGGTGAGAGTGAAATTGTTGACTTGTTTCTGAGCTCAGTGAAAACATTTGTTCTTTCACCGTTAAGTATGACATCAACTGTAGGTTTTTTGGTAGGTGCTTTTTATGACATTGAGTAAGTTCCCTTCTATTCCTAGTGTACTGATAGTTTTTTTTTTATTATTATGAATGGTACTCAATTTTATCTAATGGTTTTTCTGCAACCACTGATATGACCATATGATTTTTCACTTTTAGTCTGTTGATTTGTTAGATTGTGTGATTGATTTTTGAATCTTGAGACAGCCGTGTATGTCTGTAGCAGATCCCACTTTGCTGTTTAAAAAATATATTGTTAGATTCTCTTTGCTAAAATTTTGTTGAGGACTTTTGCACCTAAGTTAATGAGAGATACCGGTCTGTTTTTCTTTTTGTGCTTTGTTTTTGATATCGAGATAATACTGGTCTCATAAAATGAGTTTCTGGAAGAGGTTGTATAAACTTGGTGTTGATATAGTAATCATGTTTTTAAAAAACAAAACTTGAATTGTCCTCAGATACAGTTGCTTGAGGTGAAAATTTTCTCATAGAAGTAGACTTTTGGCTGGGCGCGGTGGCTCACGCCTGTAATCCCAGCACTTTGGGAGACCGAGGCGGGCGGATCACGAGGTCAGGAGATCGAGACCATCCTGTCTAACACGGTGAAACCCCGTCTCCACTAAAAATACAAAAAAAAAAATTAGCCAGGCTTGGTGGTGGCCGCCTGTAGTCCCAGCTACTTGGGAGGCTGAGGCAGGAGAATGGCATGAACCCAGGAGGCGGAGTTTGCAGTGAGCCGAGATCGCGCCATTGCACTCCAGCTTGGGCGACAGAGCGAGACTCTGTCTCAAAAAAAAAAAAAAAAAGAAGTAGACTTTTACAGTTATGGTAAAACATTTTACCAAATTTCAGATTCTGTGTATTGCTATTTTTTTTAATGGTAGGAAGAATGAAGCAGTCAGTACTAGTCAGTAAACCATAAGCAGTACTTTGAATATAGCACTATTATATAAATTAACTCTGATACTAGATTTTGTGATTAGACTTACTGATTTACTGTAAACTGAGTGTGAATTACAGTTCTGGAAAAGAATTTGGAAATTGAATCAATCTGCTTGATTTTACAGATGTGGAAACAAGGTAGTGAGGGGTTTGGTACCTTGTCCAAGGTCACAATTTGTGAAATAGATTCCAGATTCAGGCCAAGTCTATTAAGCCAGTGGGTTTTACCTAGGGAGGAACATTAGATTACCAGTGCATCTTTGCAGAAAAACAAAAACAACAAAAAACTCCACACATGGGCATATACTATATTCTGTATGCATTAGAAGTAGCAGCCCTTCTTTTATAGATTGCAGTTGAGACATTACCAGAGGAGTTTGCAGTATATCAGTTCATGCTATTTTTTCTTCCGTAGTTGAGAGGAAGTCCATGGCACCATTAGTATAGTGTGTGTGTGTGTGTGTGTGTGTGTATACACACATACATGTACTCTATATAGTAGCATGTATATATATAGTGTATGTATGTGTATATTTATATTCTCAAAATAAACTTTTCAGCTGCCCCTTCCCAGGACCTACATAATGGCACTCAGACATATGAATGTAAGAAAATATAGAGGGGATTCTGATGCACATCATTGGTTAAGAACTGCTGTACTAAACCCTGCACGCAAACCTTTTATACTTATTTATTTCTTTTGAAAATGTCAGTAGTAACTATTTAGAGTTACTTTGATAGAATAAATCTATGGGTAGAGATTTAAAGTTTCAGAAAATTTTAAATTGGGAGATGTCGTTAAAACTTAATATACGTAAATAACCATGCCATCCTTTTTAGAGCTACACCTTTAAAGTTGTAATGTAAGCTTAAGAATATAAAAATACATATAATTATTTTTATAATCATTATGTTACTATATTGAGTTTTTTTAGAGACTTGATGGGTAGAGACTGATTGCAGAATCAGCTTGAGGAGGGGTGGGGAAATTGTCACAGCATTCCCCATAAGCCATTTTCTTTCTACTTATGAAAAATATCACTCTAGTTTAGATCTAGAAAACCATCCTGAATCCTGTTTACCTTAAAAAAATGGTGGAAATATCTTTTTAATAAATAAAATGGCCCTTTGTTTATCTTTTTTCTAGACTAGGATGGCAAATAGAAGACACTAATGCTGCTCCCCTTCCCTTCCAGTACTATAAAATCCTCTCTAAAAATATCCTGAAAATCTTTCTTGGTATAGTGCCCCAGGCAGCCATTACTAATGCTGATTGGAATTGACTCCGAAGGTAAAACCTATTTGGCACTTTTGCTGTAGGCAGTGTTCAATTTTTTTGTCAGTTTTGTTTAGTTTTCGGGGTGTTCCTATGCCTGACTGGGATTCTTCTTTTGGAAATTGGAAATAGTTGCATAGTGGTTTTTAACATGAATTAAATGGGTGATAATTCACAGAGCCCCCTTTCCCAACAAAATAAACAACAGGTAGGTTAGACCGACTATTGGGATTAGGATGTTGTTTTAAGCCAGGAGGTGGCAGACCGCACAACCTTTGGGCCAAATCCATCTTGGAGCTAAGAATGATTTTTATATTTTTAGATGGTAGCAAAAAAAAAAAAAAATCCGAAAAAAGAATAATATTTTGTGAGTTGTAAAAACTACCAAAAAATCCAAAAAAAGAGTAATATTTTGTGAGTTGTAAAAACTACATGAAATCCAATTTTCAGTGTCCATAAATAAAGTTTTAATGCAACAGAATGATGTTCATTCATGTATTGTCTATGGATGCTTTCATGCTACAAGGGCAGAGTTAAGTAGTTGTGGCAGACCACATGGCCTGTAAAGCCTGAAATATTTACTGTCTGGATCTTTACATAAAAAAATTGCCATTCCTGTTTTAAGATAACAATAGGGGCATTGAATATTGCTTTGTATTGTTTGGTAAAGGAGGAAACTTACCTTGCTTATATTTTCAACATGTTTCTGAAAATAATTTAGAAAGTGCCTATTGTTTGCATACAGATAAGTGGTGGTAGCAGCCCCCTCCCCTTTTTTTTTTTTGAGACAGAATCTCTTTCTGTTGCCCAGGCTGGTGTGCAGTGGTGCAATCTCAGCTCACTGCAACCTCCACCTCCTGGGTTCAAGGGATTCTCCTGCCTCAGCCTCCTGAGTAGCTGGGATTATGGGTGCGCGCCACCTTGCCCAGCTAATTTTTGTATTTTTAACAGAGAAGGGGTTTCACCATGTTGGCCAGGCTGGTCTCGAACTCCTGACCTCATGATCCGCCTGCCTCAGCCTCCCAAAGTGCTGGGATTAGAGATGTGAGCCACTGTGCTGGGCCCATTCTTTTATACACAGTTGAGATGGAGTTACCAGAACACAGTTTGCACTGTCAGTTCATGCTATAATTTCTTCCACAGTTGAGAGGAAGTCCATGGCACCATTACTGCCCACAAATATTGGCAACTTACAACTACCTCTCTGTGCTAGTATATTGTAGAACCACTCTTCTCAAACTTTTTAGTCTCAGGACTTCTTTAGAGCTCTTAAAAATTAAAGACCCCAAAACATTTTTAAAATAGTGATATAGGTCAATATTTACCATATCAGAAATGAAAGAAAATGTTTAAATATTAACTTATTTAAAATAGCAATAATAATCCATTATATGTTAGTAAAGAACAAGGTTTTATGAAAAATATTTTCCAAAACAAAAAAATTAGTAAAATTACAATCTCTTAATGATTGTTGTAGTAGAAGAAAACTGTATTATTATTGTATCTGTTTCTCCATTCAGTTTGTTGTGATATGTTATTTTGATTGAAGCATATGAAGGAAATCTGGTCATACACAGATACATAGTTAGAAAAAAAGGAATAGTATTTTAATAATTTTTTTTTCGTGTGAGTGTTTTTCTTTGATTTCATACCATAACTCAAGATATGGTAGTTTCTATTGTTTTTTTTGAAGTCAGTTTTATTTACATAGAATGAAATGTGCTTTTTTAGATACACAATTCCATAAGTTTTGATTAGAATAGATGAACCATACATATTATACAATCATAATACACCCCAGTCAAGGCGTGGTGTTCCTATTTCCTTCATCCCACAAAGTTTCCTCATGTCCTTTTGTAATTACCTCCTTTTCCCTCACTCCCAGCTTCTGGCAATCTCTGAGCTGATTTCTGTCCCTATATTTGTGCCTTTTCCAGAATATTGTGTAAATGGAATCATACAGGATTTTGAGTCTGTCTGCTTTCACTTAGCATAATGTTTGAGATTCATCCATTTTGTGGTAGGTACCACTAGTTCATTCCTTTTTTATTGTATGGATGGTTGCTTATCCATTCATCATTGATGGACATCGGAGTGTTTTTAGTTTTCAGAGATTATCAATAAAGCCACTCTGAACAGTCGTGTACAGATTTTTACATGGACTTATGTTTTTATCTCACGTAGATACCTACACATGTGATTGCTGGGTAGTATGGCAGGTGTATGTTTTAACTTTAAGAAGCTGTAAAGCTGTTTTCCAAAGTGGCTGGGCCATTTTGCTCTACCACCATCAATATGTGAAAGTTCTAGTTGCTCACATTTTCAGCAATACTTGATATTGTCCGTTAGTGTTTCTGTTTTGTTTTAGTCATTCTAATTAGTGTTAGTATTTCATTGTAGTTTTAGTTTGCATTTCCCTGATGATTGATAATATTGGGTAGCTTTGTTAAAAAAAAAATTTTATTCTTTGCCCTTTGGCAAAGGGCCTATTTGAATCTTTTGCCCATTTAAATAATTGGACAGTGTTTTTTCCTGTGATTGAGTTGTAAGAGGCCTTTATATTTTCTGAGTATCAGTCCTTTTTTAGAAATGTGCTTTGCAAGTATTTTCTTCCAGTCTGTGACTTTTTTCGTCCCCTTAGCCTTCAAAGAGTAGAAGTTTTCATTTTAGTGAGGTTCAGTTTATCAGTTCTTTCTTTTGTAGGTCATATGTGGTGTTCTAAGAAATCTTTCATAATTCAAGGTCACAAAGATTTTTCCTGTTTTCTTTTGGAAGTTTAATAGTTTCAGGTATTATTTTAGGTCTATGATATGTTTAGAATTAATTTTTGTATATAGTGTGATATATGGGTTGAAGTTTTTTGTTTTTTCTTTTTGTGTATGGATATTCAATTGCTCCAGCATCTGTGGTTGCCGTGACTATCGTTTTTCTGTTGAATTGCCTTGACAGCTTTTCTCTACATCAATTGACCATTTATATGCGGGTCTATTTCTGGGTTCTCTGTTCTGTCCCATTGATACATGTTTCTGTCTTTTCACTATAACCATACTGTTTTTATTGCTGAAGTTTTATAGTAAGTCTTAAAATCAGTAAGTATGAATTCTCCTTTGTACTTCTTTTTCAGAGTTATTTTGGGTATTCCAGTTTCCTTGTTTTTCAGATAAGACAAGACATAATTTTGTAAATGCTAGTTGCAGTGGGGAAGCTGAAACCATTGATGAACTTTTTGTCTTTTGTAACATTAAAATCTGCTTTGTCATGCACATTGAGTGGATTTTTTTTAACCCATGAATACTTTTGTAATATCACAATTCATTTGGAAAATATTAGTTCTCTGAATTATGTAGACTTTCTAAATACTGTCACATTTCATTATTCAATATTTAAAAGTCACATTTATTGATATCACCACTGATCTCATCAGAAAATTCTTTGACTATTGGAAAGGTTGACACCATCACCTATTACTGATGGTAGTAGATAAAAATTTTCAAAATTTTTATTTTTTGCTTGAAAACTTAAATTTTATCATTGAAAATGCATACTTGTTAGTTGCTTTTCTTGAAGTCACAGGTTCACTTGGTTTACTTTTGAGAACATGCCTGTCAGATACCCAAGTCTAAATAGCCATAGTTTGTTAGTTTGCAACTCAGTCATATGTGGGCTTTTTCTTGAGGCAACCATTGATCCTTGAATAACGAGGGTCTTAATTGTGTCAGTCTACACATATGTGGATTTTTTCCAATAAATATGTTGGAAAAGGCTTTGGAGATTTGGGACAATTTGAAAAAACTCACAAATGAACTTTGTAGCCTAGAAATATTGAAAAAATTAAGAAAAGGTATGTCATGAATGCATAAAATATATGTAGAAACCAGTCTTTTATCATTTACTGCCATAAAATATACACAAATCTATTATAAAAAGTTAAAATTTATCAAAACTTACATACACACTTACAGACCATACAGGCACAGTTTGCAGTTGAGAGAAATGTAAACAAATGTAAAGATACAGTATTAAATTATAATTGCATAAAATTAACTATAGTACATAGTGTACTACTGTAATAATTTCATAGCCACCTCCTGTTGCTATTGCGGTGAGCTCGAGTGTTGCGAATATCTACTTAAAACACCATATGATGCTAATCATCTCAGCTTGAGCAGTTTGTCTCTCCAGTAAATTGTATATTGCAGTAAAAAGTGATCTCTTGCGGTTCTAGCATATTTTTCATTGTGTTTACCACAGTGCCGTGAACCTTGAGTAACACCATGGGACGCATACAAAGTGCCACTGGTGATATTGGAATTGATCCTAAGAAGAGAAAAGTCTTGACATTACAAGAAAAAGTGGAATTGTTTGATACATACCATAGATTGAGGTCTGCAGCTGTGGTTGCCATTTATGATTTATTTTGTGAACAGAAGATGTAAACTTATGGTATCGATAAATACAGTTCAGGACTGTAAATGTATTTTCTCTTCCTTATGATGTATTTTGTGAACAGAAGGTGTAAACTTACAGTATCGATAAACACAGTTCAGTACTGTAAATGTATTTTCTCTTCCTTATTTTTAAAATAACATTGTCTTTTCTTTAGCTTACTTTAGTGTAAGAATATAGTATATAATAAGTATAACATAGAAAATATGTGTTAATCGGCTGTTGATGCTATTGGTAAAGCTTCTGGTTAACAGTCTATTGGGAAAGTTTTTGGGGAGTCAAAAGTTACACACTGATTTTTGTTTGTGTGCAAAGCCAGTGGTCCTTACCCCTGAGTTGTTAGGGGTCAGCTGTATTCACTATGCAGCAGAGTTATGTTTGCTTAGTTTTTGTGTCACACAATATTAAAAAGTAGTCTACTCAAGGGCCAACGTTTCATAAAATTAACAATTTCTGTGGCTTTTCATCAAGGACATTTTCAAGTGAAGTGAAACTAGTGGTGTTCAGAGAAATACTGTGATATATATGGTTATATCCTATTATAATGGCTATTTTTATATTTAAAGT
Organism: Nomascus leucogenys; assembly: GCF_006542625.1. Lineage (NCBI taxonomy): Eukaryota > Metazoa > Chordata > Mammalia > Primates > Hylobatidae > Nomascus > Nomascus leucogenys. Next base: position 4,215,480 of record NC_044400.1, on the reverse strand, counting down.
ACAGGGATTAACCTGGAAACCTAAACCCAAAGTTATAAGTGGGAAGACAGTAAATTATTGACACTTTAGGAATACCTAAAGTTGCTATCTTGGGAAACAGTCTTTTATTTTAACAGCTAATGTGGTTATATTGTTGTTTTTACTATCTTATAGGTGCTATACTTGGTAGATCAGAAACTCAGGAGTGTCTTTTCTTTAATGCTAATTGGGAAAAAGACAGAACCAATCAAACTGGTGTTGAACCGTGTTATGGTGACAAAGATAAACGGCGGCATTGTTTTGCTACCTGGAAGAATATTTCTGGTTCTATTGAAATAGTGAAACAAGGTTGTTGGCTGGATGATATCAACTGCTATGACAGGTAAGAACGCATTTAAGATTTTATGGTAGTATTGAGGAATTTTCACACTTCCCCTCTTTTTGAAAGGGGAAAGATCAGTGCATGAATATTCACTTAAATGTTTCTTGCTTTTTTAAAAATGGGATTATAAAGAACATTATAACATGCTCTAATGACAGTATATTTTAAAGTAATAAAATAAACATGGCATATTTATGTTTCGTCTTTGATATATTTTGAATAATCTACCCAGTAGTGGGAACTCTGAAATAAAAACCATTTTCCCCAATGTTGTTAGGATTATAAACTTTCAAAATGCCAGTTTTAAGGAAAACATTTTAAAAATTACAAAAGTTTATCTGTTGAAAATCTATCCTCAAGAAGAATAAAACTTAATCATGTGTTTTTCTTTCAGTTTCCTTCTTTATGTATCTGGAAGAAATTGATCTTACTACATTCCCCACCCCCCACCCCCTTTTTTTTTTCTTGCAAAGTAGGCCTTTTGCTCTTTACCCGAAGAGACTTTTTTTTTTTTTTTGACACAGAGTTTCACTCTTGTTGCCCAGGCTGGAGTGCAATGACGCAATCTTGGCTCACTGTGACCTCCGCCTCCCGGGTTCAAGCGATTCTCTTTCCTCAGCCTCCCAAGTAGCTGGGATTACAGGCATGCACCACCATGCCCAGCTAGTTTTGTATTTTTAGCAGAGACAGGGTTTCTCCATGTTGATCAGGCTGGTCTCGAACTCCCGACCTCAGGTTACCCACCTGCCTCAGCCTCCCAAAGTGCTAGGATTACAGATGTGAGCCACCACGCCTGGTCTACCCCAAGAGACATTTTAACTTGACATTCAAAATTTCGTCAGAACTAACACAGTCCTCAAACTACATACTTGTTTTAATTGCTTTACTCTGTACTGGAAGTAAAATACAGTCGTCATGTTATTGACTGCATGTGATCTTTCTGTATGGAGTCCCATAGCTGTTAGGGTGATCCCTTAACTGCCTGGGCCACAGGATTTCTGCTGTGGGTAGGTGCTGAAGACAGGCAGAAGCTGTAAAGTCCTAGATAAACAGACATTTTGGAGCCAGAAAGTACTGCTGTATACAGTGAACACTAGATACTTCTGGATCACTTTTGGGAGCCTCAGTTGATTACCTGGAATCTGTGTTTGATTAGCTCTATGTGACTAAGAGCAAAATGCATTGAATAAACCCTTGAAAATTGGAGTAACTATACTTTTTGTGAGAAATTACAACCCAGTCATTTAGATTTAGATATATATTTCATATTTAGGATGTACTTCTAAGTATGTGAATTTTCCAGGGATTATTTCTATGTCCTTATATATTTTAGCTTCATTACTGATTATCAGCCTCTACTAACAGAAGTGGTCAAGTGATATTTGCTGTTATGAAAGGTAAACAGGAAGAAATCGGGGAAAAATGAGTTTGGGAATCATCTTTATCCCAAACTATCTTTTATCATTTAGTTGGAATCAGGGATTCCTATTCTTTTTTGTAGTAGAAAACTACTTTGCTCTTTACCTAAAGACAGTACTCCAGCTATGTGAGACTCGGATAGTGCCAAAAAGAGTAGTGAGCCATTTTCACTGGAGTCTGCAAGTGTGTTATTCATTGCAAATACTTGCTCTTAGAATGGTAATTACTATACCACCTTTGTGTCTGGAGGTTAAATGCTAATTTTAAACTATAAAATTTTTGTTTTTATACTCTAAATTTGATTGGAAACAAATAGGATAGTAAGAGAAGTAAGAGGAAAAGAAGATTCAAGAATTGTCAAAGTGTGGAAGAAAAGAAAATGATAAAAGAAGAATGAAATTGAATGGTGAAAAGTAACTTTATTGAATTAATTAGGCTAAGTAATCATGTTAATCTGTTGTAATTTGAGACATGATTTTAAATATGTTTTTAAATTTATATTTCTCTTTATAAATTGTTAAAATTTAGCTTTCATTTGTCTTTAAAAAACCTCCTGCCAAATAGATGTTGATGTTGAGTATATTTTAGTTTGATTTTGTTAAAACTCCTATCTCCCTGAAATTTCTTCAGCTTTTCACTTAAGAATTAAATTCTACCTTATTATTCTGACAATTATCAAAAAAGTTCAGTTTGTTATTAAGATACATCTTTTAAGTTCATCTGATGTTGATTTTTTTTTTAATAGGTTTAGCTGTTTATTAGTGGGTGATTAGGATTTGTTCTAGAGGCTAAATCCAGGTCTTTTCATGACTTAAGGTCCTATACAGAAGGCTACTTTATTTTTTTTTTTTGGCTTAATTCTAATCCGTTTGAGTTATTAGGTGCTATATGATTATTGTATACATGTTTGTTTTCTACTTATTGCTCATCTCAACCCTGTTCATTGCATTCAGGGAATTTAAATCTACACTCTAAAAAACAATGACAGTATTAATTTCTCAGCCTAGTTTGGGTTTCTGATGTTGAAATGTTTCACCCATGAGATATGAGCTTTTATCACTTAGCATGTGTATATGTATTTATATGTGTACATACACATACATACACAGTTTTGTATATAGTTTTCAGTTTTTGTATTCACAAAATGGAAATGCTATATTTCCTGTGAGCAAAAGCACTCTTAGACCAAATTGCCTCATTGACTTTATGTCCTCTTCAAGGTTTTCTAATAATTAAAAAAATTTAAAAAGGTGATTGCCTTAGGTTGCTCACAAAAAACCAAATTACAGCAATAGTCTCTAGTAGTCAATGTGATTGTTATAAAATCAGTTGTTAATTTTTCTTTTCTAAAGAGATTTAGTAACAGGAATCCAGGAACATTTTTGGTTTTTAAGAATTATTAGATATTAATATGAATCTTGAAGTTAAATATAAATGGCTAATTTATTATTTTATTTCAGAATAAAAATACCTGTTGTAGGGTCAGTATAATAATATTGATTTTAATTATTTTCTTCTCTGCTTATTTACAGGACTGATTGTGTAGAAAAAAAAGACAGCCCTGAAGTATATTTTTGTTGCTGTGAGGGCAATATGTGTAATGAAAAGTTTTCTTATTTTCCGGAGATGGAAGTCACACAGCGTAAGTTCACAGGAAAAATACATAGGTTTGCTCAGCTGTAGATTGGAAACAAAATATATTTGTGTTGAGGGAATAATTTACCCCTACCTCTTCCCCAAAATTTGAGACTATGACAGATATTTATTATAGAATTTTGTAGACCAAATCTGAGTTATTTTTCCCCCCCTTTTCCACAGCCACTTCAAATCCAGTTACACCTAAGCCACCCTATTACAACATCCTGCTCTATTCCTTGGTGCCACTTATGTTAATTGCGGGGATTGTCATTTGTGCATTTTGGGTGTACAGGCATCACAAGATGGCCTACCCTCCTGTACTTGTTCCAACTCAAGTAAGTTATTGTCCTGTACTTTGTAGTGTTTTAAATTTTATATTTTTGAGAAATATTACTGTGGTGAAACCCACTAACTTATTACAAATTATTTTCCTTTGGAGTTAATTTTTGAATGTTTATTGTCATGAGAACTCTAGCGAACTTTGCAGACTTACTAACGTACCGCGTCCTAAACTTTTCTCACTTTATGGTCGAGGTCGAGTAGAATGAAGGGGTATTCCCATTTCTATTCCTCTTTGGAGAGTTTTACTTTCATGCTCATACTAACCTGCTTTGCTTCTTGAGAAGTCATTTATGATGCAGAAGTGAAATCAACCCTGTCTTTGCCCTCTGTCCCCTCCTCCATTTCTAAATTTCTGCGCCTTTTTCAAGACCACTTGGCAAAACATTTTATCCGTGAGGATAGACTCAGTGAAGTAACCAAAAAAGTATAGTAAAGAGAGGTTTCATAAAGGCTTCAGGAAGATTTATCCATAAAGATGTTTTTGTAGGGAAGAGGAGCAGAAAAGTAACCTTTCTTACCATACGTTGTTGGTAGATCAAGTATTTTTTTTGGTTGCTTCATATCAAGTGTGTACTGAAGACTAAAAACTTTTTTAAGGCTCTTAATTGTCACACATCACACCCCAATTATTTCTGGAAATATAGGTGTGGAGAGTAATCAGATTAAATTCATTAAATTTTCTACATTCTCTTATAATGTAGACACTTTGTGCAGGTCTGGTATTTATAAGGACTTTTCATGGAAGTAGTATTCTACAGGCCTATGAAAACTGGTAACCTTTGGTTTTACTTGCTTGAGATATCTCTGAATTCTAGCTTTTACTGTGTTTCTTTTAACTCTTAAGATCACATTACCTCAGCCTTCTGGATCTCTTGGTGTAACTTTGCTTCTTTAATACCAGAAGGATTAATGGTTAAAACTTGATAGAAGAAAATGGTAAAGTCCTATAATTTAATGACCAAAACAACTCCTTCCCTCTAAGCTTTATTTATATAACACATTTATTTCTCAGTGCTTGCAGCAATCTGTTAGCATTAGATCATGGATTCCCATAATCTTTGTAAGATGTGTATATAGAGAAATAAACCCAAAGGTAAAATACCGTGTTCGGTAATTAGGTAAACATTATTTTGTACACCTTGAGTATTTTAACTTTTAAACAGTAGTAACTAAGTTTGTGGTTCATTAAGAATCATTTCTAAAAAGTGTTTTAAAATAAAAAGTTTTAGTACCTAGTCTCTGTAGTTTACTCCAGATGGCCATAGGATACACTTTACCTTCTGTCAGTGATAACTTTTAAAAAATTTGTTTTAGTATCAAAATTTAGAAGAGAGATTATTCAGTATTATAATAGTTTCCTGAATTTACCAGATCTGTGATATGCTAGAAACAAGCCGGGAACCACATTTATAAATAAATTTGTTAAGGTTTTTATAGGAGGAGTTTTAAAATGTAATCTTATAGATAACACTGATCTGTATACAGTATTGTTACAAAAATGTGCTTAAAGCTTTTCTTAAAGGGCTTTATATCCTATGTATGTGGTCAGTTTTTTAAGAAAGACTAAATAAGGGTTTGGACTTTTAAAAAGGATTGATGTTATTCGTAAATAAGAACCAGGGATTTTCTGTGCGTATCCGTACATCTCTGTGGGTTTTAGATACTTGTTATGGTTAAAGTTACTGTACATATTTATTTAGTACTTACATGCTCTGTCATGAGTTTATATGAATTTGTATGAATTTCTGAAAAATAAGGAAGAAATGTAAAGATTTTGTGATAAAGTGACCTGGTGTGATCAAGCTTTGGTATGAAAAATACAAGATAGGCCTGATTTTATGCTTTCCTTCTGTCATCAACTATGCTGTGGAAAAGGGGCATTGTCATCAGTGTGGAACTTCTGTCATCTCTCGCAGTTTCTGAAGCAGTATTCGTGCTTCAAGTCTTGTTTTTGCTGAGAGATTTGTGCCAACTGTTCTGCAAGACCACTTCGTGGCCATCATGTAACAAAAGGCTTAGTTTTATCTTCTATTTCAAAATAATGATAATTACATCAAGCATTTATTGAACATTTTACAGTGTACTAGGGCACTGTTAAGTTACATTATACATAAAGATATAAATTATATGGGAACATATAAAAAAGCATAAAATATTTTTTTCAATGATTTCCAAGTTGTAAGACTGATATCATCTTTGGAATTTGTTAAAAAATACAAATTTTGGGACCACACTCCTGAAAGTATGGAATGGGGCATGGGATGTTATGTTTTTAATAAGCTTCCCAGGCGATTCTGGTGACCAGCCAGGTATGGAAAATACTAATTTACTTTTATCTCACAGAGTTGTTTATGTAGTAAAATCTCCATTTTATATATAGAAAAATCTGACCCAAGGACTCTTTGACACTAAAGCTTTGTTCTTATTACTTATGCTGTTCTCCCTCTTTTTTCATAAAGCAAATGCCTTTTCTTTCATATAACTCAGTAAACTTTTCTGCCATCTCAAAATCATCCTGTAGGCTAATTTATTTTCCTACTTTTGGATATTGAATAGTTTGTATGACTACTAAAATGAGGAATAACATCATCTTATGTAAACATTGTCTCACGTAGGACAAAAAGAGAAGTAACTAAGTCATAGATACATAGAAGGGCATATTCATGTGTTTTCCATTAAAAATTTCCAAAAATTCTAAAGTACATTTTGGAATAGGGTTGATGACCCTTTTTAGAATAGGGTTTATAAACATGTGATTGGGCTGTAGATAAAAATTTCTGTGCTTGAGTTGATACTGCCAATTCCTATTAAGACTTTTTCGAAGGGTAGGAGAAGTAGGAGAGAGATATTTGAAGTCTTAAAGTGACTTCTGTATTTCACCCCATATTCATGTCCCCATATTTCAACTTTAATTCTACACCAGTTAGGAAAATATCTTACAGTCTTGCCCCGGATTTTTGGAACATTCTTCTTCTGGATTCTTTAAGTGCTTTTAGACAGTGCCATAACATTTGTCATTCTTTTTCTTAGGGAGACTTTTCCTCAAAGCCTTGGCTAAAGGGTGGTTTGTGAGTGAACTGGTCTGTTGTAAGACATTGTTCTCATTATTAGTAAGCTGGTTCTGGCAGTTAGGTGAGGGATTCTTCATCTCTATGACATCAAATTGTTTAGAATTTTTCCTGGTTGTGTTAGTATTTTATCCTGAAGAAGTGATGTGGGGGTATAAGTACTTTAAAATCTGGTCTTTCATTATGGTTCCTAGTAACCAATAAAAATACAAATTCTGGAATAAATTTAGCACAGTTGAAGGCACAGAAAAAAGCAGTTTGCTGGTCGTTTTTTTTTCGTAAGTCCTATATTTCTGTCATTGTTTCATGGTATCATTTTATTCTTATTCATCCTGGGTGAAAGCCTTGGAGACAACTATTCTTGGCTCTGTCATTTACCAAGTCCTGTTGATTCACCTTTTCATCCTAATTGATCCTATTGTAGTTCAGGACATTATTACTCCTAAGGCTAAGATTATTTCTATAATCTCAAAGTTGGTCTTCTTGCTTCCATTTCTGTCCCTTCATCTGTACTATTGCCAGAATAGCATTTTACATGTTTGATTATGTTACTTATATGTTTAAAATATGTGTGGGCTCTCAGTGAGCCACAGCAAAGAAGACCAAGTTGGAGCATGACATGTGGTCTTCCATACTCTCTTTGTCTTTTGGCACTTTCTTCCCATTACACCCCAAAACATCTGTCATATGCATCTAACATTGTATTAGTTGTAATCCTCCTTGAAAGATTTGAGAAAATAGTGCTTGGGTCATTCTTTCATTTGTCATTCAGATAAATAACCCCAGTTGAGAAGGGCTCATAATGTGTTTTATTCTCCCACTAGATTGTAAGCCTCTTGAAGATGAGGTATGTATTGTAATCACTACTGTGTCTTACACAGTATTTGTATGGAATAATCGTTCAGTAAGTGCTGAATTGCTGAACTGAGTTTGTTGCATATGGAATTATACTGAGATGATAACGTAGTATGTCTAGGGATTCCTTTAATAAACACTCCGGTGCTTTAGGTCTTTGCCTTGAGAGAAATCTTGAGGCCATGATTTTGCAGGGGGCTGTAAAATAAGTTGAAGTATTTCAGGCATTTATAAGAGAATGACATTATTCAGTTCTTTCAATTGAATGACATTATTCAATCACACATTGAAGCATCCTATCTGTTTTCGTTACCCAGCTCACTTTTCTTTTGCCTGTGCTGAAACTATCTTCCCACATATAGGAAGATGCTTTTATAATATGCATTGAGTAAACCGAATGCAAACTGGTTTTTCTAGTGACAGTGAGTCATGAATATGAGGGAATTGATGGACTCTATTATTAAGAAGTCTTATTGTGGTTAGAGTTAATGCAGTTTCAGTAAAATGGCGCCGCTTTCATAACCATATGTGAGCTTGTTTCCTGCATATAAGATCTATATTTGTGCTGATAAAATACCACTTGATAAGAAAATGAATTTTAAGGGTTAGAAATGACCTACCTTTAACAAGGCACGAAGTTAGCTTCTTGTTTACTTTGAAAGGCTATTTAAGTAGCACTTCAGTATTGAAAATTAATTCTTTCTTAAATAACATCAGCATGTTCAGTCTTTATGATAGTTTGTCTAGGTGTGGGTCTGATAAGGACTAAAGCTTTGGGATACCTAAATTAGGCATACAAAATAATCCTTTTGACCTTAGCCTTTAAGTAATAATAGGTTGTCATTTCATGCTATGTCAGATTACTGTTCACTGAGAAACCAAGCTATCTGTGAAAATGCTTTGTGGGATTTTCTTCTTGAACATGAGTTTATGTATTTAAAATTAATAAGAATCTGAAAGGGTAGGAAAACATTTTTCAGCCAAGTTAATTTAGAAGAGTATACTGCTTCCTTATTGGGGAAGGGTGCAGGAGAAATTTACTAAATTTATTGAGTATTTAATATGCTAATAACAAGTTATACTTACAAAATAAATACTATATTCATAGAAACATGTCTTATAATAGGTTGACTACTGATTGGAGTGTATGAACACATCTCTTTCTCTTCTGCTTTTTCTCTCTTCATGTAAAATTCTCTTCTAATTAAAAAGTTAATTATAAATACATGCTTGTGGTATCAAGACAAACGGTATAGAAAGAAGTATGAAAAAATAGAATCATTTTCTCCTCTTTTCCCTTTCTCTGTCACTTTCCTGAAATAATCAATTTTAACAGATCGGTGTGTATCCCTTGGCACCTTTCTCTAACCTTATTTTTTTGAGTATATATCTTTTCTTTTTTATGAGCTATAAACTATTCCACAACTGGCTTATTTTAATTTAACAGTATATGGACAGCTTTTCAGATTTATATTTTTAATGTTTTATTAAATTATGTGTTTTTAAGTGAAATGTAATGGAGTTTTATTGTATGCTTATGAAATACCAAAATTTGATTTTTTGGTAAAAATTGTGTATATTTAAATTGTACAATGTGATTTTTTTTAAGCTTAGAGTTTGTATTAGGTTTCTGCTAAGACAGAGAACTCACATCTCACAAATCTTTGCAACTGTATTTTTTTAGTGTGTTTAAAATATGACATAATGCTGTTGTCTTATGCATGAGCATTCTTTGTGTGTGTGTGGGTGTGTGTATGTGTATGTCTAAGAAATAGTATAGGGCTACTATAGATGTTGTTCTGTGTCCTACCTTGGTGTGTGATTATTTTTGTATTAGTAACCTAAATTACAACTTACTTTAATATATACTTCTAATTGTGGGGAGAAGTGTCATAAGTTATCTCGATATGCAGCTTGACAAAAAAAATTACTCTCATCAGGCATATATAATTTATTCCACTTACAAATGCTCAGACAAGGCCAGTTGGAGATTGTCCAAAATTCTGTGTCCGAAAGCAAAAAGGGAGGAAGGGGTGAAGGTAAACAATTTAAACCTTTATCAATAGCTTAAAATAAGGTAAAGTTGCACATTAAAATTAATTAATGCACCTTATTTCTAAGAGTGACTTCTGATTAAATTTTGAAATCTTGAGTTCAGGTTTTCTTTGGCTTGTACAGGTTCTCTGTCAGTTGATTGGTGCATATGGACCAGAGTATATCATTTATCCTCCTTCTCTGGCAAGGAGATGTGTATTTAGGACGAAGTGAGTTTGTTTTTTTCCTGTGTTCTTCATTTCCTGGACCTCATCCTAGACCTTGTTCTTTCATTCCTAGTTACTTCATTGCTGTCAAATCTTTTTTTTTTTTTAATTAGGATAATAGAAATGAAAAACATCCCATTGTTAGCTAAAGCTGCTTGTAGCAGATGAGCTAGGAATTGTTCAGTGTTTTCATTTTTGCTTAACTGCTCACTCAATGCTTGATTGCCTACGGTGTGCCAGGCATCATGCTGTGTGTATGGTAAAAGTGGCAAGAGGGCAGTACTTGCTTCCCCTTCTGGGGCCTACAGTTAATATGTAGGTGAAATAACACAGGATGATGGACTGTAGCCTGGAAATGAAAGGCAAAGAGTGTAAGAAGTGAGTTGCTTCAACAATTTTAGGCAAAGACTGGAGGAAGGGAGGAAAAATGTCTTATTCCAGATCTGTGCTGATTGGGAGAGGAGCCACATGTGGGTGCCTAGCTAATGCTAAGTGCTCAGTAAGTATTCACTGTTATTGGTGTTAGAGTAACAGCTTCAAAATTGAACTGAAACAGAATCATTTTTACTGAAATTATTGTTGATATATGTTAATACTTTGAAATTAATTGGTGTAATAAAAGATTCATTTTGAGTATTATATCAGGCACTATACAGATCTCTTTACACATATTAACTCATTTAATTTGTTAGTACCATGGGGTTCTGTCCTATTTATCAAGTCCATTTTATTTTAGTTTATTTTTTTATTTTACTTTTTACTTTAAATTCTGGGATACATGTGCAGAACATGCAGGTTTGTTAACTAGGTGTATCTGTGCCATGGTGGTATGCTGCACCTATCAACCCATCAGCTAGGTTTTAAGCCCCACATGCATTAACTATTTGTCCTGATGCTCCCCTTCCCTTGTTCCCCTGTCTCTTGACAGGCCCCAGTGTATGTTGTTCCCCTCCCTGTGTCCATGTGTTCTCATTGTTCTACTCCCACTTATGAGTGAGAACGTGTGGTGTTTGGGTTTCTGTTCCTGGGTTAGTTTGCTGAGGATTATGGCTTCCAGCTTCATCCATGTCCCTGCAAATGACATGATCTCATTCCTTTTTATGGCTGCATAGTATTTCATGGTATATACGTACCACATTTTCTTTATCCAGTCTATCATTGATGGGCATTTGGGTTGGTTCTTGTCTTTGCTGTTGTGAATAGTGCTGCCGTAAATATACGTGTGCATGTGTCTTTATAACAGAATGATTTATATTCCTTTGGGTATGTACCCAGTAATGGATTGCTGGGTCAAATGGTATTTCTGATTCTAGATCCTTGAGGAAATCACCACACTGTCTTCTTCTATGGTTGAACTAATTTACATTCCCACCAACAGTGTAAAAGTGTTCCTATTTCTCCACAGCCTCACCAGCACCTGTTGTTACTTGACTTTTTAATAATCAGCCATTCTGACTTTTGTGAGATGCTATCTCATTGTAGTTTTGAAGTCCGTTTTATAGATAAGAAAATTGAGGCATTCATAGATGAAGTGACTTGGCTTAGAGTCACCCTAGTGGGTGGCAAAGCCTGGGCATTTATATCCAAGGATTATTGCCCATTGATTGAATGGCTTATTTCAATAAATAATTAAGTGGAGTCCATAAAAAAACCAAAGCAGGGGCTAGGTGTGGTGGCTCACACCTGTAATCCCAGCACTTTAGGAGGCCGAGGTGGGTGGATCACCTGAGGTCAGGAGTTTGAGACCAGCCTGGCCAACATGGGAAAACAACATGGGGAAACCCTGTCTCTACTAAAAATACAAAAATTAGCCAGGCTTGGTGGCGCACACCTGTAATCCCAGCTACTTGGGAGGCTGAGGCGGGAGAATTGCTTGAACCTGGGAGGCAGAGCTTGCAGTGAGCTGAGACCATGCCACTGCACTCTAGCCTGGGTGACAGAGAGAGACTCTGTTTCAAAAAAAAAAAGCCAAACGAAAAGAAAAAAAAAAAAAACACAAAGTAGGATAAAGAATCAGAGTATATAAACTACATTTAAAATAGTTTTCATAGTGACTATATGTGGCCTTGTAGATAACCATTTTACCGTCTCACAGTTTATTCACGTGTAACATGGTCTCTTTTCTGGTTTTTTCAGCTACACTTGCAGAATACAGATATGAAAATAAATCAAAATAAACTTCTGTAGCCAGTCATAAACCTGATTCTTTTAAGCGGCAACCCCAAAAGGAGAATGGGCATGCCTACGTTTCTTTCAGACTTAACTCCAGTGCTGGCTACCTTGAGGTGCTCTACTTCTTAGGGAACATATCCAGAATCTTCATTTCACCTGCCTTGGCCTTTCTTTGCTTTCCTTTCGAGAGGAATAGGATGAGAGAAACTGTAGGAAGTAGGAATTATCACAGAGGAATTTTGACTATCTAATTGGATGGAATCATTGCTGTGCAATTGACATGTCAATATTGTTGAATCTCTTAATATATGTCTTGCTTTCCTTAGTTCAGAAGCATTGTCCTTGCATATACTGTATTATTTAAAATTCTGTTTCTATTCTGCTTGGCAGGATAGTCTTTTTAAAATTTAAAATGGTAAAATTTCTTAGAATGTAAAATAATTAGTTGATATTAAGAGGAAACAAATTCAGAATTTGTCAGTTTTCATATAGTTTGGATAGGAGGACCTTAATTCGTCCTGGTAATCCTAAAAAGTTGTTGAGTGAGGTATCTCCACTCCCAGAAAAAAATTAGTCTCTCTCTCTCTAGATACAGAGATACAGATATTTCTTGGAATGGTTTGAATAGTAAATAAAAGAAAACTTATAGTACATATCATATATACATGTTTACAGTATATAAACAAAAATCTCTATTTTCTAGAAAGAGTTTTTGTATTCCAGATCTGTGTATCTGTTTACTAAATGTCTCCATTTATATGTCTCCAAGCACTTACCATTCACAGGTAGTGATTGTCTCACACAAACCTGGTTGTCAGTAAATGGAACCACTGTCCATTTGGTTGCATAAGCCAGGAAACTAGGATGTCTCAACTCTGTTTTTCACCTTAGCTGCTTCCCCCTAGTACTTACTCCATTTCTCAAGGGTGTTCTCCACAGGGAAATCTTCTCAGACTTTACCTGTCATTATAAGTCAGGTTTCTCTTTACAGATGTTGAAGGTACTGAATTCCTTTTTATTAGTGTGAATTGGTGATTAGTCTTTCTGTCCTGCACTGCTGCAAGCTTCATGAGAGCCTGGCTAGTCAGTGCCTGGCACAGACTAGTTACTCAGTAAAATTTGTTGGATGAATGAATGAATGAACTATTCTTCATTCTTTTCTGATATTTGGCAGTAGTTTTTTTTCCACTTCAAGGATAAGCAGCAAATCTTCTTCTCACCTACAAACCTAATAGCTTGATATTAATGTGCAGATTGGATTTTCACCGTTACCTACAGTTATAGTATATAATAGTCAAGCTACATTTTCTATATTGTGAATCCAGAGTTTTGTTTGCTTTTTGCTTAGTTGTATATTTTAGTGCATTTTATTTTACTTTATTTTTATTTTTGGAGATGAGGTATCGCTCTGTCACCCAGGCTGGAATGCAGTGGCATGATCACAGCCCACTGCAGCCTCAACCTCCCAGACTCAAGATGTCTTCCCTCCTCAGACATCCGAGTAGCTGGGACCACAGGCATGTGCAACCACGCCCAGCTAATTTAAAAATTTTTTTTTGTAGAGAAGGGATCTCCCTATGTTGCCTAGGCTGGTCTCGAACTCCTGAGCTCAAAGATCCTCCTGCCTTGGCCTCCCAAAATGCAGAGATTATAGGTATGAGCCATCACACCTGGCCATTTAAAAAAATTTTGCTTTACCCCTCTTATTTTGTCATGTAGTTTATGCATTGAGGACTGTTGCTGGTGTCTCTTGTTTGTTTATTCTAATCCTCATTTATTGAGAAGTGTATTAAGCAAACATATGTGGTTATTTTGTATTTATTCATGTACTTAAGTGAATGTATTTTTTTTATTCTGTTTTTAACTTCATATTTTGTTGCATAGTTGATATTTTGAGGCTTGTTTTTGGTGTCAGTTTGGGTTATTTTATAGCCTATCCTAATGTTCATTTCTTGGGAAATGTATTGGGCAGAGACATACTTTTTGGTAAGATGTATGGATAGCACCTACTTGCATAGTGCTAGTATAGTGTCATCCTTATCTCTGAAAACACCTGTATTTAAACAAGATCTGAGAGATCCTTGAGCCTTTGGAAACCATAGTCTAGTTATTCAGTTGGCATGTATTTCTTTCAAGGGATTAATTTTACTCTGGAGTACTGGATGAGATGTTTTGATAGTAGGATTATCTCAGCCTTTTGGATGAATTATAAACACTCTTGAATCATTATCACAGGAATAAAATCTAGAAGGAAGAAAACTAGTTAAGCAACTGGTACAGATAAATGAGTTGTCAGTTCTGTTTTGTGGGTGCTATTGTTCTCTATAGAAATATTGGAAACTGGGGAACATAACCATTATCCATTGGAGGAATTCTCAGCCTTCCCTACCGCTGGTGATCATATTTCTTTTAATTTTAAATTTAGACCCTTACCTATTTTGGGATGACTGGAAAAATGAAAATCCTGTTCTCTGTCAGTGTCTGAGTGTCTTTAGAATGTGAGATGTGTGATTACTTGTTCCCAGGGCCACCACTGCTTAACTGCTTCACCTTGATGTGCTGGGCAAGTAGGTTTGATAATACTCTGTCACTATGTTTTACTTAATTCTGATGATCTTGTTTTCCTGTCTTAGTTTCTTGCCATGGTGTATTATAGTGCACGCACCTAGCCACCAGAAACATTTTTCTGTCTCACCATTATGATTCTGTCTTCCATGAAAGGGAAGTGAGGCAGTTCAGGAAATAGGAAATTCTAGAGGTTCTTAAGACAACTATCAGAAAGTCTGAGAAACTGATTCTAGCTATATGTAAATTTGTTAGGGCTGCTAGCTCGTTTTTGCTAAAGGCAATACTGCCCTCTAGTGTCAAGAAGGCAGTTCCAATTTGTAAATTCTTTGTTTTCTAATTTAGACTCTAGAGGCTCTTAGAAAAATAAATAATCATTATTTAAGACTTGGTTTAGTTTGTTTGCAGGGATGAAGTCATTGGATCAGTTAACTTGGGATTATACTGGAGTCAAGAATTTGTTTACTACCTGTCTCTCATATCTAAGGGGTTCTTTTTGATATTACTTTCCTCTGTTTATAAGGAAAGTGTTCCCTATCTTTATTTAAACAATGTAAAACATTGGATCATTGCCAACTTTTAAAATACTAAACCATTATTCTCTTTCCTTCACTTTTGTAACTGATGTGTCATTTTTCATTTCATTCTGGATATGAATCGTAATTTCTTTTGCCTGTGTTTTTTCTTCACAAGCACGCCTTTCATATAATGATAGAGGTAAGATGCATTGATGTTTGTTTTATGGTTGTGGAACTTTCTGTGGATGCATACTAAACATTTTGTTCTTAGATTTTTGTTGTTGTTACTGCTTTACTGTGCATCCTCTATAATTTATACATTTATGTCATAAAGGGTTCTCCCTCACCCAGCTTTTATTATTAAAACATGATTGATTTGACTTAGGAATGGCTTTTAGTTTTAAGAGACTAACAGTATTTATATTTATTTAAGGTAGGATGTAGAAAAAACTGTTTTACTTGATTAGAAGTTAACACCTTAACGGCTCCATTCGCCTCAAAAACCTTGTATTGGTTAATTTTTTTAATATGTCATTAGTTTAAATGTCAGCATGTGTTCATTTTTAACAGGGGTCGATTTTCTAATCCAGCCCATTGTATTTAAATGTGAAATAGATATTTTTAGATAGCTTCATCTTTGGCATCTTTAGCAAATGAACTAGCTACAGGAGTATAATTTTTGATGATATTTTGTTATCCGAGGTTTAAGCGTTTAATTAGATTAAAATTCACCCTTCAAATGGAGAACTCAGAATAAGTAAAATGATCAGAGATGACTTTGTAGCTTCCCACCTCTAATAATTTATTCCACTGTTGGTTATAGTAATGATATTGGTTAGTGGTTTGGGGGCAGGGGATTACTTTTTACAGGTTATCATTTCAGTATGTGTTCTCAACCTGATACCATAATTTTCACATATAAATGAGTAAAGAAGAAATGTTATCAGAACCGTGTTCGAATGCATATCTTTTTAGTTTTGCAAAATAGCATGGATGTTGTAAGAGAACTGGAAATTTAGGCAAGTTTTTAGGAATTCTGAAATCCTTATAGGTGCCTCTCTGCTCCCCATTGGTTTCTCTATGTAGCCAGGTAAAGCCATATTTTGTGGATGACATCAGAAATTGCTTGTCATTTTGAAATTTATGTCTACATTTGTCTTCCCAGGGGCTTATATATTTTAAAGGTATACATTTTTATTTTTAGAATCAAGTATTGATTTTTTTGTGAATAAATTACTATAATGATGCCAATTAATTGAAAATCATTTCTAATATTCTTACAGGATTAGTAAAACTTAGAGATGAATTTAAAGTTTCATTCAAGTAATTTTTTATTTAAAAAAGATTAGAGATTTTATAATCTGTCCTACAGTTACCCATTTTTGAACCCAATCTTTTGAGTATTAAGGAATATTATTTAAAATTACATTTTTGAAAAGCTCATGTCATTGCTAAAGGTTTTGAGATTCTACAGGAAGACCTTGTAGACCTTTTTCTCACCCTTTCCAAATTGACCAGTATTCTTTCTAATTGAAGCTTTTACCTTTTAAGTAATTTTGACAACAGTATTTTTTCTGGCTGTTACTATACAATATTGAATAAATTATAGTAGGAGGGTGATCTAAGATTATTTCTTTATGAAATAATGGTAGCTTAGAAACTTGTTAAACAGAGCCCTGGGAATGTATGGGAACTTGAAGTATATGCATTTGGAAAACATTTAATGAACTTTTTTTTTCTAAATGTAGATATTGAAAATTATTATGTTTTCTAAAATTAATGTTATACTAAAATCGTAGTTTGAAGTGCTGACATATTAATTGTGGATTAAATAATCTATATTTTATTTTATGGACTGAATCATATTCATGTTGTTGATATCCTTTAGAACAGAGAATGGGTAGTGTGTAGATTAGCTATAGAGACATTACCAGTCAATGTACATAAAAGCTACTAAAAAATCTTAATATTGTAATTTAGCACTGTATTCCCTCTACCTAGTTACTTTTCCTCTTCAGCTTTCAGCCATTTTCTGCATACTTTAGTTTTTAGTTTTTGGCATCCCCTCTGGTTTGAAACATATCTCTCTACCTTTCTAACATTTTCTATTTAGTTTAAATATGTCTTTATGCATTTATACAATAACTCTTTGCCCTTGAGGACTGAATGATTTCCTTTCCTGTAGAAGGGTTGTTTTCAAGCTTTTTTGGTCCTGTCTCCACATTCATATAAGCAGTCTGCTCTGATCAGTAGAATCTCTCGGATGGAGATGATCACTTGAAGAATGAGGGAGGGAGGGTGTAGTTTTTAATAAAAACTCTCTGGAGGTTCTTGTGTCCTCTCCACTGAGAATCACACTTGAGAGCCCATCCTTCCTATAAGATTTATATCTGACCTCCTTGACCCATCACTCTGCTAAACAGAAACGTTCTTTCATGTTTTGAATGTGGGAAGGACAAGCAACTTGTACATGGAAAAAAAAAAAATCTGAGTTTGAAATGAGTCACAAGAAGTCTTTTGTTTTATCTTACTGTTTAGGAATTCTAAAGCCATTTTATAAAGATGGTTTCATTTAGAAGAAGAAATCACATGTTTTTCCTACATAACACCTTGCAATGTTTCTGTTGCTGAGGTTCTTTCTAGTACACAGTATACTTTTAAAACTCCTGAGTGACACCAGTGAGCTGAGTGATGCCTAAAGAAAGCACTAACTGTCTTTGAGGCATTAGAAGAAGAGATAAAAAGAAAGGCAGAGAGGATGCATCGATCTGGGATCACATACCATTTCCAAGTGTCTGAGGTGCCGCCCAGTGTCATCATATCAGTTGCTTTTGCCACAGAAATTTTAGTTCCTCCTCAAAATACTCATTATGCAGCCCTCCAAACTCTTCTGTTGCTTTTCTCTGGAAGCTTTCCAAAAGGCTTCCTGCATCTTGCTTTAGTTGCAGATAGGGAACTGAGAGAATGCTTTCAGTGAAGGGTTGCATTCTGCTTTGATAGGATTCCCTTGTGATTTGTAGATGCTGTATTCCTATTTATATATTATGTTTGCTCTATTTTAAAAAAAACTATAGCAGTGCACGTTTCTTTCATTTACCATATCCTGTTATCTACTATGATGACCACTTCTTTTCTGGATTTTTATTCATACTTCTTTGCCAGTCAGTCAGTTCCAAAACACAAATGATTTTTTATCTCAGATCAAAGGGGTGAATTGTTAATATGTTTAAAATTAGAATGAACCAAGCAGTTTGGTTAAAGAAATATTTACTTACATATTTCCTGTATGTGCTTTCTATTTGATATACCTATCTGCAATGTGTTTAAGAATGACTGCGGGTATCTCTGAGATTAATGAAGAAAAAATTTAAACAGTCACTGGAGAAAGTAATAGATCTTCAGGAGAGGTTTTTGCTGATATATAGTCATAATTTGCTGTTTCTGGCACTTTTCAAATCATCCTCCTCGAAGTACACACTGGATGAAACAAATGAAATATTGTTAGGAGTATTTCATAGTTCACAGAAAATCTTAGTGGGGAAAATTAGTGAGACTGATCATAAAGATTTTAGATCTTTTCTCCTGTGGTACATATATAGCAATAATGCTGAACATTATTATGAAAACTCTTAATTCAGGTTGCCTGCCTTGTGCTCACTATAGATAATTAGTAATCTAATTATGGCAACATTGAAGTTAATGTCATCCATATGTGTTTACTGTTTCTGTCAGTTGACTTTTCAGTATACTCACTTTTTTTCTCATTTTCAGAGTTGATGTGTATCATGTTCTGCTTATTTATAGTATTATTATTATTTATCTGTAGGACCCAGGACCACCCCCACCTTCTCCATTACTAGGTTTGAAACCACTGCAGTTATTAGAAGTGAAAGCAAGGGGAAGATTTGGTTGTGTCTGGAAAGCCCAGTTGCTTAACGAATATGTGGCTGTCAAAATATTTCCAATACAGGTATGTTTATTGCAGTTTTGTCATCTTACATATATATTTTATGGCTAGGTCATCATAACTCAGAAATAGTCTCAAAACAGAAGCCATATGTTCCAAGGTGGTTCTTTGTGATACTGGGGAAAGCAGTTAGCTCTTTTAATGCCTGCCTTTGCATCTGAGAAATTGAATTGTTAGTATAACAATTACTATGTTTGTCTGAAGTGGTGGAATTAAATGAATGCATAGATGATCTTTTGCCAATGAAAATTCTATAGAAATGTTAAATAAAGATAAAGATTGCAATAAACAAGTCTAATTGAGTGGTTAAATTTTAATATCCCCCTACATTGTCAGAAAAATCAAACAGAAAAACAAAAGAGTAGTATACTTTGTTTTAGAATTGGTATTTGGAGGTACATCACCAGACTTGATTTACTTTTATTCTACTTTGAGTGTTTACTTATTTAAGTTTTTGTTTGATGCATTTTCAGAGGCAATCAAGACTTCAAATAATTGGTTTACTGTTGCATTGTTTTTAAGGTTGGCTGGACTTCTCATAAAACTCTGATCTAATGTACCTCTGAGCTATTCTTGTGTTTTGTTTTGTTCCGTTGGTGGTATAGATTTATGATGATTCTGTTTTCCCCATCTCTTGCTTATATACCCTGGCAGCTCATGATATCTTTGGTACTGACGTCTTGGCTGGATTTTGTGTTGCAGGCTCTACCACTATACTTAGAGAGTGGATGTTTCTTTTTCCAAAGTTATCATATAAGCAATTTCTTTGTCTTAACATACCTAGATTTTAACCTTTTTACCTCCTCTGTTCAGTCTATGAACTGTTTACATAGAGTTTATGAACTGTATTACATTTTTTTGGTAGCTGTAAACCACAGTTTAGTTTTCAGAGAGAAAGTGTATTCTGTTGTGCCAAGATTCATAAATAAGATAAGGGAAGAAATTATTTCCATGTGTAAGGAAGCATAAAGATCAGAGAAAGGCATTTGGATGATATTAACTTAGGCCCAACAACAGCAACAACAGTAGCTAACATTTTATGCTTTTATTGGGTCAGGTAGGGGTGTTTTACATATATGAGTACTCACTAATATGTGTTACGTATATTACCCACATGTACATAAAAGGCAACATATAATACAACAGTTCTATAAGACAGACACTACAATGCCTGTTCTACTTAATGAGGACACTGAAGGATTGTGTAACTTGCCAGAGGTTAGTGGGAGAGCCAGGATTTAAGTTTGGACAGTTTGGAAGCAGAGAGTTTCTAAGGGTTTCTTTCTTTTTTTTGAGACAGAGTCTCGCTGTCGCCCAGGCTGGAGTGCAGTGGCGCGATCTCGGCTCACTGCAGGCTCCGCCCCCCGGGGTTCACGCCATTCTCCTGCCTCAGCCTCCTGAGTAGCTGGGACTACAGGCGCCCGCCATCTCGCCTGGCTAATTTTTTGTATTTTTTTTAGTAGAGACGGGGTTTCACTATGTTAGCCAGGATGGTCTCGATCTCCTGACCTCGTGATCCGCCCGCCTCGGCCTCCCAAAGTGCTGGGATTACAGGCGCGCCCGGCCAGGGTTTCTAAGCATTATGCCATAGTGCTTCTCACTGTCTTTTAGTAGTGAAAAGAAGCTAATCTTTTGTAAGTGGATACTTAGTAGACATGGATTGCTTGCAGGCACAAATGAATATATGGTGTCTTAAATTATTGCACTGCATATCTTTGCCCCTTGCTTTCTCATAGACTTTATAGGGTATGCTGAACATTTTTTGAAGGATGTTTGATATTATGTTAGTTTTTGAAAATAAGAAGTTTTCCATTTAGAGGAAGTCATTCTGCCGGAATTTCATCTTTCAAGAGATTAGTCTGAATAGTACCACAAGTAACTTCACACCATGATGAAATTACAATGTGATACTTACAGTAATTTACGTGTTGCCATTGTAAGATACAGAATGCAGCATTTCGGATCAACTTCTGTGTTTGTAAACTAGAAACACAGCAAAGTACGTTTTGAGGGGATGGACAGGGCATTTAGTTAACCTATTGTCAGAGCTTTTTCTTATTACAAAACAGAACAAAAAATTTTTTAATACTTTTTTGTTTTGTTTTACTTTGGAACTTATTTGAGTAATCTCTTAGGCATGGTTTATTAAACCTGTATTCCTTGTGTTCTTACTATTCTTTCTTTTTGACTCTAGGACAAACAGTCATGGCAAAATGAATACGAAGTCTACAGTTTGCCTGGAATGAAGCATGAGAACATATTACAGTTCATTGGTGCAGAAAAACGAGGCACCAGTGTTGATGTGGATCTTTGGCTGATCACAGCATTTCATGAAAAGGTAAAACTACTTAACGTTTTACTTTAGTAAAGTCTGAGTTGGCCTGCCTACCTAATGCTGGCTATAAATCCCTCAGAGTTATTTTTCGAGACATCTTATAGTTGATTAATATTTAACCTGAAAATAAAAATCATTCTTGAATAAAAATGTTTTAAAAGGTAGTTTATTTTAATAAAAGAGCAAAGTTGGCAACTTTTTAACCTAAAACGCTACTCATATAAACCACCCTTTTGTTCCTTATTTCTTGTGTTGTAATTACTCTTACAAATATTTATTTTAGTATAGGTAATGCTTAGTAATATTCATTTACCATTTACAATTCATTTTGATTACGTGAACCATTTTTTTCAGTTTTAATCAGTCTTGCTTAGTGACAAAACCAGAGTCAGGAAATTTATCTGATCTTTGATCTGTCACTAACTTGCAGGGTAATTATCACCAAAACATAATTGCTAGTTTTCCTCAGTTTTTCTACTTTTAGAGTCAGTGTGAAAGTACCATTAATGAAGTAGGAAATTATGTTTTTGGTAATTGGTTTCATCATTGTGAAATATAAGTGGTTCTTTTACTTCTCTTATCTTGACCTAAAGGACAACAATAATCTAGAGGAATATTCTATATATTAGTTGTTATTTTATGTTGTTATTTTGTGTTCTGCTAGTCCCATGATATAACAACTCTATAGTCAGGATATTTTAACTTTTAAAATATTTTCTAGAACCTTAGATTTTCAACTAGTCTTTAAAAAAAAACAAGCTTGTCCTATAGATTGGTGGAAATTGACTGTTCTTGTTAACAAAAGTTTAAAGCTTTGGTATTTCTTTCTGGTCAAATGTTTATTAATGTGAAATGGAAGGAAATTTGAACCATTCCAGAAAGATTGTTTCTTGGATATTATTTTTCCCTGAAAGGAAAGATATGCTGCCTTCCACAACCTCTTATAGGTAAACAGAAAAGTCTCCTTATACATATGGCCCTTGTCAAGAACATAAGTTTCTTTTTTTCCCTCTTTTTTTAGGGTTCACTATCAGACTTTCTTAAGGCTAATGTGGTCTCTTGGAATGAACTGTGTCATATTGCAGAAACCATGGCTAGAGGATTGGCGTATTTACATGAGGATATACCTGGCCTAAAAGATGGCCACAAACCTGCCATATCTCACAGGTAGACTAAAGTTATATTGTTTTCCCAGATAATTGAGTATATATTCACTAAACTTTTAAGCCCCTGGGTAAATTTTAATTTTTCCTTTGTTATGCATTCATGCTTTATAAGACAGTCGATTTTCATTTGTTTTTTAAAATTAGCTTTGAGATTGGCCAGGAAGTATTTTGGATAATGTATATGTTAACATTATTGGTAAAGTTTAATGATCTACTTAATCTCATTTCTGAAAGCATGATTGAAAATAAACTATATTTTCTCGATCTCAAAGGAAAAAGACATTTGTTTTACCTCAAAACATGATTTATCTATAGGGATTATTATCCAAGGGCACGTAATGAAGGAGACACTTTGAATGTCTTCCTTGTTTTTTGAATGACCTTATTATCTTTACCCTGAGCCAAGTCGTAGAGGGAGGCATCACTTAAACAGTTGTCCAGTGAAGAAATAGTACTTAGACCCAACAGTTGTCGTGCCCCCAAAAGGAAAAATGATTGTGTCGTAAACATGGAATTCAGTTTGTCATGTATTTAATTTTCTTGAATGTGGGATTCAATTTGTTGTCTCGTGTTCAATTTAAGGATGGTTGTTTTAAAAGTAGGCATTAACTGATTCACGGAACAGATACTTAGCTGAGTGCCACCAGGTGATGTTTTAGGTTGCTGGGAGGCATTATTGTAAGTCAGCCTCTAATTTAGGTTCTGATTTTGCAAACTTTAAATGACGTCTACCTCAGAAATAACTCTTTCTTCTCACTTTCTTACATGCAGTCTATTGGCCTCGTCTTCGATTTTCCCTTGCCCTACCTGGTCACATAGGGAATTAATCCTTAAGGACCCCCAAAGTTATTAAGAAAAGGGCCTGAAAGTCTTTTCAAACTAAGACCGATTGGCTTTTATAGCATTTGGGAGTGTCTACTTGTACTTTCAGTATCCCATTCTTGGTCTATATGTCTGTACATAAATTTAACCACTAGTCATGGCGTAGATGTATTTAACTGGGGTGTAGTAATTTCTAGGATGAGCCAGTTGAGACAGGTGTGTAGAAGAGGATATCTTACTGCCTTTAA
Organism: Nomascus leucogenys; assembly: GCF_006542625.1. Taxonomy (NCBI): domain Eukaryota; kingdom Metazoa; phylum Chordata; class Mammalia; order Primates; family Hylobatidae; genus Nomascus; species Nomascus leucogenys. The sequence goes on along the minus strand of NC_044400.1, from coordinate 4,191,743 downwards.
ACTGTTACCCTTTTCAGAACACCAGGATCTAGCTAGAGCAGTGTATGTTTATGGTAAAAAGTTTCTGTTACTCATTCCATAAGATGCTTTTCTACAACCAGGTGGAAGAATATAAGAACCTCTATAATAAGGGATTATTCTAAAATGTAGGTCTCTACCAATAAGCAGAAGGCCCCAATTCAGCTATTTTTTAGAAATTTCTTCATTTCGGTTTAAAATTTCAGTTTCTATGGGAGTTTGCAAGTAAGAACCCAGATATTATCTTAAAAAACAGTAGTTTTGTGATTGGTAGGTGGGTGACATAGATAACATATCTTCTTGGCATGGCAGATTTTTATATAACTGCTTTATAGGTAGGATTCCTTCTTCTTGTCCATGTTATGAATAGGCGTTTGTCACTGTGCTCTTGTGTTTAAGGCTGCATGGGGCTCTGAGCTTTTTCTCTCTCCCTTTCTCTGTATTTCATAATTTTAAGTAACTATTTTTTCATAGTGTACATATTCCCCCTCTTTTCTGCTTTCAATAAAAAATTTAAAAAGGTAACTAGTGTAAACTTAATTTGAATACTCTTTTTATTTGCAAGGGACATCAAAAGTAAAAATGTGCTGTTGAAAAACAACCTGACAGCTTGCATTGCTGACTTTGGGTTGGCCTTAAAATTTGAGGCTGGCAAGTCTGCAGGCGATACCCATGGACAGGTAAGGATGATGATTATAAAATGTAAGAAAAAATAAACTTGTCCCATATTTTCTTAGAATGGCATGTCAGGACTGAATTAGTCTAAAATTGTTGTGGTGTTTAAATCAGCATCTAATAGAGTTATGTGTTAAAGTTTCTGAGGAAGACATTTTCGTATGATGGTAGAGGACTCAGGTGGTTTAGATCAATCACTTCCTAAAGCAACCCTTAGACACACGTCATAGGATTCTTTTTGAAAAATTGATCAAAGAATAATCCAACACCTTTTAACAGACCTCATTCTTAGGGAATTCTTCGTGTGAACTCAGTAGTTTAAGTCTGTTGGTTCTTTCACCATCTTAAGAAGAGTGGAAGAATAATTAGTCACTATCCTTACTACAGTGTATTAAGATTCCCTGTCCATTTTCCCATGCAATAATAGTTTATTGCTTCTTCTTGTTTATTGCTTCATTAACTTCTTTAATCAACTTGATGGCTTTTCTCCAAATTCTCTGCAGAGTCCAGAGCACTTGTAAACCCCTGAATTAGGTAACTCTTCACACCTCTGTATACATCCATGTGCACAGAGATCTTAGTAATGGGAACCTCTAGGAAGGCCACAAGGGAAAAGAACATTATCCATACATTTTATTCTCAGAAACTTTGAGGCTGGAAAAGGTGTTTTCATTCCTACAAGATCACCTTTTATTTTTATTTATTTATTTATTTTTTTGAGACAGAGCCTCACTCTGTCACCCAGGCTGGAGTGCAGTGGCATGATCTTGGCTCACTGCAGCCTCTGCCTTCCAAGTTCAAGTGATTCTCCTGGGTCAGCTTCCTAGTAGCTGGGATTACACGCATGCACCACCATGCCCAGCTCATGTTTGTATTTTTAGTGGAGATGAGGTTTCACCAAGTTGGCCAGGCTTGTATCGAGCTCCTGACCTCAAGTGATCCTCCCACCTCGGCCTCCCAAAGTGCTGGGATTATAGGCGTGAGCCACCACGCCCAGCCAAGATCACCTTTTAATCAGGGGAACCAGTTCAACCTAAAAGGTGACATTTTCTACAAAGCTAAATTATTCAGGCCTTCAACATTATCATTTCTTCATCTTTCGTATCATGTAAATTATTTGGCCAACTAATTCTTAGGTTTCTTTTCCCCAGCATATCCTATTGGTTCCTGAGGACACGTTTTTAAGCAGTCATGGCACCACAAATTTTGGCAATATTGACTAACCGTTTAAGAATGTAGTTTGGGGTAATGGTCAGTAGCCATATAGCTCTAGAAAAGTTGACTGCAAATGTATATGGGAATGGAGGCAATTTTGTGAAGAATACTACCAAGATTGTGTAGGAAGCCTGAGGACAAACTTCTAAGCTAAATGAATGATTGACTATCATAAGACTAAGTTCTGGGAACATATTCTTAATTTGGTACCCCATAAGTCCTCCCTCATTTTTTGAGAAAAAAAATTTGTGACTCATTCATGTCATATTTTTAACTCCTTCACAATTGGGTTCTATGATTAGTTAAAAATTATTGGCTTACAGTAATGACTCCTTGAGTTTAGATTTCATGGACCAGAAAATTTCAGAAATATTTGGAAGGACTTGCATGTTATTGCACATTTTATATAGTACAAAGAACACATATAAAAGAGGGAACATTTTATGTCAACATGGTAAATAAACCATAATCTTACAATAAAAGAGGTAGGTACTTTGGATGGCATACATTTACCTGTAAGAGAAAAGTAGGCTTTAGGGAAACACTCACTGATAGCACAATTAAAATAATTATTCAGAGTAGTAAATTTTTTAAAAGTAGAGCCACTTTTCCCTTTAATGTGTTCTCCTTGAACTTTAGTCTTAGTGATCTGTCTTTATTCTTAAAAAAAATCTTTACATGTGTATTTGCATAAATTGCCCAACTTTTAGTCTAGAGATTATAGCCACCTAAGGATGGAGCGTTATGGACGTACCAATATCTAGACTACTCTCTAGTTCTAATACATCACAAGTATGTTGTGATGTACCCAGCGATCTCACAAATATTTTTAAGCATTCATATATGAATGTTGTCAAGCACCAACCAAAGCTAGCTGTACTAGCTTAGTAACCATAGTTACAGTACTAAGAAATACCAAATTGTTGGGGACAGATATAAATAAAGGACTCAAGGACAGAAGAATTTATGAATAAACAAATACATAGATTTTGTACAGATAGAACTTTTTAATGTCAGTCTGTCCTTTACTTAGCTAATTCTTTTTACAACATTTTATTAGTTTTTTTTAATACAGAGAAACGACCTCAAAAGTTTTTTTTTTAAAAGCTACATTTCAAACAGTATGCAAAGGTACAATTGAAAAGTATGCAGCATCCTTCTCCCAGCTGACAATTGGTTCAGTTTCTTGTGATTACATCCAGAAAGGTAAAAACTTCTAAGTCTGTACCAGCATAATGTCTGTTGATATATTTTTTAAGTATATGCAGAAAGGATCTATTTATACGCTATAGGCTGTATACCTTACCCTGGTAATAGACCACATTTGGTTTTGATTCATCTTACAAAATCATACAGTGTTAGTTTATAAAGTTAATGAATGAGTACTCTTTGCTTTTAACATCTTTTTCAGGTTGGTACCCGGAGGTATATGGCTCCAGAGGTATTAGAGGGTGCTATAAACTTCCAAAGGGATGCATTTTTGAGAATAGATATGTACGCCATGGGATTAGTCCTATGGGAACTGGCTTCTCGCTGTACTGCTGCAGATGGTAAGGGAAAAAATATTTTTAAAAAAGATATATATGCCTACCACACATGTATGAAAAGGGATGATACACTCCAAGGTAATATTTTAAAGTACGGTTTTTTTTTAATTGACTCCAAGAGATGGTAGAGAATTCAGGAGGCAGAGGAGCAGTGGGTGGGGTAGGAGAGGAAAGGAATTGCTATGTGTTGATCCTTTACCATTACTAGCTATGTTGCTGGACATTTCACATGCCCTAAGGCTATTTCCTAAAACGGCTTCAGAGGTAGTTATTATGCTTTACCTATGAGGAAATTGAGATGCAGAGAAATTAAGTAGTTTGCCTACTTTAGCCTCAAACTGGTGAATGATGAAACCTAGATTTGAAACTCTGATCCAGACAAAGGGAGCGGTCTGCTTTAAGGTCATATGGGTCCTGCCCCCCAGGTTAAAGGGTTTCTATTACTTGTTTTTGTTATTGAAGTCCATGTTCAAGTCTTACAGATATTTGCTTTTATTTATTTATTTTTCTGGGTAAATTTTCAGACAATATTTCCAGTGTGACAGAACTATAGTGTTTCAAGCACTCTGTCTTTAGTACTCCTTCATAAGGTCTTTACTCTGTCTTCAAGTATGTTGCAGCATTTTTTGTTTTGAATAATATAAGGCAGACTTGCCGACTGCTAAACTCTTAAACAGATGTAAATGAGCTTGATCTGTTTAAGTTTTAATTTATAATTGCTTAAAAACTTCCTATGATTGTCAAAGACCATAGAAGAAATTGTGAATATTTTATGTTATAACCAACGTAACCTATGTTACTAACAATATTTTGTTTTCTGAGTACTGTAATAGGCTCTCATTGTAGGACAGACTGCCACTGGAATATGAAATTCTATATGGGGTACTATTAAAGGGAATTTAATAGAGTGCTCAGAAATGGGCACTCTATAGGCATTCTTCCAGGATTGAGGGATTGGCTTGGGAGTCAATGCCAAACCCAAGAAAAGTTGAAGCAATTGTGGAATAATTTTAGAAGTCTTTAGGAAGAAGAGTAAGAATTCAGAGTGTTTTGACTCTAAGAGGAATTACATTTATGATGTGCATTTATGGAAGCAGAAGTAGATTAGATGGCAGATTAGTTATAGGAAAATATATTTTATAAGAACTTTATTAATATGAACCCTCCATAACAAATCATTGGATTAAGTAATTTAGGAGACACAAGACTCTATTCTCAAGTAATATACAGTTAGGGCAATAAAATATATCCTGGACAATTAACTCTAGAGTAAGTTAAGTGTGAGTTGTCTAGCCCATTCCCCGGTACATAGGTATTCAATAAATGTTTCTGGGTTAGTGCAATACTTAAGAAATACAAGCATGTGTTTTAGGAGTTTAGGGGAGAAATTGCTTTGTTTATGGGGAAGAGAGGTTTCAGAGAAGTTCTTTTGGAAAAAGAAAAGGCTAGATACTGACTTTTCTTAAATGCCATATAATAATTTCAGAGTCAGGCATTTGTGACTCTTAAGTCAGAACCCAATTGTTAAGTCAGAAATTGGGGTAGAGAGAATAGTGTGAGCATTGATTGCTAAAGTAGGCGCTTTCGCATTTGTTGATAGTTACTTGTTTGTTAAATTCTCAAACTTTAATGTGTCATACCAGATTCTTAGGAATCTTGTTTAAAATTTAGATTCTGACTCAGTAGGTCTGGGTTGAAGCCTGAGAGTCTACATTTCTTAAAAGCTAAGCTACCAGTTGACAGCAGTGTTGCTGGCCTGTACACCACATAAGTGTTGAATAGACACCTTAGAATGTCAGTACTTTGTCACTGGAAGTGCTCAAGCAGAGACCAGCTGTCCAGCCATAAATCTTATATTTGAAGAGGGTTAAGTTAGATGACCCCTTTATGATTCATTGTATTCAATCCAGGAGTATTTAGTGCATTTCAAGAGCTTCACAAAATTTGTGTTTATGCACACATACATCTGTCTGGTCACTGATATTGCTCAGTGGTGACCTCTGTCTGTCAAAGGAAGGCAATCCAGTGATTAAAACCAGACTTCAGAGTTATTCAGAGTTGGGTTCAATTCCAGCTCTACGGTTTAACAGCTGTATGTCTTTGTGCAAATTATGTAACTTTTCTGAGCTTCTTATCAGTAAATAGAGGTACTGCCATCTTAACCCTGTGAAGTAAGTAATATATGTAAAGTTCCTGATCAGGATAGGTGCTTACTGGATGTTAGTTACTATTAACTCCTAGATACAATTTTCTATTTATCTGAGTAGGCCTAAGAATAAAGGAATTATTTATGTTGTTTAATCTTGTCTATGAAGGCACATCCTGACTTGTTGGGACCCCTAGTTGGAGAGCCTGTTTGTGATTTTTCTAAAATATAAACGTACTTTTTGGCAGCTGTTGTGAGGGAGTGTAGAGAAGAGGTATGACTCTGAGGTGCATAATTCCTCATGTGGGGCATACAGGGGGTTTGGATATGCCATAGAATAAACATGGTTGTAATAGATTGAACCTAGAGCCTCCAGAGATGGAAGCACCACTGTTAACATTCTGATCTGAATTGTAAGGACTGGGTACCTTAAAGGGATATTATATAACCTTAATTTACAAATACTGATTGTTCCTTATGTCCTCTGTGCAGATGGAAATAGGCATCCCTTATACCTAGATAAGAAAGCTCCTTATACAATCTTTAAGGGAATTATATGCCAAATTATAGACCTTTTCATTTCCCATACATTAGTTTGGTCACACTGTGGTATAAGTACAGTTGAGAGTCTGTTTCTCTTCTGTCCTCATAGCAGGTAAACAGTTGGGAAAAGGTGACAGTATATTTTAGAAAGTTTGTACCAGTTTGAAAGTCAGGAGGATTTTAATGAAAATGATTTATTTTACTTTTCTTACTTTTCAGGACCTGTAGATGAATACATGTTGCCATTTGAGGAGGAAATTGGCCAGCATCCATCTCTTGAAGACATGCAGGAAGTTGTTGTGCATAAAAAAAAGAGGCCTGTTTTAAGAGATTATTGGCAGAAACATGCTGTAAGTTATCCAGTTAGCTTTTCATTTGAAATTCCAATAAAACACTTTTCAGAGGAATTCTTTATCTCTGCACATTTCTCTTTCTTCTGCAAGCATTTTCTGGGAGGTGATCTTCACACAGGATATTCTAGAGTTCTAGAGGCAGAATTAGGGCTATGTCTGTATACCCCTGAAGGTGATTGTAAAGTTATAGAGCTTTAGAGGGCTTTTGTCTCAGTGGTCCTGTGCAGATTTTTGTGTCATCTATTTTAGAAAGTTTCCCAGGGAAAAGGCATGCCAGACTCGGAACCTGTGGATAGTTGGGTGACTTTGCTGATGACCACTTCCAATATGGTAACATTTAAAAAAGTTTATGAAGCACCAGGTTTTCTCCTCTCCATGGGAGTTTGTTGTAGCCTTTTGATTTAAGCTTAGAGAAGACTTTCAAGTCTTAAGAGTGCTTTAAAACTAGAGACCAGGCACACAACAGTATTGCCCTGGTTATTTTGGTCTAAATATAACTAGAAACATGGCTAAAACCAGGTAGAGAAATCTCAAGGGTGGCTTTCTGATCTTCTGCTTAATTGTAAGATAGAAATGCTGATATTAACTAAGAAAACAATAAAAATTGGTAGGTCCCCTTTATCCTTGATTTTTGAGTCCAGTTGAAGGGTTAGCATTGAAATGACCTGGGTTATGAACAAGGGATAGAGATTTTTTTTTGGAGTTAAAAATTCCTCTTGTGATAGTCTCATGCTTAAAAAAAAAGTTCTCTTTGTGCTTTTCTTTATGATTCTGCACACGATAGTCAATAAAAGTGAATGTTGACAGAAACTTGACCCAGAAAAATAGCCATTTCTTCATGAAAATTTTATTCTGTTTCCTAATAGAAAACAAAAATTGCTGTGGCGTTTATGTTTTTCTCCTTTTAGGGAATGGCAATGCTGTGTGAAACCATTGAAGAATGTTGGGATCACGACGCAGAAGCCAGGTTGTCAGCTGGATGTGTAGGTGAAAGAATTACCCAGATGCAGAGACTAACAAATATTATTACCACAGAGGACATTGTAACAGTGGTCACAATGGTGACAAATGTTGACTTTCCTCCCAAAGAATCTAGTCTATGATGGTTGCGCCATCTGTGCACACTAAGAAATGGGACTCTGAACTGGAGCTGCTAAGCTGACGAAACTGCTTACTGTTTCATCTTCTGTGTAAAATGAGTAGGACGTCTCTTGGAAATGTTAAGAAGGAAGACCCTTTGTTGAAAGATGTTGCTCTGGGAGACTTACTGCATTGCCGACAGCACAGATGTGAAGGACATGAGACTGAAGAGAAACCTTGCAAACTCTATAAAGAAACTTTTGAAAAAGTGTACATGAAGAATGTAGCCCTCTCCAAATCAAGGATCTTTTGGACCTGGCTAATGGAGTGTTTGAAAACTGACATCAGATTTCTTAATGTCTGTCAGAAGACACTAATTCCTTAAATGAACTACTGCTATTTTTTTTAAATCAAAAACTTTTCATTTGAGATTTTAAAAAGGGTAACTTGTTTTTATTGCATTTGCTGTTGTTGTTTCTATAAATGACTATTGTAATGCCAATATGACACAGCTTGTGAATGTTTAGTGTGCTGCTGTTCTGTGTACATAAAGTCATCAAAGTGGGGTACAGTAAAGAGGCTTCCAAGCATTACTTTAACCTCCCTCAACAAGGTATACCTCAGTTCCACGGTTGCTAAATTATAAAATTGAAAACACTAACAAAATTTGAATAATAAATCGATCCGTGTTTTGTAACAAATTCACTGTGTTATTTAAGGAAAAAAAGGTAAGCTATGCTTAGTGCCAACAGTAAGTGGCCATTCGTAAAGCAGTGTTTTAGCATTTCTTGTGCTGGCTTGTAATGTAGGGAAAAAAAGTGCTGTTTTTTGAAAAGATGGTGTCATTTCCCCCTTCTTCCCATGTTTTAAAGCCCCATCTTATATCCAGTTCCCAAAATTTGCATACTTACCTAAGTATTTTTTTTAGGTGTGCTGTGTTTGGGGAATATTTGAAAATTTAAAGCATGATTTAAAATTTTTTTTAAGTGAGCTGTGACACTGGAAAGCTCTTCATTTTATCTTTTAAAATAGAGTTTTTTCTATTTATATATGTAAAATTGTAGTGTATTTCTTTTCACCAAACAGTGTGTGGGACATTCTTTATCACTGTTTTAGGATCACCTCAGGAAGTGTCGTTACCCAGAATTCCTCACTGTCTGCTTTGAGACTTGTAACTTTATCACTATACTTCTGCTTGGTGCCATCTTGTCAGAGTAATATTTGATGTCTGTGATATGTAAAGAATTATCCTAAGATAGAGATATTAAACTTTAAGCAGATTTCAGATGTTACTGCTTTAAAACAAATCAGGGATAACAAATTAAACGTATAACTTAAAATATGCAATGACATTTAGAGATAACCAATGTTGATATAGGTAGCATAGCCTAGCCTCCTCCCCAAAATTGCTTTTACAACTAACACTGATATTAATTTAGGATAGTTCATGCCTTATCCTTGCTAAGAAAATGGAATTGATGGTAGGCAGGTGCTAAAGTGCTTTTCAAAACAATATTACGTTAGAATACAATTGGATTCTTCCTCAAATTTATACAGGCCAAAGTAAAACATTAATTTCCTGAATTTCCAGATTACCAATCAACAAATAGCCAGTATTATGCTGTGTCTTTCTGTCGGGTCATTTTAAAATCCATGTTAATTTTATAAAAGAATTTTTTACATGTCACTGTCAGGAGCTCCCTGTGAATGTGTTGTCTTCAAATGGTGGTTTAACCACACAGTACACTACATTTTACATATATGTACGTCATCTCTGGGAATAGTAAATTATGTTATTTATAAACAATACATAGGTCAACAGACTTTAAGCAGGGAGGAAAAGAAGAGTAATAGCATGTGTGCTGCAGGCCATTCAGAACCGTCACGTGTGTCCCCATGGTCTCATTCATTGTATTCCTAGCAATTCCCTTTTCAATGTTGAATTCACCTCTTTATTTCACAAAGTACTTGGTCTCTCAATTTCTTGATCTGGTTTTGCTTCCATTTAAAAACTAATCAAGAAGGGAAAATATTGAGAATGTGCATAGAAGAAAATCATTAATTTCCTGAAGATGAATTTCTACCTGTTGTGAACATTTAACTTTCTTTTTAAATCAAAAATAAAGAAGGGATATTATGATGAATGTTTGGCTTATGTACTAGAGATAAAATTTTTAAACCCAGTTATTCACAATATAAAATGTTTTCCAGTTAGAAAAAATTTTTAGAAATCCTGGGTATTGTATTTAACTGTAGCTAACCAATTTTAAAACTTGTATTCTTTTGAGAACTGTTATTAATAGAAAAACTTTTTATAAGCAGTAAAATAAGAATGTTCCAGTGACTACCTGTCCTTATACCTAGTCTTGTTAAAACTTTCTTTTGCAGGGTATTTAGTGTTTGGTTTACAGTCAGTGCAGAGTCGGCAAGTTAACAGAAAGTTTGAGCTAGAGATACTGGAAAAAAAAAGATCAAAGAATGAGAAAAATGGTGATCTATTTTGGGGCAAACTGAGACCCCCCAAATAACTCTTTCCTCATGTGTATGGTGCTCCTCATGACTTGTCTTGTATTTTGCCTTTCTGATACCCATCAGAACTGCTGCTGCTCTAACTTATACTCTTTACCTTGCCCAGATCTCCGCATAAGGAATGCTTTATGATCAACTTGCCATAGGACTGATGGATTAACCAGTGTTCGGCTTTATTTGAAGTCTATGCCCTGCACAGCTCTTGTATGTATTTTAGATGCTAGAAGTTTTTTTAGCATGTGATGTGTGATTCTTGTTTGAATTCTAGGTACCTTGTGAATTCCAGAAAAAGAGACTGTGCCTCACGATTGTTAGTCCCATGAACTTGCACTATCTTTCATGGTGATGTTTTGAAAATACAATCAGGAAAAAAACCAACACCTTTGGAATTTAAAATAGAATCGTATCATGAAATTTAAAAAGAATCTCTTCTGTCGCGTTTCCTCACCCCTAAGTAACAGCTACATTTAAGTAAAATGCAGGTGGTAGGGGAAAAAAAACCATGGCCAGATGGTGGTTTAGTGGAATGAACTGATTACTGGTTTTTTTTTTTTTTTTTTTTTTTAAAGAAAGAAGCTTCATCACAGATACTTTCCAGTTTCTCTTTTATACTTTTTTGAAAGATTACTTTTTAGGAACATTTGGTATGATATGCATAAAATTATTTATCAATTTATGGGCAAAATGATACAAGTAGCATCTTGATTGAACTTCATTTACCTCAGATATTCAACCAGCAGTACGTTTTTTATGCAGTCTCAACCCATATCCCATTTGTTACCTCTGAGAATATTGGTAAGCAGTTATTTTCGCTTTACTCTGTATTTCTTGTGTTTTGGGCACAGGTTATTGTACTACTGTCAAATCGTACTTGCTATTTTTTCTGCAAGTATTTAACAGAAAGCTTAAAATCCCCATAAAACCCCACCTTGGATAAGTGATTGTTAAATATTGTACAAATAAAATGTATGCTAGCCCCATTCCATCCCCAAGTTAAATAAAAAAATGAATATGGTATGATTTGCATATGCAGTTTTTCTTTAGCTATGTGTTCTTAAAGAGGGGAGTGGTAACTTTGTAACTTATAGTGAGGCTTACACCTTGACAACTGCAAGAACGAGGACAGTGGTGAGTGAAGGGAGATTTGTTAATTATGGCATTTCCCTCTATTATCATCTAAACAGATTATATTCCCATGAAAGTATGTGTGTTGGTCCTGCCAGTATTTATTAGGAAGCCAGAGGCTTGCTGGCATTGTGTCACACAGTACACACCAATGGATTCTCAGATTTTCTAGGGTAAAGGTGAAGGATGGGGCAGCACTTAAGTTATGGTGGTCTGAAAGAAACTGAATTGCTTTCTAAGCCAGATGAGGATGAGAATGCGAACCATGATGGATATATGCATGGAAACTACAGAAAGACTGAGGTGTTTCTTAAAGTGTTTTCTGCAAAACGTATTATGTTTTCAACATATACAGCATTATGATACAGTAAGTTTGGACCAAACAGGTATTTATTCCCCAGAGCCTTTCACATGCATGAGAATCAGTCATTTTAACAAGAATTCTGTTTCTGGTGGGCCACTTGGAGGGAACACAGATGTAAAAACACAGTGAAATATTCCTCCTTCACCTGCTTTTCAGTCTGATTACCTCAGAGTTCATGCGTTTTTTTTGGTTCTATTTTTCCTCCTCTAGTAAATGAAGAAAATAAGCTATATGTATAAGTTTACATTATTCTTGAACTGCTTTTTAGAGTTTTTCAGATTTGTTTTTATTGATGACAGTTTAAGCAATTTAAGAGACGAAGTTAGCTCAAAATTCTTGCGAACAGATTTTAGCCTTTTTGTATGAGGGAATATGGAAAGGCCATCAACACTGTTCCTCCCCACAGAAATGCCTCGGGAACATAATAGGCATATACTTCATTTGTGTAACTTTTCCTAATGTATTTTTTTAATTTGCTTTATAACGGTTTCATGTTTACCTCAATTGGTACTTAGTCTTACAGTCTGTATACTTGGTTATTGATGGATCTTCTGTAGCTCTTATGTAGCCAATGAGACAGAGGAGGGCTGTCAGCTTTTAAGTGACATCTTAAGCTAATAAGAAATTGCAATCCTCAAGTCATTTCATGAGGCTGTTACCCTTTAAGACAAATAATACTTTCCTCAAATAGTTCAGAAAATGTTTAAAAGGATCAATTAGAGCGTAAGTGTAAAATTCTTGCTTCCAGTATATAATAGTGATGTTACCATGTTAAGTATTTTGGTGAAATAGCCCCTAAAAATGTAGACTATGGCACAGAATGAGTATGCAAGCCTTAGCTTGAATGAGACTGCTGAAAAGTAAATGACAGGGATCTGAATACTTAGAAGGCTTAACTTTTTGCAGGGAAGGAAAGGCGCTATGTTTGCAAAAGAATAGGTTGTAACTACTGAAGAGCTACTTTTATGCTCAGAAATCTTTTATTCCACTTTGTATCCAAGATTTCATTAAAACATTGTTCCTTAGAGCATACTTTAAAAACTATTTGGTAAGGAGTCCACTGTCAAACTTCAGGTCTTAATAGCACTGGCTTTGGTGTGAAACTGAGTTGAATTCCAAGCCTGTTGGCCATTCCCAGCATTGCCACTGCTGTGTTAGCTTTCTCATCTGTAAATAACAGTGCCTACATCTCACAGGGCCTCTAATAGTTAAATGGATTGTAAGCTGCACAAGCATAGGGACAGCCTGTCTTTTGTAAACCTCCCATGCACACAATAGGCAATCAAATATTCTTGAACAAATGAAGTCACTAAGTGCTTATTAAATTTCATTTTAAATATATGCCTCTGTTAATTCATGGATCTTGGAACTTACTTACTTAAAAGACAATGCTTTGATTGACATTTCCACATTCCTCATAGGGATTTTTGATACAAACAGGTTCAGTTAACATTGCCATACACATCTCATTACTTTTGGGAGTGCTTTTCCAGAAATCTCTGGTACAGTCATGTCACTCTCATGGTGGGGCTATGTTCTGAGAAATGTGTCTTTGGGTGATTTCATCACTGTATGAACATCAGAGTGTACTTACACAGACCCTGATGGTATGTATATAGCCTGTTACACACTTAGGCTATACAGATAGACTAGCCTATTACTCTTCGGCTACAGCACTGTACAGAATGTTACTGTAATCATACTATAGGCAACTGTAACGCAATGGTAAACATTTGTATATTTAGACATAGAAAAGGTACAGTAAAAATATGGTCTAATCTTATGAGACCACCCTTATATATACAATGTCACTGACCAAAATGCTATGTGGTGCCATGACTGTATTTGTTAAGAAGGCAAATTCCAATCCTTTTGACCTATGGTAGGCTCAACAATCTGTAATTTTAGAAAATCCGGCCGGGCGCGGTGGCTCACGCCTGTAATCCCAGCATTTTGGGAGGCCAAGGCGGGCGGATCACGAGGTCAGGAGATCGAGACCATCCTGGCTAACACAGTGAAACCCCGTCTCTACTAAAAATACAAAAAATTAGCCGGGCGAGGTGGCGGGAGCCTGTAGTCCCAGCTACTCGGGAGGCTGAGGCAGGAGAATGGCGTGAACCCGGGAGGCGGAGCTTGCAGTGAGCCGAGATCGCGCCACTGCACTCCAGCCTTCCAGCCCGAGCGACAGCGAGACTCTTGTCTCAAAAAAAAAAAAAAAAAAAAAAAAAAAATATCCTACAAGGGATTCTGATGTGGATGGTATGAGTACCACATTTTGAGATGTCTAGAAGAAAAATCTTCAAACTCCTTGGCCTTTTTCTTCCATGGAACCATCTTCTGACTAAGCTGGTTAGTCTCCTGAACTAGAAAACCTGGGTCTGGGATAGAATCCAAAATTTGCATGTGGACAGAAAAAAACACTGCAGCAAACCTGCTGTACCAAAGGTTACTTATTATACTTCGGTGCTTACCATTGTTTTTTTACTCCTTTGGTTTAAGGTTTGTAAAGACATCTAGCTGTTAGGTTGAAGTGAGCTCTTCAAATAGACCATTATATATATGTGTTAAAAAAGCACATGGTCTAGTCCCTAAAACAGTCATATTTTATTCTTCTGAACAGCTACTTACAAAGTAATCTCAATCACTGAAATTATAAATCATGTAACTGTTCATGATTAAAAGGCAAGACACAGCCAAGACAGCAGATGTGCAAGTCTCACATAAATACAAAAATGTTTATAGAATGTTTAGCGTATCACGTTAATGGACAAGTTTTTCGTTCTCTACAGAAGTATGAATGAAATGCCAAAGTTAAAGTCACTGGTTATATTCATAACCAGCTTAGTGAGGATGTTGCCCACTGCCTCACATCTGTAGGACAGTTGGGATATTTCTGTAGAGCATTCATAATTTGAGTATTATCCAAAAGCAGTTTCATCAGCTGGTACTCTCTCTGTGAATTTCCTGAAGTTCTTTCCATGGGCTTTATTAATTCTAATTGCTGCAAGTGTTCAAAAGCCTGAAAGATGAAAGAAATAGTTTAGGTTGAATAGGAGAGGAGAGTGACAACTCTCCTGTTCTCTCCCAGAGAACAGTTAGCGTTTTGGTCAGCTGCAGAACAGAGTACTGGGAAGCAAAATGTAACAACAATCAATAGGATTAAAAAAAACTCTCACAACCCCATGAAAACTCGTATTATCAGGTAAAACAGTGTCAGTGCACACTTACTTGTCCATATATTGTTGAATGTAAACATGGCAAACTTTAATTCAATATATACAATATGGTTTTCTTCCTAGCCTCATATTCTATCATAGCTCCTCCTAGTACTTTAATAAATGAAGTGTTTCCAGTTCTCTGTAAAAACCTAAGAATCAGATAAGACTTTCTGATCAATTCCCTAAGCTACTCAGATTTGCATTTATATTTTGTCTGTCTCTATCTTTGCTTTGCTATGTAAAAAGTTAACAGAACTGTAACAAAGAGGGAGGCAGAAAAAGACCCTTGAGTCAACTAGGCATATTCAGCTGATCCTGTAAGTAAAGGATGCAGCAAGGTGGTATGGACATGGAGGAGAGGGGACAGGCTCCTGTTTCCTCTAAGAAGTCTGACTGAGACTGTCACAATCTTCTTCCATCTTCCCCATCTTAATAGGGCTCTTTCCTGTCTGCTTCCTCTTATCCTTAATATTCACTTATTATATCTTTTCTAACCTTGAGTGTTGTGTTAGGTACATTATTAGGTTATGAAAAAAACTGAAACCATTAAATCATGATATACTAACCATTAAATAATGATACACTGAAATAGATTCCTGAGGATTCTATTATATTCTTACAACTCACTGTAAAAAACACCACTGGAACATATTCTCTATGTATCACGTAAATTCTTCTGATAGAGAAACAGCTTAGATACCTTCATATCTGAAAATCAGAAAATACTGGAGGCTGCAGGTGTTAGAGCTGAATAGAAATGTGCAGATTTAAAACATTTCTAAACAGCAAAATACTTTATTATTGAAAATTCAGAAATGAGCAGCTACAAATTATTGAAAATTTAAATGCAGGCCGGGCGCAGTGGCTCACGCCTGTAATCCCAGCACTTTGGGAGGCCGAGGTGGGTGGATCATGAGGTCAGGACTTCAAGACCAGCCTGACCAACATGGTGAAACCCTGTCTCTACTAAGAATACAAAAATCAGATGGGCATGGTGGTGCACGCCTGTAATCACAGCTATTCAGGAGGCTGAGGCAGGAGAATCGCTTAACTTGGGAGGCAGAGGTTGCAGTGAGCCAAGATTGCGCCCGCCACTGTACTCTAGCGTAGGCGACAGAGGGAGACTCCATCTCAAAAAAAAAAAAAAAAAAAAAAAAAAAAAAATTAAATACTTGGGTAACCTTTCCATTTTCACAACTCTCACAAAATAAGACTACTAGGGGAATAAAAAAAACCCTCCAGCATTGTAAAATCCTTTTCCTGTTTCTTTGAAGAAATGGCGATGCTCTGTACTCATTTTTGTTGCTACAAGAAATGAAATTCTGATTACTAGGGCCTATAAGGGATGCCAACGGACTTGGCGAATCCACTGTTTTAATGAAAAGTTTCTTTCCTTAAAATCTTCAAGAGCTGCACTGTCCACACTAGGCTACTGAGCACTTCAATGTGTGACTCAATTTTTATTTAAACTTAAAAATGGATATTTCGTTCTATTAGAAAATTCCGAGCATGTTTAAAACAATTTCAAAATGTAAATTTACTTTCTCAGCTATACATTTTATGGAATCTAAACAGCAAGAATTTCCAGTAAATATTTAGGCCATTGAGATGTGCTGTAAGTATAAATGTACACCAAATGTTAAAGACTTAATTCAAAAGAAAGTAAAATACCTTACTGTTCTTCTATAATGATTATAGAATGACACATTTTTGATATGTTGCATTAAATATAATATATAATTAAATTTACACTTTTTATTTTTCTTACAGGTACTAGAAAATCTGGAACTACATTACATGGCTCACATAATCTTTGTAGTGGACAATGGTAATCTACATGAAGTCCTGAAGCTGTAAAACTCATGACTCGGCCCCCAAATAACACTTTCTCTGTATGCCCTCACAGGCCAGTGAGATTTTGTCTTTTAAGTTTCTTAATGGCTCTAATTTTCATTTTTTTCTCCTTTTATTGCTGAGATTATAAAAGCCAATCCTTGTGTTGGAACGGGAAAGGTTATATCACACGCTACACTGAATAGTTGTTTTCGGGATGCAGTTGCTCTGAAGAGACAGCAGAGGGCAGTATACCTCCACAAACTAAAACAACTGGTCGCTCCTTCAGATTTTTCCAATATTTCATTTTTAGATAATCTTGTTTTGAAAAAAATCTCTATAATAATGTTTAAAAATGAAAGTGCAATTTTAATACATAATCAAATTGGATGTAAAAATATACTTGTCTGTAGAAAAATAACAGCAAACTAAATCTTACCTTCATGACAACAGGTTTTTCAAAATTATAAACAGAATGTGCTTTCCTTTGAACAAACTTCTGAAACTCTAAGTAGAAAGCAATGACAACATTATACCTTCAAATAAGCAGTGGGGAAGAGTCAGAAAAAAGCTACTTAAGTCTCATCTCACCATTATAGACCATTTGAAAATTAAATGGCTCTTCCTCATAGATGTCATTTAAATGTTTCATTGCTATTATAAGACAGATTTCCAAGACTGACAGACCTACAGTGAAAGGGAAAAAAACTATCAGTTTAATGATACATAAGACTGAAATAACTGTTCTCCAAAGAATACAATATAGTGAAAGATCTATGGTTTTGAGGGGTGAAGAAGGTCAAGATTCTTCTAGATTTCAATGTGTTTCAATCACTGCTGTCTATATAAATTTAAGTTACTTAACCTCCCTGAGCTTAGTTTTTTTCATATCTGCAAAATAAGGATATTTTTAAATTTTTAGAAATGTCACAAAGATTAGCGAAATATTATCAGGCACTCACCATATGGCCCACAGTAAACAAAATAAACTTCAATTGTTATGTGACTTAAATCACATAGGGCCTTTGGGTAGGATCTAGAGACTTCCTAAACTCCTGGAAATCATATCCAAATTTGTGTATTCCTTTTTTCCCCGGAGAGGAAAAGGTTCATTACATTTGCAAAAGGAAATAACGAACCCAAAATGGCTGAAACCCAGCGAATGCTCTTCAGTAGCTCTTGATACAATGATAACATCAGCAACATAGTCTTACCTGGATTTCCAATGTGGCAAAAGAGGCAGAGCGTCAATTTTTTTTTCACTTTATATGGGAGTGATAGTACCTTTAAAAGGACTAAGTTAAAGGCTATACGGATACGAAAGTATTTTATAAAGCATTATGCCCATGTTAATTGTAATTTTAAAAACATTCCATTATCTAAATTCAAAGTTTTAAAAACCACAATTTAAAAAATAAGGCTGCGTTCTCACCATGTACAATATTTGCTTTCGAGTCCATGCTACACAGTTGGCTTGCTTCCATTAGATCTACGGCAGTCATAAATGGGTGTGATGCTGTTACTCGATTTAAAGCAAGCATCTGGGGAAAGGTGGATCAGAAAAACAATTACGTATTTACATGGGCATTTTGGAGATACTGTGCAAAACTTCTGAATTTGTATAGTTAATTCTTAAGGGAGAGTAAATATTAATGCTTAGGAAGGCATTCTCAAATTCAGTTCTATTAAAATACAGTATTTCAATTTGTGTGTCACATAACTGCAGATGTAAAGCATAAAAAAAGTTCTTGCTGCTCTCTCTAACCCATCCCGCTTGCATAACTTGTTTACTTAATGCTCGGAAGAACAATGTTTAAAGAGGAGTAGGTCAAGGAGAAGAAACTGAAAATAATTAAGAATACTTACTAATAAAAGCCCCAAACACAAGCCCAAAAGGCAGATCTATGCCTTACTTGTTAACTTTTTCACCACCCAATCATCCAGCCAGGTTAGTATTAATTTAGACAGAAGTTAGCTGTTTTATGTTCAATTGTACAAAAAAGAAAAAAAATAGCACATTTACACTCAGGAATAACTCTCCTTGAAAACACAGTCTCCTTCTCTTGTGCTGCTTCTCTGTTCAAAAATGAACAGAGGTCCTGGACCAGACTTGCTACTCAAGTATTTGAAGATTTCCTTTCTTCCTTCTTTA
The DNA here is from genome assembly GCF_006542625.1 of Nomascus leucogenys. Classification (NCBI taxonomy): domain Eukaryota; kingdom Metazoa; phylum Chordata; class Mammalia; order Primates; family Hylobatidae; genus Nomascus; species Nomascus leucogenys. The sequence continues at coordinate 4,172,945 of NC_044400.1, read as the reverse complement.
TTTGTATTTTTCATGAAAGTTAAATTTGGTCATTTAGGGTTAGAAGATTTAGCAGATAAAAATGCATGACCTCTGGTTAAGTTTCAATTTCAAATAAACAATAAATACTTTCTTAGTAGTATGTGCCATGCGATATTTGGGATAGAATTATCCAAGAAACTCTCCTCCACCTTAACCAGGGCGAGGGCGCGACTGATTAGCTGGGCAGAGAGTTTGGCAATCCTTGTCCTTCATTCTCCTACTGGTTGGGACCTAGATTGCCAGTGCTCCCTCCCTTTCTCTCTCCTTTCCTTTTTCCTTTAATTATGAATTTTTTTAATTTTTATTTTTTAACTTCATTTTTCCATAAGTTATTGTGGTATGGGTGGTATTTGGTTACATGAGTAAGTTCTTTAGTGGTGATTTGTGAGACTTTGGTGCATGCATCACTCGAGCAGTATACACTGCATCATATTTGTAGTCTTTTATCCCTCGCCCCGCTGAAAAACAATGTGGAGATTCCTTAAAGAACTAAAAGTAGAACTACCATTTGATACAGCAATCACACTACAGGGCATCTACCCAGAGGAAAAGAAGTCATTATTTGAAAAAGATGCTTGCATGTGCATGTTTATAGCAGTACAACTCACAATTGCAAAATCGTAGAACCAACCCAAATGCCCATCAATCAATGATTGGATAAAGAAACTGTGGTATATATATACAATGGAATACTACACAGTCATAAAAAGGAATGAACTAACAGCATTTGCAATGACCTGGATGAGACTGGAGACTATTATTCTAAGTGAAGTAACTCAGGAATGGAAAACCAAACATCATATGCTCTCACTGATATGATATGTGGGAGCTAAGCTATGAGGACACAAAGGCATAAGAAATTGTTTTTAACATATACAAAGGCAACAGACAATAATAAATATCCATGACTACTTTCCCTGCTTAAGAAATATGATTTTAGAGTTGAAGCCCATCTCCTCCAGATTGGACTCTACTCTTCCCCACATAAAACAACCAAGTATGTCTATACTATTAGGTTGGTACAAAAGTAATTGCCATTTTGGGCACTGAAAGTAATGGTAACTTTTGCACCAACCTAATACCGTATACTTCTACTACATATACATGTATTATACAACAGAGTAATTTTCAACTTTTATATAAATATATTGTATCTTCACAACTCTCTTCACTGTGAGGTTTTACCCATGCTGAGGCAGTATCAATTCTGGTTTATTCATTTTTTCGTTATATTTCTTTGTAAATATCCACAATTATTCATTTCCTAATTTCCTATTGACAGACATACGTCATTTCTTTTTTTTTTCCCAATTATAAACAAGACTGCAATACACAACCTTGGACATGTCTTCCTGTGCATTAGGTAACTAGAGTTTCTCTAATTAGTATAAATATGTTTCTCTAGTTACCTAATTTGCTAAATTGCTCTCCAAAGCACTTACACATATTTATGTTGGCAGCAGCAATAAATATTAATAGTCACAGTCATGATACCGTCAAGCATAATCTTTAACACCCACTAGATTGGCAAGAAAAAAAAGTTTAATTGTAGTATTTCTCTGGTTACTGGAGAGGCCAAAAATCTGTAATCTATAATAAGCTTCCACAGTAAGACAATGACAACAAATAATGGGATGAGCTAAGAATATGAGTAAGCAGCCCTCAAAGTAGAATCCCATATGACAAAAAACAAGCCATTATTTAATTCATTACCATGAATTAAAAATGTAATAGAAAAATGGCAGAACAATGGCCGTTAATATTGACAATACTGAGGCAGAGATATTTTCCCAGATGGAGATGTGTGTGTATATATATACACAACACACACACACACACACCCCTCCTCTAAAAATTACTAGTCCCCCAATTCCTTCATGATAAAGACAGCTGTTGCTGAAAATGGCAGTATGTTTTTGACAATAGAGGGAAAGTAAATAGGGTTAAAAAGACTTAAATTTCCTCAGCAAAAATAGCAATGAGGAAAGAAAACTTGTATATAAACATGGGTGAACCATACAGCCAAGTAGGACACAAACTTGAAGCCAGAGAGCTTTGGATTAAGTCCTGGCTTTGTTATCTACTAGTAGTGTGACCTTCGGCAAGTTATTTAGCTTTAAGGAGCCTCAATTTCTTTCGGGGTAAGAATAAAAAATAAGATTATTCCAATGGCCAGACATAATATAGGTACTACTAGTATCGACAGTACTTGGCTCATATGCTAGTCCATAAATGGTAGCTACTGTCATTATTATTCTATTATTGTTATTAAAAATGACCTTTCTATGAAACCAAAACTATCTTGTCTTTCAAAGGTATTTGCCATAATTTTCTGGAAATAATAGACTAAAACCAAATACTCTTAGTGAAGAAAGTTAATTTTCAGAACAATTAAGTACTTATTGTTTGATATTGGTATTGGTATTATGTAAGCTTAAGATATAATTACTTGGCAAAACATCATAACCAAGTAGGATTTATTCCAGGTATATAAGGCCGGTTCAACACTCAAAAAATAATGTAATCAAATATATCAACAGGTTAAAGAGAAATATGATCATGCAAAACGATCGAGAATAAGCATTTGACAAAATCCAACACCCACTTATAAGAAACTCTCAGCAAGTTACAAACAGATGAGGATTACCTCAACCTGATAATGAACGTGTATAAAAAACCTATAGCTAATATCATACTTAATGGTAAAAGTTTGAATCCTTTCTTCCTAAGACTGGGAACAAGAAAGGATGTCCACTCTCACTGCTCTAATTCAACATAACACTGGAAATTCTAGTCATTGCAAAAAAGCAAGAAAAGAAATAAAAGGCATACAGATTGGAAAGAAAAAAAACTGTCACTATTTGTGAAAAATGTAATAGTCTACATCAAAAGTCCCAAGGAATCTATTAAAAAACCTCTTAGAATAAGTGAGTTCAGCAAAGACTATAAGTCAATCACATTTCTATATATTAATGTGTAGATATGTAATCAATCACATATTCTATATGTAATGAATATGCGGGAAATGAATATGTGGGAAACCAAAACTTCAAAACACCATTTACAGTTGTTCTAACAAATTAAATATTGGTATACACATTAAATATGTACATCATCTGTGTAGTAAGAGCTATAAAATGCTGATGAAAGTAATCAAACAAGAAATCAAATAAAAGGAGATATGAACCCTATTCAGAGACTGGAACACTCGATGTAGTGTTACAACGCATGTCGATTCTCCCAAAATTTACCTACAGGTTTAATCAATTCCCATAAAAAATTATCTAATGAAAGATAGAAAATGATAAAAGTAGGCTGGGCACAACGGTTGATGCTTGTAATGTTGGCACTTAGGGAGGCAGAGGTGGGAGGATGGCTTAAGGCCAGGAGTTCACAACCAGTCTGGGCAACAAAGTGAGACCCTGTCACTATTAAAAACAAAAACAAAAACAAAAACAAAGCAACAAGCAATAAAACAAAACTAATACAAACCAATAGCACGTGTAATGACCGCAGGTTTTTGCTGATATTGAAATGCTTCTGTAGTACTTCTTGCACACTTCTATCTTCTGAGAGATACTAAAGGGGAAAAAAAAAAAGCCAAAATTGAGGAAAGATGTAGTTTAAAACCTAAATATAATCCTGTGCCTTACTGGTTGGTGTACCTTACTAACTCTATCTAATATTAATTCATTATTAAATAGATGTTGGTCTTATTTGTAGAACACTAAAACCAAAATAAAGTTTCCAGTCTACTGATTTTCTTATCCTGTTCTTTATGTTAATTCAATAAACACAATGATAAAACAATCCTTGCTAACCCCAAATTCGTACTTGAATAAGGGAAACTACTACATAGTCATACTAGTGAAATGAACAAAATGCAGCACAAAAACAGAAGTGCATGAGTTACTGTACCTAGGGAAACAAGGTAAAGCATTACAAAGAATGCTTAAACTGGATGAGACAAGAGATTTAAAAAAGAAGCAAGAGCATTCCAGTTACAGGGAACAGCATGAGTAGCAGGAAAATTATCATACATTGGCAGAAAATGAGTAGTCACGTACTGGAGTTTCAGTTACTGGCAAAGTGAATGTACAAAAAGAAAAGGCAGAAAAATCTAATTGGAGGTAGCTGTCCAGACAAGAGGCAAAGTGGGTTGGAATTATCTGAGTGTTATGAAGACAAAAGAGAATTAAGACATTTATAGGAGATATATCTGGTAGAGAATTAACTGGTAGCAGAAGAGAAGGAAGGGTTTGAAAGGTAGAAGATAAAAACCAAAGATGATCTATGGGAAACAAAATGGCCTGTGAAAAGTGAAATGTGGTCAAAAAATGAATCTTGGATTATTAATATTTAAGTAGTAGGTGGGAAAAGAGAAAAACTAAGAAATTAAGAAAGATACCAAAGACTGGAAGAGAATCGAAGACGGAGCAGAGATCTAGAAAACAGGGGAAGAAAGTTTTAAGAGAGAAGTGAGGTTCAACAATATAAACTACTTTGTAAAATTAAGATACATTTGAGAAGAAGCTAATGGCTTTAGAAATTCAAAGATCACCAGGGCCCTTTGAGAAAGTACCATTTAAAGAGGCAAGTGACTGCAGTAATTAGGGTTGTATGGAAAGTGAGGAACACTGGCAGTGAAGAAACGATTAGATGAAAAAAGAGTAAATTTAGAGGTAGCAGAGCCAAGAAAGACCTGGAAAAGATTGACATAATTTTTCAAAAATCATCTGCATGGAATAAGGATTCTTTTTCAAAAAAAAAAAAAAAAAAGCCGAGAAAACTAAGCATTTCTGTATTTTCTAGAGCTGTAATTATATGTCTTTACTTTGTCCACTCTAAGAAGACCAGATTCAGAAGTTCTAGTCTACTGGAATAAAATTTTATACTCTCAGGAAATACATTATCTTATAGTTCCCACTCCCTTGCTATTGTTTCTAGTGTTCTCTTTGTATTTTAAAGGACTTCTGGTTACTATATGTATCTTTTTCTATCACAAACACGATAGAATATCCTTGGAAGTACACAGGGTGAACATAAAAAAAAACAAAGTAATACCTTTTGGAAATTAAAAAAAAAAATTTGTTTAGCTTTTCCACAGTTTTAAAATTGCAATATGGAAGATACGTGGCTAAATATCGCAGGCAAACTATAGTCTTGGCTTCTGTAATCTGTAACTTGTAAAAGTTGATGTGGTAAAATCGGAGCACTCAGGAAAACTAAAGAAAATCACTTGGGACAAAATTGAAGAAATTTTCTCTGCAAGAATCAATTACTTTTAAAACCTGTATTTGCCTCTCTTTGACATGATGCTTCAAAGGTTAATCTTCTATACTCCACCTTCCTACTTTATCTCTTTTAGTGGTTTGACTCCAATTCCCCCTCTTTCTAAAAGCTATCACCTTCTTGCTTCTATAATTACTTATTCTGCTTTTTAAAATGCCTACCTTATCTACATGAGCCATTTAAACAAAAAAAATTGTCTAACCTTGTTCATTATATTTTTAATTCCATCTTGATTCAAACACTATACCCTATTTGAGGATAAGGCTATTATCAACAACCACATAAGCTACAGTACTTTGGGAGATTTCATTTGAGGAGAATAAGGTATGATTCTTTTAAATGTTCTTTTTAAAGGATCCCTCTTATACTGCCATGCTAAGATAGAGTCTACTCTGCTTATTTGACTCATTTGAAGTAGGGCTAAAACAAACCTTCAAATTAGGCAGGATACTAAGGTTTAATCTTATCCTGAAGATATTTCTTGGATGAGGTTCCATGTGTGACCTGTTATCTGTATCACTGCTATTGGCTTAATCTTGCCATTAAAAATAACTTCCTGGATAATCAGCACTAAGAGAAAGAATAGCTCCCTTAATGCAGCTACCACCCTACTCCACAAGGCAGGGACTCTGACCATGGTGCTGACAGATTTTTCAAGTGAAGCTCATTTTATTCACATACCAAAGAAAGGCACAAGATGATTAGGATAGGGGAAGAAAATATTAGAACTCAGAGACACAAACACCAGTGATGCTGGTTCTACTTAATGAAACTGACTATTAACGACTGTCAAAATGATGACAAGATAGTGCTCACATTCAGGGGATTTAAGGTCTGCAACAAAAGTCCAGAAAGTAGATTAGTTACGCTACTAACACATGGTTACCATTTTCTAAGTCATGCAGTTATACTTCTTCACCAGTAACTCCCAGCATCCTCTTTATTTATAGACTCAATTTGAGATGCTCAGAATGCAACACAGTTGGGAAGGAAAGTGGATGAAAAATGGCACAGTGTAACCTGGACCATGTAGTTACCTTTGGAAGATTAAATGTGAGCAGGTATGGAAACAAAAAAGCCCATGGACAGTACAGACATTTAAATACTATGAAAGACTACATTTGAATCTCTATAACAGTCAGAAAAACATACTGGTGGAATAAGACAATCAGTTCAGAAGGTGCAGAAGATGAAAGTCTGTGAGGCACTGAAAGGTAGATCTAAAAGCTGAAGATCCAGAAGTCTGGTCCACACCAGACCCCAGTAAAAGGGGACAATGGGGGAGTACCAACTACAAAGAATGTGCTCCTATAGATGGAATCTCGTAATTAGAAACAGTATCAAAGACACTTGCCTCAGGTAATTGAAATATCAGAGTCTCAGGAAAGACTGAGTGGAAGGGAGGATCCATACCTAATTATATCAAGGCATAATATCTGAATTTTAAAGATAATGTCAGCTATTAAGAATAAGAACAGGGAATTATCAATCATAACAATGGGAAAAAAGTAATATAAAAATATGTAGGCTTTGAGTCCTTTATGTAAAAACAACATATTTAGCATATGCATGTAAACTCTGCAATGTTGTAGACCAAGTAATTATTCCATAGTAGAAGAAAGGAGAATTGATATAGTCTTAAGGGAAACTTCCACTGTTTATCATGTATTCTTTTGCACTGATTACATTTTGTTCAATAAACTTTTATGATATTTAAAAAAATGAAATGTGTCAAAATAGTGCTTACATGAGCAGACTATTTAATAATCAAAACAATAATCATTTAAAGAACAAACTAAATGCAAAACGCTTCCAATTTAGTATTAGTATTTAAAAAATTCGTGGTAAAAATAAAATCTACCACTACTGCTTTAAAATAAAACAATCTTTTTTATAGAGTCAGTGAATATAGACTGTGTAATTCTAGTCAAAGATCTAATTATCCTTACTGGTATTTTAACATTATAAATCAGTTTTTCCCAATTCCGTCAGAGCCAGGGACTCTATATTATTTCCCACTCCCACGGGGCCAATATTTTTTGAGATTCTAGCATAAGGGACTTATTCATTAACGATGTTTTTCAATTATGTTATTAAATACACACACACATGCATACTTTCTCCTTTCTCTTTGCCAACTGAAACTTTTTGACAGCGTAAGATTAAAATGCTAGTGTGTTGAGAATATTTTAAGCACAGGTAAATTTATAGTCTCAAAGGTGTGGCAAATCGTTAAAACAACATTATGAACCTGCCTTTGTATCTAAGACTCTCAGGTCTCCAGGGACTGTGAGATGTGATCACCTATTAGATAATATAACCAGAGGTGCCACAGTCTGTACGGCCTCTTAAGGCCCAACAAAATAAAAGCTGAAGTTGCTAATGAAAACTGGAAGAAAAAAAAATCCACACAGAATAGGTATGAATCACTAACATTTATTTATCATTATTTACTATTTATTATTATTGCTAAATATGTAAAATATATAAAATAAAATTATCTAAAATATAAACCACATATAGATAAAACTAAAGCCTTATTAAAGTTTACTTCAAACTAATAACATAAATCCTAAAGCTTAACTGTGATGTTCTTTTGAGATAGAATTTAGGACATATGACATTTCAACTGTCTGTTATAAGAAGAAAATTTTTAAAAAGTATATAATTTGTATTCCTGCAGCGTTATCCCTCAGCAATATTAGAAACTTTGTGTTAATTTACTAATTTCTAAAATTTGTGTTTTAACTGCTTTAAATAATATAGCAAGGAACATTTAGCTTTATTGCCTTTAAGTTACCTGAACATTTTCATTCCACTTCTCAGCAAAAACCTTGTCTGGAAACTCTGCAGGTAGAGATAACTGTTCTTTAAATATTTTAACATACTGTGGAAAACCAAATGAATTCATTAAGTGTATCTGCCGGTGAGAAAATCTTGACTTCACTCTTTTTTCTAAGAGTTCCAAAATATCCTTAAAAACAAACAGAAATCTCTATAAAGAAGATGAATGTTTTAAAAAAAACAAAAACACTGTACCAATGTTAGAGGTATAAGTAAACTATCACCTATAATTAGTAATGTTTAGTCTACAATACATAATTAAACATTTAAACCATTTTATGCAAACTAAATAATCCACCTCCAGGCATCTGCTAGCTTGGTGATGTCACGCCTTTTTCCTACCATGTTACTCTCAGCTAATCTAACATTCCAAGACCCAACATGACCGTTTAAAAAAACTGACAATATTGAATAGCTATATGTCACAGTAACACCAAGAGTGTCAATAAGGAATTCTGTACATTCTATGAAGAACTGAGATTAAAAAATTAATAGCATGATAGGCGCAGGAACCAACTTTAGGAGACAAAAGTGGCAAAAATGCAACATGGCATTCGTAAGTTATCTTCCGGCTTTTTTTTTTTTTTTTTATGTAATGCTTTTAGACTCTATTTGTATTTGTGCTATTTTTCCTTAAAAAGAAATTAGGAATCAAGTTTACTGTCAAAGAACACTAAAAACCAAAGGATAACTAATATGTACTGCTTGTAAGGACATACGAAGTGTTCTTAAATGAAGAAAATACTTCCACAAAACTGATAGGCATTCAAACTATCCAAGACATCAAAAGCACAATAGGTAAGTTGTCTTCCTAAGTCACATATATTGCAGGAATTGTCATTCCTAAATCTCTTTTTAATAATGGACTTCAGCAATTTTTCAAAATATATTACAGTACATAGCATAATATATAATATATATAAAATTTATATTATATATGTATATATACATCTATATATATACAGTATAGTATAATATATATTATATTACTTAAGTTACACTCCAAGGTATACAACCAAGACAAATGAAACCAGATAACCACAAAAAAAGTCTATGTGAATGTTTGCAGCAGTATCATTTTTAATAGCTTAAGAAATATAAACAACCCAAATGTCCATCAACTGATGAATGGATAAACAAAGTGTGGTATATCTATACAACAGAATATTATTTGGCAATAAAAAGGAATAAAGGGCTGATATATGCTGTAACACAGATCAACTCTGAAAACATGTTAAAGAAGCCAGTCACACAAAACTATATGTTGTATGATTCAAAAATTACTATATAGTCAGAAAGTGGATTAGTAGATTAGTGGTTGCATAGGGCTTGGGAGGGAACAGGGGATTTGGGGTGATCACTAAAAGGTATGTGGCTCTTACACTGTGGTGATAAATGCACAACTCTATGAATAAACAAAAACCTTGTTAATTGTATAATTTAAATGAGTAAATTGTATGGTATAAATTACATCTCAATAAAGCTGTTTTAAAAAGCCCCCAACCCCAAATATGAACAGTGACATATTTGATGACTTTAAGGAATTACAGCTAATATAACAATTATATTAGGGAAATATATTTTTAAAGAGCTCTTATCTCCTAAAAATAGATTCTAAAATACTTACTGATAAAATGATATAATACCTAGTTTTTGCCTCAAAATAATACAGGAATGAAAGGAGACGCTGAGGATAAATAAAATTAGTCTGTAGTAATTGAATCTTGGCAATGAGTGGAGAAGTGAATTCAGGGCTCATTATTTATTCTTTCCCATGTATATTGTTGAAATGTTACAAAGTTTTTTAAAAGGGGAGTAGTTTAAGCCCAGAAGTATACATTTCCACATCTAGCCAGATGACTCTCATAATACCTACGTGAAGAAATCATGATATAGAGGAAAGAATTCAAGTGATCAAAATGGCACCATGCTTAGTTTGGGAGGGAGGATAGGAAAGACTAATAGCCTGAGGTAGGAGGCGGGAGGGTGAATAAAAAATTGTGAATGTTTTTATGAGGTCAAAGAAAAGTATAGTGCCAGCATGAGAATTAAAAGACAAGAAAGGTTATATTCAGAGATTCAGATATTGCACATTTATTTTCTATTAAGAAAGAGTTCTAGGTCACCCATATAGGTAGACAGTGGAAGTAATAATCTATACAAGCAACAATTCACACCCTAAATTTGGGAATGAAAAGAGATGGAAGTAAATACTGTCTTTGTAGCAGGCAGTAATGACAGAAGTTGGCAATGTGGGCATAAAGGAACTAGTAAAAACAAAACAAAACCAAAAAACAAAAATGGAATTACTCCCAATGGGGAAGAAGATGCTTGCTGGCAAAGTCACTACTCCCTCTATCCTTTTGTTCTCTCCCTATAAACATGGATACACAGATAAAATTATACTTGAGGCCAGGCGCAGTGGCTCACGCCTGTAATCCCAGCACTTTGGGAGGCCAAGGGGGGCAGATCACGAGGTCAGGAGCTCGAGAGCGGCCTGGACAACATGGTGAAACCCCATTTCTACTAAACATACAAAAATTAGCCAGGCATGGTGGTGTGTGGCTGTAATCCCAGCTACTCGGGAGGCTAAGGCAGGAGAATTGCTTGAACCTGGAAGGTGGAGGTTGCAGTGAGCTGAGATTATGCCATTGTACTCCAGCCTGGGTGACAAAGCAAGACTCCATCTCAAAAAAAAAAAAAGAAAAAACATTACACTTGAAAGAACTACACAGTTGGAGAATTATATATATACAATAAAAAAGAACATCTGATAACACTGCTAAGAAGTTACTGGCATTTTATTTGGTCTGTCATTGGGTCAACAACACTCACCACAGCCACTTCCACCCAAAGGAAGATTTTTTTTTTTTTTTTTTTTTTTTGGCAACAAGGAGGGTGCTTCTTTGATCCTTGTCATAGCCTGCTGCTTTTGGCAAGGAGTAATAAAGATATGTGGAGCACCAGTCAGTGATGTATGAGGGGTGTTTATACTAAAGCCATGTATCATAAGCTCTAGAGCACAGGGAAGGAGGGGCAAATGACAGTCACTCTGTAGAGAAACAGCAATGGAAGGAGGACTGTTGAAATATGAATTAGTAAAAAGTTTCACTTTTCTGAAAAAGAAAAAGGGCTGTAGGAAAGGAGATGTGAATGTGTAAATGTGCCTGACACGTCTGCCGAGAAGGGAGGGGGAAGAGGATCGCAAGAAAGCTATGGAGGCATGGCAGTCATAGCATGAGAAAAGAGACAACTTTGCTATGGTTTGCATGTGGTTTGTCCCCAGCAAATCTCATGCTAAAATTTAATTGCCAATGCAACAGTGGGAGGTCACTGGAGTGGACCCTCATGAATAGATTTAATGCCCTCTTACTGGAGTGAGTTCTTGTTCTCATGGGGATAGATTAGTTCTTGAGACAGCGAGTTGTTATAAATGGAGGTTCCAACTCCTATCTGGTTCGTTTTTGCACATATCCATTCCCCATTTGACCTTCCACCATGTTATGCAGCATGAAAACCCTTGCAACAAAGCCAGTGCCATGCCCTTGAATTTCTCAGCCTGCAGAACTGTGAGATAAATAAACCTCTTTTCTTTAAAAATTACCAAGTCTCTGGTATTATGTTATAGCAACACAAAATGAGCCAAGGCACTCTTCAATACCAGTTTTACCTGAATTCAGTAAGGAAGTTCATACTACAAGTGTGTAAGAAGGTAAACACAAAAAGGCCTGTACTGCTGTCCAAAGGTACACATGGTTCAATATGTACAGAGCCTTCACAAAGCAAAGTGATAGGGATATTAAGACTATAGTTAAAATCATTCTAAAATATCCCATGGAATGAAGAGGCCATTAGCTACTGTCAGTGCTTGGTAGAATCTTTTCCATTTCTGGAGATGTGTACTTTGAAAGTTGGAATAGTATTACTTAGAGTTGATTTCAAGCCTTTTCAAAATACGGAAAAAAATCTTCAAAGCTATTACTACATTTTCTCAAACAGTGGTGAGATTATTTAACTGCCTCATTACTTGATAATGTAGAAATTATATTTATTAGCATAATCTGATTTCATACTTTTTTCTTCAGTAATTTCACTGGGAGGAGGGAGGTATTCATTAATGGGCTAAGGTAACTATTAAACTGTTTTCCTCAATTTGAGTTGAAAAGCAGGACAAATACACCAGGCACTGCTGAAACAAAATTTTTAAAATGCCTAATATAATGACCTAAATAAGTGAAAAAAGACCAGTAGTGTCAGCAATTAAGCTTCAATCTTAAAATATTATAATCAATTTTTTTAATGAAGAGAAAGACTTACCAATCTACACGTAAGACCAATAACTGCTATTGGGGTCTGTGCAGACTGCGAAATGTCAAAAAGATTATAAAGAAGTGTTTGGTTTTTATGATGAGCAAAAAGATCAAATTCATCTAATATGAAGATCACTGGGCAACTGCTAGTTCGGTCACCTAAGATAAAATAAGAGCATTACATTAATAAGAAATTATATCCATCTTTCCTAAATTTCCAAACTATTTATTCAGTTTTTAAAACTCAATTCTATAAACATTCTGATAGCCTACTTTGGGTAAGGGATTTACTGATGCATATACGTTCATTCAACAGAAAAAAATTATTCAAAGGACAAAGACAGCCCCAACTGCTCTCAAGAAGTTCAGTCTAGGCTGGGTGTGGTGGCTCACGCCTGTAATCCCAGCACTTTGGGAGGCCGAGGCGGGTGGATCACCTGAGGTCGGGAGTTCGAGACCAGCCTGACAAACATGGAGAAATCCCATCTCTACTAAAAATACAAAATTAGCCGGGTGTGGTGGTGCATGCCTGTAATCCCAGCTATTCGGGAGGCTGAGGCAGGTGAATTGCTTGAACCCGGGAGGCAGGGGTTGCGGTGAGCCAAGATCGTGCCACTGCACTCCAGCCTGGGCAACGAGAGTGAAACTCCATCTCAAAAAAAAAAGTTCAGTCTAGGCCGGGCATGGTGGCTCACGCCTGTAATCCCAGCACTTTGGGAGGCCGAGTTGGGTGGATCACCTAAGGTCAGGGGTTTAAGACCAGCCTGGCCAACATGGTAAAACCCCATCTCTGCTATAAAAAAAGAAAAAAAAAATTAGCTACTTGGGAGGCTGAGGCAGGAGAATCTCTTGAACTGCGGAGGCGGAGGTTGCAGTGAGCCGAGATCACACCATTGCATTCTAGCCTGGGCAACAAGAGTGAAACTGCATCTCCAAAAAATAAAAAGTGCAGTCTAGTTCCTAGACTCTAGTAGAGTTTGTTGTTGAAAAATGTCAAAAATCATTTGAATGACTAAAGACTATTATTTTTATAATTACGTAAATATAATTCTTATTTAATGATTATAAAATTGACAGTTTTCTATACCTACACAGAACCAAAACACTTTAAGATTAAAATATAAGGGGAGTCACTAATTAATGAACAAAACTAATGCTTTAAAAGAGAGTTGTTTATTTAGTAGAAATACAAGGTACATTTCTTGTAGAAATATTTTTTATAAACAAACTTTTAGATTATAAAGTTCAACTAAAGCCACTTAAACTCCCTTGAAGCACAACTTTTAGCATTTCAACTACAATGCTTTTCATGGGGAAAGTTCCACATCACCCTCTGGTTACATTTTTCTCACTTCAATAATGGAAACAACTTTAGTAAAAGAATCCCTTTTACCTTAGGGTTAATGCCTTAATATTTGTGTTAAAAAGTGAAACAAATATCTGATAAAAGAAAGACTTATTTCAACAAATAACAAATACAGTAGCCTAAATGACTTAATACTGGTACAAAACCAAAGGGATTACTCCAAAGTCTAGAAAGAGACTTATGTACTAATATAGAATTTTAGTATTTGATAAAATATTGCATTATACATCAGCGGGGAAAATTAGTCTATTCAAAGTTAGATCCCTACTTTACAGGTAAAATCAGAATAAATTCCAAACAAATTATAAATTACAAATATATGTATATTAAATAAAAAGATGGATCAATGTTTTTATAATCTGAAGGAGAGAAAAAACTTTCTAGATAAACTTAACTATGTGGAAAACATAAAACTTTAGATCAGCAGAAAAGTCCAAACCAAACTTAAGGGAAGAGAAAAATAAAACACAAAAATTCCGATAAATACGCATAAGATAAACATTACCACAATAGGTCAAAGACCCAACAGGAAATACAGTCGTGTGTCCCTTAATGACAGAGATACGTTCTGAGAAATGTATTGTTAGGTGATTGCATCATTGTAAAAGCATCCTAAGAGTGTACTTACACAAGCCTAGATGGTATAGCCTATTAGACACCGAGGCTATATGGCATAGCCTATTGCTCCTATGAACCTATGAGCATGTGATAGTGTAGGCAACTGTAACACAATGGGATAGTGTAGGCAACTGTAACACAATAGTATTTGTGTAACTAAACACAGGAAAGGTACAGTAAAAATATGGTTTTATAATCTAATAGGACCACTGTCACATATGTGGTCTATCATTGAATTAAAGGTTGTTATGTGGCACATGACTATACATAAACCACGAAATTTCAAAGGTCAATAAAAATATGAAATGACAAGCATCACCACTATCAGAATTATGCAAATTAGGCAACCAGAATTATGCAAATTAAAGAACAAAACTATTAAAATTAAACTAGGAGATGAAAGTTTTTCTATTATATGGGCAAACATAAAAATAGTAATTGTTTTTGAGGTTGTGAAGAAAAAGGTATTATCAAATATTTTTACAAATTAAACCTTTAGGGTAGTTTTTAAATGTTAAAGATGGTGCCTTTTAACCCAGAATTCTATCCACAGAAATTTATCCCAGGAACTATCTGGATGATCATCTAAGTATCTCTTCTTAATTATAAAAAATCAGAAACAAAAGCCCGTAATTGGTGATTAATAAATAGCACCTTATAAAACAAGAACCATAAAAATGATGATGCAGATCAAAATCTGCTGATTACGAAACAATAGGGAAAATAATTTTATTGTTGTAAAAAGTTACATTTATCTCTATCAATAATATACTGATATAAAGATCAGTATATCATTGAATAAAGATAAGAAACCAAATGCTAATTGAGATAATCACTGTTATAGTGGTGGGAATACAGTGAACATTGTATTCTTTTTAATGTTTCTGTATTTCATGAGAGTTTTTTTTTTTGGCAAAAGTTTGTATTACCTTTATAATCAGGGAAAAAATAAAGTTAAAACATATCTTCTGAAACGGCTGAATATGTTAATATTTACCTTTTTTTAAAGCTTCCAGAAGAAATGAAAGGTTTTCAGCAAAGCTTCCCTGAACAACAAAATGAGATAAAATGACTAAAAGTTTAGTGAAATAAAGAACAAAAGATGGCTGTCTGATTCTCAGATTTTAAATAAACACTGTATATCTTCTTGTTATTAGAGTCACTGCCCAGACTCTGCTGAGTGTCTCTATACTTCCTATCTAAAACTTAAACACTTAAGCAAAGATGGCACAGCACTGAAAATGGCAATTACAATGTCATCTTTGAAATTTTATATTTTAGAACTTGAGGATAAAACAGTCAAAGAAGAAAAAGAAAAGTAAGAAATTTTATATTTTCCGGACAAAATCTGAAAGAATGTTAACTTTATTTGAAGGTCGTTTTGTAGAATTGCCATATTCTAAATACGGTTTGAGACCTAGAAATGGATTCTACTTTGTGTCTTCAAACACAATGGGGTCTTGCAAGTCTCTAATTTGTACCGGTAAAGAAATAACCATGAATTTAAATGAGATACAAAAAGAAAAGGCTTTTTTGAAACATTAGATACTATAACAGTGTTTGTCTATTCAAGAGTATACTGAAGAATTTATGTATATCATATCATGTTTGGCTATGTTTACTTGGAATACAGCCAAAACATTTTTGGATACAATTAAATATTCTTGATGAAACTTAATGCAGTAGATGCATTATCTAGGTGCTCCAGATTGCAGGTAGAAGCCCCATTAAAATATTTTTTTCATTAAAATTATTAATTTTTACTTCATTCAGAGTTCATAATTAAAAGAAACAGCCAACTTTAAATTTGAGGAGATATAAAGGAGAAAAGAAACACACTTATTCATTCTCCAGTTGAGAGATCTAACATAAAAATAGCATAAAGGTTTTAAAACTTTCAAATATTGTGATGTTGTTATGCTATTTCCAAGGCAGGCAGACCAAGAGGTGTTATCCATAATTTACCATAATATAACAAATCCTCAAAGAGACAATCTGTTGGGAAATCAGTGGTCAGTTACTCAAAGATAGCTTGTCTTTCAGGCTTTTTGCTTAAAAGATTATGATATCTGATACTAAGTATATGCTTCTATAAATATGTATTTGTGCATGTATAATATACATATATATGTCTGCTTATATCAAACCAGAAAAGCTGTGGGTTGAATTAAGTGACTCAGGTTCTTATAATGTCCAGCCTCTGCCATTTTATGACCTTCGGCAACCTAATTATGCTCTCTGAGCAGAAGCCAAATTTATATAATGAAGGAATTAAACTAATAATTTCTATAGCAGTATTTCTCTATTCAAGAGTATATTGAAGAATTTATGTATATCGTATCATGTTTGGCTATGCTTACTTGAAACACAGCCAAAACATTTTTGGATACAACTTAAACTAATAATCTCTGTATGTGATAATAATAGCGAAGATTAGAACAGAATGATAAAAAATTGTGCTTTTTATTTCACATAAAACCAATATGAATATGTAACATTTAAAAATGTCAGAAACACCTATCCAGATCAACTGGGAACCAAAAGCCAAACTGAGCAAACTTAATAAGAACTGTCTTTGGCTCAGTATAGGCCACTAACTTCAATATCACATTCTAAACATGAGGTAGAATATTAGATTTATAGATGGGGCATTTTGAAATTGCACTTCAAAGACTTACAGACTTTGGAAGAGACAAATTTACTCAATCTTTTAGATTAGATTAATATTTTATATTATTTTATAGATTAATATATTAATAATTTAGATTATATAATCTATAATTATATATAATAAACTAATAATCTATTATATAATTATATAGATATAACCTATTATAGAATTAGATTATATAATTATATAATTAATAATTTTATAGATTATATAATTATATAATTAATAATTTTATAGATTATATAATTAATAATTTATAGATTATTAAAGAAAGAAACTCATAAATGCTAGGAGTCTTACACAACTATGGCAGTGTCATTGCAGCACAAAGCACACAGTTCAGAAATTGGAGTGATGCCACTGCATGGTCACCAGTAACCAGAAAATGAAGTTGGAATGTATATAATCCACTCCAACTGCATAAACAGTATGAGGCTAGGCAATTTCATCATGAAAATTCAGGTGGCTGCAAAATTAAATTATCATGTTTTCCTTAGGCCCTATATATTAGGTGAAAGGTAAAAGTTTAATACAACTTTCAAAACATTTCAAGTCAGTTTCTTTTACTGATGTTGTTCACTGTCCTGAGACTATAAGATGATATGATAATGAAGTATGAATAAATTTCTGAAAGCAGAATAAGATAACTGACATTTGTACAGCACATTACCATCCAGCAAATTATTTTTTAAGTTAAATGATGTGTAATGTTTTCTTTCTTCTTCAAAATAATCCTGTGAAGTATGGATAATAAAATAACACCCAATTAACACGTAAAGAATCTGAATTCAGAGATACTTGTTAGCTCGGGATTATCAGGTAGTCAAAGGGTTGTAGGGCATGACTGAAACCCACCTATTGCAGCAGCTTCAAATTTAGCACATTTTCTACTATATGCAGGCTACTTAAGTCTCAAAAACGTAGAAATAGGCTGCTGGAGCATGGTATTTTTAAAAATGTGTTCATCTATCTCCAGAGATACAGAATCAAAGTATTCACCTTACAGAAAATGAAATAAACTCAGAATACCTACATAAACTTGGGTTTCTTAGCTATTTTATAGCTAGTATAACCTACTATGAAAAAATCCAAGTATTGTAGACTTAATGACTAAATGTATCCTATACATTACACATTTTTATGAAAGAATCTCATATATTTCTATTTAGAATTTCTGAACCTCTCCCTACCCTTCCAGAAATATAAAAATATATATGGTATAAACACATTACCTTAAAGTCTATTTAATAAAATAACTGAAATGATACTTACAAAAACTTTATTTCCAACTACATTTTCCAGATTTAACTGCCTTGTGATTTCCTTTAGGGCGATTTTGTCATTGATCTGCAGCAGTCCTAAAATAAAGTCCATTTAAAAGTATTTAATTAACATGAAACATGTATTTGATATGGCAGGTTGTTGTCCAGTTAAGTAAATCTTCCCAGTCAAAGCCTGTTAGTTCATATCACTTTCTTCTTAAAACGTAGCAATAAAGACATTCCGTAGAATCAAAAAACAATCCTCCTTGGGATTAGAATGATTAAAAAAAAAAAAAAACACAAAAGGCACAAAAAGACACAAAAACCAGAGTCCTTCTGAGACTCATTATTATTATTTTAATTTCTAAAAATGCTGCATATGGTGTGCTAAGTAAAACATGGATCTAGTTTTCAAAATCTAACTATTAAAATGGATTTGAAATATACAAGTGAATTTAGTTTCATCATATAAAAACCCCACAAAGTTTATATAATCTCCAATGGCAAAATAATGGCATACTTACCATTTAGGTGAACTTGTAATACATTTTCACTCACTTCTTCTATTTCCATGAGTTCTTTCAAAGCATGATTTATTAACTAAATATGAAAAGTTTATGAAATAATAATAGGTAAAAGATAAAAAGAAGTCCATATTCTTTTTTAAACTACAAGTGGTAAGAACAGAATATAAATAAATTGACCTTTTTAACAAGTAATTTTTCAAATTCTTTACAGATAAAAGGTTTAACTAGAACATCTCATATCTGACTTTTTAAGAAACAAGAGCCAGGACTGATACAATATTCTCTCAATCACCTACCCAAACTTTTAATACAAATTTAGAAACAGCCAAGTTTTAAAATAAATATTTCTCTACATGTCACATTAAACATGTGACATGGCCCTTATAAACTTCATGTCTCAGTTAGTACATTACACATCTCTCTGACAATTACTCTACTAAATGCCATTGTAATCAGTTAAAAGCCTATTGAATTAAAGGTTTCTATGCAGCATACTTTTTAAAATAACATTGTACTGCTCTTGTACTTTGATATCATATATATCTCTTCATATTACCAATGCATTCATTTTTTTAAAGAATTTGAAAACGAACGTAATTAAGAAAAGCCAAAAACCTTTTTAAAGAGTAAAGATGGACTGTTCCTTCCAATATTAAAATATAGGTACTATCATAAATAAGTGAACTGGGAAGAGCAGTTGTATATACAAAATATTAACAGAGATGGCATCAAAACTTAGGACAAAAAGGATTACTCAACAAAGGCACTGGGACAACTGGTAAACTATTTTCCAAAACAAAATACTATTTGTATTTGCAATATGCTACTTATTTGTCATTGCAACACCTTATCTAAAAGGAAAAAAGCAAATATGATCCTCATTTTAAATTACATATGTTTCATAACAAGATACCAAAAATAAAAAAAATTTCCTGTTATACCTGCATGGTTTTTAAAGCATATGGAATTCTAGGTCCTCTGAAAAGGAGACAATCTCAAGATATCACCTGTCATACTACCAGTAATAGCCCAACTGAGAAGTGACATTTAATGAGAAGTAACATTAAAGGACTGTATAGAGGTACTTCTTCACCTTTGGATCAGGTCAGACAGTATAATAAGAGTACATCCCTAGATGATACAGAGTTGGTCTCTCAAAACAGTGCTTTCAGCAATTTTTTTTTTTTTTTTTTTTTTTTTTTTTTTTTAGCAATCCATGGTATTTTCTTTCCTCTATCTCTTGATATTTTGCTTAATATATTTTTTCCTAGGTTACGATTTTGTTTTATTTCATAAAATATTTTATGTTTTGATGAATTATTCAAAACCATTTGAAATCCTTTGCTAAAAGGAATGGGGATTTTAATAACACCTCCCATTTTATATACGCATAAGGAGAGTTGTAACAGGTTTATAGCTTTCTTTCCACTCAACGTACTTTAAACACCAACTTATGTTTTGCTTGGATCAGCCCACTCATATTTTATGGGTTGTGTGTATGGTTTGAAATGATAAATATATTAGCAAGTGAGTCTTCAAATAATGTTAGTTCTAATCTGGGTATTGCTAAAATGTATTGTACAGTTTAGGCAATCAACCATTTAAGTTAGCTTTTTTCTTGAATATGTTATCATTTCAAATATTTAAACTACATTATACACTAAAAATATTTAGTTGGTTATTAATGTCACACTGACTGACATAATCAAATTTGGTCATCTCCTTTCCACATTCTTTGTGCCTAAAATTTAATTTTACAAACATACCAAGATAATTTTCTTAGACCTCTCAACATCTAGTAATTTTTATGCTCACCAACTATTATACTATTTCCAAATATTATAATAAACACACGTTTCACCACCAGTACACGACTAGGAAAAATATCCTATTTAACCATCTAGCGAATCTGTCTACAGTAAATTCCATGTGTAAGAGCATTTTCTAAGGGTCGGTACAGTGGCTCACACCTGTAATCTGAGTGCTTTGGGAGGCAGGGGCAGGAGGACTGCCTGAGCCCAGGAGGTTGAGGCTTTAGTGAGCTATGATTGAGCCACTGGGCTCCAGCATGGGTGACAGAGTGAGAGCCTGTCTCTTAAAACAAAAAAAGGTATTTTCTAGGGGTCAATCTGTCACTTGAAGCAATATCAATTTTTTTTTTATAAAATGTTTGTAATATCATAAGCCACACTATTGCCTTTTTCAATTAACTGTAGAGTTAGCATTTTTGTATTTCAGACAGTTTGGCCAAGTGTAGTGTTTTAAATATACTATAATCTTGGGGTTAGGATTAGGGGTTAAAACAAACAAACATAAGACTACAGTCTTATGTTTTAAAATTTGAATTTATATAATTATACTAATGAGGCTAGGCACAGTGGCTCATGCCTGTAATCCCAGCACTTTGGGAGGCCAAGGTGGGTGGATCACTTGAGCCCAGCAGTTCCAGACCAACCTGGTAAACATGGTGAAACCCCGTCTCTACTAAACATAAAAAACTTAGCTGGGTGTGGTGGCACATGCCTGTCCCAGCTACTCGGGAGGCAGAAGTGGGAGGATCGCTTGAGCCTGGGAGGCAGAGGTTGCAGTGAGTCTAGATTGTGCCACTGCACTCCAGCCTGGGCAACAGAGTGAGACTCTGTCCAAAAAAAAAGAAAAAGAAAAAAATTATACTATTGAGAGTTCTTGTCTAAAAATAAATTATATCTGACAATTTATTCAATCCATATTTTCTCTCAGGATACTCCCACACATACAACAAATTACAAAAGTAGGACAAGTCAAACAATGCTCATCTCTTCAACCTGCCAGCATCAGAGTACATCAGGAATACATGAAACTGTATCAAAATGGAATGCCATGCAAGGTACTCTTCCAGATTCCACTATAGTGAAACCCAATAAATGACTGCAAAGCACCACAATAGAGCTCTGGTTTAAGAAGCAAAAAGTAGATAAACTGTGAGTGTGGCCAAGAATAACTGATCCATTTTATTAACTGATAAATACTATGACAATGCTTTTGCCTTTAAATTTCAGTACATTGATTAAACCTATAGGGGTTTATGAAAAGGTGCTATAACGTGGAAGGGAACAACAAGCAGATTAAAATGATTAAGCGCAAATTTAAAATATTAAGCAAGATGGCTGACTAGAGACTCCTGGTGCTCGTACTCCCAACAAGAAAGGACCACAGCAATGAATGAACAGCTAAGATTTGACTGGCGTGTTGAAGGGAGAGTGCTGGAGTACAGCAGGGAAGGGGAAACACATGTGAAGTGACTGAAAATCCAGGAGGGTAGTGTGTAGGCACCTGGCCTCTGCAGCTACATCTCCTGCACCCCGATCAAATCTTCCCGTAGTCAGGAGGGACTTCCCGTTTCGGGGAAAAGGTAAGCAGAAGATCTCCACCAGTCCTCACTGCCATCACAAACACCTACAGTCCTTACCACAGGAGAATCCCATAGTCCTAGCAAGCCCTAAGTCAAGGTGGACAGCTGCTGGGAATTCAAGCAGTTGCATTGCTCCAGATCATGAGAATACGGTATGCACTCTCCATCCCTCACCCACCTGTAAGCCAACCTGCCCTGCTGCAGCATGGCACCATTGAGGCCAGAGCCACCTCTGTTGTGTGCCCTGCTCTGCGGGCCAGTAGCCACTGCACCTTTCCAGTACTAGGGGTCCATCTTCATTCCTCCAAGCCCACATAGGTGGCTCAACACCACAACTCTAGCTGCACGGAGACTGAGCCTGTAATTGGTTATGACTCTGGTCCTACACAGCAAGGAAACCAACCCCTTGCTGCCACACTTCCAGCCAGAGGACCAATCTGGCAGTCTCACCCAGGGCAAACTCTTGCTTGAGGTGACCAAACCAGTGTGGGGCTCTCTCCCAAGAAGGAGAGGCCCCCGAGCATCCAAGCAACTGATACACCCCTTGCACTGGCAAAGCGGCTATGCACCCACACTCAGAACCTGAGAAACAGCCCCACAACACCGTGTACCCCTCCCTCCCACAGACATATCCCTGGCTTGCCCAGTGGTCCTGTGCCCACAATCAGGGCCTGAAAAACAGCCCAGAAGGTTACCCCTGGCAGGCATGCCTCCAGCCCAGCTGAGCAGCCATGAGCCATGACCTGTACCTGAGAAACAGCCCTATGGGCCACCCATGGTGAATACACCTCCCAAAGGGTGGCCAAGCATCCCTGTGAACACATACTAGGCCTCAGAAGTAGCCCTTCAGGTCATTCTTGAGCCTGCCTAGCAGTCTTGTGCTCACCTCCCAAACCTGACAAACAGCACAGCCTCCCTATAACCCCATCAGACATGCCCCAGGACCAGCCAAGCAATCGTGTGCCCACGTCCCTAACCTGAGATGTACACTCGCCAACTGCCCCTAACAGACACATTACCCTAGCTGGCTGAGCAGCATTACACCCTAGGCCTACAAATCAGCCCTGAGGGTTGCCTCTGGCAGACACTCTTTTGGGCGAGTCGAGCAACCCTGCTCCTTCATCCCAGGTCTACAAAATGGTCCAGTGGGCCATCCGCTGCTGAAAAGTTCCCAGGCCAGCCAAGCAGCAGTGTCACAGGTCTGAGAAACAGCCTCACAGGACGCCTCTAGTGGGCATGCCCATAAGCCAGCTGAATAGCCTTGTGCCTGCATCCTGAACCTGAGAAACAATCCTGTGGAACCCCTCAGCAGATACGGCCCTAAGTCAGTCGAGGAACTGTATCCCTACACCTCTGCTGGGATCAAGCAGCCTTGCACCTGGATCCCAGGCATCTCCTGGGCCTGAGAAACAAACCAGTGAGTTGTTCCTGGCAAACATTCACCAAGATCAGCTAAGCAACCGCATGACTATGTTCCTGGCCACATTAATAGCCCCATCTGCCAGTGTGTCAGATCCCAAGGTGGTTGACCCACCATATACATGCATATGCCCCCAAACTGAGAATCAGCCCAGCAAACCCGCCCCTTGCAAAGCTGTACAACTGCCACCACAAACTCTCAGCCTAGGCCACTGAGACACTTGTAAATGACACTAGTGTGGATTACAGCTGAAAAAACTACACAAAGACCACACTACTGTATCCAACTAGAACCACCAAGGCCAATGAACCACACCAAACTGACACCTCAAGACACATTCACACACAAATCAGTACTTCCTTATGAGATCAATTCTGTAAGACTGGAAAAAAAAATTGATACCTGAGGCATATCAATCAACATAGGCGGACACATTAAACATAAAAAAGCAAGAAAACATGACACTTCCAAAGGAAAACAATAACTCCTCTAGTAACAGACAAGAATCATAAGGAAATACAGAAAATGCCAGAAGAAGAATTTAAAATAATAATCTTGACAACACTCAGTGAAATTCGAAAGAATACAGATAGAAAATTAAACAAAATCAGAAAAACAATTTATGATTTGAATAAGAAATTAACAGAGATACCATAAAAAAACAAACAGAAATCCTACAGCTGAAGAAGTTAATGAATGAAATAGAAAATACAATTGAGACTTTCAATAACAGACTACATCAAGCATAAGGATTTCTTAAATTGAAGACAAATTGTTTGAAATAACACAGGCAGACAAGAAAAAAAATAGAATGAAGAAAGTCTACAGGATTTATAAGACTTCAATAAGTGAACAAATATTTGTATTATTGTCCTTTCAGGAGGAGAAAAGAAGGAAAAGGTGAGAAAAACATATTTAATAAAACCACAGTTGAAAACTTCCCAGTTCTTGAGAGAGGAATGGACATCCAAAGGAAGCTCAAAACTCCAAACAGACTCAACACAAACAGAAGGTCTCCTCTGAGGCATATTATAGTCAAATTGTCAAAAGTCACAGACAAATAATTAAAGCAGCAAGAGTAAAGTGTCAAGTCACTATAAGGGAATCCCTATTATACTAACAGTAGATTTCTTCTTTATAGCAGATTTCGATTTCTTTTTTTAATTAAAAATTTTAAACTCTTTATCATTTTTTAAAATGATATTTTAAAACATCTTTCATCCTTCTTCATTACATTTTAGCTGATTGTCAGAATATACAACAGCAGATTTCTTAAGAGAAACCTGACAGGCCAGAGGGGAATGGGATGATACAATCAAAGCTCAGAATGAAAGAACTGTCAGCTAAGAATATAATACCCAGCAGCTTCAGAAATAAAGGAGAAATAAAATCTTTCACAGACAAGCAAAAACTAAAGCAATCCATCATCACTAGACCAGACATAAGAAATGTTCAAGGGAGTCTAACATCCACAAATGCAAAGATGATAACCACCATCATGAAAACAGGGGAAACTATAAAACTCACTGGTAGTGCAGATACATAAAGGAGAAAGAGAAAGGATCAAGCCTTATCACTACAGAGAAGCACCCAACTGGAAAAATAAATGAGAGGAAGTAAGAAACAAAGGATATATGAAACAACCAGAAAACAATCACTAAAATGACAGGGTAAGTCCTCACTTATCAATAAAAATCTTGAATATAAACCAATTAAGTTTCCCATTTAAAAAATACAGAACAGATTAAAAAAAAAAACCTCAATTATATGCTGCTACAAGAAACTCACCTCACCTGTATAGACACACAGACTTAAAGGTATGAAAAAGATATCCTATGACAATGGAAAATAAAAGTGATAAGAAAGTTGTAAAAACAAAGAACATTATATAATAATAAAAGGATCACTTCAACAACAGAATATAACAGTTGTACATATAAATGTACCCAACACTGAAACACTCAGATGTATAAAGCAAGTATTATTAGATCTAAAGAGAGATAAACTGCAATAAAATAAAAGGAACTTCAACACCCTATTCTCAGCATTGGACAGATAATTTAGACAGAAAATCAACAAAGAGAGATTGAATTTGAACTTCACCATAGACCAAATGGACCTAAAATACATTTATAGAACATTTCACCCAATAACTGCAGAATGTATATTCTTCTCATCAGCACACAGAAGATTCTCCAAGACTGACCTTATGTTAGGACACAACAGAAGTCTTAAAACATTTTTTTAAAAAAAGCAAAATCATATCAAGTATCTGATCTGGCCACAATGGAATAAAACTAGATATCGATAATAAAAAGAACTGGCTAGGTGTGGTGGCTCACACCTGTAACCCCAACACTTTAAGAGGCCAAGGTGGGAGGATCCCTTGAGTCCAGGAGTTTGAGACCAGCCTGGGCAACATAGGGAGACCTTGTCTGTATTTTTTTTTAAAGTAATAATAATGATAGGAACATTAAAAACTATACAAAAATATGGAAATTAGACAACATGCCCCTGAACAATGGGCAACAGAAATTAAGAATATTACAGATTCCTAGAAACAAATGAAAATAGAAACACAACATACTAAAACTTAAGGAACACAGCAAAAGCAGAATTAAGAGGCAAGTTTATATCAATATATGCCTACACCAAAAAACTAGAAAAATTTCAAATAAAGAATCTAACAATGCAATCCAAAAAATTAGAAAAATTTTAAATAAAAAAATCCAACAATGTATTATAAAGAGCAAGAAAAGAACAAACCAAACCCCAAATTAGTCAAAGGAAATAAATATCAGAGAAGGAATAAACAAAATTGAGACCAAAACAATACTACAAAAAATCACTGAAACAAAAGTTGCTTAGCTAGACTAAGAAAGATCAAAATAAATAAATGAGAAAAGAAAAAGGAGACATCACACTGAATATCACAGAAATAAAAAGGATCATTAGGGACTACTATGAAGAACTATACATCAATAAATTACAAAACCTAAAAGAAATGGTTAAGTTCCTGGACACATACAACTTTTCAATATTGAAGCAAGAAGAAACAGAAAACCTGGAGAGACCAATAACAAATAATGAGGTAGAATCAGGAATAAAAAGTCTTCCAACAAAGGAAAATCCAGTGCTGGATGGCTTCACTGCTGAATTCTACTAAACCCTTAAGGAATTAATGCCAATTCTTCTAAAACTATTCCAAAAAATTCAAGTGGAGGAAATTCTTCCTAATTCATTCTATGAGGCCAGCATAACCCTGACATCAAAACTAGACAAGGACAAAACAGCAACAAAAACTACAGGTCAATATCTCTGATGAATATAGGTGCAAAAGTCTTCAATAAAGTATTAGTAAGCTGAATGCAAAAAGATCATTCACCATGATCAAGTGGGATTTATACCAGGGATGCAAGGATGGTTTAACATACGCAAATCAATAAACATCATACACCACATCAATAGAATGGAGGCCAAAAACTATATCATCTCAATGGATGCAGAAAAAAACACATGATAAAATTCAACATCCCTTTACCATAGAAACTGTCAAAAAGGTATAGAAAAAAAATACCACAACATAGTAAAGGCCATATATGACAAACCCAAAACCAAAATCATACCGCATGGGGAAAAACTAAGTTTCTCCCGTAAGAACTGGAACAATACAAGGATGTTCACTCTCCCCATTCTTATTCAATATAGTACTAGATGTTCAAGCCAAAGCAACTGGAAAGGAGGAAGTCAATTCATTCCTTTTTGCAGAGGACATAATCTTATATATAGAAAAACCTAGAGACTCTACCAAAAAACTCTTAGAATTTCAGTAAAGTTGAAGGCTACAAAATCAATATACAATAACCAGTACTGTTTGTATACACTAACAACAAACTACCTGAAAAAAAAAAAAATCAAGAAGGCAATCCCATTTATAAGAGCTACCAAAAAACGTAATTACTGAGGAATAAATTCACTTAAGGAGGTGAAAGGTATAGTTTTGTACAAGGAAAACTACAAAGCACTGAAGAAAGAAATTGAGGAGAATACAAACAAATGAAAAGACACCCATACTCACAGATAGAATGAATATTGTTAAAATTACTATATTACCAGAAGCAATCTACAGTTTCAATGATATTCCTATCATAACACCAATGATACTCTTCACAGAGATAGAAAAAAAATCCTAAAATTCATATGAAACAACAAAAGACGCCAAATCGCTAAAGCAATCTTGAGCACAAGGAATAAGGCTGGAGTCAACATACTGCCTTACTTCAAATGTAATACAAAGCTGTAGTAACCAAAACAGCATGGTACTGGCATAAAAACAGACATGTAGACCAATAGAATAGAATAGAGAACACAGAAATTAATCTGCTTATCAACAGCCAACTGATTTTTACAAAGGCCAAGAACACTCACTCATTAGGGAAAGGGCAATTTCTTCAATAAATGGTGCTGAGAAAACTGGATATGCAGAAGAATTAAACTAGATTCCCATCTCTCATCCTACACAAAAATCATTTCATAATAGATCAAAGACCTCAATGTTAAGACCTGAAACTACAAAACTACTAGAAGAAAATAAAGGGGTAATACTTTAGGACACTAGTCTAGGAAAATATCTTATGAATAAAAACTCCAAATCACAGACAACATAAAAAAATAGACAAATCTGCTAACATCAAACTCAAAAGCTTCTGCATAGCAAGGGAAACAATCAACAGCATGAAAAGACAACCTACAGAATAAATGAAAATATCTGCAAACTATTCATCTGATAGGGATTTATATCCAGATTTTACAAGGAACTCCAGTATTCAAGAGCAAAAAACCAATCTGCTTAAAAAACAGGCAAATTATCTGAACAGACATTTCTGAAAGGACATACATATAGCCAACAAATACATGAAGAAGTGCTTAACATCATTAATCATCAGGGAAATGCAAATAGAAACCACAGTGAGGTATCACCTCACTCCAGGTAAGATGTCTATTTTCAGAAAAACAAAAATAATAGATGTTGGTGAAGATGCAAAAAAAAGGAACTTTTATACACCATTGGTGGGAATGTAAACTAGCCAATATTGAAAACAGTACAAAGGTTCCCCAAAAAACACTACAAATAGAACTACCATATGGTCCAGCAATCACACTACTGAGAATTTATATAAAGGAAAGGAAATCATTACATCAGAGAGACATCTGCACCCCTGTATTTATTGTTGTACTATTCACAATAGCCATGATATGGATCAACCTAGTTGTCCAACAACAGATGAATGGATAAAGAATATGTGTATATACACACAATGGAATACTGTTCAGCCATTAAAAGAAGAAATGAAATCCAGCAACATAGATGGAACTGGAAGAAGTTGTATTAAATGAAATAAGCCAGGAAAAGAAAGTTAAACACCATGCGTTTTCACTCATCTATGGAAGCCAAGAAAAGTAAATCTTACAGAAGTCAAAAGTAGAAGAGAGGATAGGGTAGGAAGGGTAGGAGGAAAGGAGGGATAGGGAGAGATTCAATAATGAATACAAAATTACAGCAAGATAGGAGAAGTTACAGTGTTGTACTATCATTGTTCTGTAACTATAGGATGACTATAATTAATATTTTCCAATAGCTAGAGGAAGGATACTGGATGTTCCCCACATAAATAAATGATAAATGTTTGAGATGATTGATATGCTAATTATTCTGATTTGATCACTATACACTATATGTATCAAAACATCACTATATATCCCATGAAAGTGTATAATTATGAGTCAATTTAAAAATAAAGTATAAAAAGGTTAATTACTACTTAAAATGTCTATTTTATGAAATAAATGTATTGCGCTATTTAAGCCAGACTTAGACAAGAAGGAAAGATTCTTAGAAAACTGAAATGCAATATCAGATTAGAAGAAGCAAATGACAGCACTGGCAGTAAAGAAAATCACACTGGCCATATGACAGAATGCTGAGAGAGGGGAAAAAAAAAACATGAAAAAATGTTAGACATAGAAAAATGAAAACAAAGATTTAAGAACTGAATATTCTAATATTGGATATTCATTTTTTCTAATCATAAGAAAAAAGAGAATATTCAAAAATAAAAGATTATTATTCTTTAGTGAACAATACCCTCTAAATTTATATTAAATCAGTATGCAGAGTATTAGTGAATTTTATGATTAACTGTTAGATATAGTCTATGAATAACTAATGCAATAAGAGAAGACAAGGAATAAAAGTATGGAGATAGGGAAGGAATAATTAAAACTGTCTTTGTTGACAGATAACATAACTAAGTAAAAAAAATCTCAAGGAATTGACAAAAAAACTAATGGAATTGAGAAGCAATCATAGCAAGTTTGCAGAATACAAGCAAATATACAAAAGCCAAGTGTTTAGCTATCTACTAGCCATGAAGCCTTAGAAAAGGAAATTAAAAACACAGTACTATTCGCACTAGCACCAAAAAATGAAAAATTAGGTATAAATCTAACAAAACATGTATAAGATCTTTATTAAGAAAACTACAAAAACTGACAAAATTCCTAAATAAATAGATACTCCAAGAACGGGAAGACTAAATAGAGTTAAGATGTCCATTCATCCTACTGTCATGTATAAATTTAACACAAAATCTAGCAATTCAATACAAAGATTCCCAGAATTTTCTGGATATGTACAAAGTGATTCTAAAGTTAATACGAAAAGGCAAAGTATGCAGACAGCCAACACAATACTGCAGAAGAACAAGGTCAGAAGACTGACTACTTACCTTAAAGATTCACTAAAAATCTACAGTAATCAAAACAATGTGATATTGGCAAAAGAACAGACAAAACAAGGGAATAGAAAGAGAACCTAAAAATAGACCCACATAAACATAGTCAACTATCTTTGACAAAGAAGCAAAGGCAATTCAATGGATAAAACATAGTCTCTCTCCAATTGGGCATTCATTTGCAAAAAAAAAAAAAAAAGAATCTAAACACAGACCTTACATCTTTCACAAAAATTAACTCAAAATGAATCATGGACCTAGATATAAAACACAAAATTATAAAGCTTGTAGAAGATACATATGAAAAAATCTAGATGACCTTCGGTTTAGTGATGAAGCTTCAGATACAATACCAAAATCATAATACATGATAGAAAAAACTGACAAATTAGATTATTAAGATCAAAGACTTCAGTTGGGCACAGTGGCTCATGTCTGTAATGCCAGCACTTTGGAAAGTTGAGGCAGGATTGCTTGAACTCAGGAGTTCAGAACCAGCCTGGGAAACACAAGGAGACCTTGTCTCCACAAAAAATTAAAAAAAAAAAAAATTAGCCAGGTGTGATGATACATGCTTGCAGTCCCATGTACTCAGGAGGCTGAGGTGGGAGGACTGCTTGAGCACAAGAGGCCAAGGCTACAGTGAGCTGTGATCATGCTACTGCACTCCAGCCTGGGTGAAAGAGCAAGACCCTATCTTGTAAGTAAGTAAAATGAATGAATAAAAACTACTCTACCAAAGATACAGTTAATAGTATGGAAAGACATGGCAAGATCCTGTCTCAAAAATAAATAAATAAAATCTTCTGTTCTGCCAAAGACAATGTTATTATTAATAGTACGAAAAGAAGAATATTCTTTTAATAGTATGAGAATAATATTCATCTCATACTATTAATATTAATAGTATGAAAAGCCACAGACTGTAAGAAAATACTTACAAAACAAAACTGAAAATCAGAAATACAAAGGACTCTTAAAACCTATCAATAAGAAAACAAATAACCCAAATTAAAAATGGGCATAAGACACCTCATCAAACATATACAGATGAAAAAGAAGTGTATGAAAAGATTCTCAACAGCATATGTCATTAGAGAATTACAAGTACAAACAATGAGACACCAATATATACCTATTAGAATGGTTAAAATAAAAAGTTTCTTAAATTTAAAAATTTAAAAATTTGAAATTTAACATTTGACATAGCCCTCTTGTGAAAACTACCCAAAATAACAGTGAATTCAAATGCAAAGAAAAACCATAATAAAAAACTCAAGAATAAAGAAATAGTGATTATAGAAGCTGAGTATGAGGACTAAAACAAATTAAACATAGATTTGAAACTAAAAAATTACTGTAAATATGATTATATATAAATGTGAAAATTTGTGAAATAGTAAAAGAAATTACCTAGATCTAAATCCTCAATTTATACTAAACAATACTTCAGATGAGTGACAACAGTAAAATCCTAATGTACTCATCTTAATAATGTGATTTCAATATACATTGCTTAAATGTTAAAAAAAATTTTGCTTATCCATTTTTTAAAGTACATTAGTCAAAAATTGAAATTTATTGTATATAATACATGAGAACAGATTTTACACAGAATACTTAGCATTTAAATTAATTATTTCAAAAGTTAACACCCATAATTTGTCTCCTATATTGCATAAAGGATATGAAAGAAAAGAGTAAAGGGAAATAAGTAAGGATATCTTTTTGAGGTAACTAAGCAAATATGATAAAGAGGGAAAGGAGACAAGAATGATATAAGATGTGAGCATGCACTGAAAAACCGTCTAAGTTAGGGTTAAACAATAAATAGTAATGATGTAGGAAAAACAAAAAGAATGCATGACATGATAGTTCCCTAACCTATAACAAAGGGAAAAACCCTACCTTGCAGTGTTGATGTAAAGAATAAATGAGAGAACATAATAAAAAGACACACAGTACATGCTCAATAAATGCTATTTTCTTTTTCCACTGGAAATCTCTACTTCTTTAAGGACAAAAGACCATGTTGGAACAAACATCAATTGACAATTTTTCACTAGGAGGACAAATAAGGGGGAAAAAGGTCTGCTACAGTCAAATATACCACCCTAAATTTATAAAGTTTTACATGTCTTCTATGATTAAAAAAGAAAAAAACAAAGTAAAATGTTACAAAATAATGAAAAGTATTTTCAGTATTATATAAAATAAGATTTATATATAAGAATTTATTTATTCTTATATAAAACAAGAATCATCACATGCCAACAAACACCAGAAATCAACAGCTTTTACCATAGTTTTTCCTGATCCTCGGGGTCCGATAATAAGGACAGAGTTACTCTCTCCATGGAGAGCGGTTCTTTTCAGCAGCTCACTTAAGTGTCTAAAATGATATAAATAGGACAAAATTTTTAAAATGAAGCTGGAATACTTTGTTAGGTTGTAGTTTTTAAAAGGTATATTTGAATATGCACAGAAATTTCCTCTCTTCTCTCCCTCTGGGTACTTGGCCTAGCCTCTGAATGGTCCTAAATAGAAAAATACAAAAGAAATAGTAGGGCAGTATTGATTCTCTGAAATCGTCAGGTGAAAACATAGTCAGATTGGAATATGTTGATTTATATTATCGTAGGGGACAAAGGACAATAGTGGCAACTCTCAGGACCCTTGGATTCAAATCTCTTTTCCTACTAATACTATGGACTTTTACTCCATAGCTGGCTGCTGGGTATTAAGGGCAAGATGGTTAGAATTCTCTCCACAGTATCAGATAACAGAAACAAAACAAAATTGAAAGTTAAAGTGCTATCGCATTATGGAAATATTTGCATCTGCTCCTGCTTCATGCTATGTGGTGTTTCTATTCACAAAGCAAAATTTTTTATGTCTATAAAAGTGTTTGTTAGCTTTATTTAGTATCAAATTTGTACAATAATTTTTGCAAAACCTGGAAGGATCTGTAAGTAGGTCCATAACAGTCAAAAGGACAGCTAGACTTACTTGTATTGTACTTGCACTCCAAATAGGTTACTATGTGGACTTTGATGACAAAATCTTTCACGTAAAATTCTTTGTACCTGATGAAAATAAAGTGAATAGATATAAATAAAAATATTACACGATATAAAAAATGAATAAGAAAGCACATTTACAATAGTCAGAATTAAGTATTAATGAATCAATTCAACCCTCCCTAAATTCTTATCCTCTAGAGTTCTGGCACCATTTTCATAAGTTAAAAAATTAATGGTCTTCTTACCGATCTCAAGTCCCATAGGAAGAATGAGAATTTAGTTGTGAAGGTTTCAACAAGACGGAGAATCACTGACTTTAGCTATATTAGCAACTTAAGGGCCATTGTAATGCATGTGAACGAGTTAAGAAAAAAATTCTTATAAGGAGCTATATTTTGAGTTCATCTTAGAACAAAGGCCTTAGACTTAGTCATGAAAAATTATGTCAGATAATCTACCATACTCTTTAAAAAGATGGACCATTAAAGTCATTCCTTTTTTGGATCTGCAGCTAATACAGAGGTCTTTCAAGGACAACAACCTGAGGGTGCTAAGGCTCCAAGAATATTTGCTTCTCCTAGACTGACAGCATGGAACTAATCCTTCATGTACCAAAGAAGTAAATCTGAGTTCTCGTTCCATGTACAGAGGCAAAGCAAAGAAAATGATTCATTAGGGACAAAACAATATATACTTGTTCGTTATTTAGGAAGTTAAAGAGTAAGGACATTCGCTCCAGAAGAGTCTATTATATGAATTTTAAAAGGTTAAGTCTGTTCTAAATTTTAATTTCTTGATCTATAAAATAGGGACAATAACATCTTATGGCAGGCCTGTTTTAAAGATTAAAAAAGGGGGCAGGCTGCTGTGGCTCACGTCTGTAATCCCAACACTTTGGGAGGTCGAGATGGGCGGATCGCTTGAGGTTAGGAGTTCAAGACCAGCCTGGCCAACATGGTTGAAATCCCTTCTCTACTAAAAATGCAGAAATTAGCCAGACATGGTGGCAGACGCCTGTAATACCAGCTACTTGGGAGGCTGAGGCAGGAGAATTGCTTGAACCCAGGAGGTAGAGGTTGCAGTGAGCCAAGATTGCACCACTGCACTCCAGCTGGGGCAACAGAGCAAGACTTGGTCTCAAAAAAAAAAAAAAAAAAAGGTTTAAAAAAGGCAATTATTTGTAACACAAATAGGCTTTGTACAGGTAATAGCTAATATCTGTAAAAATACATAAAAGAACATATATATGCCTCAACTAATCATAATGTGTATTCCTCTACCTAGATGAGATCAAAAGAAAAAACTCAATCCTTTCCTAAAAAAAAAAAAAACAAAAAACAGAAAACCTCAGTAAAGTATCTTAGAGGCAGTAACAGGGTATAACATATAGGCTAGACAAAGCTACCGTGACTAGTCAGAAGGTTCACAAATCCCAAAGTGATCTGGCATGGAAGTTAAATAGGTATACACATGTATTGAAATTAAGTCAGCTGTACATGGAGGATTCGTGCACTTTACATACAAAGGTATGTAAAGCATATTTCAGTTAAAAACTTTTTTTAGAAATAGAGTTAAACTACTTCCTTCAAAAAGAAAGCCAAGTCTTATAAAGGAATACCAGTAACATTTAATTTTTATTTAAAAACTACATGTAGTTCAGGTCAAGCTAGATAAATACAAATGCCAGGGTAGAAATACCATGCTCATTTCCCTACTAGTCTATAAGCTTCTTAAGGAAGAGACACACAGATAGATGCTCAGCACTTGGGATACAGTATGCATTTCTGATAACATTCATTATAAAGACACTCAACAGATGAAGAAACGTAATGGAACTTCTTCAACTTAATAAAGGGCATCTACAAAAAAATCCTACAGCCAACATCATATATAACAGTGAAAGACTGAATGCTGTTTCTCTAAGATGAAAACATAGACAAGAATGTCCATTCTTCCCATTCCTATTCAACATTTTAAATAAAGTTCAAGCCAGGGCAATTAGGCAAGAAAAGGAAAAAAAAAAAGGCTTCTAGACTGGAAAGAAAAAAGTAAAAGCTGGAATTCTGACTACCCAGACTTAATAAGGATAAAATTAAATTATAGTATAAAACACTAATATTAAAAATATATATGAACTGACAAAAAGGGTAGAAAACAATCATAACAAGAACAAAATCTGTTGGTCCACATTTAATTTTGACAGAGT
The DNA here is from genome assembly GCF_006542625.1 of Nomascus leucogenys. Taxonomy (NCBI): domain Eukaryota; kingdom Metazoa; phylum Chordata; class Mammalia; order Primates; family Hylobatidae; genus Nomascus; species Nomascus leucogenys. Next base: position 4,137,200 of record NC_044400.1, on the reverse strand, counting down.
TTGGAAAATTTTGCTTCCAGATGATTGTTCTTACGACCTTGTGCTGGTATCTCCTTAAGGTCTTGTACTGATACCTCCTTAAGGTTAGAAACAGTGATTCTTCCTAAATGCTAAAGGGAAAATTCAAGTTAAGAAGATAACTATTTCTCTGAACAGCTTTATAGGGTAAAAGATCTTGAGATTAATGAAAATACATACTAACCTGTGAAAGGCACTCTGTGTGAATTAAGCTGTTACTCTTTGATTTACGACTGCTCATTTCAACAAATTCAAATCCTTTAAAAAAAATTGGCATAAATATTATAAACATAGTGACTTAAAGAGATTACTTAAGAATTTACTGTTCTAGAATTAAAATAAATACAAGTTTTTAAAAGTAAAAAATGCTCAAACCCTAAGACCTTCAAAATCTTCGATGGCTTCATTTTGTCCAAGTACAGGCTTATTCAACACTCTCATACCACACTTGAGGCACACTTTGTTTTACTGTGCTTTGTTTTAACGTGCTTTGCAGACAGTGCATTTTTTTTTAAAGTAAATTGAAGGTTTGTAGCAACTCTGTGTCCAACAAGTCGATAGGCACCATTTTTCAAACACCATGTCCCCATTTTGTGTCTGTCAGCATTTTTCAGCAATAAGGTATTTTCAAATTAAGGTATGTACATTTTTTAGACATGCTACTACTGCACACTTAGTAGACTAGTATACTGTAAATATAAATTTTATATGCATTGAGAAAAGTTTTGGGTGATTCACTTTATTGTGATATTTGCTTCACTGCAATGGTCTGGAACTGAATCTATAATACCTCCAGGTCTGTATGTGGTTCTTACAGCTACTCCTCCCTTTCGATTAAATCTTCTATTCACCTTCCCTTTCTTCCTTTTTCTTTTTTTAACTTACATGCTTCCTTTATGATTCTCCCACCCATCCATCCCACAGGATCATCCCTTACAGAAAACCTTCCCTTTCTTGCTCCACTCACCAACCATACACAAATAATCATTACAGACTAGGTTAAATGCCTCTTCCTTAAACACACATAAGTGCCTGTATTTTGCTTTATTATTGAATTATTTTAAACAAAATTGTCTGTTTAATTGCTAGTGTTTCCAAATTAAGATTTTTTATATTCCAAGCATTGTAGCATAATGCCCAAAACAAAGTTGGCAATGAATAACTGGAATGAAAAAAATTAATGAAAAAATTTTAATTTTTGTAAAATTCTCCTCAAGTGTACCATACTCATAGACAAATGCCTTTGACTAAAGGACCTAATTTTCTTAGCACTGATTTCCTATAGGAGTAAACTTTGACAGACAGTAACAGCTTAAGCAGTGTTTACTTAGGTATCAGGAATTGTTACAAATGCTTTGCATTTATCAACTCATTTAATCCTCAAAACTATCATGTGGAATAACTACTATTATAATCCTCTTTTAAGGTTAGAAGACACAGATAGGCTATGTATGTTGACCAAAATCAAACAGTATATAAATGGAGGAGCCAGGATTTGGATCCAACCAAGTTAACCACTTTTTTTAAAAAGTGTATTCTGGTCTCATCTAATCTCCAGAAGGAACACAGCTTTGCTGACACCCTGAATTTAGCCCAGTAAAAGACATTTTGGAACTTTTTTACTGCTAGAACTCATAAAACTCAAAAAAAGCTGACCTATCATCAAATCACCAATGATTAACATTATAATAATGCGAGAATGACAGCAGCAAGATGAAATAGGAGGCCCTTCAGCTTGTGTCCCCAAATAGCAACAATAATTTCACAGCCACCCACGGACGAAACTGTCTTTGTGTTAGTCTTGAGATTCAGGCAGGTGTCTGTGAAACCCCAGTGGGGCCCAAGACCTGGGAAAGTCACTTTGAGGGCAGATCTTCATTCACGTGACAGATTCCCCAACTGTGGTCCAGGCTTCAGACTTGGAAAGGGCCCTGTCCTCCTGATAGGACCTTGTTACCAGGGGCTGTAGCAGGATATGAACCCTATCTGGTCCCTTGGAGGACTGGACTTTTTCTAGGACCTCAATCTGTACATAGGATGAAGCCTGTACAGAGAAAAGACCTGTTACCAGGTGTGTGGATGGTTTGGCTTTCCCTGGGAACCTGGGAGGGCTCCTACTGAATCACTGAGTAGATTCCTTAACAGGCAGTACTGCCCTAGTCCACAGCTGAGTGGGGCTGGAACTAAGTTACAGGGATGCTTCAGGGCCTACCGTCAACACTGAGGTCTTCAGGCCTAAGGTGTCACAAACCTGCATGTCTCCCTTCAGGTCCTTAGGCTGTCGGGCCTGCTGTACTGAGAGGGGCTGGAGCCACTTTTCAGGGGTGTTTCAGGGACTGATGAGGGACCTAGGTCAGGTGGCCTGTTTGCAGGGCTATGGACAGCCCCATCTCCCTCCAGGATGCTGGGTAGGCAGAGCTGTTCTCTGACCACAGCTGAGAGGGGCTTATGCCAAGATTCAGGGTTGTTTCAGGACCTGCTGCTGTGGGACTGAAATCTGCCTGCCTGTCCTGAGGACACGGAAGGATGTATCTCCTGACTACAGGAGGATTTCTGTGCAGGAATTCTGTAAGACTGTGGCTGAGTGGAGCTGGATCCCCAATTCAGAGCTTTTTCAGCATATGCTATGGAACAGAGATTGGCAAGTCTGTACTGATGGCACAGACAGGTGAGTCTCCTAGCAGTTCCTTGTGCAGGCAGGATTGCTCTCAGGCTGCAACCAAGAGTGGCAGGAGCTGAGCTTCAGGGCTGTTTCACTATCTAAATGTAGGACCAAGTTCAGAAAGCTTGACCCAGGGATTCAGACAGTTTTGTCTTCTTGTGGGTCCTTTAACTGATCTCAGACCATAGCCAAGTTAAAGTGTCTTATCAGGGTCTGCAGTTGAGACTGAGGACAGTGGACTTATTTTCTGAGGTACCAGTGTGCATGCCTTTTCCTGGGCCTCTTGGTGAATAGTTTCGGTGGCAGGCCAATATCTTTGATGAATATAGGTACAAAAGTCCTCAACAAATACTGGCAAATCTAATTCAACAGCACATTAAATCAATTACCATGATCAAGTGGGATTTATCTTTGGAATGCAAAGACGGTTCAACATATGTAAATCTATAAATGTGATATAATGCATTAATAGAATGAAGGACAAAAATCACACGACTGACTCAACAGACACAGAAAAAGCTTCTAACAGAATTCAATATTCCTTCAGGATTAAAAACTCTCAATATATTAGGTATAAAAGGAACATACTTCAACATAATAAAGGCCATATATAACAAACGCACAGCTAACATCGCACCCAAAGGTAAAAAGTTGGAAGCTTTCCCTCTAAGATCAAGAACAGGACAAGAATGCCCACTTTGGCCATTTATATTCAATATAGTACTGCAAGTCCTAGACAGAGGAATTAGGTAAGAAAAAATAAATAAAAGGCATCCAAATCAAAAAAGAGAAAGTTAAATGGTCTGTTTGCAGATAACATAATTTTATATAAAGAAAACCCTTAAGACTCTACCAAAAAACTCTTAGTACTAATACATACAGTAAAGTGGCAGGATACAAAATCAACACACAAAAATCAATAAGATTTCTCCACACTAATAACCATTTGATAAAATTAAAAACCAGTCCTAATTATAATAGCATCAAAAACAAATTAGAAAGAAATGTAACAAAAGAGGTGAAAGGTCTGTCATTGAAAACTATACAATATCGAAAGAAAGTGAAGACACAAATAAATGGAAAGATATTCCATGTTCATGGACTGAAAGAATCAATGTTATTAAAATGTCCCTACTATTGGAAGTGAAGGTTCGAAGTAATCCATATCAAAATTCTAATGACATTTTTCATAGAAATAGAAAAAAATCCTAAAATTCATATGGACCCACAGAGATATTTAATAGCTAAGACAATCATGAGCTAAAGAACAATGCTGGAGGTATCAGACTGCTTGATTCCAATACCTAGTGCAAAACTAAGATAATTCAAAACAACATGGTTCTGGCATAAAAACAAACATACAGACCACCAGAATAGAGAGTCAAGACATAAATCCATACTTTTACAGTCGACTTGTGTTCAACAAAAGTGCCAAGAACACACAACAGAGAAAGGACTGTCTCTTCAAGAAATGGTGTTAGGAAAACTGGATATCCACAGGCAGAAGAATGAAATTGAACCCTTATTCCACACCATATACAAAGATCAACTAAAAATGGATTAAAGACAAACATAAGACCTGCAACATAGGGGAAGAAAACACAGGGGAAAAGCTTTTTGACACTGGACTTGGCAAAGATTTTTTTTGGATATAACTCCAAAAGCACAAGCAAGAATAATGAAAACAGACATAAAACTAAAAAGCTTCTACAAAGCAATCAATCAACAGAGTGAAGAGACAACCTTCAGAATAAGTGAAAATATTTGCAAATCTTACATCGGATAACAGGTTAAAATCCAAAACATGTAGTCGGTCCTCATCAGCAGATTCAACCAACTTAAGAGAGGGAAAATTTAGAGGGGAAAAAAATGCAACAATAAAAATTAATACAAATTTAAAAAACAGTACATTATAATAGCTATTTACAAAGCACTTACATTGTATTAGAAATTATAAGTAATCTAGAGATGATTTAAAGAATATGGGATATGTGTAGGTTATATGCAAATACCATGCCAATTTATAGAAGGGACTTGAGCACCTACAGATTTTGGTATCTGAGGGGGGTCCTGGAACCAGTTTCCTGCAGATACAGAGGGATGACTGTATAAGGAACCAAAAAAAAAAAAAAAAAAAAAAACAAATACTCAATAGCAAGGAAACAACCCAATTTAAAAAATGGTCAAAAAGATTTCTCAGAGGACATAAAAATGTCAAACAGGTATTTGAGAAAATTCTCAGTGTTACTAATTTTCAGGGATTTTCAGGGAAGTACAAACAAAACCACAATGAGATAACATTTCACACCTGCTAGGAAGGCTATTGTCAAAAAAAGGCAAAAGATGATGAGGGTTGTTGAGGATTATGAAAAAAAGGAAACCCTTGTACACTGTTGGTAAAAATGTAAATTAGTACAATCATTATGGAAAACAGTATGGAGGGGTTCTTGAAAAAATTAAAAGTCAAATTACATAATCCGGTAATCCCACTCCTGAATATCCATCCATATACACAAAGGAAATGAAATCAATATGTCAAAGATATATCCTCACTCCCATATACACTCCAGCATTATTCACAGCCAAAATACGGAATCAACCTAAGTGTCCATCAATAGATGAAAAGATAAAGAAGATGCGGTATATATACACAATGGAACACTAACTCAGCCTTAAACAAAAAAGAAATCCTGTCATTTGCAGCAACATAGATGCATCTGGGAGATATTATGTTAGCTGAAATAAGCCAGGCACAGAAAGACACACACCACATAATCTAATTTATACAGCAGTCTCTCCTTATCCATGAGAGATGAATTCCAAGGCGCCCCTCGGATGCCTGAAATCATGGATAGTACCCAACTCTCTCTCTATACTATGTTCTTCTAATCTGATAACCTACATGGCTACTGAGTGATTACAGGACACATACAATACACAGCATGCATAGGCTGGACAAAGAAATTATGTATGTCCCAGGCAAGATAGAGCAGGACACTGCAAGATTTCATCACACTACTCAGAGTGGCATGCAATTTAAAACTCATGCATTATTTATTTCTGGAGTTTTCCATTTAATATTTTGGAACTTCAGCTGACCAAAAGTAACTGAAACAATGGAAAGTGAAACTGAGGATAAGGGAGGGACTACAATAGGTGGAACCTCTAACAGGGGAACTCATAGAATGAAAGCAGATTTTAAATTTTCTTACTACAAAAAATGGTATGTGAGGTAACAGATATGTTAATAGGCTTAATTTTGTCATTCCACAATGTATACATATATTAAAATATCATGCTGTATACCATAAATGGATAAAATTTTTATTCTTCAATTAGAAAAAAATACATATAAAATGTACATCAAAAAGCAACTAAGTGGCAGAGGCAGGATTTGAACCCAAATAAGCTATACTCTTATGTAACTGTTACTTATTTAGCAAACTTTTTAAAAAAAGAAGTAAAAACACATTTCAATAACCTGAAGGAAGATCAGCCAATATATTTTACATTCACATTTATTAATTTCATATAGTGACAATTGGAAAGCAAATCATGGTAATGCTGTTTTCTTCTCTAGAAATGTTAATGAGTCCTTAGCTGAGCCAGGCCTTGACAGACAGACAGCAAGCAAATCTGTGTCCTCCTTAATGTGTAAGCCAGGTAGCTAAGGCCTCAGCCACCAAAAGTCCTCTGGCTCCAGGCTTCCTAATTGAAAATTAAATAACAGAGTACTCAATTATTGTCTTGACCCTTAAGCATCTTCTTTCTTAGAAGAAAAGTGGTCTTCTTAGCTGTCTTAGGATACCTTCTAGCAGTCTTTTATGTCGAAAGTTTTATCTTATCCTATTTAAGTTTTTATTTTTCCTAATCAGTGTTATGAGAGGGAAAAAGCTTTTTAGCTAATAAAATATCCTCAACTCTGGTTTACGATGCTCTTGACTATCAGCCAAAATCTAAAATCACAAGGAACTATGTAATAATTGTCTCCTAGATTATAAGGCTAATTAAAATGTAAAAAGGAGAAAGGGCTTTTGCAGTATGTTTTATTTTGTAGAACTACATCAGCTATCTTACAGTATTGTTAGAATTAAAAGATATTTTTTACCCACTTCATGAATTAAGAAAGAATTACTCAAAAAAGCTAAATAAATGTCCACAGTTCCGAGGTAGGTATCTAATCTGCCTCTTTGCATCATATATGAACCAGGTAAGCTATTAAGATTGAAGGGTGACAGGCTAGTCAGAGACGACACCGGTGGCAGCCAAGAGATCTTCATTGGTGAGGTAGAGGTCAGGTCGTGCGGGGGAGAGAGAGAAAAGAAGAGAAGAGAAGACAGAGAGAGAGCTGCTGGTGTGCTGGGTTTTACATCCCTTGGGCCTACGTGGGGCGGGCCCAAGGGAAGGCGGGAGATGCTTCTTTCTGATTGGCCCTCCTTTGGCGGGTTCAGACAGTGCCCGGTCAAGGAGGGGAGAAGAACCCGGAACCAGCGCCATTAAGGTACCCCTGTTGCCTAACAAAGATAATTCATTTTTTCTTCATTTGGGGCCAGCATTCATAAAAGAAACAACAAGCATGCCACTATGGTATCTACCTTATAACCTATATAAATTTTGACTGCAAATAAAGTTTTAGTCCAAAGGTTATTTTGACATCTTGCCCCTTCATGTAATGGTCAAATATCTACTATATAATAAAGAATATTTCAAAGACAATTCTAATAGTACAGATGAGACGAGCTTCAGACTGGGAGAAAATACCTGCAAACCGCATATCTGACAAAAGATCTGTATCTAAAGAACCCTCAAAACTCAATAATAAAAAAAGAAGCAATCCAATTAGAAAATAGGCAGAATAAATAAGTAGACATCTTACCAAAGATATGCAGGTGGCAAATAAGCATATGCAAAGATGTTTAATACCATTATCCTCTAGGAAAATTCAAATTAAAACCATAGTAAGATACCACCACACACTGATTAAGGCAGCTAAAATAACTCAAAGATGGTGAAGATGTAAAGAAAATGAATCTTTCATTTAATCACTGGTGGGAAAGTATAATGGCATGGCTACTCTGAAAAGTTTCTTGACAGCAGTTTCTTAGAAAACTACAAATACACTTACCAAGCCACATAGCAATTGCGCTCTTGGGTACTTACCTGACAGAAAAACTTATGTTCACACAAAAACCTGTAACACGTATGTTCATAATAAATTTACTTGTAATAGTCAAAACACTGGAACCGATTCACTCAATGAGCCAATGGGGTTAATGAATTAGTTCCACTGATGCTTTGTCATTGAAGTCAGGAAGTACCCAGACAGCAAGGGACTGCCTTTTAAAGTTCTTCTGATATTGGACAATGCCCATGGCTACCCAGAATCCCATGAGTTCAACACTGAAGGTTTTTGTCCAAGTAGTCCACTGGTCCCCAAACACAAAGTCTCTAATTCAGCCTGCAGATCAGGGGGTCATAAGGACCTTTAAGGTTCATTACACACAGAACTCTATGGAAAGGAATGTCAACACTGTGGAAAAACCTCCACAGACGGAACATGATGAAAGTCTGGGAGGATTATCCCATTGAAGATGCCCTGTTGTCACAGAAAAAGCCATGAAAGCCAACAAGCCTGAAACAAATTTCTGCTGAAGAAATCTATGTCCAGATGTTGTGCATGACTTCACAGGATTTCCTACAAAGCCAATCACGAAAATCATGAAAGAGATTGTAGACATGGCAAAAAGGGTGGGGAGTGATGGGTTTCAAGATACGGGTCTTAGAGAAATTCAAGAGCTAACAGATACCACACCAGAGGAATTAACAGAAGACAAGGTGGAGATAGATGCTTCTGAACCACTGCCAGACAGTGAGAAAGACGCAGAAGAAACAGTGCCAGAAAACAAACTGACATTAGACAATCTGGCAAAACGGTTCTGAATATACAAATTGCTCTTGACTTCTTTTACAACATGGACCCTTCTATGATACAGGTACTAGAATCAAAGCAAATGGTTGAGGAAGGGTTGATGCTGTATAGAAACATTTTAAAAGAAATTAGAAACCAAAAGAGATAGACAGAAATTACAATGTGTTTAGTTATACCCAGTGTGCCTACCTGTCTTGTCTCCCCTTCTACCTCCTCCACCTCTTCTACCCCTAGGCAACAAGATCAACCCCTCCTCTTCCTCCTCAGCCTACTCAACATGAAGACGAGTAGGATGCAGACCTTTACAATGAGCACTTCAACTTAATGAATAGTAAATATATTTTCTATATATAGTAGATACATTTTCTAAATATCTTTACCTTACTTTATTATAATAATACAATATATAATACATATATACAATATATATTAATTTATGACTATGTTACCAGCAAGGCTTCCAGTCAAGTAGGCTATTAGCAGTTAAGTTTTTGGGGAGGCAAAAGTTATATGCAGATTTTCAACTGCTTTAGGTAGGGAGGGGGTGTTTCAACCCCTAACCTTTACATTGTTCAAAAGTCAACTGCATATGGAGGAAATTCTCATTACTGCAGTTCCAGAGCACCACTATATTATACATCAGAGAGCTACTGACCATTTTAAATTTACTTCTGTATTGACAAAGGACAAAAATTATAGGAATTGTAAAAATGTGTCATCTAAAGCTGTCTGCTCTCTAAATGGCCTATGTGTATTTCCCCATGACAGTAAGTCCCCTACAATCTATACCTTTACAAAGGAAGGGATGAATTCTGAAATATATTCACTGACCACTACTTACTGTATCTGTATTAGAAATTTTATAGTTACATGCTAACTAAAGCAGGATGACTAAATAATCTCAAGACTCAATCACATGTATATTCATACTCCCATTTTTCAACTGAGGTGGCTTATTTACTGTAATTCTCCATTCCTATGCTTTCCAAGGGTTTCTTGTTGATAAATTCTAAAAATTATGAAGTACATCCTTTACTGCTCTTGAGGTTTCATGAGTACTTATAACTCTTCTTTCTCATGATGCCTTCCTTAGATCCAAACCCTCACTCAGAGTCTCTATGTCTACCTCACTGATTCTGCATAATGCATTTTAGACTAACTCTGTTTGGCCAACAATAATGATAACTATTCAGTAAACTCTCTGTTTTCTTTGTTGTTGTTTTTTTGAGATGGAGTCTCACTCTGTTGCCCAGGCTGGAGTGCAGTGGTGCTATCTCAGCTCACTGCAAGCTCCACCTCCAGGGTTCACACCATTCTCCTGCCTCAGCCTCCTGAGTAGCTGGGACTAGAGGCACCTGCCACCACGCCCGGCTAATTGTTTGTATTTTTAGTAGAGAGGGGGTTTCACCATGTTAGCCAGGATAGTCTCGATCTCCTGACCTGGTGATCCGCCCGCCTCGGCCTCCCAAAGTGCTGGGATTACAGGCGCGAGCCACCGTGCCCGGCCTTAGTAAACTCTCTTAACATCTAAAGACAGAATTAGAAAACAGCTGACACTAATAACTTATTCCTACATATAGCTCAATAGCCATTCAGATGTCAAATGTTTTCCTACCTTAGAAATAGAACACAAAAGCCTTCCATTTAGTTTGCACAACTAACTTAAGCTCCTCATCTTAGGTTAGTTCTAATCACTGTTTTTTAGACTAACATAATCCTAAACTTTGTGGGAGAAGCAACCTGGATGAACTCCTGGTGATAGTCCTTCATGTCAAATTTTAACTTTGGTCAATTTACCAAATACCTCTCTGCTTGCTGATTAGCAATGGTATACAATTTCTATCTATATTATGAGCATATTACAACTAACTTAGAATAACTTCTTAAAAGAATTCAGAATTATCAAATCTTACAAGGGCACACACATGAGACTCGATTTGGAATACCACACCAACTCCATCTGAAAATAAGTTGCTCAATAAATTATTGTTGAATGAGTAAGTTTCAAATATATGTTTCAAAGTATATTAATATATGTTGAATACATTAAGTGATTAATACAAAATATGTTTTCAACACATTATTGCTTTACCTAAATAATACTGTTGTCATAAGTCACTCACAAGTCCTTTCATGCAACAGACTGTACGCACTCAACTTGCTACTGTCAGCAACGTAAACAGGATCTAAATTTTCTGATGATGCTGAGTTAAGCTGTGATAACAATTCATGATTAATGAAATATGACCAAGCACCACAGATTGGCATATCCGCTCAATTTCCATACATGTGTTTCTGTATGGGTAATAGATATATATATAAATGAGTTCATAGTTTTAGTTTCCAGCATTGCTTAAAGATGTATTTTCACTAAACTGAAAGACAAATTTTTATTAGAATGACATTACAAATGATCTAGAAAATGAACATATTTTGAAAAAGGATTAAATAAAATGTTTAATCTATATAAACTGTAGTTAATAAGACAACCAAGTAGCTACAAGTCAATGCCAGACCTTCTCAATCAATTTAACCTAACTTTTTAGAGTTTACTTATTACAAGGCTCTGTGACAAGCACTATGGGAAAGATGAGAAATATAAAATTTGGTCTCTATCTTAAACTTACATTCTTGTTGGAATAATATATATGTGTATATGTGTGTGTACATATGTATCTCCCACAGATAAGGCAGTATCCGCATAAAACAAGGGATACACTCATAGGGTTAGTAAAGAAAGGAACCTCAAAAAACACACAGTACTACCTATAGAAGTGAAAATGAACACAAGATTTTAAATGACCTGCCCAAGATGACATAGCTTACTTAACAGCAGCAGTAGCTGTTAGGTCTATTGACTCCCAATCAGAGGTTGGTTAGTCTCAAAAAAAACCCTGCAAACATCAGAAAAGTCATCAAAATAATCATTGGGCTTTTCTTTAGGAGACAAAACATAGCAGAGGAATACATTCTGAAAGAACACGGTTATTACAACAGATGTTCAATACTGACAATTCACTTCTCTTTGAATGTCTATGTGTACAATTTGTATTTTTTTCTGTAGACATCTTTATTTTTAAGATCATCAACTTTCTTGCCATCGCTAAAAAGGAATACATGTTTCGTATAGAAACTTTGGAATTTTAATTAGGAATTGTGCAGATAAAATGGTAAAAAATGGAATCAGAGAATCTTTCTCCTCTAATAAAGCAAAACAAAAAATTGTTAAACATCAATACTTTAGCAGTAACTAAACAAAGAGACAAGTTAATAATAAACAAGCCTAGAAAATTCTACAGGAGTTCTCCATAGCTAACTTTAACCTCACTCTTAGAAGCTATACTGGCATCAGTAAAATCTCCTAAACTCTCATCAATGTATCAAATATGAAAAGAAGAAAATTGATAAAAATTGTAATTCAAATATTAAATTTCAAGCCTAAAAAAAGAATTCATTGGGACTCAGGCTGAAAAACACCTACAAGGGAGAAAAAAATGCTAAAATATGGTGTCATAATATCTACAAAGTTCTGAGAGAGAGACCAAGACTCATACCTAGCAAAGATGTCACTCACATATAAAGGTAACAGGTATAGCCTTATCAAATAAGAATGAACTTATTTAGTACACAGAGCCAATAAAGCCTTGCGTGGAGTATGCGTGTTGCAGGGGGATATGGGGAACTCAACAACAAAATCCAGCTAACTAAAGCATAATTAAAAACACAATTTTATACACACACTCACACACACACACACACACACTAGTGACCTCTGAATCCACTAAAAAAACTAAAACCAAAAAAAGGTAAATAATTATAGTAGCAGGTGGAAACGTAAGTCGCTACAGTGTGAAAATAATCATTCAACAAAAAAAAATGAAAAAAAGTGGCATGAATGCATAAGGTTGCTAATTTCATTTTTCAGAGTAGAAAGATAATGTCTAAACTTAAAACATGAAGTGTAAAAAAGGAACTTAAAACAATTTTTTTTTACACCCAGGGTCTCACTATATTGCACAAGCTGGATTTGAATTCCTGGGCTCAAGAGATCCTTCTGTCTCAGCCTCCTAAGTAGCTGGGTCGACACCTTGACCAGCTTGAAACTCTTTTTAACCTAAGATTGAGATCTTTAAAAAAAAAAATCTCTTGGGTTTAATAAATATCTGAAGTCCAGCAATTCCTATAATTTTTATTAGGTTAAAAATGTGGCATGCCTACACACACACATACTTTTTCAACCAAAATGGGCTCTATTTCATAATATTTGTCACTTAAAAGAACAAGAACTTTCCATATATAGATATATGTATGTATGTGTGTGTGTATAATATTTATATATTTATATATTGATTAATATACATTATTATATTTATATAATATTTATATATTATACACACACACACAAAGTAACATATTTTAAATTATTTTTTTCTACAGCTACCGTAAGGTAAAAAAACAAAAATAAGAATTAGTGGATCAAATTGTTTAAGAAAAAGAACCATGTACCACAGGTGGATAATCAGAAGTACTCCAGTATTATCTTACTAGTAATTACGATGCCAGGAGCTGTAATGCTGTGTACCCAAAAAAAAGCATTTAAGGAGAAAACAGGAGTGAACATGTCCTATTTATTTAGTTTCAAAGTTGTCCAAGCACAGGTCAAAGAGGCAACAGATAAATAATTTTTCCTATCTTTCATATAAATGGTCAGTAAGGTGGCTGGTACAAAATAACCCTCTGGAATAAGAAAGTATTGTAGGCCAGGCGCAGTGGCTCCTACCTGTAATCCCAGCACATTGGGAGGCCGAGGCGGGCAGATCACAAGGTGAGGAGATCAAGACCATCCTGGCTAACATGGTGAAACCCCATCTCTACTAAAAATACAAAAAATTAGCCGGGTGTGGTGGCGGGCGCCTGTAGTCCCAGCTACTTGGGAGGCTGAGGCAGGAGAATGGCGTGAACCCAGGAGGCGGAGCTTACAGTGAGCCAAGTTAGCACCACTGCACTCCAGCCTGGGCGACAGAGCGAGACTCCATCTCAAAAAAAAAAAAAAAAAGTATTGTAATATGTTTACCTATAAATATTTATCCAAAAAATAAGAGCTAAATTAAACTTAACTAATATTTAATATATAAATTGACAAATTTTACTTGGTCTCTGTATCAGCAGGTCAGGTCATGTTACTCAACCCAGAAGCCCTAAGGAAAGAGAGAGTTCAAGATCCCTAACAAGAAGGGGTTCTGAGTGGCACCATCACATATCCATTTACTTTCAGCTCATTAATACACAATGTAGGTATATTAATCCAGTTTGGAGACATTACTGAATCCAGCTGACTTGCTGATTTTTTTTTTTTTTTTTTTTTGAGACAGAATCTCGCTGTTGCCCCGGTGGGAGTGCAATGTTGCAATCTTGGCTCACTGCAACCTCCGCCTCCTGGGTTCAAGCTATTCTCCTGCCTCAGGAGATACTAGCTGGGATTACAGGCATGTGCCACCACACCTGGCTAATTTTTGCATTTTTGGTAGAGATGGGGGTTTCACCATGTTGGCCAGGCTGGTCTCGAACTCCCGACCTCAGGTGATCCACCCATCTTGGCCTCACTTGGGATTACAGGCCTCAATCACCACGCCCAGCCTCACTTGCTGAATTTAAAGATGTTATTATTTTTAAAATGTAAGTGAAATAATCTCAGCTGTTCCAACTGCAGCTCTTTCCTGGAATGAAAAATGGCTGCCTGTCAACAGCATGCTGCTTAGTAAATAAAAAACAAAAAGCAAAAAAAAAAATAAAATAAAGATTTACTTCATCTGGAATTTTAAAATAAAAGTAGGAAAGAAACTGCTTTTTAAAAGAAATTTGTGTTATAGGGCATTTTGAAAATGTTTCCAACACTGATTCTATAGCCAAAAATTAGGTATTACCTATAAAAATTCTCATATCTATACACTTAGAACATTTATAAACAGAACTTTTTATTCTATTCACAAATATTTCTGTAAATAACGTAAGTAAGTTTTATATGTGTTGACCTAAAAGGAAAGAAGTTGAGGCAAAATTAATAACATACATAGAGAGTTCATTTGGGCCAAGCTTAAGGGTTGCAACCAAGGAGCATAGATTCAAGTTGCCCTGAATATGCTCATTAGCGGCAGTTACAAGTAGATTTTTAAAGAGAAAAAGAAAAATAAAAGGGCAGGTTCTGAGTTGTTCACCAAGAATCTACATTAAAATAACATAAACTATCCATTGGCTACAGAGTAGCAGGGAGTAGGGAGTTGGGGGTGGAGTATGGGGGCATAACTGAAGTCCCATACTACTCACATCTCTCTGGGCCTGCATACCTCAGAGCTCAGACTGTTCTGAGCATTTTTTGTTTTCTCATACCCATTTGTTAAAAATATAAAAACATACCACTTTTCGGCTGGGCACAGTGGCTCACGCCTGTAATCCCAGCACTTTGGGAGACTGAGGTGGGCAGATCACTTGAGGTCAGGAGTTTGAGACCAGCCTGGCCAACATGGTGAAACTCCATCTCTACTAAAAATACAAAAATTAGCCAGGTGTGGTGGCGCGTGCCTGTAATCCCAGCTACTCAGGAGACTTGAGGCAGGAGAACTGCTTGAAACCAGGAGGCGGAGGTTGCAGTGAGCCAAGATCGCCAACACTGCACTCCTACCGGGACAACAGGGCAAGACTCCATCTCAAAAACAACAACAGGAACAACAACAACAACAAAAAGCAAAAACCATGCACCAAGAACAACTAACTTATATCAAGTCTTTCTTAGTTTGGAAGAAGAACTAACACATCAAGAGAAGATGAAATTGGCTAACAACTCCTACAAAAACCTTGGTAAAATCGGTGGTTGAGACTGGAAAATATAATTCGAAAATACACAAATGATCATGTATTATTTTCTTTAACAGCCTTACTTTGAGGCAAAACCTTACAGCTCCAGCAGATGGGAGCATTACTTTGTGAAAAGAACTCTTAGTAAATTCAGAAGATGTTTAATACTGCTTTCTTTCCAGTTGGTGGCAGAAGAAAACACCAAAACCAATACCACTACCCCCCTCCCTTTATTAGAAAAAAGTTAAAATACAAATTCTATTACTGTTTACCTAGGACCTAGCTTTATACGGCTGACATTTCTCAAAGACAGGTAAGTATAGACAAAAGGTCAGAACTTTGCCTCTCTTCAGTTAGATAAAATGTTCTTGATGTGCTAGCTAAACAGTCAAATAACGTAAAATGAAAGGAATTTTAGGAGAAATTTGAAGGTGGTTTCCATGTTTTGTTACTGTCCTTTGAGATGAAACTGAGGCAAGAAAAATATATTTAAGCTGTTTTTCAGTCCATCAGAATTAGTTTTCATTCTTTTTTCCCCAGTTGGATTTTTGTACGGAGGTAAAGATTAAAATAGAGTTAAAAGAATGGTTGAGGGTGGGGAGAAATAAGGGCCAATACTGATATAAATTCCAAGTTAGAAAATAAGTAAACTCTGTTAGTTCTTCCTAAAGAGATCAGCTCAAAAATGCTATCTATATCAAGTTGGGGCACAGCCTCTGGTGAGATGTTTCCTTGAGTTCTCCAGAGCTGAAGAATAATTCCACACAAATCAACTTTTGGACCACAGGTGAATAAACCATGGTAATTACTGACAGTTTTGTAAAATCTTTTTTTTCTCCTCATTTGTTGCCAGTGAATATAAAAGGACACAATTTACTTAAGGACACATTCAGATTAAATGATTCCAAGGTTTGATAATCTTTAGTTAAGTAATATGATGCCATGATATTTTCTCATTGATATTAAAATGAAGAAAAATATTTTATAATGTCTTGGTACTTAAACTGATTAAATAATTGAAAAGGCTTGCAATTCTCCAGAAAAGCCATGTTCTCTCTAACCTCTGAATTTCAGTAGTCTTCACTAGTACGTGGCAGTAGGCCTGAAATCATATATACACAGACACACACAACCACACATACATATATAGACACACATATGAATATAAACATATATACATATGTATTTTTTTTCTTGAGCTGGACTTTCACTCTGTCACCTGGCTGGAGTGCAGTGGCACCATCTCAGCTCACTGCAACCTCCGCCTCCAGGGTTCAAGTGATTCTCCTGCCTCAGCCCCCTGAGTAGCTGGGATTATAGGCATGCGCCACCATGCTCGGCTAATTTTTGTATTTTTAGTAGAGACGGGGGTTTCACCATATTGGCCAGGCTGGTCTCGAACACCTGACCTTGTGATCTGCCTACCTCAGCCTCCCAAAGTGCTGGGATTACGGGCGTGAGCCACCGCACCCCGTACATATATATCTTTTAATAAGTGTACTTACTTTATAAAGTACCTATTAGAGCCTTGATATTCATGAATAAGCCAATAAAGTTGTTTTCAAGAACATGGGAGGTCAATAGTTACGAAATAAACAACCCCCAGAAGGATAATCACAGAGTTAATACTATGATATCTTCAGTAAAGAAAGACATTTAGAAATTACTACAGTTGGCCGGGCATGGTGGCTCACGCCTGTAATCCCAGCACTTTGGGAGGCTGAGGCGGGTGGATCACCTGAGTTCAGGAGTTTGAGACCAGAATAGACAACATGGTGAAACCCCGTCTCTACTAAAAATACAAAATTAGCCAGGTGTTGTGGTGCGCACCTGTAATCCCAGATACTCGTGAAGCTGAGACAGGAGAATTGCTTGAACCCGGGAGGTGGAGGCTGCAGTGAGCAGAGATCGCACCATTGCCCTCCAACCAGGGCAAGACAGAGCAAGACTCCATCTCACAAAATGAAAAAAAGACATTACTACAGTTGTTTTGATTATTAACCATGGAATACACCTTGTAAATGATACAAAGTATCAATTCTGCAGTAGTGTTGATGAATGAATAAAAAAGAAATACTAGTTGGAGGACTTCTTTAAAGTATATGTCTTAAAATAAAATGCATTTACTTCTGAATTATATAGGCTAACAAAAGAACTAACATAAATTTGCAACCTATTTAGAAATCCTTTAGAAGCTTTGGAAATGCATTATATGATCTTACTGGCACTGACATAACTACCTTACATCTTAAATATTATAGTGATCAACAGTAGTCTATGTTCTCTGAGCACATGGAAGTAGGCTACCTTCTCTGATTAAAAACATGCTGAAGAGGAGGAGGATTTAAGCTTGTGAATCCAAGCTAATGTGTTTACTTGGATGGATAAATAGTATAAGGGCAACAGACACTTGAATCAACGAAAACTTTTTTTTGTTTTTGGTTTAAGAGATGGGGCTTCCCTCTGTCAACTAGGGCAGTGGCACGGTAATAGCTTACCGAAGTCTCAAACTCCTGGCCTCAAGCAATCCTCCTGACTCAGCCTCCCAAATAGCTGGGATTACAGGTGTGAGGTACTGCCCCTGACAAAAATATCATTTTTGTGAAGGATGGTTGCATTATATGGGACACAAGATTTAAGACTAGGGCACTAAAATCGGTGGGTGAGAAGGCACATGTAGATAAATTTTCCCTGAAAAGCCCCAAACTACCCATAAATTACAGAACTGTACTTTTTTACAATACCAATTACTTCAGGGTATATGTTCATTTGAGAAGAATAATGAATACAATACTATCCACTATTCAAATAAATTTTTCCTTTGCCACGTTTACAGACTTGAGTTTACTTAAATGTAAGTATGATATTGCTAGAGCTCAGGAAATGATACTCCAAAATAAAGTCCTCCAAAGCAGCTCTCTCTGACCATCTCCTAACTTTCTGTCTCTGGCCTCTCATTCTCCTGAGGCTAGCCACTGAAACTACAATCCCGCGTCCCCAAGGTAGTTCACAGAAACCAGAACCCCCTTTCCCCAAAGCCAGCCACAGAACCTAAATATATTACTTTAATGTTCCCTGCCCTCATCTTTCTGTGTAAAAACTAACCATAAAGAAATATCTGACCTATCCTGTTTGATTGTAGGCCATACGACCCCCATTCCAGAAAGGGTGCTGTTCCATACCCGGAAAGAAAGAATGCTGCACAGAGAGGCCAAGAAGAATCTATACAGACAGGCAGGCCTTGCCGGGTTTCCCCACTCAGTACATGGCTGTCCAGACTTTGCTGAACCTAAGCATACCAATGGACAGTTTTCGCCTGTATCTTTAGGTCTTTATTCTGAAGGCTCCCATGTCACGTAAAACCAAGATCAAATAAAATCATATGCCGTTTCTCCTATTAATCTGCCTTTTCTCAGCTGATTTTCAAAGAACCTTCAGAGGGTGAAAGGGAAGTTTGTTCTTGGCCTCTACAATATGCTACAACTCCAGTAAATTAATTAGTAAATATTAAACTATTTTTGGAAGGAAAAAAACTGAAAATAACATTGCTTTAGAGGTAAATTATTTAAGAATTGCTAGAAATTACCCTAGAAATTATCCTAGAAAAATCTTAAAATTTTCCCTAAAAACTTTTAGGAATAATACATTGTTTCTAATGAGACCCTTCAGCTTATGCAGAGAGCACAGGAGACCAAATTCTAGAGTAAATGAAACGATATTCTCCAATTCTGTTTTACTAATGAATATGTTGTCCATCCCCCCCATTAGCATGCTTAGGTAATCTTGCAAGGATAAATGGAAATGTCAGTTGACATTTACAATGAAATAGGATTTTTAGACAGTTGTGTTTTTTGGGTGGGAAAAGGAGAGCTAAAAATTGAGGGGGGTGGGGGCTTAAAAAAGACAGTACTGTATGGCTTAGAACTTTGGTACCCTACCTTCATCCTTTTCTGCAATCCCTTTTACTCCCCAAAGTTAAAATGGGACAATAACTGATGATCAACTATGGACAAATAGACTCAAATACACTGTTTTACTTTATTTTTATCATTCTTTATATACCTTTTCTCATCATTCTTTGTCTCAATAGTAGGCTATGATTATGCATGTAGAAAATCCCAAAATAACAACAACAAAATCACTGGAACTAATGAATTACTGTAGAAAGGTTGCAGGATACAAAGTTAATATACAAATTGTCAACTTCTTTCCTATGTATCAGTAATGAACAACTGAAATTAGAAATTAAAATACCACCATATACATTAGAAACAACAAAAAACACTCACCAAAAATGTAGATATAAATCTAACAAAATATGTACAAGATCTCTATGAGGATCACTATAAAACTCTGATTCAAGAAATCAAAGTCTAAATAAATGAGATCATTCAAGAGTAGAAAAAATTTATATTGTTAAATGTCAGTTCTTCCAACCTTGATCTATAAATTCAGTGCAATCCCAATCAAAATTCTAGATAGTTATTTTGTGAATATGACAAACTGATTTTAAAGTATACACAAAAAGAAAGACCCAGAAGAGCCAACACAATACTGAAGGAGAACAAAGTCGGAGGACAAAACCTACCCAACTTCAAGACATTATAAAACTATACTAATCAATATAGTGTGGTAATGGTGAAAGAACAGACAAATCAAGGGAACAAAACAGAGTCCAGAAATAGGCCCACATAAACATAGACGGCTGGTCTTTTACGAATAAGCAAAGGCAATTCAATGGAGAAAAGAACAATCTTTGCAACAAACGGTAATGGAAAAACTAGACATACACATGCCAAAACATGAATTGACACAGACCTTACAACTTTCACACACAAAAAAACTAAAAATGGATCACAGACCTAAATATAAAATGCAAAACTATAAAACTCCAAAAATGGCCGGGCACAGTGGCTCATGCTTGTAATCCCAGCACTTTGGGACACCAAGGCAGGTGGATCACCTGAGGTCAGGAGTTCGAAACCAGCCTGACCAACATGGTGAAACCCCGTCTCTACTAAAAATACAAAAATTAGCTGGGCATGGTGGCAGGTGCCTGTAATCCCAGCTACTTGGTGACAGGTGAAGCCAGCCAAGTCCCTGGGTCGAGTGGGGACTTGGACAACTTTTCTGTCTAGCTAGAGAACTGTAAATGCACCAATCAGCACTCCATAAAAAAACGCACCACTCAGTGCTCCGTGGATTAAAGGATTGTAAATGCACCAATCAGCACTCTATAAAAACGTACCAATCAGTGCTCTCTGTCTAAAGGATTGTAAATGCACCAATCAGCACTCTGTAAAAACGCACCAGTCAGTGCTCTGTGTCTAGCTAAAGGATTGTAAATGCACCAATCAGCACGCTATAAAAATGCGCCAATCAGCACTCTGTGTCTAAAGGACTGTAAATGCATCAATCAGCACTCTGTGTCTAGCTAAAGGACTGTAAACGCACCAATCAGCACTGTGTAAAAACACACCACTCAGCGCTCTGTAAAATGGACCAATCAGCAGGATGTGAACGGGGCCAAATAAGGGAATAAAAGCTGGCATGGACCAATCAGCAGGATGTGCGTGGGGCCAAATAAGGGAATAAAAGCTGGCCACCCGAGCCAGCAATGGCAACCCGCTCCGGTCCCCTTCCACGCTGTGGAAGCTTTGTTCTTTTGCTCTGCACAATAAATCTTGCTGCTGCTCACTCTTTGGGTCCACACTACCTTTATGAGCTATAACACTCACCATGAGGGTCTGTGGCTTCATTCCTGAAGTCAGCAAGACACAAACCCACCAGGAGGAAAAAACAACTCCAGATGAGCCACCTTTAAGAGCTGTAACACTCACTGCGAAGGTGTGCTGCTTCACTCCTGAAGTCAGCAAGACCACGAACCCACCGGAAGGAATAAACTCCGGACACATCTGAACATCTGAACGAACAAACTCCAGACACACCATCTTTAAGAGCTGTAACATTCACTAGGAGGCTCCGCGGCTTCATTCTTGAAGTCAGTGAGACCAAGAACCCAATGGAAGGAATAAATTCCGGATATATCGGAAGCTGAGGCAGGAGAATCACTTGAACCCAGGAGGCGGAGGTTGCAGTGAGCCGAGATCGCGCCATTGCACTCCACCCTGGGCGACAGAGCGAGACTCCATCTTAAAAAAAAAAAAAAAAAAAAAAAAGGCCAGGTGTGGTGGCTCATGCCTGTAATCCCAGTGCTTTGGGAGGCAGAGGCTGGTGGACCATGAGGTCAAGAGATCCGAGACCATCCTGGCCAACGTGGTGAAACCCCGTCTGTATTAAAAATTCAAAAATTAGCTGGGCATGGTGGTGCGTGCCTGTAGTCCCAGCTACTTGGGAGGCTGAGGCAGGAGAATCACTTGAACCCGCGAGGCGGAAGTTGTAGTGAGCCAAGATTGTGCCACTGCACTCAAGCCTGGCGACAGAGTGAGACTCCATCTCAAAAAACAAACAAACAAACAAAACTCCAAAACTGTAACACAAAAGAAAATCTAGGTGACCTTGGTTATGGCCATGTGTTTTTAGATACAACACCGAAAGTACAATCCACGAAAGAAAATAAAAAATTGATTTAGACTTCATTAAAATTAAAAGCTTCTGCTCTACAAATGGCACTATTAAGAAAATTAAAACACAAAATACACATGGGGATAAAATATGTGAAAAACACTTATTTTGTTACACAAAATATACAAAGAACTCAACAAGGAAATAACCCAGTTTAAAATTGCCATCCAAATAAACATTTCACCAAATAAGATACGCAGGTGGCAAATTAGCATATGAAAAGATGCTCAACATCATATGTCAATAGGGAATTACATAATCAAACAATGAGATACCACTGCACACCTATTACAATGGCTAAATCCACAACAATGACAATACCAAATACTAGTGAGAAGGTAGAGCAATGGGAACTCTCATTCATGGCTCATGGGAAAGCAAAATGGCACAGTCACTTTGGAAAACAGTTTGGCAGCTTCTTATAAAACTAAACATGTTTGTTTTACATAATCTAGCAATCATGTACCCTGGTTACCCAAATGAGTTGAAGACAGGTCCACACAAAGACCTGTACCTTCCTGTTTATAGCAGTTTTATTTATAATTGCCAAAACTTGGAAGTAAGCAAGAGTGTCCTTCAATATGTGAATGGATAAACAAACTGTGGTACATCCATACAATGGAATCTTACTCAGCATGTAAAAGAAATAAAGTCATGAAAAGACATGAAGGAAACTTAGATGTATACTGCTAAGTGAAAGAAGCCAATCTGAAGAGACTACCTACTGTATGTTTCCAACTATATGATATTCTGGAATAGGCAAAACTACAGAAATAGATGTTTTAGTGATCTTTTCACTAAAAGATCAGTGGTTGTCAAGGGTTGTCAAGGAAAGAGAAGTACGGAACATGAGATTTTTAGGGCAATGAAACTATTCTGTATGATACTGTAGTGATGGATCATTATATATTTATCAAAATCCATAGAATGTACAAAACAGAATGAATTCATTCATATGTTTGTTGTTTTTAAAGAAATAAGACATTTCAAGAACATTTATACACCAAAGGAAGAAAATTTTTTATATCTTATTTTTGTCAACACCAATCATCACACTATTCAAGGGCATAATTCCTAATGGTTGAGACGAGACTCTTGCAATATAAAGCAAACAAACATATTGTTATTTTGTAAGTAATATAATGAAAAGATGTTAGCTATGATTATTTCTTCTTAAAGTACATGACAAAGCTCTATGATCCCATGTGGCTAATAAATGTATAAAAACATAGTTTAAAAAGACTAATATTACACATATTAGCATCTTGGAATTATTTCTGGGTGCAAAGGTTATAGGTAATTTTCATTTTTTAATCACTTTTATACTGAATGTGTATTACTTATGTTTGTAACTTTAAAAATTTTCTTGCACATTTAAATCAAATCCTGTACTTTACAATTTCAACATATAAATTTCTAAGTGTATATTACGATGCTAAAATTCTATTTTAACTTTTAAA
Source organism: Nomascus leucogenys (assembly GCF_006542625.1). Lineage (NCBI taxonomy): Eukaryota > Metazoa > Chordata > Mammalia > Primates > Hylobatidae > Nomascus > Nomascus leucogenys. The sequence continues at coordinate 4,113,694 of NC_044400.1, read as the reverse complement.
CCTGTTACAAACATAAAATGTGTTTTAACATAAAATTTTAAAAACATGATGCTCACCAGATATTGCGGCAGTGTTAGTATAACATGTTGGACATAATTAAAAAAACACCAAAGTCTAATGGGTATTAGCTGAAACCCAGCTTTTTACGGAAAATAGTTTTGGTATTTACTCATTATAAAGTAAGTTGACTGAGACATATACAAACCATACAAGTGGTCATATTGAGTGCATTTAAGACTGACATTTCTGGGTTATCGGTATTAGAAAATGTATATTTTTGTAAACAATACAAAAAAGAAACAAAGGAGAAAGTGAAAATGTACAAGTGAAAAGCCAACAGATCAGAACTTAATTCTTGAAAAGTCTGACCTCAACTCTTTGGTCATGCTATAATTTGGATATGGTTTCTTTATCACCACCAAAGCTAACATGGAAATTTGAACCCCAATGTGGCAATATTGAAAGGTGAGGCCTAGAGGGAGGTGTCTGGGTTCTAGAGGTAGATGCCTCATAAATGGCTTAGTGCTATTCTGGAGTTAGTGTGTTCTGGCTCTCATGAGACTGGATTAGTTCTCTGGCGAATGGCTTAGTTCCTTCCCACAAGAGTGGGTTGTTATAAGGCCACTATGCACTCCTCAGATTTTCCTCTCTTTGAATGTTTCTTTTCCTCCTTTGACCTTGTCCACCATGTTGTAAAGTGTGAAAGATCTTGCCAGAAGCCAGGTCTATGCTCTTGAACTTCCCAGTCTGCAGAACTGTGAGCTATAAAACCTCATATCTTTATAAATTACCCAGTCTTAGGTATTCTTTTATAGCAACAAAACAGACTAAGGCAGGTCAAAATTTCACACTATTCTCAATTCCCCTATTAATCAAGAAAGTAGCATAGGACTAAGAATTTGTTATGTTTTATTGAAGGTGAGGAAAGACATGGGAGAATATAAGATAAAGGGTAAAAAGAGATTAAGAAAAGGTAGCAACCCCAAAACATGTTTAACATCAGTGCTTTGGGCAAGATCAGGAATGAAAAGAGAGAATAAAACAGAAATGAAAGGATGGGAACAGCTGTCAATTCCAGGTTTCATCTACTTTTTGGTTTATAATCTTCAACTCATGTCTTATTTTTCTACTTATGCATTTAGTAAAATATACAAAGCCATCCAGTCTCGTCAGCTAATACTCTAAATAATATAAACATACAACAAGTTCACTTAATAACTGGTCTTTTAATTTGGGCTAGAATTCAATGAGAAAACCATTTCTAAAAGACTTGCAGTGCTAACGTGGCTTAAATTAAACAGAAGCCTCTAACCCACTGCATCAGAGGCAATGAGGCTTATTTTCTATACAGGGTAAGACAGAAGAAATCTACCCTGGAGACACAAGACACAGCAGAAGATAAGGGTATCAGACAAAAAAGTTTTGAGGGGGAGGAGAGGATTAACAGAGTGTTTATATATTGAATGTTGAGGCTCTCTAGCTCTCTTCTTTCACATAGTTCTCATAGCACTGGCAATCAGACTTATACCCTAAAGCAGGGTTTCTCAGGATAACATTTTAAACTTGATTGTTCTTCGTTGTTGGAGCTGTCCTATGCACTGTAGGATGTAACAAGACCCCCAGGTTCTACGCATCAGTTTTCAGTAGCAACCTATCTGTGGCAATCAAATAAGTCTCTAGACACTGCTGAATTTCTCTTAGGGGGCCAAATTGTCCCCCTTGAGAATCACTGACCTAGAGGCAGAAGATTGGAGAATTCTTCTTATTAGACTCTTATTAGCCCTAGAAAAAAGGTTTCCAAACCTAAAGATAATGACACCAGGGGTTTCCACCCCCAAAATGCCCAGCCATATTCACAGAGCTCTAAAATAGCTTTTTAATGCCCCAACATAAATTTGAACATGCAATCAAAGATTGCTACATAGCTGAGGAAAGCCTCAAGATTAAAAAAGACGAAAACATATTAACAGAAAGACTAATTTGGAAAAAATAGAGAAAGCAGGAAGCAATACATTTCAAAACAAAACAAAAATTTTAATTAAATTCACAGAAAGAAAACAGGATATAATAAAATTATACAGAGATCAAAAACGGCTTGGAAATTAAAAGTATGATAGCAGAAATCAAAGTGGCAAAAGTTTGAAAAAGGTAAATTTTCCAGAAAGTATGAAGAAAAAAAAAATCATAAAAAATGACAGAAATAAAATAGGTCCAGGAGGTAGAATGTTTAATTAGAGTTCCAGAACCAAAAATAAAAGGCAAGAAAATTAAAGAAAAAATATGAGGAATTTTCCCAGAGTTGATGGACACAAATTGTCAGACTGAAAGGACCCATAAAATGCATGGCAAAATGAATGACTATAGACTCATAATAAGTAACATGGCTGTGACATTTCAGAACTCTAGAAACAACAAAGAGAAACATCTGATAAGCTTCAAAATGAGATTGTATAATCTTCCACAGAGGAGACAAAAGTGATCTGAAGAGTGATGGAAGTAAGAAGGGCTTCTAATTTTACAACAGATGCTATGAATTCCTTCAGAGCTCTTAAGAAGAACAATTTCACCTTTATAATTTGAAAGCCAGCTAAACTAATAGTTGGGGTAAAATAAAGACACTTACATAAATATAATACCACAGAACATTTGCCTTTCAGAAAGCTACTAGAAAATGGAATAAACCAAGACAGTACGTAAGCCAAAGGATTACATAGGATATAGGAAATAGAGGAACTAGCATAGGATAGAAACTGCACCAGCAGCAACTATATCAAGCAATGGGCCAAAACTGCAGCACATCAGAATGCTCTGGGAGAAATTTCTTGATAATGGATAAACTGATAAAAATACCTGAGACCTCTGAATATATGGAGAGGCTATTTTGACAACCAGCAGACAGTTTGGGTCTAAATGAATAATAAATATTTAGAACTATACAAATGCTCAATGGTCGTATATGAAAAATAAAACTATCAATGGGAAGGGGGAATGGATGGGACATTTGTGGAAAAAGGCTAAATCTACATCACCTATAGTAAGTCAAGAGATAATGCCTAAAACTGAAAAAAACAGGAGGTAGCAATATAAAATGTTATTTAGAGATACAGAGGTATATACCAAAAGAATAAGCCAAAAAAAGTTTTAGAAGTATTTGCCTCTAGATGGGGAAAACTGGGGTGGTGACAGCTACCTTGTCCAACATCACAGCCTTCCTGGGATTAGGCAAATAAGGCGATAAAGGCCCAATCATTTTGTTGCACCATGGTATCAATCTGAAGGAAAATATTCTGGAGAACCTAACCTGTGACAAAGAAGTAAGAACTGTTTTTAATCATAAGCCATGGAGAAGCAGTTAAAAACTTAAGCATGTGTTCTTTTACCTTTGCAACAGTTAAAAGAAAAAGAGAGAAGAAACAGGCTGCTTAGGAATATTTTCGGCCGGGCGCAGTGGCTCATGCCTGTAATCCCAGCACTTTGGGAGGCCGAGGCGGGCGGATCACGAGGTCAGGAGATCAAGACCACCGTGAAACCCCGTCTCTACTAAAAATACAAAAAACTAGCTGGGCGTGGTGGCGGGCGCCTGTAGTCCCAGCTACTGGGAAGGGTGAGGCAGGAGAATGGGGTGAACCCGAGAGGCGGAGCTTGCAGTGAGCCGAGATTATGCCACTGCACTCCAGCCTGGGCGACAGAGCGAGACTCCATCTCAAAAAAAAAAAAAATTTTCTAATTTCCTTAACTTGGATTCTTATACTGCAGAGCCGAATGTTATTTTAGAAATTTAAAGCCCATCAGACTAACAATGGATCTCTCTGCAGGAGCCCTACAAGCCAGAAAAGAGTGAGGGCCAATCTTCAACATTCTTAAAGAAAAGAATTTTCAACCCAGAATTTCATATCCAGCCAAACTAAGCTTCATAAGTGAAGGATAAATAAAATCCTTTATAGACAAGCAAACGCTGAAGATTTTGTCACCACCAGGCCTGCCTTACAAGAGCTCCTGAAGGAAGCACTAAATATGTAAAGGAAAAACTGGTAACAGCCACTGCAAAAACATACCAAATTGTAAAGACCATTGACACTATGAAGAAATTACATCAACTAACGGGCAAAATAACCAGCTAGCATCATAATGATAGTATCAAATTCACACATAACAATATTAACCTTAAATGTAAATGGGCTAACTGGCCCAATTAAAAGACACAGACTGGCAAACTGGATAAAGAGTCAAGACCCATCAGTGTGCTATATTCAAGAGACCCACCTCACTTGCAAAGACACACAAAGGCTCAAAATAAAGGGATGGAGGAATATTTACCAAGCAAATGGAAAGCAAAAAAAAGCAGGGGTTGCAATCCTGGTCTCTGATAAAACAGACTTTAAACCAACAAAGATCAAAAAAGACAAAGAAGGGCATTACATAATGATAAAGGGATTAATGCAAAAAGAAGTGCTAACTATCCTAAATATATATGCACCCAATAGGGGAGCACCCAGATTCATAAAGCAAGTTCTTAGAGACCTACAAAGAGTCTTAGACCCCCACACAACAATAGCAGTGGGAGACTTTAACACCCCACTGTCAATATTAGACAGATCAACAAGACAGAATATTAACAAGGACACTCAGGACTTGAACTCAGCTATGGACCAAGAGGACCTAATAGACATCTACAGAACTCTCCACCCCAAATCAACAGAATATACATTCTTCTCAGCACCACATCGCACTTATTCTAAAATTGACCACATAATTGGAAGTAAAACACTCCTCAACAAATGCAAAAGAATGAAGTCATAACAGTCTCCCAGACCATAGTGGAATCAAATTAGAACTAAGGATTAAGAAACTCACTCAAAACTGCACAACTACGTGGAAACTGAACAACCTGCTCCTGAATGACTACTGGGTAAATAACGAAATTAAGGCAGAAATAAATACATTCTTTAAAACCAATGAGAACAAAGACACAATGTACCAGAATCTCTGAGACACAGCTAAAGCAGTGTGTAGAGGGAAATTTATAGCACTAAATGCCCACAGAAGAAAGCAGGAAAGATCTAAAACCAACACCCTTACATCACAATTAAAAAAAACTAGAGAAGCAAGAGCAAACAAATTCAAAAGCCAGCAGAAGACAAGAAATAACTAAGACCAGAGCAGAACTGAAGGAAACAGAGACACAAAAATCCCCTCAAAAAAATAAATGAATCCAGGAGCTGCTTTTTCAAAAATATTAACAAAATAGGTAGACCACTAGCCAGACTAATAAAGAAGAAAAGAGAGAAGAATCAAATAGACACAATAAAAAATGATAAAGGGGATATCACCACTTATCCGATGGAAATACAAACTACCATCAGAGAATACTATAAACACTTCTACACAAATAAACCAGAAAATCTAGAAGAAATGGATGAATTCCTGGACACAGACACCCTCCCAAGACTAAACCAGGAAGAAGTCGAATCCCTGAATAGAGCAATAACAAGTTCTGAAATTGAGGCAGTAATTAATAGCCTACCAACCAAAAAAAAAGCCCAGGACCAGATGGATTTACAGCTGAATTCTACCAGAGATACAAAGAGGAGCTGGTACCATTCCTTCTGAAACCATTCCAAATAAAAGAAAAAGAGGGACTCCTCTCTAACTCATTTTATGAGGACAGCATCATCCTGATACCAAAATCTGGCAGAGACACAACAAAAAAAGAAAATTTCAGGCCAATATCCCTGATGAACATCGATGCAAAAATCCTCAATAAAATGCTGGCAAACCGAATCCAGCAGCACATCAAAAAGCTTATCCACCACGATCAACTTGGCTTCATCCCTGGGGTGCAAGCCTGGTTCAACATATGCAAATCAATAAATGTAATCCATCACATAAACAGAACCAATGACAAAAACCACATGATTATCTCAATAGATGTAGAAAATGCCTTTGACAAAATTCAACACCCCTTCATGCTAAAAACTCTCAATAAACTAAGTATCGATAGAACATATCTCAAAATAATAAGAGCTATTTATGACAAACCCACAGCCAATATCACACTGAATGGGCAAAAACAGGAAGCATTCCCTTTGAAAACTGGCACAAGAAAAGGATGCCCTCTCTCAACACTCCTATTCAACATAGTATTGGAAGTTCTGGCCAGGGGCAATCAGGCAAGAGAAAGAAATAAAAGGTATTCGAATAGGAAGAGAGGAAGTCAAATTGTCTCTGTTTCCAGATGACATGATTGTATATTTAGAAAACCCTATTGTGTCAGCCCAAAATCTCCTTAAGCTGATAAGCAATTTCGGCAAAGTCTCGGGATACAAAATCAATGTGCAAAAATAACAAGCATTCCTACATACCAATAATAGACAAACAGAGAGCCAAGTTATGAGTGAACTCCCATTCACAATTCCTATAAAGAGAATAAAATACATAGGAATACAACTTATAAGGGATGTGAAGGATCACTTCAAGGAGAACTACAAACCACACTGCTCAAGGAAGTAAGAGAGGACACAAACAAATGGAAAAACATTCCATGCGCACGGATAGGAAGAATCAATATCATGAAAATGGCCACACTGCCCAAAGTAATTATAGATTCAATGCTAAACCCATCAAGCTACCACTGACTTTCTTCACAGAATTAGAAAAAAACTTTAAATTTCATATGGAACCAAAAAAGAGCCTGCATAAGCCAAGACAATGCTGAGCAAAAAGAACAAAGCTGGAGGCATCACGCTACCTGACTTCAAACTATACTATAAGGCTACAGTAACCCAAGCAGTATGGTACTGGTCCCAAAACAGATATACAGACCAATGGAACAGAACAGAGTCCTCAGAAATAATACCATACATCAACAACAACCATCTGATCTTTGAAAAACCTGATGAAAACCAACAATTGGGAAAGGATTCCCTCCCTATTTAATAAATGGTGTTGGGAAAACTGGCTAGCCATATGGAGAAAACTGAAACTGGGCCCCTTCCTTATGCCTTATACAAAAATTAACTCAAGATAGATTAAAGACTTAAATATAAGACCTAAAACCATAAAAATCCTAGAAGAAAACCTAGGCAATATCATTCAGGACATAGGCATGGGCAAAAATTTCATGACTAAAACACCAAAAGCAATGGCAACAAAAGGATATGAACAGACACTTCTCAAAAGAAGACATTTAAGCGGCCAACAAACGTGAAAAAAAGCCATCATTACTGGTCATGAGAGAAATGCAAATCAAAACCACAATGAGATACCATCTCATGCCAGTTAGAATGGCGATCATTAAAAAGTCAGGAAACAACAGATGCTGGAGAGGATGTGGAAAAATAGGAATGCTTTTACACTGTTGGTGGGAACATAAATTAGTTAAACCATTGTGGAAGACAGTGTGGCGATTCCTCAAGGATCTAGAACCAGAAATACCATTTGACCCAGCAATCCCATTACGGGTATATACCCAAAGGATTATAAATCATTCTACTATAAAGACACATGCCTACGTATGTTTATTGCAGCACTGTTCACAATAGCAAAGACTTGGAACCAACCCAAATGCCCTTCAATGATAGACCGGATAAAGAAAATATGGAACATATATGCCATGGAATACTATGAAGCCATAAAAAAGGATGAGTTCATGTCATTTGCAGGGACACGGATGAAGCTGAAAACCATTATTCTCAGCAAACTAATACAGGAACAGAAAACCAAACACCGCATGTTCCCCTAAGTGGGAGCTGAACAATGAGAACACATGGACACAGGGAGGGGAACATCACACACTGGGGCCTACTTGGGGGTGGGGGGCTAGGGGAGGGATAGCATTAGGAAAAATACCTAATGTAGATGACAGGTTAATGGCACGTGTATACCTATGTAACAAACCTACATGTTCTGCACATGTATCCCAGAATTTAAACTATAACTAAAAAGAAAAATTTAAAATAGACGAGTTTTTTCTTGCAGAGGAGGCAGAACAAGATTGCTGAAGAGAATCCCCCAGGAATCATCCCGTAGCAGGAACACCAAACTGAACAATTATCCATGCAAAAAAAAAAAACCTTCATAAGAATCAGCTGGCACAGTGGTACATGCCCATAATCTCAGCACTTTGAAAGGTCAAGGCGAGTGGATCATTTGATCTCAGTTCAAGACCAGTATGGGCAACCTGATGAAACCCTGTCTTTACAAAATGTGAAAAAATTAGCCGGGCATGGTGGCATGTGCCTGTAGTGCCAGCTACTCAGGAGGCTGAGGTGGGAGGATCACTTCAGCCCAGGAGGTCGATCGAGGCTGCAATGAGTTGAGATCATGCCATGTACTCCAGCCTGGGTGACAGAGTGAGACCCTGCCTCAAAACAAACAAATAAACACACTAACAAACAAACAAAAAAATCCAAAATCAGGTGAGTAATCATGGCACCTGGTTTTAATATAATATCAACGACAGAGGCATTGAAGAGGGTAGGAAAGACAGTCTTGCACTGACTACACCACCCCTCCTCCAACGCCAGGCAGCGCAGCACTGAGATAAAATCTGTGTGCTTGGGAGAGAGAGCGAAAGTATGGGACTTTGCACTGGAACTCAGTGCTGCTCCGTAACAGCAGAACACAACACAGGGCATTCTGCTGGTGCCCACAGAAGGAGCATTTAGCTCAGTCCTGGGCCAGAGAGAAATCCTCCCCCACGGGGGGAGTAATCGGTCTTCATCACATTCTGACTAAAGTGGTCTAGGGCCTGGAATAAATTTGAGTGACAGGCAACAAGGACTGCATCCTTCGGCAAGCCTTGGTACTGCACTGGCCTTGGAGTTAATGGACTTCAGATAAAACCCAGTGCAATACCACCTGTGGCAGCTAAGGGAATCCCTGAGGCACCCCTCCCCAACTACTTCAGCTTAGGGTAAGGAGAAGGAAGAGTACACAGAACTTTCTTTTGCAACCGCAGTATTGGTTCAGTCACAGTAAAATAAAGCAAAAGATTTCTGAAGCTTTTGATAGCAAGCTTTTGCTCCGGGATGGCATTTATAGGTTGACCCTAGGCAGGAAGGGAATCGCTGCCCTGATAGGATGGACTCAGTCTTGGAAGAATTCACCACCTGCTGACTAAAGTGGCCTTTGGCCTTGAATAACCAGTGGCAGTCACACAGGGCTTGCCTGGACCTTGCGTGAGCCCCAGTACTGTGCTGGTCTGCAAGGCTTCAGAGGCAACTCAGCACAGTTCCAACTGTGGTGGCTACAGGAATGCCTGTATCACCCCCCACCAACACTAGGCAGGCCAGTACAGAGACTCCTGATTGAAGGAAACGGAAGGTAAAGAGCAAGAGACTCTACCTGGTAACCCAGGGAGTTCTCCCAATTATCTTCCCAAGTCCATCAGGACTGTGTATGTTGGAGTCTGCAAGACTCACAGCATTCCTGTGCTTTGGATGCTCCTTAATGCCAAAATGGCTGCAGTGACTACAGGCTTAGGTCACAACACTCAATCTGCTTTGATTTCTTGGAAAGCCCCCTGGAGAGTGACAGGAATGAACAAACCCAAACTGTGAAGACTAGCTCTTCGATGCCTAGACATCAATGAATGTCCACAATTATCAAGAACATCTAGGAAAACAGGACCTCACCAAACAGACTAATCCTGGAGCAATAAAGATATGTGAACTTTTAGATGGGAAATTTAAAATAGCGGTCTTGAGAAAGCTCAATTTAATACAAAATAAAAGAGATAAAAAACTCAGAATTATATAAGAGAAACTTAACAAAGAGACTAAAATGATAAACAAGCAGAAATTCTGAAGCTCGAAAATTCAACAAGCTGAAAATGCATCAGTCTCAACAAGAGAAGAATTAGTGAGCTTGAAGACAGGTTATATGAAAATACAGTCAGAAGAGAAAAAAATAATAAAACAATAATGAAGTATGCCTACAAAATCTGGAAAATAGCCCCCAAAAGTCATAATCTAAGAGTTACTGGCCTTAAAGAGGGCTTAGAGAAAGAGATTGAGGTAGAAAGTGTATTCAAAGAAATAATAGCAGAGTACTTTTCAAACTTAGAGAAAGATATGAATATACAGGTACAAGAAGGTCAAAGAACACCAAATAGATTCAACCCAAATAAGATTACCTTAAGGCATATAATAATTAAAGTCTCAAAGGTAAAGGACAAAGAAAGGATCCTAAAAGCAGCAAAAGAAAATAAGTAACTTCATATGAAGGAGTTATACTACATCTGGCAGCAAACTTTAGTAGAAAGGCTACAGGCCAGAAGAGAGTAGGATGACAAACTTTAGCAGAAACCCTGGCAGGCCAGAAGAGAGTAGAATAGTATTAGGTTGGTGCAAAAGTAACCACGGTTTTTGCAATTACTTTTAATGGCAAAAACCACGATAACTTTTGCACCAATCTAATACATCCACCGAAATTATCCTTGAAACATGAGGGAGACATGAAGACTTTCCCAGACTAATAAAAGCTGAGGAATTTCATCAACACCAGACTCATCATTCAAAAAAATGCTAAAGGGAAGCTCTTCAATCTGAAAGGACATTAACAAGCAACAAGAAATCATCTGAAGGTATAAAACTCACTGGTAAAAGTAAGTGCACAGATAAATACAGAATACTCTAACCGCTCATATCTTTAGTAGGAAGATTAAAAGACAAACCTATTGTTAGATATGAGTTCTAAACTCTATCTCATCTAGAGAAGCTTCTTCTTTTAGAAAATCAAGCAAAACAACTAAGCTAAGACATGTTAAGAAAAGTTTGAAAAGAAAGCTGTAAGGAAATACAAGGGGAGGGATTGTTAGATATGAGTTCTAAATTTCTTTTCAAAGAATTAATATGTCAGTATGCTCAATTCTTTGCCTTCTACTTTTAAACTTAACTTCCTCTTAAAGCAATGTTTTACAATTACCTACTCCACCCTGACTCATTCTGATCACCTGCTCCACCCAACATTCCAATCACCTGCTCCACCCTAACTCATTCCAATTACCTGCTACCTGCTCTGCTCTGACTCCCGCCAAAGCACTCACCCTGTCATTCTCTTTAAATTAGCCAATTGGAATTAGTTTAGCCCATGCGGTCTAACCCCAGCCAACAGGGGAACTACAGAGCAGCAGGGGCCACATGCGTCAGAGATAAGAACCCCTTCCCATCCCTTGTCCAAATGTGCGCTCACCATTGTTCCATCTGTAAGAGCACACACACCCTTCTATATAGAAGTAGCTTGCCTTGCTGAGAGTTAAAAATAAAATTTTATATTCGAGTGCTATTTCTTTTGCAGCACTGAAACTTTCTATATAACACTATCAAAAAAAACTACTCCGAAACTTAAAATATAAAAATATATAGAGACAAAAAGTCAAAAAGTGAAGGGATGGAGTAAAAGTGTACAAGTTTTTAGTTTTTTCTGTGCGTGTATTTTTTCTTTTCCTTGCAATCAGAGTTGTCATCAGTTGCAAATAATTGGCTATAAGTTGTTATTTGCTAACCTCATAGTAACCACAAAACAAAAACCTCTAATAGGTACACAAAAAAATAAAAAGCAAGAAATTAAAACATACTACCAAAAAAATAACTTTAGCACAAAGGAAGACAAGGAAAAAAAAGGGAGAAAAGCCCAAGAAAATAACCAGAACAACAATAAAAAGGCAGTAGTAAGTCCTTACCTATCAATAATAATACTGAATGTGAATGGACTAAATTCCTCACTATAAAAACACAGACTAACAACAAAAAGACGGAAAAAGATAATGCACGCAAATAGAAACCCAAAAAGAGCCCAAGTAGCTTTGTATCTATTTTTAGATAAAATAGATTTCAACATAAAAACTATGAAGAGAGAAAAAAGGTTATGATATAATACAAAAGGTTTTAATTCAGCAAGAGGATATAAAAATTATAAATACATATCTATCCAACACAGAAGCATCTAGATATATAGAGTCAAGTGTATTATTAAGGAGACAGAACCCAATACAGTAATGACTTGGGACTTCCACAGCCCACTTTCACCACTGGACAGATCATCTAGACAGAAAGAAACAATGAATTTAATCTGCACTATAGATTAAATGGACCTAATAGACATTTACAGAAGCTGTCATCCAACAGCTGCAGAATACGCATTCTTCTCCTTAGCACGTGGAACATTTCTCAAGGATGGATCCTAAATTCTCCAATCAAGACACAGAGGAGCTGCAGGGCTAAAGGGCTAAACAAAACAAGGCCCTACTACCTGCTACATATAAGAAACCCACTTCATTTATAAAAACATAGATAGACCAAAAGATGGAAAGAGACATTGCATGCAAACAGAAATCCAAAAAGAGCACCATCATGTTAGGCTGCAATACAAGTCTGATGAAAATTAAAAACTATATTTTCTAACCACAATGGAATAAAAGTAGAAATAACAAGTGGAACTTTGGAAACTATACAAACACATAAGAATTAAACAATACGTGCCTGAACAACCAATGAAGTAATTAAGGAAATTAAAAAATGTCTTGAAACAAATGAAAACGGAAACACAACCTTCTAAAACTTATGAGATACAGTTAAAGCTAACACTAAAGGGAATGTTTATAGCAATAAATGTGCACATCAAAAAGTAGAAAACCAAGAAATAAACAACCTAGTAATGCATCTTAAAGAACTAGAAAAGCAAGAGCATGCCAAGCCCCAAATTAAGAAAATAATAAAGAAAACAAGAAAATAAATAATAAAAAACAGAAATAAAATTGAGACTAAAAAAATAGAAAAGATCAATGAAATGAAAAGGGTTGTTTGGAAAGACAGACAAAATCAATGAACCTTTACCCAGACTAAGAAAAAAAAAAAAAGAAGACCCAAATAAAATCAGAGACAAAAAAGGAGACATTACAATTGATATCACAAAAATTCAAAGGATCATTGGAGACCATTTGAACAACTGCATTCCAATAAATTGTAAACCCCAGAAGAAATGAATAAATTCCTAGGCACACACAGCCTAACAAGAATGAAACATTAAAAACCCAAAATCTAAATAGACCAATAATAAGTTTCAAGATAGAAACAATAATAAAAAGTCTGCCATCACAGAAAAGGCCAGGACTTCATGGCTTCACTGAATTCTACCAAGCATTTAAAGAAGAACTTACATCAATCCTACTCAAATCATTCTCCAAAATCAAGGAGGATCTCCAAATTCATTTTATGAGGCCAGATTTATTCTTTTTTTTTGAGACAGAGTCTCACTCTGTTGCCCAGGCCATGTGCAACCTCCACCTACTGGGTTCAAGTGATTCTCCTGCCTCAGCCTCCCGATTAGCTGGGATTACAGGCATAAGCCACGATGCCCAGCTAATTTTTGTATTTTTTGTAGAGATGGGGTTTCACCATGTCAGCCAGGCTGGTCTCAAACTCCTGGCTTCAAGAGATCTGTGTGCCTCAGACTCCCAAAGTGCTGGGATTACTGGCATGAGCTACCATGCCCAGCCCCAGATTTATTCTGATACCAAAACCAGACAACGATACAACAACAAAAAAGAAACTACAGTCTAGTATCTCTAATGAAAATAGATATAAAAATCTTCAACAAAACACAGCAAACCAAATTCAACAGCACATTAAAAAGATCATCATAATCAAGTGGGATTCATCCCAGGGATGCAAGTATGGTTCAACATATGTAAATCAATCAGTGTGATACATCGTATCAACAGAATGAAGGACACAAAGTGTATTGTCATTTCAATCGATGCCAAAAAAATCTTTTTTGATAAAATTCAATATCCCTTCATAAAAACTCAGCAAACTGGGGACAGAAGGATCATCCCTCAACATGATAACGCCATACACAACAAACCCACAGTTAGTATCAGACTGAATGGGGGAAAAACTGAAAGCCTTTCTTCTAGGATCTAGAAGAAGGATGGGCACTTTCACCACTATTACTCAAGTTAGTAACAGAAGTCCTAGCCAGAGTAAACAGACAAGAGAATGAAATAAAGGACATTTAAATTGCAAAGGAGTAAGTAAAATTATCATTGTTTGCAGCTCATGTGATCTCATACTAACCTAGACTCCAACAAACGACTATTAGAACTAATAAATTCAGTAACATTGCAGAATACAAAATCAACACACAAAAATCCATAGAATTTCTCTATGCCAACAGTGACAACCTATCTGAAAAAGAAATCAAGAAGGTGATCCCATTTACAACAGCTATAAATAATATTAAATATCTAGGAATAAACTTAACCAACTACAATGCAAACTATCAAACATTGATGAAATTAATTGAAGAGGATACAAACAAATGAAGACATCCCATGCTCATGGGTTGAAAAAAATATATTGTTAAAATGACAATACTCCCCACAGCAATCTACAGATTCAAAGCCATCTCTATCAAGAACAATGACATTCTTCACAGAAATAGAAAAAAAAATCCTAAAATTGTATGGAAGCACAAAAGACCCCAAATAGCCAAAACAATCCTGACCAAAAAGAACAGAGCGGGTAACTGGTAGAGTTATCACACTACCAAACCTCAAAATATACTACAACACTGTAGTAACCAAAATAGCATGATAGTGGCATAAAAACAGACATGTAGAACAACAGAACAGAGAGTCCAGAAATTAATCTGTGTATTTAAAGCCAATTAGTTTTTTACTAAGGTGCCAAAAACACTCTTTGGGAAAGGACAGTCTCTTCAAAATAAATGTTGAGAAAACTGGATGCCCACATTCAGAAGAACAAAAGTAGATCCCAACTCTTGCCATATACAAAAATCAAAGAAAAATGCATTAAAGACTTACATCTATGAAACTAGCAAAGGAAACCATTGGGCAAAAACTCCAGGACACTGGTCTAGGCAAAGACTTCTTAAATAAGACCTCAAAAACACAAGCAACTAAAGCAAGAAAATAAAATAAAATATCAACAAATGAGATCTCTCCAAGCCAAAAAGCTTCTGCACAGCAATGAAACCAATAAAATGAAGATATAACATGTAGAATGGGAGAAAATATTTCAAACTAATATCTGACAAAGGATTAATAACCAGAATATATAAGAATCTCAAACGACTCAATAGGAAAAAAAAATCTGATTTTAAAATGGGCAAAAGATCTGAGGAGACATTTCTCAAAAAGACATACAAATGGCAAACAGGCATATGAAAAAAATGCTCCACATTATTAATAATCAGAGAAATACAAATCAAAACTATAATGAGGTATCATCTCACCCCAGTTAAAATGGCTTTTATCGAAAAGACAGTCAATAATCAGATGCTGGTGAGAATGTGGAGAAAGGAGAACCCTTGTACACTGTTGGTGGAAATGTAAACTGGCACAGTCACAACAGAGAACAGTACGGAGCTTCCTAAAAACACAACAAATAGAACTACAATTCAGCAATCCCACTATTGGGTATATACCCAAGATAAAGTAAATCAGTATATAAAAGATATCTGTACTCCCATGTTAACTGCAGCACTATACACAATAGCCAGGATATGCAATCAACCTAACTGTCAATCAACGGATGGATAAAGAAATATGGTACATATATACACAATGGAATGTTACTCAGCCATAAAAAAAAGAATGAAATCCTGTCATTTTCAACAATATGGATGTGACTGACATTATAAGGGAAATAAGCCAGGCATAGAAACTATCACATGTTCTCACCCATATGTGGAAGCTTCAAAAAAATTGAAGTCATAGAGATAGTGAGTAAAAAGATGTTAGCAGAGGCTGGGAAGGGTAGTGTTGAGAGGAGAATCAAGAGGAGATGGTTAATGGGTAGAAAAATATAGTTAGATAGAAGGAATAAAATACAGTGTTCAGTAGCACAATATAGTAATTACAGCTAACAATAATTTAGGGTCCGTTTTAGAACAATTAAAGGAGTGGAAATGAAATGTCCCTAACACAAAGAAATGATAAATACTTGAGGTAATGGATATCCCAATTACCTGATTTGATCATTACACATTGTACGCTTATATCAAATATCACATACTCCCCATTTTATGTATCCATAATAATTAAAAATTAAAAATTTTAAACAAATATATAAGTTAAAAAAATTTTGGCTCAAAGCATAAATACATTAAAATCAAATCTCAAAAGTAAAAAAGAAAGATAATTTTATTTATGGTAGTTTATTTATGGTAGTTTTATTTATGGTAGTGGCAGACAGGACCAACCTTTCTGCTGACGCCAACAAAAAAACTAAATAATGAATGAAATAAGGTAATGTGAAATTACTTACCAAATTCCACGTGAAGGTAAACCAGAAATAAACCATACACCAAGTAACTTTTGTTCTGAGGACATTTTCCTATCTAGAAGAAAGGGCTGAGAAAAAAGGCTGAGCTAATGGAAGATGTGCCAGTCTATGGTAAACAAATCAAAGCACAAGGCCAGCTGTGGTGGCTCATGCCTGTAATCCTACCCTTTGACAGGCCAAGGCAGGAGGATAGCTTGAGCCCGGGAATTCAGGATGATTGTGCACAATATAGTGAGACCTCATTTAAAATAAAAATAAACACAAACAAAAAATCAAAATCGAAAATAAAAATAAAAGCACATTGCCTGCCAAAGCTGGGGACTCAGATAAACTACCCAAACTTACGTTCAGAGTTTAAGGACAACATCATTAGGATAACAGGAAATTGAAGGAAAATAGAATTCATGATCTTAAAGTCTTCCTTAATGTCATGTGTATAACAGAAGGAATCCCAACTCTTGAACATGAATAGTGACTTGGGACTGACAGCACTCCTAGAGACCTTTCCTAGAAAAACGTACCTTCTTAAGAAAGATACTATTATTCTAGGACTCATACATTCCTACAATTTTTTAAATACAACTGGTACTCAAGGCACACAAGAAAAAAATACCATAAGCTAGCAGACACAGACTTATAAAATTTAGAAACTGGAATTATCTTCAAAAAACAACAAATGAACTATGAATATAGTCGGCCCTTCAGAGCCACAGATTCACTCAACCAACGATTAAAAATATATATATATTTTTAAAAATATGACTATAAAAAATAATAGAAATTTTTAAAAAGCCATGACAGTATAACAATATTTACATAGCATCTACATTGTATTAGGTACCATAAGTAATCTAGAGATTATTTAAAATATGTGGGAGGATGTGTGTAGGTCATATGCAAACATGATGGCATGTTACATAAGGAATTCGAGCTGCCTGTGGATTGTGGTATCTGCACAGGGTTCTGAAACCAATCTCTGGCAGATACTAAGGAGCAACTATACTAGGCCAATAAAAGCAAGATTGTAATTTTCAGCAGGTAACTAGAAACATATCACCAATAGCTTTAAAAAGATAGTGATGCATTGATCTAATAATCTCGATGAATACAGGGCAAGATAAAGAATTCCACACAATGATTTAACATTTCCTCTACCTCCACAACCACACTTGACTAGGAGAAAAAAAAAAGAAGAAAAGAATTCCACACAAAAACATCAGAGTGAAACAGCAGAAAAATTATGACCCAAAAAAAAGAAAGAAAAAAAAATTCTATAAGAGAGATTTCCTTCAAAGCAGCATTAATTATTAGGTTGGTGCAAAATTAATTGTGGTTTTTGCATTGTTGGAATTTGCCATTTGATATTGGAATACATTCTTTTTTTTTTTTTTTTTTTTTTTTTTTTTTTGAGATGGAGTCTCTCTCTGTTGCCCAGGCTGGAGTGCAGTGGCGCAATCTCGGCTCACTGCAAGCTCTGCCTCCCGGGTTCACGCCATTCTCCTGCCTCAGCCTCCTGAGTAGCTGGGACTACAGGCACCCGCCACCACGCCCAGCTAGTTTTTTGTATTTTTAGTAGAGACGGGGTTTCACCATGTTAGCCAGGATGATCTCCATCTCCTGACCTCGTGATCCGCCCACCTCAGCCTCCCAAAGTACTGGGATTATAGGTGTGAGCCACCGTGCCCGGCCTGGAATGCATTCTTAAATAAATGTGGTTATGTTATACATCATTTTAATGGGCATTTCTCGCTTTATTTTTTTTTGCTAATGACTTATCACTTGCTGTTAATATTTATTTTGGACTATGGAAATGATGCTAGACAAAAAGCAAAGTCGAGTGATTTTCTTATTCAAGTTCAAAACGGGTCGTAAAACAGCAGACACAACTTGCAACATCAACAACGCATTTGGCCCAGGAACTGCTAATGAACGTACAGTGCAGTGGTGGTTCAAGAAGTTTTGCAAAAGATACCAGAGCCTTGAGGATGAGGAGTGTAGTGGCAGGCCACTGGAAGTTGACAACAACCAATTGAGAGCAATCATTGAAGCAGATTGATCCTCTTACAATTACAGGAGAAGTTGCTCAAGAACTCAACACAAGAACTCAACATCGACCATTCTACAGTTGTTCAGCATTTGAAGCAAATTGGAAGGATGAAAAAGCTTGGTAAGTGGGTGCCTCACCAGCTGAGCAAAAATTTAAAAAAACAAGGTTTTGAAGTGTTGTCTTCTCTTATTCTCTACAACAATGAACCATTTCTCAATCTGACTGTGAGGTGCGACAAAAAGTAGATTTTATATGACAAGCAATGACCAGCTCAGTGGCCGGACCGAGAAGAAGCTCCAAAGCCCTTCCCAAAGCCAAACTTGCATCAAAAAAAGGCCATGGTAACTGTTTGCTGGTCTGCTGCCGGTCTGATCCACTACAGCTTTCTGAATCCTGGAGAAACCATTATATCTAAGAAGTATGCTCAGCAAATCAATGAGATGCACTTAAAACTGTGATGCCTGCAGCCCGCATGGGTCAACAGAAAGGGCCCAATTCTCCACAGTAACACCCAACCGCACACTGCACAACCAACACTTCAAAAGTTGAACGAACTGGGCTACAAAGTTTTGCCTCATCCGCCATGTTCACCTGACCTCTCATCAACTGACTACCACTTCTTTAGGCATCTCTATAACATTTTTCAGGGAAAATGCTTCCACAACCAGCAGGATGCAGGAAAAAGCTTTCCAAGGGTCTGTGGAATCCTGAAGCATGGATTTTTACATTACAGGAATAAACAAACTTATTTCTTGTCGGCAAAAATGTGTTGATTGTAATGACCTATTTTGATTAATAAAGATATGTTAGAGCCTCGTTATAATGATTTAAAATTCGCTGTCCCAAACCACAATTTCTTTTGTACCAACCTAATAGATTGACAGCTGATTTCTCAAAATCAATAATGAAAACCAAAAACAGTGAAGTGTTATCTTCAAGGTACAAGTAAAACAACCACAAATCTGTAATATCCCCCAAAACATTCTTCAAGATTGAAGGCAAAACAAAAAATTAAGACAAAGCAAAATATTAAGAGAATTGGCCATCAGAATGTGTGCATTATGAAACTTCTACTGAGTGTGCTAAAGTAAAAGTTAAAAGATTCCAAAAGAAAAGTCAGAGATGCAGGAAGAAATTAAGACGTGGTAAACACATAGGAACATCTAGCTTAAAGTACTGTCCAGCAGAAATACAGTAAAAGTGACATAAGTAATTTAAAATTTTCTAGTGTTCACACTAAAAGAAAACAAGGTGAAATCAATCATAATTTCAACATGTCATCATAATGAAAAGCTGAGGTATTTTACATTGTTTTCATACTGTCTTTGAAATCTGGTGTTTATACAACATTACAATGCAGATGCTAAATTAAAACTGCCATATAAAATACTTGATCTATATTTTTATATAATTTGCAGCTAATGCTGGGTGCAGTGGCTCATGTCTGTAATCCCATCACTTTGGAAGGCCAAGGCGGGTGGATCACTTGAGGTCAGGAGTTTGAGACCAGCCTAGCCAAAATGGTGAAACTTTGCCTCTACTAAAAATAAAAACATTAACCAGGTGTGGTGGCACATGCTTGTAATCCCAGCTACTAGGGAGGCTGATGCAGGAGAATCACTTGAACTTGGGAGGCGGAGGTTGCAGTGTGCCGAGATCATCCCACTGGACTCCAGCCTGGGCAACAGAGCGAGACTCCATCTCCAGGGGGGAAAAAATCTCCAAAAATTAAAAAATAATAATTTAATAATTTGCGGTTAAGAAAGGCTTATGTATCTGAGTTGTTCCAAACATACAGGTTTTACAGTACCTGAATCAAGTGTCAGTTTTTAAAATTAATTGAACACTAAATAAAACTAAAAATTCAGTTCCTCAGTCACACTAGCCACATTTCAAGTGCTCAAAAGCCACATGCAGCTAGTAGCTACTATAATGAATAGCACAAGCATAGAACTTGTTACCTGGAGTTTAAACTACATATAAAATTCAAAGAACAATGATAGCCTATAAGACCTACATGAAGATAAAAGTTGCCATCCCAGAAGAGAGTAATGCTCCAAGCACAGAGAAGATATTGGCCATACTGCTAGAAATCCCTGAGTAAAACAGACAACCCAATTAAAACAAAAAACAAGCAAAAAAACCTCCGGAAAAGATTTAAAAAGACAATGCACAAAAGATTTAAGAATTAAAAAGACAATTCTAGAAAGAGGAAATTCAAATAGCCGGTAAGTTTTTGAAAAAGTGCTCAAACTCTTTAGTATCCTGGGCAGAGTAAATTAAAACAACAATAAGATAAAGCCACATTCATCAAGTTGGGAAAAAGGAAAAATAACTCTTGGTGAGACAGTAAAAGTAAAGGGATCTACCATATACTGCTGTCGGGGTATACACTGGTGTATCTACTTTGGAAAAGGCCTAACTAGTGAAGTTGAAGATAAACATACGTACTCTATAAAAATCCATGGTAATGTACATTAAGCATACATGTACAAGAACATTCATAATAGCATTGTTCGTAACTGCTAAAAACGGAACACAATCCAAATGTTTATTAATATTAAACTGTGGCTCATTTCCATTAAGACTTTTTATACTATACTTATTATACTATAGATTACTATAATCCAATATAAGAACTAGAGCTAAATGTACCAATAGAGTTATATCTCAGCTGCAGGAGACAAAAAGATACATAATGATATGTAATATATAATCCACTTACATACAATTAAGAAACAGGCAAAACGAATCTAAATTGCTTAGGACATAGGTGGTTAAGCAATACTAAGAAAGAAAGCAGTAAATAATTGCCATAAAAATCAGGATAGTGTTAACCACTGAAAGAACTGAGGAAAGGGATGATCAGGAATAGAATGGAGAGGGGAGCTTCTCAGGTGCCACAGACGTTCTAGTTCTTGACTGTGGTAGCACTTACATAGAGTTCACACTTTATAGTTATTCATTATACTATGTATCGATGTTTGTATGCTTAAATACTAAATGTATGGAAAAAGACACAAAATATTTAAAATTGTATCTAAGGCACATTAACTGCCTTGCTGGTTTTTTTTTTTTCATTACAAAGTGGCAGACAATTGGTTACACTATAAAGACAGACAATTGGTTACATTATAAAGAAAATTTTAAAGCACAGGAGTCTAGTTTTGATTCCATCGGACATGATTACTGTACACAATACAGAAGATAGTAAGGGCCAAGCAATGATGCATAAACGGGGTCCACCGCCCAAACTTACAGAAAGCAAAACGTGGAAAATTAGTAACTTTAACTGATAGTGTACCCCTAAAGAACCTCCACCGGCCAGACGCGGTGGCTCACACATGTAATCCCAGCACTTTGGGAGGCCGAGGCAGGAGGATCATTTGAGGTCAGGAGTTCGAGGCCAGCCTGACCAACATAGTGAAACCCCGTCTCTACTAAAAACACAAAAAAATTAGCCGGGCGTGGTGGCACATGCCTGTAGTCTCAGCTACTCGGGAGAGTGAGGCAGGAGAATTGCTTGAACCCAGGAGACAGAGGTTGCAGTGAGCCGAGATCGCGCCACTGCACTCCAGCCTGGGAGACAGGGAGACTCCGTCTCAAAACAAAAAACAAACAAACAAACAGAACCTACCCAACAGAATTAAATACCAACATAATAAATATGAAGAATTTTAGATTCTTGGTTTTTAGAAAACATACAAAGATGATATTCCTTCAAAATACCTTTACAAAACAACTGAGACTTTAATGCTTTATATTGATTGTATGAAAACAATGTGAAAAAGAACCAGTACTATTTCACTATAAAAGCTTTACTAATGTAAATTTATAAATCCTTTCTTAAATATTTTGAGTTAATTCTAATTTTATGATAGAAATTCATTATTTTCAGCAAAAACAGCTGGCATTTGGGAAACCAAAGGCTCAAAAACTAAGAATAGTAACCAAAGAAACTTGACAAAACAGTCCTTTTAAAACTCTCATCTACACTATAAGGGGAAACTTTGATCCCGTCCCTTCTCCTTCATCAATTGTAAAACTCAACATTAAGGACTACACAATCCCACATCCCTCTCCGAGAAAAAGCAAAGGCTTTGTATTGTAGCAACAACGCAAGACACGGAGGGAAGCTCCACTCAAGACTTCCCCGCCTGCTCCTTCCCCAAAGCCACTCTAGAATACCAGGGAGGGTTGAGAGGTAAGGCATGAAGGGCGCAATATCCAATATGAGCAACGCGTGTGATGCATCTGGTCAAAATGCATACAGAGGACTTGTCTGTCCCTAGATAGAGATCCCCTGTTCTGCAGTCATGAGGGTCAACTGCTGAGGCTTCACAGTTCCCTTCTCTCTTACACTCGGACCGTCACGCTCCTCACCTACCACCCCGATGCAGAGCTAGTCTCAGGACTCCCTGAATTTGTCAAGGATTTTGTCTGCAAGCTCACGGGGGGGGCGGGGTGGGGAACAAGACAGAGCTCGCCTGGTCCTGGCCTTCCCGGCCTATACAAGCCTGCCCCCTTCCCAATTCCCAATCTCCACAGCCTTCCATCCTCCCACTTTCGATTCACCTTTCGCCACCGACGCCCCTGGCCTTCGTTTGCAGCAAGTTTACCCCATCATTACCTCTCGCATAAAAGCCTGCCTTTACCAGGACAAAGAGGGGAACCAACGCCTGCAGGAATCGCTTCACCGAATCGCCTGGCCGCGTCCTCTGCTAGGCTTCACCTGCTGTTGCCGACGGTACACAACCACTCCCGGCATGCCCCGCGCACGCACTATCTCTCCCACCCCGCCCCTCTCCCGCCCAAACACGTGACCTCCTTTCGTCTCCGTCCACGCCCACTTCCGTTTCTCCACTTTCCCTTAGGAAGGAGGAGGGAGGTGGGGGTGTTAAAAGCGTAGCGACTTCCTCCTCCTCCCCGCCCCCGCCCCTGTACCTCCTGCTACAATGTCTTCCGGGTCGCGAGCGCCTCGGCGCCTTCTGGGAAAATAGCTCATTTCCTCCCCTCCCCCTCCTCCTGCCTTCAACCAACCAGCCACCCGTCAGAGAGGGACATGCGCAGTGAGTGCCTCCCGTCTCTTCTACCCGAACCCCCCCTCCCCCCCAAGCAGAGAGACCCCAGCAGCAGCAGCAGCTGATGATGAAGAGAGAGGCAGTGGCAGAGGGGGGGCACCTTTTATTTCTATTTTTAAAGGGACAGGACACTAATTCTACCCCACTTCAACCTTGAATTCAGGGGGGTGGGGGGGAAGGCGACTGAGTTCCTTCCCCCACCCTCCAGCCCTGAGCCCTGAGAGGGGGATTGAGCCTGAGAGAGAAGGAGAAGGAGTTTCTTCTTCTTCGAAAACCCCCATCCACGACTCCTACCCCCTCACCCCTCCAACTCGCCTCCCTCCCGAGCCCCCTCCACCCTCCTCCTCTTTGGCCGTGAGAGGAGGAGAGAAAGAAACCAAAAGCCTCTTAGCAACACAGACCCTTTGCTGCTGCTGCTGCTGCTGCTGCTGCTGCTGTTGCTGCTGCTACTGCTGCTGCTGCTACTGCTGCTGCTTGGCCCTGGCTGGAGACATCTCACTACACCCAGGAGCAGCCACTTCCCCAGCTCTCCTCCTCCTCCTTCGCCTCCTCCTCCTCCACTCCCCCCCTTTATTACCCTTTGTGTCATCCTCCACAGCTCCAGGGAAGGCACTCAAAAGTGGGGGGCAGGAAAGGTAAGTGTGTCTGTGGGGGCTTCATTGCCTTCCTCTGGCTCTGACTTTCACTCCGGGGCAACAGTAGCACCAAACCACATACGCAGTGGAGCTCCGGGGTGAGGAGGGGGTGGTGCTGGGGGGGGTGAAGGAGGGGTTGGAGTAGGGAGGGGTGTGTGAGGTGGAGTGCCCATCCTGTCAGGGGAGGAAGGGCACTTTTATTTTTATTTGCTGTTGTCAAAAGTGGTTTCTCTCCTCCAGCTAACATCTGATTGTGTCTTGCTCCAGTGGGGGAGAATATAAAAACAACCCCCTTCTTCCTCCAATGAGGCGCCAGGGAAAGAGACAGAAAGAGGCACACTTTCTAGATGTCACTTAAAAAAAAATTCATTGGAGAGCTCTTTTTCTCCAGGAAAAGCTCTACTGCATTTGTTTCTGAGTGGGAAAATGTCGGGATCTGGATTGTATTGGAACTGCTTATCCATTTGTAGACCTGAGTGTTTTCCCCTTTTTGGTCCTGTATGAGATTTGGATATTGACTTTAGTGTTGGAAGACTTGATTGGTTTTTGCTTTAGGGGTTTCATTTTCCATTTTTTCGTTTTGTCTGACTTCCATGGAAAATTTCAAATTTTTAGTTGGTAGAGGCCTTGGGTTAGGTTTTGACTTGCATTATTGCTCTTTTTTTTTTGTCGTTAAATGTCTGTTTCATATATCAGTATATAAAGTCCAAAGCTCTAAAATGCTTAAAGTTTAAATGCCACTGCTATTGTCTGTTCCCACATACGTTCCTGATACTTATTTTCCGTATGATGAGAATATTAGCAATTTTATAATTAATCTGGGTATTTTTGTAATCTTTGTAACTTGTCTGAACAAGTAATCCCCATTGAAAACTTTATGTTGTTCTGGCTGCATGGAAGGCCAAACCTCTCCATCAATAGTTTGCTGGATTGGTACCACTTTCAGTTTTAGCTGAATTATTTATTTACTGTTGTAAATTGAGATGAGTTTTTCATCTCAATTTCTCTTGGGGTTCTGAACCAAATTACTCACTATATGTAAAAGGGCACAAATTTCTAAAATATGTTTTCATGAGTCAAAGAAATCATGAACTTATAGTTAGTATATTAATTTCAGTTAGCTGTAAATTGAAAGGTAAATCCAGATTTAAGTTTATGGAATAACAATATTGATAAAAATCACTTCATTTTTGTATATTATGTTCTCAGTGCATAGCTTTAAAATTCAGTGCTGTATTTTATTTCACAAATGTTAGAAAGTACGTTTCTGATGTAGGCCTTTTACTAGGGCTTATATTGGAAAGTGTTATTTTGTTTCATATATACATTTCTTTATTCTTTCCTTGAAGATGGATGCACACATGCATATACACACATTCTCTTTCGCTCTCGCTCTCTCTCCCTCACACCCTTTTTTTTTTTTTTTGTAACTGCATTGGTATCTCTGATCCCATAATTTATGTCAGCAAAAAATATTCTTCTGTAAAGCAGCAATTTTGTGATCAGACTGGCAATATGAAAACAGCAATTTGATCAACTAGAAAGGATTGAAGAAATATAAATCTAGAAGGATATTTGGTATAAATATTATAAAGACATGATAATACTTCTAATTTTTTATTTTCTTGATGGTTAAAGCTAAAACATAATATATTTTAGTGACAGTAAAGCGACAGTAAAGCATTGCATATGTGGAAACTTGTTCTGTAAAATTTTAATTCTCAACTGTGTGCAAAAGTAGACATTTACATACTGAAATAAAAAAGCTTTATAGCAGTAAACAATATGATCTTATTTCCCTTCTGTTATAAATTTGAACAATTTTTTACCTTTCTCTGAGATGTAATTAGTGCACTTAAGCAGAAATCTGTGCCAAGTTCAAGTTTTTCTCCCAACATCAATACTGCCATTCCAAGTCCTTGTAAGGTTTCTTGTTCTCACCTTAAAACCTCAGCAACTTTAAAGGTAAGAGAGAGACAGTAGAACTTACTGAGGAAATTAATTTTAGGTAAGGGAATTATATAGATAATTGGGGTGGTAGTTGCGCAGTAGGCAGCTGAGTAAAAATTTAGTCTTGAGTTTAATGTCTTTACTTATTTTGTTTCTTTTTTTTTTCTTTTAAACTTTTTTTATCACACCCCTCACCCTCACCCCCATGATCCTTTATGGTTAGAAGATTGCAGACTTTACCTAAGTTGGATAATGATTTATGTTTAGAAAACCTTTTTAAGTATTAAGAACCATTGATACTTTAGAATTGTAATTGTTCAACTGGGTGGTATCTTGGAGGTCACTTTATCCAACTCTACACATTGCTGAAGTTCTGAGAACTTGAACTTGCCTGAGTTTCCAAAGCCTGGAAGTGGCAGAGCAGGGACCAGGGAACTCAGGTCTCCTGATGCTCCCTATGCTGCACTACCTCATTTCCTTTGTCAGAAATGAAACTATTATGTACAGTTCTGGGTATACCACTTGAGGGTTTCATATGGGGGCATATTATTGTAAGAATATTAAGGTAAATGTCTTTAAAGCTATTATTTTGTCTACTTAAATTTAGTAATTTGTTAATTTTTTAAAGAAGTACTAATCGCACTTATTGTAGGTTATTACTATTTTGAAAATAATTTCAGCTTTCTCTAATACTTATTTTCCTCCTGCACTTACAATTAATCAGTAAATATACTTACTGTGGTATTAAGGACCTGTACTTATAAGAATAAATGGAATGCATATTCTATTATAAATGCTTACTTGTGAGTCTTGCCCTATGAACTGCCTAAAAGCAAACATTTTTGTTTTGTTAACACATCCTTCTACTCTCGGCACAATATCTGGTACACAGTAGTTCCTACTGGTAGCTTGTCATAATCCATGTTAGTTTAAGAGTTAGGCATATTTGAATTTTTTTACTTCCATATGTGGAATTCCTTTCCTCTCCTTTTCTTGTCCTCCCTTGTCACAATTTTCACTACCATGAACATTTTTTCTTTATCTCTACCGTGGCTCTCATTTTATCTAATTAACAGCCAAGTTAAATACTGTTAACAATATGGTACTCATAGTAACAAGACATATTCCCTTCTTATACAGGAAACAATTTGGCAAAAGTGATTTATTATGAATAAGCAATAACGATCCAACACATTCCAGTTAAAAATATACTTGTAAAAATTGTTCAGGATGCACTTAAATTTTG
Source organism: Nomascus leucogenys (assembly GCF_006542625.1). Lineage (NCBI taxonomy): Eukaryota > Metazoa > Chordata > Mammalia > Primates > Hylobatidae > Nomascus > Nomascus leucogenys. The sequence continues at coordinate 4,086,425 of NC_044400.1, read as the reverse complement.
TTTCATTGACCGGTGCAATAGGTTGTTGGAATGATTAGGCCGCTTTTACCAGCTCTATAAAACAAGTGCTACTTAGGTGACATGTTTCCCTGACTTTGTTGTTTTGGTCCTTACCCAGACAATTATCAACTTTCCAGTTTTCTATGGATATGAAGATTTACTCCTAGTCATCAGTGGGACCCCCATGAAGTGAGCCAGAAAGCCTATATCCAACTTATGTACCTTTGCAAACTTGTCTGGATTTTGACTGTATGTGCAAAACAGATTGTACTTAGCGATTCATTAAACATCTTTTGATCATCTGCTGTCTGCCAGGCACTGTGCTAGGCATCCGAAAAACAAAGATGGTCCCTGCAGTTTAATGTGAAGAGCTATCTTAATTGTATTCCACAAGTGTATTGGTCGTATCTTTGTGTTGGTGTTTCTACCTAAATAAATTTTATATTAACTAAATGGATACTGTTAGGTGGAAAAATGCATGTTTAAGAAGGATATTGCTGTTATTTTATTAAAATACAAATATATAAAGAAAAATTTTCCACTTAATAGTGTATTCTAGGGATTTATATTCTGTATATAGTTAACACATTTTAGACAATGAAAATAGTCTATGTGGTTGCCTTTGCTGGATTTTTATTGCTAACCGTAATTCTTTTAAGATGACCAACAATGTTCATTAAATTATCTCATTAAATTTTTCCAAAAAAAAACCCCAAACTCTCTAAACTTAAATCTTTTTCTCAAACGTAACTTTTTTCTTTTTTATCTCATATAACAGATTATCATTCATGATTCATTGGAAGACATTGTACATTTTCATTTTGAGTTTTCAGATATTTTCTACCATGTTTTAGCAAATCTAACAGCATGATTTAATTATTCTGCAGTAATTAGTGTGCACTATTTAGGAGTTTTGGAATTTTTAGTATGTAGTAGAAATATCATTGCAAAATCCTCATGAGAAGCTTCCCAATTCTAGTTCTAAGTCAGTTGTAATTTTTAATCTTTATTAAGTGGTATAGTTGCTGTAGCTTTAGTAAAATGAATTGGAATTTTCTTAGTAGATGGATGTTTCAAAAACAAAGAATCTTATCTTAGTTCCTGTCTGGCTTTCATGTGTAATCGAAAGTATATTAGAAAAAGTACTGGATTCAATTTGCCCTTCTTAAAGTATACCTTTTACAAAAGTATTGATTTGCAGTTAAAAAGAAGGTGGGGATGCCTCTGCTGGTGCAGTATCTTGTGAAGATAAATAGACTCCTGAGTGGTGAATTCTGATCTCTTTCACATTCATTCTTAAATTTCTATTTTAGTAATAATCATAGTTACCATTTATTATAAGTACCCAGCACTGTGATAAATTGAATTCACATTACATTTAGGACACTTTATAATTCAAAACACAGTCACAGTAGAGTTTTTATCAATCTGTACACTGGTAAGTGATGGTAAAATTATGGCCCTGATAGCTTGACAGACTAATGGAAAATTTCTGAAAGTTTACAAGTATAGAAAAAACAAAAAAAAACCCAGTCTTTTATAAGGAATGTAGATACAGACCATTGTACAATTTAAAATATACATAATGTCAGTCTTTTCTTTGTATGGCAAAAATGACATTTGGGAGCTGCTCATGGTGACTCAACGCTTGTAATGTAATCCCAGCTATTCGGAGGCTGAGGCGGAAGGATTATTTGAGCCCCAGATTTTGAGGCCGCAGTGAACTATGCAATCCAGCCTAGGCCACAGAGCGGGACCTTGTCTCTAAAAATAAAAAAAATAAGGTCAGGTGGAATAGCTCAAGCCTGTAATTCCAACAATTGGGAGGTGAGGTAGGAGGATTTATCACTTGAGGCTAGTAGTTCAGGATCAGCCTGTGTAATATAGTGAGCCCTGATCCCTACAAAATCAAAATAGTAGCTGAGCTTGGTGTGGTGCACACTGTAGTCCCAGCTACTCCGGAGGCTGAGGTGAGAGGATCTCTTGAACTCAGGTTGAGACTGCAGTGAGCCATGATCATGCCACTGGACTCCATGCTGAGCAACAGAGACCCTGTCTATAAATAAATAAATAAATAAATAAACAAACATAAAAATAAACAGTAAAAAAAGTTCAGTTCAATCCTTCTCTATCTTAAACTTCCTTTAACTTGCGTGGAGTTACATTTAATATTTTCTTATATGAAGTTCAAAGGTTGTAACAATTTCTGATCCAATGAATATTTACTATAAAATTTTTAATATAAATGTGTTGATGGTGTAAAAACCCATAAAAAATGGGAAGTTTGTATTGTGCTTTGGTGTATGTATACACATTACCTTCTGGACTCCATCATACATTTTCATAATTACTACATTACATATATAGGATTAAGTTTAATGTGCTCTTTTTAGTACTGAAGTCAGAAATATTTTAGTATAAGAATGATCAACTTGTTGAGTTCTCTAGGTGCCTAAATTATTTCATATTTGTACTTAAAAGCTACTGAATTAAAATACTTTTTAATACAGCTCTCTTTGGATAGTTGAGTTTTACATCCTTTTAAGAGAAAAAAATTAAAAACTTTTTTCCTGTTTTTATTACTTAAGTAACTTTTGTGTCTCTTCTAAGTAAATACATGTTCATATTATAAATTTATACAGGTTGAGTATCCCTAATCCAGAATTCCAAAATCCAAAATGCTTCAAAATCTGACACTTTTTGAGCACTGACATGATGCTCAAAGAAAATGCTCATTGAAGCATTTTGGATTTTGCATTTTGAGGTTAGGGATGTTCAATAGATATATAATGCAAATATTCCCAAATCTGTAAAAATCCAAAATTCTAAATACTTCTGGTCCAAAAAACCTTTTGAATAAGGGATATGCCCTTGTATTGACTGTATCATCCTGCAAATATTATGCCAGTACATAATGACCTGCAGAGTTTGGAAACATTTTTAAATGCTAAAGAAATATTCTTTATCATCTGTTATATGTTAGAAAGAAAAGTTTATTGCAAATTTTTTTTGCTTATAAGAATAATCTGAATAATCAGTAGTATGATTTTAAATAATTTCTTTAAACAATGCAAAGATAATTCAGTTAAAAGTAAATATTCTAAGTCTAACACACTTAAGAGTATTTCTGTTTGAGGTATCTCTATGTCATGTAAGATGTCAGAAGCTGGAATGACTCACTATAACTCACTATAATTCTTCAAAGAGACAGTGAGATCCAGGCTTAACATATTACGGCATAATTTATTCACAGTTGGATATGACAAATTTTGATTTGAGTCCTTATTTCAGTTGACCTATATAACCTTTTATTAGAGAACTTGTAATTAAGTTCAGTGTCATTGAGTAGATTATTAGAACACATTGTTTTAAAGGACTAATATGAGTTATGTAAATCAGTCACCAACCTTGAAATGGTGAAAAGTTTTTGTACACACATGCTTCACTGAGTTTTTTGCTAACCAATCAAGATTCTAGCAATGGGAGGAAAATTTTCTGTGTGGTGCTAATGTTAAAACTTAAGTTCATTTGTAGCTTTAAAAAAAAAAATTTTAATGTCTGTATCTCAGAAGTTAGAAGTAATCCCAAAGTGTTTTTTAAGATTGGCTGTGTGCTAAATTATATTTAGGGTTATCCTTGTATTCACAATTACTGTTTTTTATACACCATGAGTCCAGAAGTATCTACTAATCTGTTGGCCATCAACTAACTTAATCCATGCATTCTTAATATTATTAGGATCTAAAAATAATAATTTAGACTGTATAAGCACATTTACTGATGTTGGGGGAGGGAAATATTCCACATTCAATAAAAGCAAATATTGATTTTTAAATAGCTTTGTTACTTGGGATATACTGAACTAAAAAGAGTTCGCTGTGTAAGATATAAAAGATTCTTATTTGAAGTTATAAAGTATCATTAATGAGTATTAAATAACATAAGAATATTTAGGAAATCAAATATGTGCTCCTGTAATATTCAGAGGCTATTTTTTTAGTGTTATTCCAAAATCATTTTCCTTCTATATTTGTCACACTGGAGTTTGTGCTGAAGGATTTCTTGGCCATTTTAGACAATGTAATCTAGTTAAAAGGTTTGTTTATGCTTCCCATCTCTGTTCTGCTGATGGTATTAGAATGCAGGCCAGAGCCAGACATCTAACTGTTTATAACATGCAAACTTCAATTAAAGCTACAGTGTTCAGTTTACTATGTATCAGAAAGCTCTTACTAGCTACAAATATCACTAATAGTGATGAGAGTGATGTTGACTAGCTATAAGCTTTCCTAAATCATACCACTCCTTAAGAATACTTTTTTAAAAATTTAGGTGTTAACCTTTAATTCTTTCATAGAAGTGTAAAATTAAGCTATTTTTTTTACTAGAAGTAATATAGTCTTTAACACTTTTTATAATAAAACCTCACAGCATATATTATTGCATGTATTATTTAAATGGTCCACCTTAGTTGTTTTGAAATTAATAAATTCTGTAGAAGGTGTTACTTTGCTATTCAATTTATTCGAATTTTCTTCCCAGCTTGAAAAATATAGCTATATGTTGCCCACTAGAAAATAATCCTAACAGTCACGTTAGTCAGGTGTTCTTACATGTATGAAAGGAGTCTGGTTCCCCATAACACAGATTTTAATTTAATATTATATCACTTTTCTAGGCTGCTGTTCTTATTGTTTTAAGTATTTTGGTAAATTGTTTTAGAAGGGTTTTTTGTTTTTAAAAATTATTTAGAATTCTTTAAAACCATTTCTTCAACAGCTTCTGTTTTTGTACAGTTTACCTGGGCCAGTCAGAAAAGGACTTGAATTTTATGTGTGTTTACTTTTTCTAATTAGTAGGCAAATTTGCTGTATTACATTGGTTTCTTTTTTTACGAAACCAAATTTTAGTTTTTATTAATTTTAGACCTTGAATGACAATCTATACATTCTTTATGTATGTACATGTAATTTTTATTGACATCCAAGTTTATAAGAGGTATAAGCAACAGATCATTTAGGAAAGATGAAAAATCATATTAAATCGAATGAATTGCTGGTAAAATGCTTTTAATTAAAAACTACTACGATGGAGATATTAAAAGAAACTCAGTAATATAAAAAGTTAGGGGCCGAGTGCGGTGGCTCATGCCTGTAACCCCAGCGCTTTGGGAGGCCAAGGTGGGTGGATTGCCTGAGGTCAGGAGTTCGTGACCAGCCTGACCAGCATGGTAAAACCCCATCTCTATTAAAAATACAAAAATTAGCCAGGCGTGGTGGCACATGCCTGTAATCCCAGCTGCTTGGGAGGCTGAGGCAAGAGAATTGCTTCAACTCAGGAGGCAGAGGTTGCCTCCTGAGTGCAGAGATCATGCCGCTGCACTTCAGCCTGGGTAACAGGGCAAGACTCTGTCTCATAAGAAAAAAAAAAAAAGTTGGGAAATACTCTCAAGTGTATCTGAAGATAAGAACAAAAAACAACCATGCAAAACTTAGATTTATAGTTTAAATCCATGGAAAGATCTCTTAAGATAAACGAGGTTGAAAAGCACATCACAAAATAACATGCACACTGTGATTTCATTTATGTAAAAAATGGACAGAATAATAAGTATGCAATGTTTACGAATGTAAATGTTTACATCCATAAAATAAATTTTTATACTATCTATACCATAAAGACATAAAGTATGTGCCATATATATTAGTACCTCAGTACATTAAGAAAAAATCTGGAAGATAGTTATCAAATTACATGCTTTGTCTACAGAAAGCATGTATGTGGGAAGGTTGACGAATTCTTTTTATTTAATCTTTAGCATTACTTGGATTTATTTGTAGCAATAAGCTTATATTCATGTAATGATTTTTGATGAGAAAATATAGTTACGTATTGAAATAAAAAATGACCCAGGAAAATTGCAGTTCTAGTCTAAATAGCCACATGAATATATCCCTAGAATATCTTGAAGAGAATATAGTATTGGCTAACAGTCATCATAGCTTGATAGAGAATAAAGTCTGTCAGTCTTATCTAACAGGGTGAAAAGCCTAGTCAATTGAGGAAGGAACAATGGATATAACGTAGTTTTTAAATATTTTGCTTCTTACTGAAAAATGCACTTCTCACTGTCCTGGAAAAATAATAGACTGGGCTGCTGGTGATAAAGGATGTCAGTTATAAAGTGGTAGACAATTTCAATCTGAGAAAAGATATATGAGAATAAGATGAACTTTATTATTTTAATCAGTGATCCAAATTATTATATGTTCACTCAAAATACAGATAGTATAATCATGTACTATTTTTGTAATGTTTTCTATAATCAGGTACTGGTTTGAATAGAGGACAAAAATAAAACAGAAGGTTTGAAGACTAAGTACTTCTTTTTAAGTGACTGAAACATGTACTTGAAAAACACTTTAAGAATCTTTGTAAAATAACATTAAACTGAGTGTGTAAATATGCCTTGTAAAAAAATAAGCAATTAGAATTCTGTAGAGTTAATCACTGTGCTTTTGGGGAGGACCTGAGTTAATCAGGGTTTAGGTGGAGTTTAGATACTAGTTTGTCACAGAAGAGGGTAATTCAGGTAAAGACAAAGCTTCCAATGGGTGAGAGGATTGGGAAGCTTATTTTTACTAGTTTGAAAGCTGGGATTAAAATTCAGAGCAGCCTGGTAAATTAGGGAAATTATTAGAAATAACATACCGTACCTTTACTTTTATGGTTCTAAAATTTTATTTCCCTGAATGTAGTTTCGGAAAGAAAGAAGTAGAGAAACGGGTAAAAATTATTTGCCCAAAACATAAGGAAATGAATAGGTCCTTGCAATTATGATGAGAGAGTCCATTAGAGTCTGAAGTAAGTGTTTTCTGAATATAAAATGAAAACACTAGTTAAGGCAGCAAACATGCAAGAATACTAGCTAAGGTTCTTTTTTCTTTCACAAATAAATTTTTTACCCAGGTTGATCCCTAGGATCAATAGTAAATAGTACACAATTAAAAGTATTAATCATATATAAATGCTAAAAGGAACAAAAGATACAGCTTATGTTTTCTCCATTTTCTTTATAAGTTTTGTTTGCATCTAATTTATTTCCAGGTACCCCTATGATGTAAATTACCATCCAGTCTTCACCTACTGCCAGAAATTGAACTTTTTTATTTCTTCTGAAAGTTTAAAGAGCTCTTTCTAATATGGCTCTGTATTTTTTTTAGCTAAAAAGTCATAGTGAATTCTTTAAATGGTAGTTATTGTTGACTCAGTGTTTCTCTCTTTTTCACAAAGGGTTTGCCAGTGTCTTTCTTTGACAAACATATGTTGTTACTATTATGTGCTCACTGGGATAGTGAGCAAAAATAGACATAGGTCTTGATCTCCCGGAACTTATATCTAAAGATAGAAAAGGATATTAATGAAATAATCATACAAATAAATGCAAAGTTGGAACTGTTTCAATTGCTGTAGAGAGGTACATAATATGAGGGCTTCTAGAAGGAGAATTTACTCAGTACAATCAAGAGGAATTTTTTTTTGGAGGAAGTGTTTATTTAGCTGAGATCTCAAGTAAGTTAATTTGATCAAGATGAAGAAAAGAGTTTTCTGGGAAGAAGGAATAGCATATACAGAGGTTCTAAGGTGGGAGGAAGCATAGTACCGAATTACTAAACAAAGGTCAATGTGGCAGAAGTTTAGAGCAAGAGGTTTCATGGTAGGTGATGATGCTAGGGAGTTAGGTAGCCAAACTGCAGAACTTCATGTAGACCAAGCTTTCCTTTATCCTTAGGTTTAATATTTAAACTTAGACTAATGTTCCTTAAGTTTAATAAGAAAAACCTACTATTAGTTATAAAAGATTTGTGTTATAGAAGTTCATTTTTATTTCAGTTTAAAACCAATAATCCTTTTTGCCATAGAATCATGGTTACAGTGACAGGTCTCATAAGAAACCCTTTTAACAGAAATAACATTGGAAACCAGTCAACGTAGTGTCATAAATATAACCAGGTAGAAGTTAGAAAAGAAAAGGAAGGAGATTAAAAATTATGTCTATATGTATTCAAAAGAGCATTCTCTGGGTATGATTGACTAAGCTGTGAATAATGAAGAAAAAAGCCTTACTTCAAGTGCATTAGGCTGGTGCAAGAGATCCTAACAAATGATGGTGAGGGACACATTCAGCTGGACAGCTTAGAAGATCCTTAGCTGGCACCTGGATATAGAACAGTGTGATAATGTCGAGCAAACCGAGATAGAAGGAGAGTAGAAGTATCGCATTCATAATTTGTTCTGAATCTAGCACATATTCATATCAGTTGTTAGAATATAAACATTTAAAAAGTTATATACTGGTAAGAAATGCAGAGCTACCAAATGTCAGCAATACAGATGCCAACTTTATTTTGATTATGTTTAGAGTGATTTCATACAGCTAGAAGTGATTATAAATTGCTCAGTTGTACTATTTTAGGCCATAATGTTAGCTTTGAATATCTTAGTGTGTATCACTTGGAGTGATACTTTAAAGAGGAAGTTGAAGAAATTTAATTTTTTAATTCTTATTTTTCTTTTAACTGATTGTCAATAAATTATCTTCATTTCTTCCCGATCTTAAGTTTTAAGCCTCCTTGGACACCAGTTTCTGTCTGTATTAAGTAATTAACAATCTAATAACTGAAGATTCAAGGAATGCCCAAAGTATTAAGAGCATTATAAAAAAATAATTGATTAAGCCACTTTTATTAAGAAGAAAATATCACAAAGATGTAATAAATTGTAAGAGACAAGGAAGATATGTACAAGTCTTCATTAAATAAACAGCGTACCACATAACAGTTGATGAATTCTGCCAATGCATGAAGTTGAAAATTGATGAAGGTACTTCATCAGGTGATCTTGAACTTAATTTTCTCGCATTCAGGTACAGCAGACCAGGCTTTTACAGCAGATTGGCATCTCAAAATAAGAACTATAGAATTTAGAGCTTATTTATTTGTTTACTTATTTTTAAAACATTCCAATTGAGACAATACCAGCATTGATTCATTTTCCATGCAATATCTAGCAGGCTACTTTTAATTAATAGACCAATAGTGTTCGGAAAGCTTATTAGAATGTTTGACAGCCTGGGCACCATGGTGAAACCTCATCTCTGCAAAAAATGCAAAAATTAGCCAGGCATGGGGGCAAGTGCCTGTAGTCCCAGGTCCTTAGGAGGCTGAAGTAGGAGGATCACCTAAGCCTGCGAGGTCAAGGCTGCAGGGAACCGTGATGATGCCACTGTACTCCAGCCTGGGTGACACAGTAAGACCCTGTCTCAAAGCAAAAGCATGTTTGAAAAGACAGTTTACTAAATGTATCTAATAATTCTAAGAGGTCAGTGTACCTCTTAAATAGAAATGAAGTTTCACTTGTGCATTTTTCAGGGATTGATACGTTTCTTCTATTTTACAGCTTTCTACCGTCGTTTAGCAAAGTATATTCCAAGGTCCTCTAGTTCTGTGATAACTGAATAGGTATGATTATCCTCGCACCTGAAAAAACCCAAAAGGCTGCTTTATCAAATAAGGTTTAAAAACCATGATTATGATTAACGAATGCTAGATAAACATTTATACTGCAATATTTTTCAAGGGGTCTTGATATGTAATTCTTCTGAACTTCTAATAATGGTCACTAACATTTATTGAGTACTTAACTTTGCGCCACTCATTGTGCTAAATGTTTTGTAGACATTATCTTATTTCATCATTGTAACAAACAAACATTCTGAGGAACATACTTAATGAAGTGTTTCCTCATATTTCACTGCTTATAAACACCTACCCAAAAACTTAACGTGAAGAATACAAAAGTGAGACAAACATCATTTTCTTTTGTTGCATCCTTAACGGCTTTGAGAAAGAAAGGTCATGAAAATTACTTTTAAAGTTAAGTGCTGAGCTTATCAATATGTTTTTACACTCTTCTAATTACTATTACTCACAGATGACCAATGATAAACATTATACCCTTTTTATTAATAGGCGAAAACCTGTAGAGCTTTCAGAGACATTCCTGGGTTTGAACATTGGCTCCATAGACTGAATACTACGATATAGAACCTTTAACGAGCTGTTAAGGTTCTGAACTTCAGTCTCTTTATCAGTAAAATTAGTATGGTAATGCATATCTCAGAGTTGTCATGACTATGAATGGTAGAGTATGAAGCCCTAGAATGTTGTGGACATTCACGGACATTCACTAAATTTTTTCATTTTCCTTCTCTCCTATTACTAATAGCATCTGCTACCATAGTAGATGAAAAAAATGAAATAAAATGGATAAAGTTACCTTTATTAAGAACAAAATATCACAAAGATGTAATAAATTGTAAGAGAGGGAAGATATGTACAAGTCTTCATTGAATAAGCAGGGTGCACTATTAGTAATAGTAGAAGGCAAGAAGGAAAATGAAAGTATATTACTATTAATAACTGTTTTAGAATCTTTATATTATGCGTCAAGAATTTTTTCTCTTTTTCTTTTTAGAAATAAAATTATCTGTTAATCTTAAAGCTATTTTAAAGCTTTCTTGAACTCCTACATTTTTCTGAGGACCTGATATACTTCATTTTTGTGCTGTTCTGCACTTTGCCAACACAGTAAGACCAACAAAGTGGACATCTGTAAACATGAAACTCAGATGGTAGAGAAATTTGAATAAATGCTCCCCAATTTGGTTAATGTAAATACTCTACTCATAACTTACAGCATTGGTTTTGGTGATTGTTATTAAGTTAACAAATATGTAAATATATTTTCTTTCCTTGTCTTTGTTTCCTCACATTAGGTAGGCAATATTGCAAAAACATTAAGAGCACGGACCCTAGAGCCAGACTGTCTGGATTCAAATCCCTGCTCCACCACTTAACTAGCTATGAGATATTCTGTGCCTCAGTCTCTTCATTAGTAAAATGGGCCTAGTCAGTTGTGTCCACCTCAGGGTTATTTAGTGAGTTTAGATATAAACAATGCTTTAGATGTATACAATGCTTTAAAAATGCCTGGTACATGCTAAGTGACACAAAAGTATTAACTGTTATAGTGATTATATGTGTTGTCTTTATATTAGTTGTACTATAGAAAATAGTGACTAGTATATTATGGTAAATCTTTAACTTGGTAATATTTCATTTGGTACAATAAAACAAATTCTATTTATAGTTCTTTGAAATGTATACCAGACTTTTCAAATGACACTTTTATGTGTCTTTTTACATTTGCCAGATTCTTTACATTATTTTTTTACATCTTGTTGAGGGAGATAGTGGGAAAAATATCTTTGTTGTTTCTCATAAAGAAACAGACATACAGAGTGTTTAGGACCTTTTAAAGTATAGCAATAAGAAAGTCAGTGGAAAGACTAAAATTAGAACCCAACATATTCCATGTGCCAATGTGTTGAGCCAAGCTATCTGTTCTCCTTATTGAGAATTCAAACAACAAAACTATTAGTTGGCATTCTTCTCATTGAGAATTCAAACAACAAAACCATTAGTTGGCAAAGTAAATGTAAAGATATGTTCTTCTATTCTTTAAAAATTGTATTAGCTTGTGTCCGCTTTTGATATATCCTCTTACTTAAGGTTGGTTCACTCAAAGATTACTTGAAAAGTTTGATTTAAATGGCTGTAGACAATTAAGTATTGGGCTAGCCATCCCTTAGGACATTGCTCAGTTGTACTATTTTAGGCCATAATGTTAGCTTTGAATATCTTAGTGTGTATCACTTGGAGTGATACTTTAAAGAGGAAGTTGAAGAAATTTAATTTTTTAATTCTTATTTTTCTTTTAACTTATTGTCAATAAATTATCTTCATTTCATGTTGATCATAAGTTTTAAGCATCTTTGGACAGAAGAGCTGAATATCTTTCTTAGCCATCAACTGGCTTTTTCTCCATCTTTGATGAACTAAGTCAAAAACTCCTATTTCTCATAGTCAGTACTCTAGTACTATATATGGGCTCAGTGTGCTCTTGTGAGCCATCCTAGAAACTTAACTGTCATTCTTAGTATTTCATTTCTATTGAGTGATTCCAAGTTTCAGGGAATAAATTAGTGAGCAATGAGGTTTAGAACAGCACTAGATTTATAAGGTGAACAGTATCTATATTTTAATTTACATAGTAAAGAACATTTTAAATAGGTTTTTATTTTTTCTTATTTAAACTATTACAGTGTGTATAATTCATAAGTTTAAGAAACTGATGAACAGTTTGGTTGGGGGACCAAGAAAATAATAAATATTGGCAATCAAAACACTCAGAAGCATTTTTAAAGAGATAATTATAAATGGTTGCATAGATAACAAAAAGTGTCTAATTTCAAATTTATAATTTATGATCATAATTGCTTAAGACATAGGGTTTTTATGTAAAGGCAGAATGAATTTTCTCTTCCAAAATAACCAAACGTAACGTTTAGTATACTACTCTAAAAATTGCAAACACTTAATGGAGATTTTTACATAAAGGCCACTTTTATTGTGGAAAACTAAACGAAGATAATTTGTTTGTTTCAAATAACCAAGTATTGACTGGATTCTGCTACACAGTATCCCTGGTATTTTTTCATATGAAATAATGCTTAAATGTTATAAACAAGTTCTACAAAATGTTCTAAAATCTTTTTTGGTATTTTCATATATTCACTCTGCATAGAATCAGGAAACCTAATCACCCAGTAACCCAGTTTGAAAACTCATATTATTTTGTAAATCCTAATGTAATTAAACCACTTTAAATTTCTGCTAAAAAATATCAAGTTATATTTACATATGCTTTTTTAAAGTTATGCCTTGTGAAAAATATCTTTAAATGAGACAGTTATAGACATCTTAGACTATTAAGGTTAACATCAGCTGCTAAGAGACATCAAATCCTGATTCAAGAGAATAGTAATGTTTTCATAAGCAGAAATTTTTCTCAAAGAGAAAAAACATAGAATGTGCAGTGTATTCACATTATAAATGCAGTTAGGAAAAAATGCATTTACAGAAAGTCTCAGGACTTGACAAGCAAGCTCAGGTTTTTCATAGTGATGTAGAGAAGCATAAATGTTCATTAATTCAGTTACTCATTCTAAAAATATTAAGTACTTGCTGTATGCCAGGTATTCATCTATGAATAAGACAAGCAAGGACTATGGAGCTTATAGTCTTTCCATTGAAGACCAATACTAAGGAAATATTTATAAGTGATATACATTACAAGAGAACAAACAGTTCTTTCAGCTATTTAGAGAATGCAGATAAAAGTTGAGTTGTAAAGCAAACATTTCTAAGTGATAATAATAAAAGCGTTAATTTCTTATTCTCTCAATGTTTTGGATAAGGAAAAAGAGACCCAGAAAAGGTCTCTTATCCAAGGTTATATAACAACTGGTATATCTGGTACCTTGGTATCGCCATAAGAAATAAAGCAGGAATGTGAAAGAGAAGAAAGGCAGGCAGGATGCCTAGAAAGTTGGACCAGACACTGGATTTCAGTGTAGTCTATATAACAGGAGGAATCACATTTTTAAAACTTTTTTTATGCTTGTTTTATACATTGCTTTTCAGTTTCTTTTAGCATTTACTAAATCTTTCAGGACTTTGCTAAGTTCCATACATCTACAAAATTTCTCAACAGGAGTCTTATGTCCCTGGAAGCAAACTATGTTGGTACTATGCTTCCTAAATCTCATCTCTACAAAAACTTTTCAGGGTTATATCTTTTTTTTTTTCTCGTTAAAGAAGGTTGTTTTCTTTAATTACCTTGAATTTAATAAGTACAGTCTTATCATTGCTGACAAAAAAAAAAAAGAAAAAGAAAAAGAAAACTTGAGGATTTTGGGAAATTAAGGACACATTTTTTTTTTCCTGGGATGGTTTCGATGTAACACCAGTTTGAAATCTTGTTACTGTGAATTAATTGTCACTGTATCTGATAATAAAAGAGTTTATAATAAGTTAGAAAGCGTATCCCATCAATCACATTTAAGGTTTTGACTAAACTAATGGATAAAGATTTGTAAGGAAGTTGGGTGATTTTATCTTACTGTCCATTGTATTTTTTTTAATTTGGTTTTTGATGTTACTGTTTATACCAGGTTAACAAAGGGTTTGATTTTTGTTTCAAAAAAATATATTAAATAGAAAAACTGAGTACACATCCTAATACTTACTTTGACTTTGGGACAGCAAAGCACAATTATAGGATCACACTTTAAGAAGTAAATAAACTGTTTGAAAATTGAGTCTGCAAAGCTAGACATAGTAACAACAGGAAACATCCCACCTACAATGCATATGGCAAAGGAGAAAGACAGTGCAGCAGACTACAGACAAAAATAATAGCTGAGAGCTGAAAACAAGTATTCTGCTTTACAACCTTAGATCTGTCATCTCAAAAATAGAGATAATCTTTCTTCAAAATATAATATGGTGATGTGAGCATATTTTAATTTATAAGAAAAATCTTTTTCTTTAGTTATCCCATTTCATATTTTTTCATTCTTTATAGTTGAGGGTACATTGTCTCCTGTATGTTTTAAACCTTATTATTTTTCTGGTGTATATTTGTTGTTTTGTCTCCTAGGGACACATACTATTTTTACTTTACTAATGTGCCAAATTTTAAGAAATTTAATACCTAAAAAACTGAATATGCAAAGTTCATAAAGTAAATGGTGAAAAGATTTCACTGAAGAATTGCTTTAAATAGAAAGCTCTTCTGATGTACTTAAGTGTTTGTAAAGTCACTTCCTACCCTGGGCTAAAAGAGACACAAGAAAACTCGAGGCTTAAAATGTTGGAAATCACTGTTGCTTGAATAGTAAGCAGAAATGAGGGTAAATCATTTCGGAAATTTTAAGTATAAACTAATGAAAAATTGCTCTGCTATAGAAATTGCATTTTCATCTAATCGTCTGAATATATTCATTTTATTAAGTGGGTTACTACTGTGTGTTCTTTAATTTCATTATCTTCAAGATTAATTTATAGAGTCTATATGAAAATACTATGTGGAATAGGAGTTATATTTTATAAGGAGTTGTTATGTTTTAAGGAGTTATATGTTAAAATGACATTATCTGGTGAATATCAGTTAACCACAAGGGTACTGGCCAGTCAGTTATGTTTCAAAATACCTGTTACTTAGTTTGAGAAAAAGTGACTTTGGGCACATATTCCTGCTTCTTATTTTGTAAAAGGGAATGCTGTGGTTTGTAATACTAGGCTATTGTCTAGTTTGATTCAAAGCACCCTACTCCATTCAGCCTGGGCAAGATAGTGAGACCCCCGTCTCTACAAAAAAATTAAAAATTAAGGGTGGGAGGAGGGAGAGGATCAAAAAACTACGTTTATGTATTGGGTACTATGCTTATTTCTTGGGTGACAAAATAATCTGTGCACCAAACTCCCGTGACATGCAGTTTACCTATCTGACAAACCTGCACATGTACCCCTGAACCTAAAATAAAAGTTAAAAAGTAATAACTAAATAAATAACAAATAAGCTAGACATGGTGGCACGAGCCTGTAGTCCCAGAAGGAAGAGGTGGGAAGACCCCTTGGGCCAAGAGGTCAAGACTGCAGTGAGCCATGATTGTGTGACTGCACTCCAGCCTTTCACAAAAAAAACCCTGCAAAAGCACCCTACTGGTAGATAATATCTTCTTTAAAATTATAAATAATGTCATGTTCATTAAATCTGATTGTATATACTATATGGACAGAATAGATTATCCAGCCTTTCGATTCTTTAATTCTGTCTGTGATCTAATTAAATAAAACTAAGTTACTTTGATATATATATGGGTATTTATATCATTATTAATTCATAATAGGCAAAATAAATAATTGCTATAAGTGACAATGATAGCTTTTTAAAAAATACAGCCAACATTATTTCTGTTATATTTATTCAAACTCCCAATTTTGATACCAAACACAATTTAATCTTTATCATATATATGTATCCATTAATTTATTTTTGGCCCCATCCTTAACAGTTAAACGTATTATGGCAGTAGTTTTTGTTTTTGCATGCGTTTTTCTCCTAGGTCTGGAATAACGATTCTTGACCCTGTGGGTGCACATTAAAATCATGTAGGACCAGGCCCTAAATTTTAAATCAAAATCTTTGAGGTTGGAGGCCCTGGTATTTTTTAAAGCCCCTCACGTGATGGCTTTACAAAATAAGCCACAAAAGCACTGGTAGATGTTATCTACCAGTAATATGCTTTTGTGGGGTTTTGTTTGTTTGTTTGTTTTTGAGTCAGGATCTAGCTTTGTCACCCAGGCTGGAGCGCAGCTGCACAATCATGGGTCACTATAGCCTCGACCTCCGGGCTTAAGGGATCCTCTCACCTCAGCCTCCTGGGACTACAGGCTCATGCCACCATGCCCAGCTTATTTATTGAAGTCCAGCCAGTATCGAGAATTACTGTGCTAGGGCTATGATCCCCTGTGTTAACATTTTCTTACCTTGCTCTTGAAGGATCATTAAACACCAGTTCACGGGGAGTTGGAGGGCTGACGACACTACAGAATCTGGACTCTATGACTTGTTTTGGGTGTAACAGGAGGGTGTGATGAGGAATTTCTGTGAAGCTGACTTCTGGATCCTCAGCTTCAATTACTGAAACTATGGAGAGACATGAAAGCACCCCACCCCGGCTCAGGTCAGGAAAGAATTAGGAGAGGGGACTTCTGACTGGTTAGGTGAAATTGAGGAAGGGTTAGAAGTTCAGGAAAGTAATACTTAAAAGTAGCAGATTGTATAGACACTCTTGTTCTGAAGTACCTTGAAATGGATTTGGAGAAGAACCACCATCAGGCCATCATGGATGATCTTTCTCAGGAGAAAGATGAGAATCAGTTTACAACAGGCCATCTAGAGTTTTCACTCTTATATCTGTACACACGTTACACACTTACGCATACTCATGTACATCATACACACAAACACTCGTTATTCTAAAGCAAGTAAGATGACATGTTTTGATGCAGAGATTGATTACTGGGGCAAAAGAAGGTTCTGCTTTGGTATTCACTGCCTTTCTTCTACTTTCCACCCATCTTTCCTCTCTCCAAAAACGTAAAAATCCTTTAATACCTACTTACTTGTACTTGAAATTTTTTAAGGGGAGCAAACTTTCTTTTTAAACAGATAAGAAAGTCTTAACATGGAAATATACACAGAAATCTTCTCAGAGCATTGTATAGTCTTTTAACAAGTTAAAGCCATCTTTATCCTTTCCTATATTTTAATCTGAGAGAGAGTGATAATGAGAGAAAAGCTCTGGCCACCTAAAGGGGACTGTCTTCCACTTCGTTGTTTACTATTTACTTTTAATTGTGAAGAAAACCTAAAAATATATGTGCAAAAATACTTAGAGTCTACCAAACCTCTGCTGGGCACTTTAGTTGCAGATACATCATTAGCATATAATACTCTTGCTTTCAAGAGACGTGGAATTTCTCTTTTATAAGAATCTATGCAGATATAAATAGTAAACACTATAATAATGAGAATTGTTAGGTGGATATTACTGTGATTCAGAAAAGACATACTTTTTCTTCCTCTCTTTTCTACATGATAACTATTAAAAAAAAAAAACTAAACATACTGGTGATCAAGGCACTCATACACTAAGAGTTCAGTGATGATACATCTCTGTCCTTTCTTGGCAATTTTTGCTACCATTTATTTTTAGTGCCTATATAACATTTTAAAGTTGCATCCTCCTTTTTATGACTGATGAGAAGCATATGCCTCTATGAGGAAAAAAAGGTATTTATGACTTACAGAAAAAAATTTCTCACAGCTATGAGTAAGCTATAGGGAACTGAAAACAAGAGGCCAAAGAACTTTTTTTTTTTTAATGGCCTTGGATACATAAAGATATTTAGACCAGCTTTCAAAAATAAGAACAGTTTTTAAAATTTACCATATCGAGCCTCAGTACATTATTCTAAAACACAGCTTTATAGTTCCTCTATAATCTACATTAAATGAAGAGTAAAATAAAACTACAAATTTAGGAAGATGAGGACAAAAAAAGCTACAAACAAGGTAAATAAGAAAAATTGCAAACCTCAAATCTCTTACAAAGAAAATTATGATATTAACAGTTTGCTTACTCACATTTGGTAATTGTATACAGACTGCAGAGTGACTGCCTGTACATCTGAAAAAGGGGAAAAAGGACCTAACTGGTGTTGCTGAAAGAAATTTTACAAATAAAGGGATCGATCTGGTAGCTGGTCAGGTTTATTTTTACCTGGGATTTAGGGCTTCCTGAGGCAATGTAGCCTTTACCCTTTTTTAGGTCTTAGCTCCCTTTGAAAATCTGATGAAATCATTAGATTTGGGGAGTAGGATGTCTTGTATAGAAAATTTTGTATGGGCTTGTTTATGTATTTCAGGGGGTTTGTGAGTGCTCTGAAAACAAATGACCTCCTAGACCACCTGTATCAGAATCACCTGAGTTGCATATTAAAATTGCAGACTATTGGACTCCACCCTAATCTTATTGTATGAGAATTTCTAGGCCTGGCGCTGTGGCTCACACCTGTAATCCCAGCACTTTGGGAGGCCAAGGCAGGTGGATCACGAGGTCAGGAGATTGAGAACATCCTGGCTAACACAGTGAAACCCTCTCTCTACTAAAAGTACAGAAAAGAAAAAAAAAAAAAAAATAGCCAGGCATGGTAACAGGCACCTGTAATCCCGGCTACTCCTGAGGCTGAGGCAGGAGAATCACCTGAACCCAGGAGGTAGAGGTTGCAGTGAGCCAAGATCGTGCCACTGCACTCCAGTCTGGGCGACAGAGTGAGACTCCATCTCAAATAAATAAATAAATAAATAAATAGACTTTCTAGTTACTTAGGCTCAGGAATCTAGATTTTAACAAGGATTCTCTGATGGTTCTCTTTTCATCACTAAAGTTTGAGAATCACTGCTCTAGAGCTTTATGGGTTACACCAGTTCTGCCTTTGGCCTAGAAGCAGGTTTTCTTATTCCCTGTTCAGTGATACTTGACTCACCATATGTTGCCTACCAATTTCTTACCCATCTACAAAAGAAAGATATTTGTGCTGGGTTGATCATTTTAATTGAAGGAAATAAGTCATTAGAAATACATATTTTAGATCCTGGGTCTGTCAGTACATATGATTTGCAAAATAAGTAAATTTAACTTATTTCCAGTCTTTTGTAAAACATATTTATTTGCTCTAAAAATGTATCTGCAGTTATTTAAGTGTTTAATATGTCAGACTGGGATTTTCAATTATAGCTACTTGAAAATACTGCTAACTCAGAATAATTGAGGTCGGATCCAGTGTAAATTTTGGGGAAGCATGACTTACAGAATTAAATTAAAAATATATGCAGTTTAACTTCAGATGTACGTAGTGATATGAACTGTCTCCAAGAAGAGTCATCTCTATATCTGAATAAAGCTTATTTGTAATGCATATATTAAGTGGTGTTATGTAAATCAATGCTTTTAAGATAATTTAAAAACTGCTTGGAAATAATATGCAAAATTTGACCAAACATTTCCTTGCAAATCTTGTTATGGTCTTAATTTATTTTTGCTGGTTTACTTCACAGATAAATTTAGAATTGAACTTTAGTCTAGTAGGGACATGCCATTATCTCATTTCCAATTATTGGATCTGGATTAATGAGTGAGTATGCCCATGGGGCTGAACTATTTAGTATTAAGCAGAAACATTTTTATACCATGACACTTAGAACCAGGTTATAAGTCTAGTATTCCTATGACTTTTTTAAACACAGAAGAAAAAGTTTCCTAGACAAGGATTATGCCATGTATTTTAGTAAACTTTCTCATCAAATGTGTTGTTGGGAGTCACGACAGACCAGGTAAAATAATGTAGATGACTCAGTGAAGGATACTTGTTGCTAAGAGGAAATAAATAAATATAAGATGATTAATGGGTAAGTTAGAAATACCTTTTCTGTGTGGGAAAAATATATGCTATTGTTATTATTATTCATTTGTATAATAAAAGTACCTATTAATGTTTATCTGTGTCTTTCTTTCTTAAAAGCAAATTAAAATTAGTTCAGTAAATATTATGTAAAATCTGTTATTCCTAAAGTCCTTATTTCTGGGAAACTACATGAAATACGTTACAAAAATTTTTCATGTCTCCTGTGGTCATCAAATTTATGTAAAAATAATAGTTTCAGTAGTTACTCTACAAAGATTAAAATTTAATTGGTGATTTTCCTGCTGCTTCTTATTTTCCTCAGTAAAAAATTATGTTTTACTATAATATGATACTGCTTTTTATGGTATATTGTTTGGTGACTGTTGAATTCAATTTCTTGGTTCCCTTTGACTTTGTCCTCATGTATTCCTCAATGGCACACACATGCACACATGCACACAAATACATCATTATGTCTCTGTAATAAGAGGTGTATTTTATTTTCCTATTTGACAAAATGAAGTATAATGGTTATAATAGCAGCTTACTTTTGATAAGCATACTAACTGGTACATAGTAAATACATACTGTGCATGCATTATGTCATTTATATCCACACAGTCACCTTCCAATTCAGTACAATTTTTATTCCCATTTTACAGATGAGAAAGCATATTTTGGTGAACTCAAGCAAGGTTATACGACTAGTAAATTTTAAATGAGATTTAATTTCAGTACTTATTAACCAGTATGCTTTGCTGAATTTGAACATTACTTTAAAATATAACTTCTAAAGTGTTCATATTAGAAACCTATAAATATACATAGATTTGTCTCCTCTCTTATGAAGAACACATGAAGGAAAGAAAGGTATTAATTTGGTTGCTTATCATATGCCAGACATAGATATAGACGCTTGTATGTATGGCATTTAATCCTTATCTGTGAGGTAGGTCTTTTTATGCCTTTCTATAGATTTAAATTAAAGGTTCAGTTTAGTAACTTGCTCGAGGTTATACAGAATGTGGCAGAACTAATATCTGACCCCATAGTGCTTATAACTGGTAAATAAAAAACTTGGATTAGGTCACTTTCTCAAGTGTACTGGAGACTAATTGCTCCAAGATAAAAGGCAGATAGACTGTTACCTACTAGTAAATGTAAAGAGGAAATGTCATTTCTCTTCTTTCTCCATCGTCTTTATGCTATTATGTTAGAATTTGTATATAGCAATCTAGAAATTTTGAAAATTTCCCCTCTTAATCCTAGAATGGATAATAAAATTGTTTCCTAATTTATGTATACAATCATGGTTCACACAAGTCAAACAGTTCACCAACGGTTTGTTGTTAGTATTGTCTTAATGAAGGTGTTTTTTTTTTTTTTTTTTTTCCTGAGACAGAGTCTCGCTGTGTCGCCAGGCTGGAGTGCAGTGGTGCAATCCCGGCTCACCACAACCTCCGCCTCCCAGGTTCAAGCGATCCTCCTGCCTCAGCCCCTCAAGTAGCTGGGACTACAGGCATGTGCCATCACACCCAGCTAATTTTTGTATTTTTAGTAGAGACGGGGTTTCACCATGTTGGCCAGGACGGTCTCGATCTCTTGACCTTGTGATCCGCCCACCTTGGCCTCCCAAAGTGCTGGGATTACAGGCATGAGCCGCTGCACCCAACCTTAATGAAGGCTTTTTATATACTAGTGATGTTATGAAAGAAATAAAATACAAGGTTTTCAAAGATTTTGTGATTGGTTGAGAAATCTACTTAAACACATCAAAATAATTCAGCATATGATTAAGTTGTAGACTGAGTGGTTAGCAGTAAGTCACTGAGATCTTTCAAACTCAGTATTTATGTAATTACTCATTAATATCTCCCACAAACCTCTTTTGCTTATATTTACTTTCTTGGATGGTGCCGTCCCTGTCTACCCCAATTCCCCAAGTTAGAAATATAGTCCCCTTCCACCCCTTCTTTACCTTCATAGTCAGCCTATCACCAAATCGTATAGAATTGTTTTCCTTCCTAATTCGTAAGTCCGCGCAGTTCTATCTTTGTGTTACGCATATTGCTGCTACTTTAGTTCATTCCTTGACTAGAGTATGGTAGTAAGTAGTCTCCTTAGCTAATTAATCTGCCTCTGACTTTTCTGTACTCTGGGCCATATTCTGTCTTTTGCTGAGTTGTTACCAAACATAAACCTGGTTATGTCACTACCCTGATTAAAAACCTTGTGGATTGTTCCTTTTTCTTGGTTTATATAAAATCCTATTTTCAGTCTGACATATAAGCCCTTCATCTTTATATCTTATGTCAACTTAGACCTCCAGCTTCATCTCCCATTACTTTTCCCCTTATGATGTCTTTCATTGCAGCTAACCAACCCACTTCCTCTTCAAGATTATGTTTTGCTCCTTCAGGTCTCCTTGGCTTTGTTCACATGCTGTCTTTTGTACAGTGCCTCTTGCCTTATCCACCATCTCCCCCAACATAGTTACTGCAAATCCCAAATCAGGTGTCACTTCTTATCAAATCATCCTGGCCATCCTCAATTTTCCCCTTCTTAGTTAATGATGCACTCATTTAACTTTTATGATCATGTAAGATGGTTGTCTTTTTACTTTTAGTGTCAATCACCAAGATTATCAAGTTCTTGCTTTGTTTTCTTTTGCATCTTCAAATCTAGCTCAAGCCGTAACTACGACCATGACCTTTACAAAGCGTCATACAAACCTGAATTGAAGTAAAGGCTCTGCAACCAAAAGAAATGGAGTACATTTTGTGTGGAGACAGAGGAAGTTTTAAAAAGGATCATGGGCAATGGCAATTTTAGATGTTTTTTACATCCTGCTTGGCCAGAATTAAGCAGATAATACCTGAATATACCAGAAGGCCAAATTGGAAGATGTAGAAATTGTTAACCAATATTTTTACCAAGTGCCTTGATGAATGTTTGTGTTTGTGCCACACAGGCACTAGGGGTACAAAGATGAATAAGAAAGGAACTCTGCCTTTGAAGAAATTTAGAGTGACTAGGGGAGAAAGACATGTAAATAAATGTATAAGGTCATCTAGAGTATTCATTTAATGAAGTAATTGTAAAGAACAGCAAGCAACCGCTTATAATGAGAATACCTCCTTTGGCAGAATGGCCCTAAGTCCAAAGTGATACCTTAGCTAAATTTTAAGTTATGAGTTGGAATTCTACAATTGCATAAGATGGTAAGGGCTTCCTTGACTAAGGGAACAGCATGTGCAAAGACATGAGTTACAAAAGCAGTAAAACTAGAGAACCCATTGTTTGTGAGATCTCATACATAGGGTTGTTTATTTTAGAAAGCCTCATAAAGAAGCCTCTAGTAAGATAGTATAGGTAATTCCCAACTTAAATATGCTGTCTTGAAACAATCCTCTTATATTAATTTATTCATTGTTCTTTCCCTTTGAAGTCTAATGTGGATAGGAGCATAAACTTTGGTGATGATTAATTTAAGTTCAGATCCTGAAATATTCAGTCTCTGTAAAGCATCATTTTACCTGTTCAAAAAAAGGTTACTAACTACCTCCTCCTCATGGTTTTTTGGAAGATTCAGAGAGATAATGCATACAAAGTTGTTGACACAATGCCTGGTCCGTCTCAGTAGGACTCAAGAAATGTTAATCTATATTAAGGCTCCCGATAGGCCTTTTTTGGTTTCCCACCCATTTATTTAAGAAATGATTTTTTAAATGCTTACTACTTATTAGGTGCTGGAATTACAAAGATGAGTAAAACACAAAATCTGCCTTTGAAGAATTTATAGTTTAGTGAGGATATGCACATAACCTATGTTGAAAATCAACAATAATAATACAACCTGGCAAATGCTTTAGCAGAGAGTTTTGTGAGAAAATAAGAACTGAGGGAAATCTATTTTTGGACATTAGGAAAGTCTTCTTCAGGAAGGACTGACATGAAGAATGAAGAGCAGTTTGCTGTTTTGGAGTTGGAGAGTAGAGAAGAGTAAGGCTTTCCAGGAATGAGGAAGAACATATTCAAAAGGAGGGTCAAGGTAACATGACTTGTTTAGTAAAAGACAAATGATAAGAAAACCACTAAAAGACAAAAGAATGGAGTAGAAAACAGGGGACTGAATGTACTCAGGGGGAACTCTGTGGTTGAAAAGTCCCCCAGAAGGCCTGAAGTTACTACTTTGCTCCCTTGAGAAAACAGAAGTGAATAAATTTCCTAGGGTGGGTATGAGATAAGCCTCTCTGTGAAAAATTGCCCTGTCTCATCCTGGGATATTGGAATAGTCTAGTCCACTCTTCTGACATGAATTCTTGTGTAGTCCCAGAAAGTACTGCAGTGCTCAAAGGGTGAGGCAAGAGGAGCAAAGAAATAGAATTTCATTAGTGATGTTAAGTGTCAGAGAAGTGGTGCCAGCAAGAGTCATATTGACCACATTGTGGGAAATGGTAAAAAAGAAGCATTTTCCTGTGGTTGCTGGGAGTTTCTGGTAACATGTGATGGATTGACTGGACTGTGGCTTGACTAGACAGTGGCATCAACCTGTGTATTCACTGGTTCTCAGCTGCCCAGTAATTGTACCCAGAAATTGGACATCACCTTAGCTCTTTAGAAGCTAGAAATCTTGTGGCAAGTGGATTTTGTGCATCCATTCTTCACTTTGCTTTGAACCAAAGGAGGAATTTGGATAGCACTGGAAATTTATGGAAATCTGTCAGTGGGAGCTAGCCATAGAATAATTGTTATGCTGTGGTTTTGCACTCCAGCTGTATTTCTAGCTAGTTAGGACTATGGCAATATCTTTTGAACAAGAAAGCAAAGAGGAAAAATAACTGAAATTTGTTGAGTAATTACTGTATACCTAGTACTGTAGTACTTGCTTTCTGTGGGGGAGAGGGGTGGATTTCATTTTTTATTGAGGCAAAATCCACGTAGCATGAAATTCACAATTTAAATCATTTTAGAGCATGCAATTCCTTGGTTTTCAGCATATTCACATTTTTGTGGAGCCATCACCAAATCTAATTCCAGAATATTTCTATCTCCCTGAAAAGAAACCCTATACCTGTTAGCAGTAACTTCCAAGTACCTCCGTCCTTCCCATATCATCTGGCAACTTCTAGTCTACTTTCTAACTATATAGATTGGCTTATTCTGGACATTTCATATAAATGGATTTACATAATATGTGGCCTTTTGTGTCTGGCTGCTTTCACTTAGAATAAGGTTTCATTCATATGCTAGTGTGCATCAGTACTTCAATCTCCTTTATGGCTAAGTAATTTTTCATATGGGGATGTACCACATTTTGTTTATCCATTCATCAGTATTTGATGATGGACATCTGGGTTGCTTTCACTTTTTGGTTATGGATAATGCTGCTGTGAACATTTGTGTACAAGTTTTTGTGTTAACATATATTTTAACACATTCCTAGGAATGTAATTGCTGGGTCTCATGGTGACTCTATGTTTAACATCCAAGGAACTACCAAACTGTTTTTCAAAGTAGCTGCACCATTTTCATTAGCATACGAGGATTCCAGTTTCTCAACTTCCTTACCAACACTTGTGTCTTTTTTGTTACAGCCATCAAGTGAGGTTGAAATTTTATCTCATTTGGTTTTGATTTGCTTTTACTGATGGCTAATGATGTTCCAAATATTTTCATGTGCTTATTAGCCATTTGCATACCTTCTTTAGAGAAATATTTATTCAAATCCTTTTCCATTTTAGAGAAATGTTTATTCAAATCCTTTTCCACTTTTTTGGTGCTTGCCTTTTCATTATCTTTTTATTATTGAATTGTAAGAGTTCTTTAAACATTTTGGATACTAGACCCTTATCATATAGGATTGCAATTTTTTCTCCCATTCTGTGTGCTGTCTTTTCACTCTCTATAATGTCATTTGATCCACAAAAATGTTGTCTCATTTATTTTTTTCTTTTGTTACTTTAACTTTTGGTGTTAATTTAATAGATTATTGCCTAATCCAAGGTTATGAAAATTTACATTATATCTTGAAGAGACTACATCCCCCCCATTGAATTGCCTTAGCACTCCTGTCAAAAATCTATTAATCAAAGATGGGTGTATTTCAGGCTTTCAGTAATATCCTGTTGGTCTGTACATCTCTCCTTATATCAATACTACACTGTTTTGATTACTGTAGATTTGTGTAGTAAGTTTTGAAATCAAGAATTATGTTTCCTAACTATAGTTTTTTTTGTTTCTTGATTTTTCTAAGATTGTTTTAGCTATTCAGGGTTCCTTATATTTTCATACGAATTTTAAAATCAGCTTGTCCCTTTCTGAAAATGAAAAATAGACTGTTGAAATTTTAGTAGGAGATTGTATTGAGTCTGTGGATCAGTTTGGGAATTATTGCCATCTTAACAGTAGTAACTCTTCCAATCCATGAACAGTATGTCTTTTCATTTCTGTACATTTCCTTTAATTTTTTAAACAGTGTTTTGTAGTTTTCAGTGGACAAGTCTTACACTTCTTGGCTAAATTTATTAAGTCTTTTATTCCATTTAATGCTATCGTAAACAGAATTGTTTTCTTAATTTCATTTTTGGTTTGTTCATTGCTAGTTTTTAGAAATACAACTACTTTTTGCATATTAATTTTGTATTCTGCATCTTTGCAGACCTTTTTAGCTCTAAAATATTTTAGTGGATTCTTCCAGGTTTTTTTATACATAAGATTATGTCATCTGCAAATAGAAATAGTTTTACTTCTAATCTGGATGTCTTTTCATTTTTGTTTTTCTTTTTTTTTTTTTTTTTTTGCCCAGTTTCCCTGGCTGGAATGCTTAGTACCATATTGAATAGAAGAGGTGTGAGCAGACATCCTTTTCTTGTTCCTGATTACTTAGGGGAAAGCTTTTACTGTCTTACCATTATGTTAGTTTTGAGGTTTTCACAGATGTTCTGTCAGGCTGAGGAAATTTCCTTCTGTTCTGTTTGTTGAGTGTGTGTGTGTGTGTGTGTGTGTGTGTTGTCGTGAAAAGATGTTGTATTTTGTCATATGCTTTTTCTGCATTTGTTGAGATGATCATATGGTTTAATATAATCATTTAATTATGATATAATAATTCTTCTAGATTATAGTGTTTTGTTGAGTATTCTTGAATTTATATTTATAAGAGCTATTGATCTATAGTTTTCTTGGGATTTCTTTGGCTTTTGTGTCAAGATATGCTGGTCTTACAGTGTGAGTTAAGGAGTATTCTTTCCTCTTCTGTTTTTTTAAAGAGCTTGATAAGGATTGACATTAATTTTCCTTGAATGGTAGAATTCGCCAGTGAAGCCATCTAGTAGTCCTGGGCTTTTTATTTCTATAAGGTCAGTAGTGACATTCTCATTATCATTCCTAATTTTACCCTTCTCTCTTTTTTTTCTTGGGTAGTCTAGCTAAAGGTTTGTAAATTTTGTTGATTATTTTAAAGAACAAACTTTTGCTTTTGTGGGTTTATTTTTCTCTTTTGTTCTAGCCTCAGTTTTGTTATCTCTGTTGTAATGTTTATTTTCTTATGGTATAAGACTGTTATTGAGGTTTTTTTTTTTTTTTTGAGATGGAGTCTCACTCTTGTAGCCCAGGCTGGAGTGCAATGGCGCAATCTTGGCTTACTGCAACCTCTGCCTCCCAGGTTCAAGCAATTCCCCTGCCTCAGCCTCCTGAGTCACTTGGATTACAGGCATGTGCCACCACACCCAGCTAATTTTGTATTTTCAGTAGAGATGGGGTTTCTCCATGTTGGTCAGGCTGGTCTCGAACTCTCGATCTCAGGTGATCCACCTGCCTTGGCCTCCCAAAGTGCTGGTGTTACAGGCCTGAGACACCATGCCCAGCAGAGATCTTTTTTATTGTGGGCATTTACAGCTATAAATTTCCCGCTTAGCACCGCTTTTTCTGCATACTGTAAGTTTTCATATGTTATGTTTTTGTCTTAATTTATCTCAAAGTATATCTAACTTTCCTTCTGATTTGTTCTTTGACCTATTGATTATTTAGGAGTATGTTGTTGAATTTCCACATATTCATGAATTTTCCAAATTTTCTTCTATTAAATTATCATTTCATTCCATATAGTCTGATAAACCCACTTTGTTTGGTTTCAAACTTTAAAAAATATATTGGTGTTTGTTTTCTATACCATAAACATGTGACTTATCCTGGAAAATGCTGTGTATTTACTTTAGAAGAATGTGTATTCTGTCACTCGAGTCCAGGAGGCAGAGGTTGCAGTGAGCCAATATCGCATTACTGCACTCCAACCTGGGCGACAGACCAAGAGTTCATCTCAAAAAAAAAAAAAAAAAAAAAAGAGACAATGTCTATTCTGCTACTTGGGGTGGAGTCTCCTATAGATGTCTGTTAGTTTCTAGGATTGTTCAAGCCTTCTATTTCCTTGCTCATCTTCTATTTAGATTTGTATGTTCATTATCAAAAGTGTAGTGTTGAAGATGCCAACTGTTATTGTTGAACTGTCTATTTCTCCTGCAATTCTTTGAGTTTTTGCTTTATGTATTTTGGGGCTGTATTGTTAGGTGCACATATGTTGATAACTGTTATATCTTCTTATTGAATTGACCCGTTTTTCATTATATGATGCACTTTTCTTTCATAACAACTGTGTCTCAGTATCACTGTTTTTATAAAATACCTTAGCATTTACATTTAAAAATTTTTATTGCCTAACATTTAATACAAAATAAAATATACAACATGGTAAATGTTGAAGCTTAATAATAAAATAAATATCTATGAACCTATAATACCGTAATAATGAGAATATAAACATTTTATTATTCTGTGTTGCTCTCTTGTCCTATCTGCTTGACTCCTCCCAGAGGTAACTATTAATGTGAATTTTGGGTTTAATCATCTCTTGCTTTTTAAAAAATAGTTATGTAGTCTATTTATCTTTAACAGTATATTTAGTTTGGCCTGGTTATAAAATTTATACAAAGGGACTTACACTGTATGCATCCTCTGGCTTATATCACCCAGTATTATATTATTTGAGATTCATACATATGTTGGTATTGGTGTGTGTAGCTATAGTTTGCTCATGTTCATTGATTTGAAGCATTCTATTTAAATGTATTATGATTTATTTATCCATCCTACTAGTGATGGGTATTTGAGTTATTTCAAGTTTATTTGTTTGCCGTTAGGAATACTGATCCAATGAAGTTTTTTTCTTTTCTCTTTCTTTTTTTCTTTGTATCTTTTTATCTTTCTTTCTTTTTTTTTTTTTTTTCTGTGACAGGGTTTTGCTTTCTCATCCTGGCCAGAGTGCAGTGGCACAATCACAGCTCACTGCAGCCTCGATCTCCTGGGCTCAAGTGATTCTCCCACCTCAGCCTGCTGAGTAGCTGGGACTATACAGGTGGGCGCCACTACACCTGGCTTATTTTTAGTTTTTGTAGAGACAAGGCCTCCATATGTTGCCCAGGCTGGTCTCAAACTCCTAAGCTCAAGGCGATCCTCCTGCCATGGCCTCCCAAAGTGCTGGGATTACAGACATAAGCCACTGTGCCCAGCGTGATCCAATGAACTTCTTTGATTATGTATAAATTCTCTTGGTGCATATGTTCAAGAATTACTCTGAGGCTACACTACTACAACAGTAGCCACTAGCCATACATCATGACTTACATTTAAATTTTATTTGATTTAAGTGAAATTTTAAAAGTTAGTTATTCATCTCTTTTATTTGTGCTTAACAGCCCACATATGACAGTGGACATAGAGGACAACGCAGATATAGAACATTTCTTTTATCACAGTAAGTTCTTTGGATAACACTGCTCTAGCACAATACTTTCTAAAGTGTGTCCCATGAATCACAGTGGTGATCCGTAAGCTGTCACTGGTCTGCAACAAAATAAGTACAAATATTGAGACTTTTTAGGAAAGCTTATGGCAACTTCACGTTGCTGCAACATCCAAGTACATGATCACTTTTGCAGTCATTTTAGAAATTTAGTATTTTGGAATTTAGTAATTCATTTTCATTGTATTTTACATAAGTATTAATTAGCAAAAGATTAGAAAGAAAGAAAAACAAGAGTTTGCTCACAATGGATACTTTGAGAAACACTACCCTTGGGTATGTTTAGGTGGAATTGCAAGATCACAGTGTATGCTTATGTTCAACTTTATAGGATAAATTCACTATGTTTTCCAAAATTATCGTGTCAATATTATATTCCCACCATCAGAGTATGAGAGTTTCCATTGTTTTGCTGTTTCTCTGTCCCTGGCTTTTGTATCCCTCATTTTAGATTTAAATTTTGCCATGTGATGGATGTGAAATGGCATCTTATAATTTTAATTTACATTTCCCTAATTGCTAATGAGATAAATTTATATGTATATGATGCATTCATGATTCTACTTTAGATTCTTAGGGATTCTTTTTATGTTCTGATACTGATCTGCTTCTTAAGTGTGTTGCAAATATCTTCTCCAAATTTGTGATTTGTGTTGTCTTTGATAAATAGAAATAGTTAATTTTAACTTAGTAGAAATTGTCTTATTTTTTTTGTGTGTGTGCATGTGTTGTGTTTAAGAAAGTCTCCTAGCATTCTTTTTTGTCTGTTTAAGTTTTAAAGCTTTATCTTTCACATTTAGGTCTTTATACCCATCTGCACCTTGATTAAATTTCCATTCAGGGTTTGGGATAGGGATCTAATTATTTTTGCCTTCTTTGATTAACAATCCCTTCATTACTTATTGAATAGGTTTTTCTTTTTTTCTTTTTTTTTTTTTTTTTGAGACAGAGTCTCGCTCTGTCGTCCAGGCTGGAGTGCAGGAGTGCAGTGGTGCGATCTCTGCTCCCTGCAACCTCCGCCTCCCGGGTTCAAGAGATTCTCCTGCCTCAGCCTTCTGAGTAGCTGGGACTACATGCACGTGCCACCACGCTCGGCTAATTTTTTGTATTTTTAGTAGAGGTGGGGTTTCACTGTGTTATCCAGGATGGTCTCGATCTCCAGACCTCATGACCCCCCCGCCTCGGCCTCCCAAAGTGCTGGGATTACAGTCGTGTGCCACCGCACCTGGCTGTTTATTGAATAGGTTTTTCTTTACCATTGATTTTCAGTGTCTAGTTTGTCTTATAATTGTATTTCCATATGTGTATGGGTCAGCTTCTGAACTCACTATTGTGTTGCATTGGTGAAGTAGTTCTAAATCTTCCCTTAATTGCTGTAAGTTTAGATAAGTCTTGGTAGTTGATAATGTAAGACATGTCATATAGTTCTCTGTCAGAAATTTTATAATCAGTTTGGCATGTTCTATAAGAAATCTTGTGGGGATTTTGATTGGAATTGATCTAATAATTATAATTTAATTTTATGTCCAAGACCATGGAATACCTCTCCTTATATTTTACTCTACTTTAATGTCTCTCAAAGTTTTGAAATATTCCCTGTAACTTTCTTATGTGTACTCTTGGTACTTTAAAATTCATTTTCTACCTCTTGCTTATATAAAGAAATGCAGTTGTCTTTTGTACCTTTTTTTTATATATTTGTTTAGAAAGCTTACTAAACATTCTTTTTAAATCTGATAACGTATTTGTGGATTCTTGGGTATTTTTAAAAGAGATGATCGTTCTCAGCAAATAATAATGCTTTTGTTTGTTCTTTTCCAAAGCTTATGCCTTTTATTTCTTCTTTTGGCTTTTTGTGGGCTAGAATCTACAGTGCTGATAATGAGCATTTTCTTGTAATGTTGCCAGTCATAAAAAGAATGCATTCCAGGTGTTACCTTTAATTATTACTCTTTTTTTCTTGTGGATGCCTTTTATTATATTTAGAAAGTTCTAATTTTTGTATAAAAGTTTATATCACGCACAAATATTGAGACTTATTAAATGTGTTTATTGAGATGATGACTGTATAGTTTTTTCTTTTTTAATCTGTTAATGTAGTGAATTATATTTATATGATTTCCTAAACTTAACCAAAACAGACTTTGTCATGTTATCTTTTTTATACTTTCTGGATTAGTTTAAAAATGTTTAGTTTTGGCATTTTGCATTTCTGTTTAGGAAGTGAGATTGGGCTGTAATTGCCCTTTTTAAAAAATGAGTTGAGTTCATACCTTTTTTCTATTCTCTGGAAGTTTTAAGATTAGAATTGTGTTTCTTGAATGCATAGTGAAATTCATCTATAACCTATTAAGGTTGCTTTTTGTGTGTGTGAGAGCATTTTTAACTTTTGATATAATTTTTTTTTTAGTTGTCAAAAGATTGTTTAGAGTCTCAGTTTATTCTTTAGATAATACATTGTATTTTTCTGTGAATTCATCTAAGTCATCTGTGTTTTCACATTCATTGGCATGAAGTTCTTAATATTCTCTTATCTGTTTAATGTATGCATTATTTGTTGTTTCATTTTAAATATTTAATATTTTTATTTATGCTTCTCTTGTTCTTGAATAACCCTGTGATAAGATTAGCAATTTTATTAATCTTTTTGAAAAGGAACCAGTTTTTTATATCACTGATATTTTCTATT
Source organism: Nomascus leucogenys (assembly GCF_006542625.1). Taxonomy (NCBI): domain Eukaryota; kingdom Metazoa; phylum Chordata; class Mammalia; order Primates; family Hylobatidae; genus Nomascus; species Nomascus leucogenys. The sequence continues at coordinate 4,053,880 of NC_044400.1, read as the reverse complement.
GTGTGCTATTTACTATTTCATTTATTTTTGTAACTGTCTTTTCTGCCTTCTACATTTTAATTTTGCTTTATTCATTATGTATTCTGCTGACTTTTAACTTTTAAATTTATATACTTTCTCATTAATTTTCAGCCTTTTATCTTTTCAAACTTTAAGTACTTACGGCCATTAATTATCCTTTAAGTACTGCTTTAGCTATATTTCACAGGCTTTGTTATGTAAGGTTTTTGTTATTTTTTTATAAGCGTCTTCTAATTTCTATTGTGATTTTTTTTTCAGTGACTCCTGAGTTTTTTAGAAGTGTTTTTGCCCCAAGCCTGTGAGGATATCTTTTTTTGTTATTGATTTCTATGTACATTTAATGGCATTGTGGTCATGGAATGTGGACTGTATGAAGACCTTGTTACTTAATTAGTAGAAAGATTATAATTCTTAGAAACCCATACTGCAATACTAGGATAAATTTTTTCCAATTTTAAATTCAATGTGCTAGAAAACCCCACAACAATATGCTTTAGGGTTTGTAATTTAACCAAATGAATTTGCAGTACTCTCATTACTTAGGTTTCTTCCCTTGAATCTGAGATCTTAAAGTTTAGCAGCTGCATGAAGAGAATGTCCACAAAATTCTTTTCCTAGTTAAAAAAAATAAAGTTAGATTCTAAAAACTTACTGAGTTGTTGTTGTTTTATTGCTGCTTTGTAATTTGTTTGCTTTTGTTTTCTGGGTCATGCAATAAGCACTAGTGTAAATCTGGTTCAAGTTTATTGATGTTAAAGAACAGATATTAAAATCTTCAATGTTTATTCCAGAAGACATTACATCAAGAAGACATTACAATCTTCATAGTTTATTCCAGAAGACATTACATCAAGAATGATGTTTTTTACCCTGTACATTTCAATACTTTAAACTTCACAATGAATACTGATTTTATAGTGCCATTTTTCAGAATTTCTCACCTCCCTACCCTTTACTTCATTTGGGGTCTGCATTGTTTTCTTTGTATTTCCCCTTGCCCTTACTTTCTTCTTATAATACGTATTACATTTCTGTGGCATTTAAACTTTCAATGAATACTTTCCCCTGGTACTATTACTTGGATACTCACAGAAACCCTACAAATTAAGTAATGTCCATCTTTTCCAGATAATGAATCCAGTACTGAAATGTTAAATTGATTGTTCAATATTCCTTAGCTGGTAAGTGGGAAGAGCCAGAATTCAAACCTATCTCATCGCTTTATACTTAATTTTTTTTTCTGTTGGTTTTTTTCAGTATTTGGGATTTTATTAAGAAGGAAGTTTAGACCATGGGTGGCTTAACATGCCCTAATAGGTGAATTTTTTTTTGGCTTTCCAGATTGCTTTTATTTATTTGCATTGCAAATGCTTTCTTTAAAAAAGAGGTTTTCTGAGGCTCTTAGTTGTTTACTACTTAATATTCTCCACTGTCATTTCTCTTTAATGACTTCATTAAAAATAATTGAGCAAAGTGTTATAAAGTTTGATTCTATCTCCTAACATATTTTTCCATTATCGCTAACTACTATGTAGGACAGAAAAAGTGCTTGAAGTTTCCTCAAATAGATTTTATTATTTAATTCTGTCTGACTTTAAAAGATTTGCTTAAAAAATGTCTGTTAAGCAAAAAGCATGCTTGAATTACTAATTTAAACACTTCCTGCCAGAATGCATTTTTTTTGCGTATTAAACATGGCATTCCAGAAGAACATAGTGGCCTTATATGAGATTGGTCAGAACTTCTTTTGGCCATCTGAGCTTGTAAATTATCATTGGAACACAATGAAAGTGTTTTATGAAGTGTATTTGATGGATAAGTGAGTAAATCAATGAAAAGCTTGCATATAGTTTTTTTACAATAACTACTTACTTGCGTGTGTACCTTTGTGATGTTGCTGATATTTTAGAGGCAACAACAGAACAAAGACTTCTAGATGAAGAACACTGGCAAGTACTTTGTATAAATTGTTTATTGTGATATTATTTGCTTGTATAAAAAGTCATGTATCTATTTCTGTAGTTTGCATGTAGTCTAACATCATTTATAAATATTTAACTGAAGAGTTGGCAAGGCCTTTTTTAATATGAAAATATTTTCAAATGTGTGAAAGCCGCTTCTGACAATTAAAAAAAAAGTTTTCTACTTAGTTTCTACATATACAATAAATATACACACTTGGTAATTTAGTACTGGTAACCCGTAAAGAACTTTCCTGTCCTATTGCAGTTACCGTTACTGTTAAGTTTGTACACAGTAAAACAATTTTACCTTAATGCCTTAGTTTAGCGGAAATTTACTGTTAAGTTAGCTATGTAAATATAGTAGCATAATTAAAATGTTATTTAATAAACTGAATGTAAATACATTTAAAAATTACTTTTCAATTAAGAAATGTCAAAGGAGGCCGGGCACGGTGACTCATGCCTGTAATCCCAGCACTTTGGGAGGCCGAGGCGGGCGGATCACGAGGTCAGGAGATCTAGACCATCCTGGCTAACACGGTGAAACCCCGTCTCTACTAAAATTACAAAAAATTAGGCGGGCGTGGTGGCGGGCGCCTGTAGTCCCAGCTACTTGGGAGGCTGAGGCAGGAGAATGGTGTGAACCCAGGAGGTGGAGCTTGCAGGGAGCCGAGATTGCGCCACTGCACTCCAGCCTGGGTGACAGAGCGAGACTCCGTCTCAAAAAAAAAAAAAAAAAAAAAAAGAAATGTCAAAGGAGATTCTTCTAATTCCTTTAAGGATTTCTCTAGCACAGGATCAGGGAGGATCTTGGTTATTGATGACTGGTGAGATTCTTTTGGGTGTTTGGAAGCTTCAAATGCGTGGAGCCGTGCCTTAAAAATATCTCACTGGAGGCAGGCACGGTGGCTTATGCCTGTAATCCCCGCATTTTAGGAGGCCGAAGCAGGTGGATGGCTTGAGTATACTTCGCGAGCACCGTCGGCAACATAGTGAAACCCTGTCTCTACAAAAAGTGCAAAAAAAAGCCAGGCATGGTGGTGCAGGCCTATAGTCCCAGATATTTGGGAGGCCATGGTGGGAGGATTGCTTGAGCCTGTGAGGTCAAGGCTGCAATGAGCTTTGAACACACCCATTGCACTCCAGCCTGGATGACAGAGTGAGACCCTGTCTCAAAGAAAAAAAAAAAAAGAAAAGAAAAGTCTCACTGGAGAGGCATACTTTATATATCTTTTAATTATATGTTTTGTAAAAAAAAAAACAAACGAATTTGATCATTCATTCTTGTGACACTTGATAAATTTTCACCATGTTTCCTTACCACAGTAGTGAAGGTTAATTGTATTTGTCTGCTTTCACGTTGTATACACTGTAAACTGATTATTTCAGGACCTAACTGAGGCATGGACTTCTCTCACATATTCCAAAATATAGTGACATTTTTAAACTTAAAAGATATTTACTTGTTCTTAGTATTCTTAAGAATGCCCAGAATTTTGTTACACAATTAAACAGAAGACTTCACAGGCAAAATGGAAAAAGCAATTACTTTCAAGTTTCCTTTTTTTTAATAGTGATTGATAGGGTATGATTATTTTGTTCTATAAATATATTTTTGCCATTTCTCCCTAAATGCCTTTACTTTAGTCAAATCATGTCTACGATTTTTACCATTCTTCACACAGATATTTCTGCTGTTTATCAACAGAATTAGAGATATTTCTGCTGTTTATCTCATTGCCTGACCATTTCACTATCTGTTCATTGGCTAACCAAAGAGCCTTTATATGTTTCCAGTAAGATTGTTAAAAAGTTAGATAGGACTAATTCTGGTGCTGATGCTATTTATCCCTTGTTTTATTCTTCATATTCTTTCTCATACATTTTCTTCTCCATTGTAAAAAGTTTTCCCAATCCCAGAATGACTCATTTTTTGAAATAGTTTTTGCGGTTTAATTTTGTCAAGGTATTTAAAAATCAAATACTAATAATTATTACTGATTTTTTATTTTTCTGAGTTTATAATCAAAGAGGATTTTATTTTGATTGTTACTCCTTTACAAAGTGTTCTTTCCCTTTATCATAACCCTGCTTTCCTGTTCGTGATGTTAAGTCTCACTGATAGATAAGATTATCGTAATTATAAATAATTGGTAATATCATTCAAATGATCAGTCGCTCAATGGTCATTTCTTTTTTTCTTTTAGTGTTTCTCTTTTTAAGTCCACTTCATGCTTACTTTAGCAAATCTAGGAAGTATTTAAAATTAGAAGAGTTTGGCACATTTCTTTGTCTTTCCTCTACCCTTCCGCCAACTCTTCCCCCCTACATAATTGACATCATATTGTGCATCTAGTTTTTCTTACTCATTGAAAAGGGGAAATCTACCATATCATAAATATATTTTCATATTATTAAAAATTGTCAAATGTAATATTGCTTTATATGTGTACATCATAATTAGCCATTCCCTTAATGTTGGGCCATAGGTTGTTTACAGTATTTCATTATTATATTACAGCAGTGAGTGTGTGTGTGTGTGTGTCTGTGTGTCTGTGTGTGTGTGTCTGTGTGTCTGTGTGTGTGTGTCTGTGTGTGTAATACTTTGTCAACATCTCTATTTCCAAAGACTAGAATTCTTGAAAATGAAATTCTTGAATCAGTCTATGAAAACTTTTAAAGCTATTGATTCATATCATAAACATAATTTTTAAGAAAAGTGAAGTTGATTTATATATCCTAGCTGGCAGTATATCGAATGTCTAGACTGTATCATTGAAAGCTTTAGATTTTCTCCTCTTTAAAATCTTTAATTTTAATTTTTTCAGGTCCTCAGGATTTTAAATATTTCCCATGGGTTTTTTTTTCCATTTTTATTTCCTTTTGTTTGAGTAAAATATATATTCATGTACTTTTTTTTACATTTATAGAGGGCTTAATTTTTTATTCATAAATATGTAAGGATGTATTTTATAGTATGCATAGTAACATTGCATTGTCATAATGTCTGAAAATATTTTCCCATTTTGTTTACATATTAGATTGAAAGCAGAATTATTATAGAATTGCTCAACTAATTCTCTTTCTGTTGCCATCTTAATCTTAAGATGAATAGATGTAACAATATGGATATACATACATGTATGTATATACATGTATCATTTTAGCTTTTTTTTTCTGTCAGAGGAAAACTGCAACATACTAAAGTTTGACAGTAATCCCTAGAATCTTAATTTGTAAAAAGTAAAAAACTGCAAGGTTTCTACTTTCAAAACAGTTATGGTCTTTATTCAAAATGTAAATTAATAAATGTATAAAGTTTGTAATAGTATAATATACAATATTATAATAGTATAAATGAAGTTGCTTAACATGCTTTTATAATGTATGTAATTTTATGTATTATATTTGACAACTTAAGCATGATAAGCACTTAACTGTTTATATTCTACAAGCTCAGTGTAATGTAAAAAATTTGCTAAAGTCATTTTGTTTTAACTTCAAGTAAACAATGTTTTCTGAATTTTTTTTGGCATATGTGTGATTACTGTTACAGGTGATTAAATATCTTGTTTGAACTTTGGTTTAGGAAGTTTTAATAATTAATAGTATTTGAATCATAAAATCACTCCTGAGTTTCATTAACCATGGTGGTATGATTCTTTGGATGTTATTTCTCTTTTCTTTGCCAACATACTCTTATATGGATTTCTCAGATTTTACTGCTGTATTTACAACTCTAAAAGTAAGAAAAATCACACTCTTTTTCTAGAAAGTTTCTTAAATGTATATAGTGGTATTAACCAAATATAAATGCAGTTACTTATATTTCTTACATAGCTGTAACCACCATCCTCATTAACACAATAAAGTACAACCAAGATGAAAAATAATTACAAATTATCTTGGAGAATGCCAAAATTTTTCAGTACATATTTGCAGATTCCTTGAGATCTATGACCCAGTTTGTTAAACAGTTCACTTAACCACTTTATGTTTTAGTATTCAAATAAAAACATTGCTAATAATGATATCTCCTCTTGAGTACTAATTAATAAAGAAAAACTACAAATGTTTTTCAATAAAGTTGAGGTACGTGTTACTTTTATAATTTCCTTTAGGAGTTGTGGGTGGGTTGAGTACCAATGCAGCTTCATCACAATTTAAGTTATTAGTTTTGAATTTGTCTTGCCTGAGATTTCAGGATCGTAACTCATTTATTGTCTTCATTTTAGTATAAATTTTGCTTTTGAAAAACATCCAAATTTTGATTGATGCGAGAAATTGAAATAAAATAAATGGCAGGGATAGAAGTTGGGGATCATTAGGGTTCTTTCCAGATTGTATTACTCTAATGCAGGGGTCAGCACACTTTTTTCTGTAAAGGGCCAGATAGTAAATATTTTGGCCTTAGAAACCTGGCTCAACTCTGCTTTTTTTAGTGCAAAATCAGCCATTGAGAATACATAAATGAATGAGCATTGCTATTTTCCAAGAAAACTTTTTTTTTTAAATACAAAAACATGCAGCAGGTCTTCGTTTGCTGACTCCTGTGCTATGCATATTTTGGATGACACTGCCTATGTGAACAAGGGCTCATTTATTTATTTTTTTAAGTGGAGATCTTAATGGCCTCTCTATTGGTGGCCTTTCCCACCACTGTACAATTTACACGTCCTGAAAAGCCTGTTAATATACCTGTTGTAATATTGCTCCTTTCTTATTTTCCAATATCTAAGCTCTTTGACCTATGGACTCTACCCAACCTGTTCCTGAGCCAAGGTATTTAATAATCCAATTCTTGGATGGGGATTAATCTGTCTTTTTAGTCCAGTAATCAGGTGCCTATATTGAGTCCATAAGTGCCAACAAGCTGTAGTTTTCTCCTACCATTGCCACCCTGTTTGCTCAGATTGAAGATTGATAATATGTCTAATACTATACTAGCAAACATTTTTTTCTTGGGTTCTGGTGGGACTATAGCTTCTTACACCCAAGCAGGGAGTCTTTATGCTCTTGCTCTTTCATATATAGGGTGAATCTCAAGGAAACATACTATTTCCACCAGCTGTCTTTTTTTTCTTTTTCTTTTTCTTTTTTTGAGACAGAGTCTCGTTCTGTCGCCCAGGCTGGAGTGCAGTGGCGCGATCTCGGCTCACTGCAAGCTCCGCCTCCCAGGTTCATGCCATTCTCCCACCTCAGCCTCCCTAGTAGCTGAGACCACAGGTGCCTGCCACCACGCCCGGCTAATTTTTTTGTATTTTTAGTAGAGAACGAAGTTTCTCCGTGTTAGCCAGGATGGTCTCGATCTCCTGACCTCGTGATCCCCCCGCCTCGGCCTCCCAAAGTGCTGGGACCACAAGCGTGAGCCACCGCGCCCGGCCCCCACCAGCTGCCTTGAAGTACCGCCACTACACAAAGATTCTTTCCATAGTGTGCCTTCTACCAGATGAGATTATCTGGAAACTGGTAGTAGCCTGGATCAAAGCTATATTCTTCATAACCCCTTGGATACTCTAATTTGGCTGCTAGATACCTTTCTTTGAGGCAAACCGATTCTCCCAGCCCCAACCCTGCCTATTCCCAGCTATTAATTATTTTGCCTAGGGCCCATCAATCCTTACACCTGAAATCAATCTTCTCTTACTCAAGTGACAAACAAATTAAAGGAGCAATAACTTTAAGATAACTTCCTGAAAAATAATTGGAGGCTTTATATTGGCTCATTTTCTTCCCCTTCGTTGTTTCTTACTTTTTTCTTCCTTACCTTTCTTCTTTCCTTCTTTTATTTCTTTAGTAATTGATGTATGAAAAACAGAATAATTACAATCTTGACCGTTCTTTCTTATATGTAGCCCACTACTTTTATATTAATGTATTTCTGATAGCATACCTGAGAGCTGAAATTATGTATTACAGTCACTTCCTAAAATTATGGTTCCTGCTTGTGTCCTACTTCTTTCAGGCCCCATATACCAGTAGTCAGGGGAGATTCTTCCCTGCTTTGGAGTCTGATAGAGAGGGAGTTGCACAGCCAGCATCCGGAGATAATAAATTTAGAATTACCACTTTCTAAAAGGAAGATTAGGGGTTTGAGAGCTGCTGACTTTATCCACAGTCTTAAATATGTAAGCCCAACCTGCTTGGATAGTACTCAAGGAAAGAGGGAAAGGCAAACCATTTCTGGTTTTCTCTGGACCATGCATCAAGAGGGACCTAGCAGATCTTTTTTCAGTTTTTGTGATGAGCCTCTCCTGTCTTCAAATAGCCTGGTATTTTCCAGTGTTGTTAAGGTAGGAGGGGGAGGAATATTTTGTGAGAACAGCTTTAAGATTGGAGGAGGCTGGACCAGTAGACCTGTGTGAACCATAGGTTCAGTTAGGAGAGCAAACCCATGAGTTTGTGAGATGCTTCTGTGTTCTCCTAGCTTGTGAGCATGCTCTGTCATGTGGTGGAAACCAGACTATTTCGTTTAACAGTAACAGCTCAGAGGCAGTATTATGAGCATTTGAAATCATCATTCAACAAAATGTGTCAAAAAAATCAAACTCAGAAAAGGAAATTAATATAGGATATCATAGTTCAATGGAAGATCATATGAGTTGCTTCAAAGTTGAATGTGTTGAAGTTAATGACTGCCTATCAGGTAAACCATAGGTGACATGGAAAGTAGGGAGTAGGAACATCATAAAATAAATTGCTGAAGTTTGATATTCTGTGAATTACAGACTTTTCAGTAGAAAACACTAAACTCTGAAACTTATGTGAACTTTCTTAAAGGTAGGAAGATTATTTATGTTCATTGCCTGGAATATATACAAAACAAAGCTAAAAAGATGAACTTAGCATTTAATTGATGTGTAGTTAATAAGACATATCTGTAATTTGTATGTTCCAAAATTAAGCTTATGCTATTGTTAAAGTTTCGGGTGGAGGAGGAGACAAGGGACATTTCTAGCATTATTTTCACTGGGTAGATTTATAAGCATTAATTTTAAATGCCATTGTTGGGCCAGGCACGGTGGCTTCCACCTGTAATCCCAGCACTTAAGGAGGCAAAGGCAGGAGGATCAAGACAATCCTGGGCAATATTATAGTGAGACTTCATGTCTCCAAAATTTTTTTTAAAAAAATGAGCTGAGCATGGTGTCGTGCGCCTGTCATCGCAGCTACTTGGGAGGCTGAGGTGGGGGGATCCCTTGAGCCCAGGAGGCAGAGGTTCTAGTGAGCTGAGATCACACCACTACACTCCAAATCCAGCCTGGGTGACAAAGCAAGGCCCTGTCTCAGTCAGTCAATCAATCAATCAATAATAAATGTATACCATTGTTTTACTAGGTAAATATTTTTTATCTCCTGATGAAGCCTCATTTTTTCTTACTTCCTCACTATAGTATTTAGTGTTTTCTTCAGCAATACTAAACTGTATTTAGATCTCCCACATATACCATTTTTTTTTCTTTTCTTTTTTTTTTTTTTTTTTTTGTTGAGACAGAGTCTCTCTGTGTCACCCAGGCTGGAGTGCAATGGCATAATCTCAGCTCACTGCAACCTCTACCTCCCAGTTTTTCCTGTCTCAGCCTCCCGAATAGCTGGGATTATAGGCGCATGCCACCATGCCTGGCTAATTTTTTGTATTTTAACAGAGATGGGTTTTCACCGTGTTGCCTAGCCTGGTCTTGAACTCCTGAGCTCAGGCAATCCACCTGCCTCGGCCTCCCAAAGTGCTGGGATTACAAGCAAGAGCCACTGTGCCCAGCTACCATGTTTTTTTCACCTCAACACCTTTGCTCAAGCTCTTTCTTCAATGCAGAATGTACTTCATTTACCTGCGTTTGTCTCATTCTAACTTAAGATTTGGCCTAGACATCCTGTCAGAAAGACTTCTTTTCTCATTCTTCAATGCACCCATCCAATTTTGTACTCTCTGTCATTGTATTAGAATTTTGAGAGAACACCTGGAAAGCAAAAGTGATGTTCCCAGTACCTACCACAGAGCATGGCACATAGAGGTATTCAGTAAGTATTTGTTGAACTGAGTGTAGATTTAAGGTTAGCTATGTCTATTCTGGTTAATGCTAAGAAACACTAATTGATGTTGATAAAAGTTTTGGTTATGTAGGTAATAGCTGTGCAAAACAGAATGCAAAAGTACAGTCTCTGAATGTTCATCAATTCAGCAGTTCTATTAAGCACCCACTCTGAACCACACACTATATTAGACATTGAAATGTCTATGATCTTTAAATGTATCTACATCAAAGAACCATTTTGAACTCCAATTAACAGCCACTCAGCAATTGTTAGTGACAATAATAATTATTTTTGTCATAATTGATTTTCTTTACAAACTGTCATTAGACATAGAGCGAGCTAAACAAAACTTTAAGATTTTAATAAACATTTTATTTGCCAAGACATAAAATTTTCTTAAGTTCTGATACCTCTAAGGCTCAACAGGTAAATCTGTATTTTATAGATTCATTCTAGATGAATTATTTAAATAAAATAGTCTAGGACCTCACTCTACTTGCTTACAGAATAAAAACAATACATTTAGATCCATTTTTATTAAACTGCTACCTAGAATTAAAACAAGTAGGAATAAGATGTTGTTCAGAGTTACAAGAAAATTTTCTTCGATTCATTTCCCTTGTCTTACATTATGCCCAGCCTCCTATTCTCTCCCTACCCTCCCTATCCCCTAAGCTGGCTTCTAACATCTCATAGTAACTGAATGGTCATTCTTACCTCAACTCTTACCAGTGCTATAAGAAAGTATATTGCCCTGTGTGGGCAAAAGTTTTAACAAACTCTTTTCCTTCAGCATGAGAATTTGACTTTCTTTTAACTCTAGCTCTGTTTCCTTGGTAATCTGATAAGGGTAGTATGTCAACTATGTTAATAGACAACACTGCTTATGGTAGAAATAACCCCTAATTGGTAAACTTCATCTGAACTGGTAGCACTACAAATACCTGGCAGGAAGCCATATCTTTGGGCCTCTCTGTATGTGGTGACTTATAAGGGGACATGTCCCTTGATTCTGGCAGCTGTGGCCATTGAGTTGTTACAACAAACATTGGCTCTGGTGGGGCATGAAGCCTCTAGGTCAGTGCAGCTCCCTCACCTGCTTGATGTAAATCTCAAGTTGTACCTAAGCTGTGATCTAAGAGGCCAGGAAAAAAAGCTCCTAGATAGCTATGTGAACCACTGCATGGAACCTGCAGAGACTACTGCAGAAGAGGAATACCTGATACTGCCTTGCTCACATGCATTGGTTCTTGTCCTGTAACATTCTGGGTGGACAGGTGCTCAGGATGGCCTATGGTTGTCCCGTGAATTTGCACATTCAGTTGAACCTAAGGAGACCTCTTAGTGGGCATTGAAAATCTGACTACCTTTTGTTTCTTGGATCTTACTGAGAGAGAGAATGTAATGAAAGAATGGAAGCAAAGATTTTTGATTGGTTATTTCACAGTGATGCTGTCTCTGTGTCATAGTACCCATATCTTCTGAATCTAAGAGCTCTTGTCACACAAGATTGTTGAAGGAATACTTCCAGCAGGTAACTTTGTGGCAAAAAGTCTGGTGTGGCTGTACACTACAGTATTTGTGCATTCATCAAATATTCTCCTGATCATGTATTGATAGGTTCCTTTTTTCTGTTTCTATGTTTTAGAGACTATCTTAAGAAGTCAGAAGGTGACTGGTGATAATTGTAACTAATTAGCACTTAGTGGATACATTATTTCACTCTTCACTATATTATTGTTCTCTGTATCATCTTGATAAGATTCTTCTTCTAATTTTACTAATAATTTGATTCTTTTGTTTAAGATTTGACCTTTAAGGTCATTTATAAGGAAGCTATTCAGTCTTTGATTATAATTTTAAGTAATGCATTATAACCAATAGGTGAGAGAAAATATCACAGTTTTTTAATAATTGAAAAACACTTAGACTAAAGCCAGTTTTTCTAGTAGTACAGGATTCACTCATTTAAATTTTTGTCTGTGTTACAGAAACAATGTGTCTTCTCTTTTGGAAAATTAAAATGTATGGATACATGGGAAAAAAATTCAGAATATTTAATTCCCTTACTCAGAGTTACCCAGTGTTAGCAAGCATGTTTTGCATTCCAAACCTTTTGTTACTCTGTGTGTATAAACGGAGAGAAAGGTGAGGGGGAGCAAGTAAGACAGAGGAGAGATGTGTTTATTTCTATTATTTTTGTAATAGGATCAAAATGTGCATACTGTTATGAATCTTTTTTCATAAATCCATCTTGAATTTATTTTTATGTCAATACATATTCATCAACATTGTTTTAAAATACAGAATAGAAACTAAATGGAAGTGTCATAATTTATTTGATCAATTTACTATTGTTGGCATTCATAGTTTTTTTTTAATGATAGGAATCTCTCTTTAACAGCTTACAATAAATGATCATCCAGTTAGTGCTTTTTTCTAGATTTAACATTTATATTAAATATCATCTTATAGTATGTTACTGTGTTTAGAAGCTATGTCACAATGCTGGGTAATAAGGAGTTTGTGGGGAACTAGAGCAGGCCGTTTTTGTCTATACAAACCGCTGCTAAACCAGTTTTCCGTGACCTTTTTAATGTCTTAATTAATTAATTAATAAAAATACTGAGTAAAAGCAAAGGACAAAAGTGGACGACTGTCCCTGAAGACCTCTCTTTACATTGGCATAGCACTGTACTTTGAGAAGCAAGATTGTTAAGCCATTGGTGATCCTTTTTTAATTTTTTAAATTGATACACAATATTTGTACCTTTTTATGGGTTACAGGTAGTATTTTTTTTACATACACAGACAGTGTAATGATTAAGTCAGGGTATTCAGTTTAGCCATCATCTTGAGTAGTTATCATGTCAATGTGTGGGGAACATTTCAAGTCCTCTCTTCAAGCTGTTTTGAAATATGCAATCATTATTGTTAACTGTAGTCACCCTGGTCTGCTGTGGAACATTGGAATGTATTCCTTCTATCCAGCTGTATGTTAAGGCCCATTTACCAGCCTGTCTTTATCCTCTCCATTCCCCCACCACAAACAGCCTACTTAGCCTCTGGTTACTATCATTCTACTCTCTACATCCATGAGGTCAACTTTTTTAGCTCCCACATGTGACTGAGAGCATGTCATGTTTCTCTTTCTGTTCCTGGCTTACTTCACTTAACATAATAACCTCCAGGTCTATCCATGTTGCTGCAAATGACAGGATTTCATTCTTTTTTTATGCCAAGTAGTATTTTACCATTGGTGCTATGTGATAGTACACATTTAGTGATTTGATATTGGTAGGATGTTTGCTACTAGTAGGGCAGAGAGCTAATCCCTACTATTTTTTCCAAAAATATTACAACAATTGTTAAAACATAAATCATTAAGAGAGCCACTATAAAAATATGTCTAAAAAATTCTCGGGCAAAATGACCATTTTGTTTTTATCATGGTGGTACCAAGATTACTTAATAGAGGAATTGGTAGGATAGAGGATATGAAAGTCTGAGGGCCATATCTCCAGTTTATATTTCACTGTTTTGTCCAAAGGTATATGTTGGAAATCCTTGGTTCATTGCTTTGTTAAACTTCATGCCATTCTGATACTACCTGGCACATTTTAGGTTTTTAGAATTATAGAAAACCCTGACAACTTCTCTAGTGTGAAAGTTGAAAATGCAGAAATAACATTAAACAGGATCTTAATACTATTTTATTTACATAACAGTCTATTTAAAATGGAAGTGTAAAAATTAACTATAATAATACCATAAATTAAGAATTATACCAAGTTTTTTTTTTTTTTTTTTTTTGAGATGGAGTCTTGCTCTTGTCACCCAGGCTGGAGTGTAGTGGCACAGTCTCAGCTCACTGCAGCCTCTGCTTCCTGGGTTCAAGCAATCCTCCTGCCTCAGCCTCCCGAGTAGCTGGGATGACAGGCGCCCACCACCATGCCCAGCTAATTTTTGTATTTTTAGTAGAGACAGCATTTCACCATGTTGGCCAGGCTGGTTTCGAACTCCTGGCCTCAGGTGATCCACCTGCCTTGCCCTCCCAAAGTGCTGGGATTACAGGTGTGAGCCACCACACCTGGCCAAATTATACCAAGATTTAACAAAATAACAGACATATATTAAAATATTGAGAATCATTTTGTTCAAAGTCAAAAATCACTAATACGGGCCTTTTTCTTTCTCTCTCTCTGTGTTTAGATATATCTCTGTGTGTGTGTGTGTGTGTGTGTGTGTGTGTAGATATGGGTTTATGTATATGTAAATGTGTGAATATTTAGCAGGAAGCCACAATTATTGAGGCAGGTATTGTGGTAAGTCACTTTATATTCTCATTTAATCCTTCTAATAATCTAGTGAAATAACTACCATTTTTATCCCCATTTTTGAGATGAGAAAAGTGACTTCTAGAGAGAGGAAGCAACTTGTGCAGGATTACACAGTCATTAAATTATAGACTTTGGAACTTAGATAAGATCTCTCAGTGCTTTATGATATTGTAGCTAATAGATATGCTCAATATGTTTTTACCTGTTGTAGAATCCACATCATTAAAAGAAGAGATATTTGCTCTCTGATAATTCAGCATTACATTTACCTTCTTAAGTTTTCTCCAGCTTCCCTCTGTCTTTAGAATGCATTCTATGTCTAAACTTTGGAAGAATAAAGCCCATCGCTTTTGTCCTACAAATATTTCATAGAGGTTGCTACGTTGGCTATCTCTCTTTTTAAGTTGAAAATAGAATAAGAATTTAACTTCACATAAGAACATAATAAGAATGCTCTAGGTTTTGTAATCATTAAGTTTAGTTTTTAAAAAATGTTCATCGTGAATCATAATCTAAATCTGAAAGATCATGTGAAGAAAATGTTAAAAGCTTATTGGACAGTACATTTAAAAAAGTCTTGCATGATCAGACATTTTCATCCTCTAAAGGAAATCATAGCTAAATATATATATCTGTACTTCTTGTTTTAGCCTTTGTGTACCAGTGCTTATTCACCTAGAGAATTTGGTATTCTAATTTGAAGATAGGTTCTACCCTGCTCATACTATTCAATATAGTAATAGCACTTATCGTCATAGGTATACTGGCTTGAGACTTGAAATTCAAGTGAAAAATACCTTTGGATAATTAAACTACACAAACGTATGTAATTACCTGAAATCTGCATAGTAAAAATGAATCATCATTTAGTTTAAAATAAGTTTGCTAAATTATAACATCTGACACAATGCCATCCAGTAGGATAACATATTTAAAATGTATGGGCCAAAATGTAGACTTTAGTATTTACAGGTAAGACTTCTATTATAGAAATCATCACCATGGTTTGCTTTGTATCTAAAAACAAATTCTCTATGTATATAAGTTATATAGTGTAAACAAAAGTAGTAGATCCTTTTGTGAATTATTTAAGCTTAGAATTTTTTTTCTGGGAATAGAACATATATACCAACCAAAGGTTTGATTCAGCGATAAGTTGAATGATTTTAGATTTAAGATGACGTGCCTCTTCAGTTCTTTAGGCACATGTGAATTAATTGTTGCATGAAAACTGAATAAAGTGACACTTGATTGCCCCTGATAATGAGATCCTTACTTTCTGTAAGGCTGCTGTGTTATGAATACATCAGATTTAGTTATTAACTAAAAAGTTTTATTCCAAATTTTCATGTCTTAGGAAGGCTAGATCAATTGGATCTGACTGGGGGTAATATTTCTTTTCAACAGTGGTAAATGTTTATGAATCTTTCCAATAAGCTTTCTAAACCACAGTGATTTGGTTGAGAAATACAGATTTCTGGTTGTATTTTGTTAATGTTCTGGAGTACCTATATCCAGCTCTAAAGTTTAGCTTTTTAACAAAAAGTGATATAGGAGCTGAAGTGATAGACAGCTGATGGGTTATTCCCAAGGCCTTAGGCACCCTCCACCCCCACCCCACCACCATAGAACTAGCTGAGAATCCTTAGATAGAAATATTTCAGGTTTTTTTTTGTACTGACTTAATCTAAATAACTTGCACTTCTTAGAAGTGTGAGTTTCTCGCTGTGATGGTTTTCTATTACTGTATGCCAAGAAGATAGATCAGCTTAAGACCCCTACTGTGGTGATGAAGTCAGTGTAGAAGAGAAAATGCTCACCATTGTCTTAATTCTAGATATATCATTTGGAGTGGGGGGTAGTAGGTATAGGCAATCACACAGCCCAATAAACATTTTCTCCTGATGTACAGATTAAACTCTTGGAGTTAAGCGGTGGGGATATTAATATAAGGGGTGGTTTTGAAGTTGATGTTAAAAGTCAGTGTCACAATTTTTCATGAATCAAAACTGTAAATGATTTTATCACTCTTCCTTCCTTGCTCTTACATTTAAAAGCATTGTCTTAGTGGAAACAATTTCAATGTCTATCAGTAGGGGATTATTTAAATATATATGGTACATTCTTATAATGGCATACTGTATAACCATTAAAAATGACTTCTACATACATACAAGTAAAAGTTATTGATATTTATCAAGCACATACACTTAATGTGCTAGACACTATTCTAGGAAATGACCATGGAATGTCTCATTGTATCTACACAACAACCCCATGAGAGAGGTACTATTCTTATCCCTATTTTAAAGATGGTTTACTTGAGAGTGAGAAAAATAAATCACCCAAGGTCACACAGCTATCAAGAAATGCCAAGTTATGGTATTCTTGATTCTATAGCAAGTGTTACTAACTACTGTGCCATATGCCATAACTACTATGTGGCTGGTACAGAAATGTGCATTTTTTATAAATCAACAGGTAAAACAGCATATCATGTGTAGCTTGATACTGTTTACATAAAATTGTTGCCCCTGGTTATTTTGGGCTTATAGGATACCAGATAATCTTTTTTTTTTCTTTTAAGATTTTTTTTTATCAGTGAATATTTAGGATTTTTCTAATATAAAGATATCAGTAAAACTTTTGTATTTTGTAAACAACAAGTAAATCACTGCTCAAACTAATTTCTCCTCCACTTCTCTCAGTTTAGTGTTTCTTCCTTTCCCTATCAGTTTTGGCGCTTTGACTTCTATGAAGCAGCAGTAATACTGCTTAGTCTGCTTACCTTCAGCAACACTCTAAGTGTTAAAAGGACCTTCTACATTTGTAATTTGTTTGTATCTTATTTGTAATTCCTTTGGATTCTTTCTCTTTCCTTTGTAAAACTCTATCATATTTAGCTTGGTGTTCATTGGACTTCCAATAAATAGTGATGAGGTAAAAACAAACTCTAATGTGAGCATTCTGGTTTAACAGTTTTATAGGTTATACTATTTCCTTTTAGAAAGAGTTTTGGATATAACTGGAAACTAGTAACTTCAAAGGAATAGATTTTTTTTTTTTTTTTTTTTTTTGAGCCGGAGTCTTGCTCTGTCGCCCAGGCTGGAGTGCAGTGTCGCCATCTTGGCTCACTGCAACCTCTGCCCTTCCCAAGTTCAAGCAATTCTTCTGCCTCAGCCTCCCAAATAGCTGGGATTACAGGAGCCTGCCATCACGCCCAGCTAATTTTTGTATTTTTAGTAGAGATGGGGTTTCACCATCTTGGCCATGCTGGTCTTGAATTCCTGATCTTGTGATCCACCCACCTCAGCCTCCCAAAGTGCTGGGATTACAGGCGTAAGCCACTGCGCCCAGCCAGGAATAGAATTTTACATGAGGATGTGGCAGTAATGATTTGGAAATGATCATATGTGGCTACAGGAATACTGTTCTCTTTCCTCCAAACTCTGTTATAGTATTATTCAAGGGTCTTGGAGAATAAAGACCTCCTCTAGAGAGGGCCACCAGAGAAAAGCATCTCCTCTGGGTTTCTGTTAAGACAGAGGTGTCAAAAAGCATTTTTGAAGACATGAGGCATACAGGATTGTCAATTGTTAATTATGAAATATAGCAGCAGTAATAGAGATGCAGTAGAAAAGCTTTGTGGGAAGAGATTGTTGGAAAGATGGCTCAGGGAAGAAGCAGCCCAGAGTAGAATAAGGCAACTAAGGAAGACTATACATGACTGTGGAAGAGGGGTTTATGTGTCAGAGTGTGGCCAAAAATGACAGGGCTGTAAGGGAGAAACTGAGACTTAAATATTCAGTCAGGTTTATTTCTTTGTTTTTTGATAATCAGAGGCAAAGGTAAAAACGTATTTACTGTTTGAAACCAGAATGAGCTTCTAGAAGCCTGCCCACCATATCTCTTTTCCTTGCCTTATTTCCATCCTGTGGCCCATCTTACATCAGGCATTAGCCTGGGCTAAGAGAAATGGAAATAGTTTTCCTAAAGAAGTTATAGCATCAAGTTATTAAAACTTTTTTCATCCGTAAGTATTTCTGTCTGTGTATCTAAAAGATAAGGACTCAATTTTACAATTACTACATTATATCACTTTTAAAAAATTAGAAATACTCCTTAGTTATGAGCATTGCACCAGTCAGTTTTCAGATTTTTCTGACTGTATTATAAGTGACTTCTTGTGGGTCCCTTTTTTTTTTTTTTACAGTTGTTTATTTGAATCAGGATCTAAATAAGATCCATATGTTGCAATTGGTTAATGTATTCTTAAGTGTTTCTGAATCTATAGGCGTCTCACTCAGGATTAATAATTGATTAGACTTTTATAAGTACAGTTCCTCTAACTGTAGTGATTTTAAAAAGTAATAATCTATATAGCAAGAGTTAAATATATCAGAAAGATCTATTCTCAGTATGGGCTTAAATATAACTAAAATTCCACACCTTGGAATCGTATCCAGTTTTTTATTCAGTGCCCACGTAAATGTATTAATGATCAAAATAATTAGTTTGCAAGAAATCAGGAGCCACTAGTAATTGGCCAACTTATTCTATTGTAAATAACATCTATATAATTATTTTCTTAATTTGCCCTACAATCATGGCCTTAGAAAGTAGTATTATCCTGATTATCCAAAGCTAGTTAAAGAAAACGTATCACAAAAATTAAATGTTTAGAGATTTTTCCTACTCTACCAATAGGAACTAATTTGAAAACTCAAAGTCGTCTTTTTTTTTTATTTTGTTTTGTTTTGTTTTTTTGCAGAGTGATAAAGATGCTTCTGTCTTTCTGCTTTGTACTACAGCCCAATATTGGTTTTAAAAAAGGCTCCATGTAGCCTGAAGAAGCAATAATGATCGGTAGTATATCAGTCAAGATGGACTGTATTATGAAGTAGTAAGAAATAACCACAAAACCTCAGTGGTTTAAAAACAACAAAGGTTTATTTCTTGCTCTCCTTGCATGTCCATCATGGTCAGCAGCATCTCTGCTTGTAATAGTCACTTAGGGACTTTATGTAGCAGCCACCATTTCAATCATGGCTTTCATCATGCTGGAAAGAAAGACAAAAAAAGAGGCCTCAAAGGTCTGACATCTGCAATTAAATGTTTCAGCTTAGAAGTCACACATTCAACCACAAGGAAGCTGCGAAGTTAGTCTTCTAGGTGCCAGTGAGAGAAAGACCAGCTATTGGTGAGCAGTACAGATAACTAACAGAAGTTATCATTGTAATAATAGGTTAAGTGATAATTCTATTACTAGCTTGTGATAAAACTGTTCACTCATTTATTCATTTACTCAGTTGTTCATCAAATATTTATTAAGTAGCTGCTATGTACAAGTTACTGTACTAGACAGTAGGAACATTAAAGTGAATAAAACGCATCCATCCCTCCTCTCTAAATTCTCATAGTCTAGTAGAGGCAAACCACAAGTAATTTTCTATTGGAGATTGGCAAACTATTGCCTACAGGCCACATCTGGCCTGCAGCACGTTTTTGTGTGGCCCATAAGCTAAGAATGTCTTTCACATTTTTAAAGGGTCAGGAAAAGAAATGAATGAAGGGGACTATGCAACAGAGACTGTTAAGTGGCCTGCACACAGCCTGAAATATTTACTGTCTAATTCTGCACAGAAAAAAGTTTGCTGACATCTGTTCTGTAATAACCGTACTTAAATTTGAAGCTCTTCAAACTAATTGCTCTCTAGCCCATTGTCAAATAAAAGACACAATTGCCTCGTAAGCTCCACATATCTCTTAATAGTGTGCCTTTTGTTTAATCTGATACTTTATTTCATGGAAATATAAATCTTTTCCTGTGTTCTTGCACTGGCAATTTTATTGGCATCTTGAGTTGTCTTGTTACTGGGCATTGTAGACATAGGTGACTATTTGATTTGTTGCATAGTTAGGTAGCTGTGAGATGGCCAGACTTTTAAATGTCTTTATGCAGATATTATGTAATGACTTGTTTTGGAGTAGGAATTATAGCAACCAAGAGGATATCTGCTTCCTTAGTTTTAGAAATCAAAGTCAGAGAATGGAAGTACATGAAAGTAGATTTTTATTTTCTCTACTATGGACTGGGTAACTCTATTGAGGATGATTTTAAATGGAGTAAGAGACTGTAGTTCAAAGCGTATAGAATGTAAAAACAATATATAGTGTCCTGCTCCGTATGAAACACTTGTTGATAATACCTAAGGACGTGTAAGAATCACTCGTGGTGCTCAAGTTCATAATAGAGGAGGAGGGTATTCTGATTCAGACTGAGAGGAGTGGGATTGTATAAAACAAGTCTGGATCGTTCTAAAGCAGTTTTTGAGGAAAAGTCTGCAAAAGATGTGACTTTAATAGCATGAGGGTAGGGTGAGCAATAGGAGGGAAAAGATGCCTTCAACTTAATACATGATATACTCTCATATTGACCGTCAGAGCTCAATTTATGATAGAGTTGGGAGACTTGATAGATTAAAGAAGTCTGCTAAATTCCACACCAACTTTAGGATCTATTTGAGGTGTAAGGTGTTCTGTTATGTGGAATGTAGAATGTCAATGCGAAAAACACCTGTTTAGCAACAGTTTGTAGAATTCTAGATGGCCTTGGTAAAGGACATTTCCTATGCCATTGAGTTGCTTATAGGAACTAGATTTTTATAGATTTGGGAAAAATCCTCTTTCAGATCTGTTGCTTCAGAGCTTGTATCCTTAACCATCATTCTGAACTCTTATAAGGATTAGAATCAATTTCCTTAACAGTGAACAAGTGTATTTTTCCAAGTGATTCCTAAGGTTCTTTCTAGTTTTTTGGCTGATTATGACAGTCAAAAATGACAGCCCTGGCTCAGGTCTGTGACTCCAGTAACTCTAACCAGATGCTGAGCTTATATACTAGATGTCCTATGTATCCAGTGGGTGCTCATTTACTTGTACGTCGGATTGACATAGTATTTTACCAGCCTTCTATTTGTTTGGAGACTACCAGATACACACAAGATATGCCCGTGCTTACTATGGATTACATACAGTCCGCTTCTCCTGGCTGTTGACTGTTGCTACATGTAATTCTGAGATTATCATTTAAAATCTCCTTTTCCTTGTATAGTCATTTTATTGTTAATTTCCATAAAATGAACTGCTCGACCACATAGTCCCTGCAAATGTACCATTATATAACAAGGTCGTATGACTGACTGCTCTTTCTACAGTAGCTAAAATAGTGTAAGTATATATTATCCATTGGAACATCTAACACACATTCTTTGACCCTTTCAGAGCTGATATCTACATTACAAATATAGTGTTTTTGTTGGTAATTGTGGGCTTCTTTTGGTTAACGATAATTGCAAATGTAACTTCATGTAACTGGATATCATAGCCATAAAGTAATTTGGGTTAGCCAATAATCCTGTCTTCATGTTGGAAAATGTAATATTGTAAAAGAACAAGTGTGTTAATTATTTTATTAACTGCCCCATTGTTCATGGAGATAAGTGCTACAGACTGAAACAAATGACCCCATACCCAACTTTTAAGACATGCTTATAGGAAAATGTTTAATATTGTTCACTCATCTCCCTTATAGTAGTGATCTTCTTAATGCATAGCTTTATAGCTTCCCTGTCTTTATTTTGACTGTCCACTGAAATGTATTTCCAGGTCAAAAAACATTACAGTTTTAAAAACAAAATTTAAGTGGTCAAGTGTCTAAAGTTATTCATTGCCACCTAAGCCAGTGCTAATTCATAAAATGCTGACCTGGGATCTCAGCAGAATTGTGAATAGTTTGCTTCTATCTTGCAATTTCAAAATGACTGCCTTTGTGTTGGCAATATCCTAAGTACTGGGTTTGGTCTAGCCTCATCCAGCCTTATAGCAATGATTTTCAAATGTTTTAGATGGTAATAGTAGTGTTGGCAGCAATCTCAATCGTTGAGGATATTGTTATAGTTATAGAATCATAGTCAGTTTTTATAATACAAACTAGAGAAAGTGAAGCTTCATAGAATCTTCTTGGCTAGTGAGCATATAGAGAAAATACACCATCTATATGTGCCTGAAATTCTCAAGTCAGAGAGGCAGTCTCTGCCAATCCACCGCATCTCCATCTCACTTCTACTTGTGTCTACTCTCCTCTCTTAAAACTTGCTTTTGGCCTGGTGTGGTGGCTCACGTCTGTAATCCCAGCACTTTGGGAGGCCTAGGCGGGTGGATCACGAGGTCAGGAGTTCGAGACCAGCCTGACCAACACGGTGAAACCCCGTCTCTACTAAATGTACCAAAAGTAGCTGGGCATGGTGATGCACACCTGTAATCCCAGCTACTCGAGAGGCTGAGGTAGTAGAATAGCTTGAACCTGAGAGGCGGAGGTTGCAGCGAGCTGAGATTGCACCGTTGCACTCCATCCTAGGCCACAGAGGGAGACTCTGTCTAAAAAAATAAAAAATAAAACAAAAACAACAACAAAAAACAACAAAATCTTGCTTTTACCCATTTTCCATCAAGTCCAGAACCCCAAGCCTAGTTAATTTAATAAAGTGTGTTGTCATGATGTTAATAGGTTCTAATTTATCTCTATCAGGTAAAGATATTGAATAAAATAGTGACTCTTCTAGAATCATTAAAACAAAACAAAATCAAAACAAACAAGAACAATAAAAAATCCTTGGTCTTATTGTGCAAAGGAAGTTTAGGATCAAGGTGAAGGTGATGTTGGAAGGCATGGAAATAGGGGCAGCAGATTAATCTTTCCCTCAATTATAGCAGGCAGGCATTCATATACTAAATGTTTGAGTCAGTTGTGGTACAACAGAAGCATTTCTGTCTCATAATACAAGAGGTGTATTAAAATCATAATCCTTCAATAAAATTAGTGTATATGGAAATTTATTATATTTCATATTTAGTTTCAGACACATCTCCTATAGATAGCTAGTTTCCAACTAACTTCAAAAAATGATCTAGGAATACTGAATTGTAAGAAAAGCAGAGTTTAGTTTGGATAAATATTCTTTTCTTTGAAAAGTATGATTCTTTAACTTTTGATTTATATGTTTGGAACCTGATATTTTACTACTCGCTAGTGAAATATGTTTTAAAAAGTGATCGCATTAATTTTGTTTGTCCTAGAAACTATTCTGAATGCTAAGGATACAGCAGCTATTCCTAGCAGACGAGAACCTCACACTAGTTTTTTAAGTGATCTTCTTAATTTTATTCAACAGCACATTTGAAGCACATATTCATGATAATATGAAAACAACATTTTGCTCTATATATAATAATGCTTTTTTTAAAAAAAAATCTGGCATCCACTTTTGAAACTAGCATTGTTTAGGCTTAAATCTTTTAGTATTGGAGCCTAATTTAAAGACTAGTTAGGTTTAAATAGACATTTTATTTCCATTCTTAAAGTTTTTAGGTGGCCTGAGGGAAAGATCAATACACATCTTGCTGTTTTGCTAATTTGTGAATCTACTAAATTTAAAAGGAAATAAAATTATGAAGTAGTGAAAAATATATAATATACAACCTAGGTCGAAGGTATTTGAAATTATTATATATTATGGTAGCAACTATGTAAATATGCAATGGTTTAAACATTTAAAAAGTATTAGAAGCAAATGTATGGAAATTCTGAGTGATTGTATTAAGGTGCTAAGAGCCTTTTTTCTTCTAGATTCTGATTTTTCTGTAATACGGTGGTACTTTTATGATGAGAAGAATAAATACGTTTTAACAAAATGCAATATAGGAAGCTAAGATTAAATATAGAAAAGTATTTGCTGCTTCTAATTATGGAAAATGTTTCAACGGCACTTATATTAAATATAAGGATATTTCATGTACCCAAAAGACCATATTTTCTATAGAGTATATTTCAGCATAAGAACCAGCTCACAGCTCAGAGTGTCAGGGTGCTAGGCAATCTTCAAAATTAATGTCCAATAAATTTTAATGTAAAGGGTCTAAATAAATGTTAACTTGTTTATTGTCTCCTCCAAACTTCTTCATTCCCTCCAACAGTTTGAATAAAAGCTGTACAAAGGTAGGGTTCTTGACTGTCTTTTAAAATTGTTGTATCTTTAGCATTTAGAACAGTTTCTGGGAGAAAGTAGGAGCTTAATGGTATTTGTTGAATGAATGAATAAGTAACAGATGACGGAGATAATGCAATTAACTCCTAATTATATATGCACAGATATTTCCAGTATAAATTGCTTATGTTCTCTCACCATCTCTCCTGGTTTCGACTGCAATACTAGAGAAATATTAAACTTTTTACAAGGATTAAAGATACCTTGAACTAGCTGAAAAAGAATATAGCAACTTGGGGCCAAGCAATACCAGCCGTGGTAAGGCGTTACATCCCATCACTCATATCACCCTGAATGTAATAAGGAATAAGAGTACAGTAGATAGGGAAGAGAGGTAAGTGGAGCATATTGTAAGTCCTGGTCTGCTTTTCTTTCAAATGGACCCTGTGTTGCTGCAGAACCCATGGTGCCACCCACTCAGAAGCCTTCCTGGATGGCTCTGTGCATGCTTAAGATGAACGGGTCTACCTTTCTTTGGTCCTTCCCCATTCTTATTCTACATAGTACCTACTGCACTGTAACTTATGCTTTTGTGGGAGAAATTCCAGGTATCTTAGAATACAGAATCATATAAAAGAGTGGTAACTACTCATCTTGAGAGTGATTGCATTTATTTCATAGGTAAGTAATCTTGCCCATAGCTAATATACTTATTATTTCCTTTTATTCACTTCCGCATGAGTCTATGTAATTCATTTTTAGGCTCTTCTGAATCATTCTGCTTCCGTTCTGTAGCATCATTCTTTTTGATTGCGTTTTCTTCCATACTTTATTCCTCTTTGAGGAAATACTTCACACTTCATATGCAAAACCAGAGGCATTTCTCATGAATCCTTTAGATTATGAGAAAGCAAAATTTCTTTTCACAAACCCCACACCTTTCCACAGTTTTAGGCTAAAACTGCTCTCTACAAGACCTTCTGAATGCTTATGCAACAGAACCTTTTATCTGAACCCTGAGTTTTTCAATTCTTTTCATTTATTCAGTGTCTTCTTTGGTGTCTTCCCTTTTCCAGAGCACTTATCTTTCTCCATCAAGCTTCTTTCAAGTATCTTTATTCCTTTTGGCTGTAACAGGTTCTCTGAACTCTTCAGATCTATGCCATTTGCCCAGTACTACCAGCATCTCAGTCTGGATTATGCATCATCTTAGATTGTCATATTTTCTATTATTCACCTTTTTGTCCTTCTATTTCTTCTCTGATTGGCGTTAGCATATTCATTCACTTATTCAGTTATTCATCAGATATTTACTGAGTCACTACCATGTACCAGAGCTCTGCTAAATGTTGGAATAAGTGGTAAAAGAAACAGACATGGTCCTAGCCTTTACAGAGTTTACTGTCCACTTGAAGAATAAAACAGTAGGCTCACACATCTACAACTCAGTTATACCTCCATGACTTAATCTGCATGTGATTTCAGAGGAAGGGGTTTTTTATTATGGAACTCTCTTGTTTATTTGCAACCCAAAAAGTAGTAAAATAATCTTACCTTTTTGCTGGTGGCCTTGGAACAAATTCAAGATCATCTGGTTTGTTTCCAACAAAATACGTAGGTTATCCTCTATAAAAGTATTATTAATAATTATGAACAACATTTATTAGGTATCATCTCATCGTCTTTCTTGCCCTTTGTAGGCATGATCTCCTATAGTCCTTCAATAAACCTGTGACAAAACTGGGGCCCAAAGAGGTTGGCACTTGCCCAAAGTCATTCGGATACTAAGTGAGAGGGGATTTAAATCCAAGTCTGTTTGGTCCCAGAATCTGAGCTCTGTTGTCATGTTTGCCAGTTTTCATCACTAGTAAAAGGATTCAAAAGCTGAATGTCTAAAATCTGTCTTCTTCTTTTGCGCTTATAAACCATCCAATATTTCTGCTATATAAAATGTTAAAGAATCTTCATTGCAAAAATCAGGATATCAAAATCCATTCACAAAGCAACTTTATAGATAGTTAATTGGTTTGGCTTATTAATGAGATTATGACTTTTGAAATACTAGGAAATATTTACTATCAAGTGGAAAATATTTTTGTGAAAGGATTGATTACAGTTTAGCGTTATTTATTATTTTAAATCATAGCCTCTGGTTAACTGAAATCAGGGAACATATTTCCTTTGTTAAAAATGAAATTTTTAAAAATCGAGAAGATAAAAAGACATATACATGGTCCACCCAAAATATAATATGTATATTACTTTAACTTTATGCTATTTTAACATATTTTATTCAAGAATAAGAAATAGAGGATCGCGATCAAGGTCCTATATTACACCCTGTCCTTACTCAAATAGTTTCATTTTTTATTTATTTTTATTTTATTTTATTTTATTTTTGAGATGGAGTCTTGCTGTGTCACCCAGGCTGTAGTGCAGTTGTGCGATCTTGGCTCACTGCAACCTCTGCCTCTCAGGTTCAGGCGATTCTCCTGCCTCAGCCTCCTGAGTAGCTGGGACTACAGGCGCCCACCACCACGCCCGACTAATTTTTGTATTTTTAGTAGAGGTGGGGTTTCACTATATTGCTGAGAATGGTCTCAATCTCTTGACCTCATGATCCACCTGCCTCGGCTTCTCAAAGTACTGGGATTACAGGCATGAGCCACTGCACCCGGCCGAATAGTTTTATTTTTATTCTTTGTTTACATACTTTATTTTAAAAGTATTTTTGCACCCTTCACATTTTCAATACCAGAAGTATTGACTTTTCCCCCTCAAGATGTAGTTTACACAAAAAGATTGAAAACTTGATGTAGAAATGCTTTATAAAGTCTCTCTTGTTTTGCCATTTGCGATACAAGACGAACTTTCACATGATAGAACACAGATCTGTGTAGTACTTATTGCATTTAAAGTCAGATACTAAGATCTTATGTCACCATTAATATTGGGCAGATCACTTAGCCTTTTCCATGCTTCTGTTCTCCTATGGGGATGCCACCAACTCCTTGTGACATGTCTAGTTAGAAGATTTAATCTTTACATTAGGATTATATTATGTAATTCTGCCCAACTAGAATTAAAAATATTCTAACATGAAGGACATATAAAAGGTATTGTATTATGATTGACAAAATAAAACAATTTTGACAGGTCTCAGGTAATATCTATTCTAATTATCTGCCTTTTTAAAATATAGTTTTAAAAATACTTCAATACAGAGTTTATTGATTTCCAAGTCATTGTTTCAATATAGATTTTTCAGCATTGTTACATTAATCTTTCCATGGAAACTGAGGCCAATTAAGATCTTTGCCTCAGAAACAACACAATATCTTTAATAGGTTCTGCTTTATTTAGGGCTAAGTACTTAATCTGCAGTATGTGAATATCAAATGCTTTTGGTTATTTAAATTTAGTTGATTTTTGCTCCTTTTCATTTTTTAAAAACTTTTCTGGACATTAAAAAGTGCGTTACCATGAAATTTTTGGGAACCAGCTATTATGTAAATACAGGGTATCGTGTAAAATATTTTTGTCATTTTCGTTTAGTGATGGCTGGTTTTTATCCTGAGGCATTTGCCCATATTCTTTTTTTTGTTTGTTTGTTTTTTTATTATTATACTTTAGGTTTTAGGGTACATGTGCACAATGTGCAGGTTTGTTACATATGTATCCATGTGCCGTGTTGGTTTGCTGTACCCATTAACTCGTCATTTAGCATTAGGTATATCTCCTAATGCTGTCCCTCCCCCCTCCCCCCAACCCACAACAGTCCCCGGAGTGTGATGTTCCCCTTCCTGTGTCCATGAGTTCTCATTGTTCAATTCCCACCTATGAGTGAGAACATGCTGTGTGGTTTCTTGTCCTTGCGATAGTTTACTGAGAATGATGTTTTCCAGTTTCATCCATGTCCCTACAAAGGATATGAACTCATCATTTTTAATGGCTGCATAGTATTCCATGGTGTATATGTGCCACATTTTCTTAATCCAGTCTATCGTTGTTGGACATTTGGGTTGGTTCCAAGTCTTTGCTATTGTGAATAGTGCCGCAATAAACATACGTGTGCATGTGTCTTTATAGCAGCATGATTTATAGTCCTTCCCATATTCTTAAGAAATCCACTCCCTAACTCTGTACCTCTGGCTAATAATATTTCCTTGTTGCCATCATTTTTTCTTAATTTGTAAACAATAGAAGGTGGTGTCCAATTTGAAGTCAAATAATTCCATCAAGGCATAAATGAGTTGACTCCAACTACTGAGATAGAAACTGTCACTAAAGGGGTTAGTAGGAAGAAGAGAGAAGGAAACACCCATGCAGACTGACCCAGAAATAGCATCCCCTGTGCCACATATATGTGTTGGTCTGTGTAAACAACACAGCAGGTTATGACCACTGAAACAAGAGCAGAGGTGAACAATATTGCCCAGGTCCAGGGAGTTTTGCTTGAGTGAGAGGAAACAAGGAATGGTGGGTTTTGTTGGCAGTCCGTGTAAAGCAAGTTTCCCCACATCACTATTATTATTGTTACTGGTAATTGTGGTTGATTGTTGCTAATTTAAGATTAGAAACTAATTTAAACCTCGTATTTTGAACAATGTCATTTTCTAACATCCAAAACAAAAGAAATTTTGTTATTTTCCCATTACTGAGACCCTTGAAACTTTTACAGGAATCGTTGGGCACCAGAGCAATTACTTCCAGTGCTTTTAAAAGTTTTGGAGCTGGTTAGAAAGCCCCAAATTGCTCTTTTAATGGCAATCATGAACCATCCATATAAAGACACTGAGAGAATAGAAATACTGATATAAACGTTCATAGTCCTTTATCTATAATTCTGAATTTCCAAAAAGATCTGGAGGGAAAAATCTACTCTTTTATTTATAAGAAAATTTACGTAAATGTATACGTAGTTCACACAGCAAAACCTGACTTGAACTAAACTCTTGGTGGAAGTACAGAGCTCAACTTCCATGATACTGTTTATAGGCTTTATATTTCCCATATGTGACTATTCTTGTATTTTACTACAGAGATACTGATGCGTGTGATTCTCAAGTGCTGCCTCAGTCACTTCTGGGCTATTGCATCATATATATAGTATATGTACTATATAGCCTTTCTAAAATTTAATATATTTGATATATATTTTATATGTTCAAAATGTGTTTGTGTGTGTGTGTGTATGGTTTCTGAAACTTTACTGGCCCTGAGGATTTCTAAAGAGAGATATTTGTATACCATTAGTAGTATAGTCATGTGACTCTGGAGTCACGTATTTTGTAACTGTTAACCATAATAGATCCCATCATCCTGAAGAGACAATACAGTCAATCTCCAATTTGCATATCAGTTTTGTCATTCAGAATCCGTTTTCTCATAGAGTTTTTTTTTACATGGTGGTTATGCATGGTGATATTATGTTTGTTTAATGTACATAAGGCATAATATTAGTTCTATGGAACTTATGACAGTGTTTTAATGCAAAATATTTTTAAAGTATACCTGTCTCCTTACCTGACCCTGGCTCATCCCCAAACATTAACAAACCCCTACCACAGCCTTCACATAATTTCTGAGACTCACTTATCCCACTTATGCAATTAGGGTAGGAATTGGAACAGGCTCAGACCACTGCTAGAGTTACATTTACCCAACAGGATACAGAGTAGGGGTGGGATTCTTTTTGTATTTCCTATCTTCACTGTTCTCTTCATTCTTTTCTTCTTTAGATCTTAGGAAGTGCTCTGTCTAAATCCTTTCCCCTTTATGCTACCTGTAGTTCTGGTATTTATTTGGAAGTAAATGGGACTAGACTTCCATCTGTCTTTATTACCTCGTCTTTATCTTTAATTTTGAATTACCCATTTGACCCTTCACTATCTCTCAATCTTCCTTTCATAAGGAAGGCTAATGGTTTTTGCCACAATAATGACAGAAAAGAGGAAGCAAAAATACATGATAGGTGATTGCTGTTATTAAAAAAAACTGAGGCTAGAGGTAGAGGGAAGATGACAGATAGGAGACAGGGCTGACCTGCAGCTCCCACTTGGATGAACAGAACAGCATGTGGAGACTCACACCATGGACTTTTGCTCCAGGAACCACCACAGGAGTATACCACAGAAACTGAAAGAAATCACCAATCCTTTGAAAGCAGCAGCAGGCTGCTGCAAATTCCATGAGACTGGCAAAAAACTCTGGTGCTGTCTCCAAATTGCCACCTTCTGGCTGCAGGCCAGCCAACTCAGGACATTATAGCAACTCATGAACCAACAATCCCACTCCAAGGAAAGAGAAAACAACAGTGAATTCTGCTGCCTGCAACATCCTGGCTAACCAGTGATCCTGAGTTTGTCCATGTGACTGTCACTGCTACTATAACCAGCATTCAAGAATGCCAGCACATTAAACACTTCTACAACCAATTACAGAGTCTACTTCACTCCCTGCCACCTCCACCAGAGAAGGTGCTGGTATCCATGGCTGGGAGACCTGAGTATGGATTGCATCACAGGACTCTTTGCAGACATTCCCCAGCAACAGCCCAGAGTCTGGTAGCCCCACTAGTGGCTAGACCCAGAAGAGCGATAACAATCACTGCAGTCTGGCTCTCTGGAAGCACCATTCCTAGGACAAAAGAGAGTGCACCATATCAAGGGATTGCCCCATGGTACAAAAGAATCTCAACAGCAGCACTCTAGTTGCACATTTTTCCACTACAATAGTCTACCCAAATGAGAAGGAATCAGAAAAGTAATTCTGATAATATGACAAAACTAGGTTCTGTAACACCCCCAAAGACCAGACTAGCTCACTAGCAATGGATCCAAACCAAGAAGAAATCTCTGAATTGCCAGATGAAGAATTCAGAACGTTGACTATTAAGCTATTCAAAGAGATACCAGAGAAAGGTGAAAACCATCTGAAATAAATTTTAAAAAAATACAGGATATGGATGAAGAATGCTCCAGAGAAATAGATATCACAATGAAAAAAAAAATACAACTTCTGGAAATGAAAGACAGACTTAGAGAAATACAAAAGGCACCGGAAATTTCAACAATAGAATCAAACAAATAGAAAGAACTTCACACGTTGAAGATAAGGCTTTTGAATTAACCCAGTGAGATAAAGGCAAAGAAAAAAGAATTTAAAAACATAAATCCTCCAAGAAATTTGGGATTATGTTAAATGGTCAAACTTAAGAATAATGGTTATTCCTGAGGAAGAAGATAAATTTAAAAGTTTGGAAAATATATTTGAGGGATTAATTGAGGAAAACTTCCCTGGCCTCACTAGAGATCTAGACATCCAAATATAAGAAGTTAAAAGAACATCTGGGAAATTCATCTCAAAAGGATCATCACCCAAGCACACGGTCATCAGGTTATCCAAAGTCAAGACAAAGGAAAGAATCTTAAGAACTGTGAGTCTAAAGCATCAGGTAACCTATAAATGAAAACCTGTCAGATTAATAGCAGATTTCTCAGCAGAAATCCTACAAGCCAGAAGGGATTAGGGTCCTATTTTTAGCCTCCTCAAACAAAATAATTACCATCTAATAATTTCATATCCAGCAAAACTAAGCTTCATAAATGAAAAAGAAATAAGTTTTTCAGACAAACAAATACTGAGATAATTTGCTACTACCAAGTGAACACTACAAGAAATGCTAAAAGGAGTTCTAAATCTTGAAACAGAATATTGAAATGCACCAAAATAGAACCTTCTTAAAGCATAAATCTCACAGGATCTATAAAAAATACCACAATGAAAAAAATCCAAGGTATTCAGGTGACAACTAGTATGATGAAGTACCTCAAATCTCCATACTAACATTGAATGCAAATGGCCTGAACACTCCACTTCAAAGGTACAGAATGGCAGAATGGATAAAAATCCACCAACCAAGTATCTGTTGTCTTCAAGAGACTCACCTAATGCATAAGGACTCACATAAACATGAGGTAAAGGGTGGAAAAAAATATTCCATGCAAATGGAAACAAAAAGCAAGCAGGAATAGCTGTCTTTGTATTAGACAAAACAGACTTTAAAGTAACAACAGTTTAAAAGACACAGACAGACATTATACAATCATAAAAGGATCAGACCAATAGGAAAATATTATAATTGTAAAGATATGTGCACTTAACATAGGAGCTCCCAAATTTATAAAATAGTTATTACTAGACCTAAGAAATAAGATAAACAGCAACACAATAATAGTGGGGGACTTCAGTACTCCACTGAGAGCACTAGACAGGTCATCAAGATGGAATGTCAACAAAGAAACAATGAACTTAAATTATACCCTAGAACAAATGGACTTAACAGATATTTACAGAACATTATACCTAACAACTGCAAAATAGACATTCTTTTCATCACCACATGAAACATTCTCCATGATAGACCATACGATAGGCCACAAAATAAGTCTCAATAAATTTAAGAAAATAAATCATATCAAGTACCCTCTCAGACTACAGTGGAATAAAATTGGAAATTAACTCCAAAAGGAACCCTCAAAACTATACACATACATGGAAATTAAAGAATCTGCTCCTGAATGATCTTTGGGTCAATAATGAAAACAAGATGGAAGTAAAAAATTGTTTGAACTGAATGAACTAATAGTGACACAACTTATGAAAACCTGTGGGACACAGGAAAAATGGTGCTGAGGAAAGTTCATAGCATTAAATGCCTACATCAAAAACTCTGAAAGAGCACAAATAGACAATCTAAGGTCAGACCTCAAGGAAACAGAGAAACAAGAACAAACCAAATCCAAACCCAACAGAAGAAAAGAAATAACAAAGATCAGAGCAGAACTAAATGAAATTGAAACACACACACACACAAAACAATACAAAAGAAAATGAAATAAAAAGCCAGTTATTTGAAAAGATAAACAAAATTGATAGACCGTTAGCGAGATTAATGAAGAAAAGAGATGATTCAAATAAGCTCAATTAGAAACAAAATGGGAGATATTACAAACAATACCACAGATATACAAAAGATCATTCAAGGCTACTATGAACACCTTTATACGCACAAAATAGAAAATCTGAAGGAGATGGATAAATTCCTGGAAATGTACAAGCCTCCTAGATTAAATCAGGAAGAAGTAGAGACTCTGAACAGAAAAATAACAAGTAGCGAGATTGAAACAGTAATTTAAAAATTGGCAACAACAACAAAAAAGTCCAGAACCAGATGGATTCACAGCTGAATTCTATCAAGCATTCAAAGAAGAATTGGTATCAATTTTACTGAAACCATTCCAAAAGATAAAGATAGAGAGAATCTTCCCTAAATCATTCTGTGAAGCCAGTATCATCCTAATACCGAAACCAGGAAAGGACATAACAAAAAAAGAAAACCATAGGCCAATATCTCTAATGAACATAGATGCAAAAATTCTCAACAGAATACTACCAAACCAAATCCAACAGCATATCAAAATGATATTACACCATGATTAAGTGGGGTTTCATACCAGAGATGCAGGGATGGTTTAACACAATGTAAGTAAATAAATGTGATACATCACATAAGCTGAATTAAAAACAAAAATTATATGATTATTTCAATAGATGCAGAAAAAACATTTGACAAAACACAGCATTTTTTTTATGATTAAAATCCTCACCAAAAACAGCATAGAAGGAATATACCTCAAAGTAGTAAAAGCCATGTATGACAAACCCACAGCCAACATCATACAGAATGGGGAAAAGTTGAAAGCATTCTCCCTGAGAACTGGAACAAGACAAGGATGTCCACTTTCACTACTTCTATTCAACACAGTACTGGAAGTCCTACCCATTACAATCAGACAAGAGAAAGAAACACAGGGCATCCAAGAGTAAGTCAAACTATCGTTGTTTGCTGATGATAGGATTATATACCTAGAAAACTCTAAAGATTTCTCCAAAAAGATGTGATAAATGAATTCAGTAATGTCTCAGAATTCAAAATCAATGTGCACAAGTCAGTAGCACTGCTATATGCCAACAACGACCAAGCTGAGAACTCAACTTCTTTTACAACATGTGCAAAGAAAGTAAAATGCTTAGGAATCTACCTAACCAAGGTGGTGAAAGGCCTCTACAAGGAAACAAAACACTGCTGAAATAAATTGTCAACAATATAAACAAATGGAAACACATCCCATACTCACAGATGGGTAGAATCAATGTTCTGAAAACGACCTTACTGCCAAAAGTAAGCTACAAATTCAGTGCAGTTCCCATCAAAATACCATCATCATTCTTCACAGAACTAGAAAAAACAATCCTTAAATTCATATAGAACCAAAAAAGAGGCCGGGCGCGGTGGCTCACGCTTGTAATCCCAGCACTTTGGGAGGCCGAGGTGGGCGGATCACAAGGTTAGGAGATCGAGACCACGGTGAAACCCCGTCTCTACTAAAAAAATACAAAAAAAAAAAAAATTAGCCAGGCGTGGTGGTGGGCGCCTGTAGTCCCAGCTGCTCGGAGAGGCTGAGGCAGGAGAATGGCGTGAACCCAGGAGGCGGAGCTTGCAGTGAGCCAAGATTGTGCCACTGAACTCCAGCCTGAGCGACAGAGCGAGACGCCATCTCAAAAAAAAAAAAAAAAAATTCATATAGAACGAAAAAAGAACCCGCATAGCCAAAGCAAGACTAAGCAAAAAGAACAAATCTAGAGGCATCACATTACCTGACTTCAAACTATACTGCAAGGCTATAGTTACCAAAACAGCATGGTACTGATATCCAAATAGGCACATAGACCAGTAGAATAGAATAGAGCACCCAGAAATAAAGCCATATGCTTACAGCCAACTGATCTTCAACAAAGTAAACAGAAACATAAAGTGGAGAAAGGACACCCTATTCAAAAAATCATGCTAGGATAATTGGCAAGCCACATTTAGAAGAATGAAGCTGGATCCTTATCTCTCACCTTATACAAAAATCCATTCAAGACAGATCAAAGACTTAAATATAAGACCTGAAACCATAAAAATTCTAGAAGATAATATTGGAGAAACTCTACTAGACATTGGCTTAGGCAAAGAGTTGATGACCAAGAACCCAAAAGCAAATGCAACAAAAACAAAGATAAACAGATGGGACCTAATTAAACAAAAAAGTTTCTGCACAGCAAAAGAAATAATTAGCAGAGTAAACAGACAACCCAAGAGTATGAGAAAATATTCTGAAACTATGCATCTGACAAAGGACAAATCTGGAATCTACAAGGAACTCAAATCATCAAGAAAGAAACAGTCTCATCAAAAAGTCAGCAAAGGACATAAATAGATATTTCCCAAAGGAAGACATATAAATGGCCAATAAACATGGAAAAATGCTCAGCATCACTTATTATCAGGTAAATGCAAGTCAAAACCATGATGAGATACCACCTCACTGCAGCAAAAGTGGCCATAATTAAAAAATAACAGATGTTGGCATGGATGTGGTGAAAAGGAAACACTTTTACACTGCTGGTGAGAACATAAACTAGTACAATCACTGTGGAAAACAGTGTGGAGATTCCTTAGAGAATTAAAAGTAGAACTACCATTTGACCCGGCAATCCCAATACTGGGTATCTACTTAGAGGAAAATAAGTCGTTATACGAAAAAGACACTTGCACATGCTTGTTTATCGCAGCACAATTTGCAATTGCAAAAATACAGAGCCAGCCTAAATGTCCATCGACCAACAAGTGGATAAAGAAAATGTGGTATATATGTATATGCCATGGAATACTACTCAGCCATAAAAAGGAATGAAATAGTGGTATCCACAGCAACCTGGATGGAGTGGGGACCGTTATTCTAAGTGAAGTAACCATTATTCTAAGTGAGTAACATTGTGTGTTCTCACTTACAAGTGGGAGCTAAGCTGTTAGAATGCAAATGCATAAGAATAATATAATGGACTTTGGGTACTCAGGAGTAAGGGTTGGGGGGTGAGGGATAAAGACTACACACTGGGTACAGTATATACTGCTCAGGTGATAGGTTCACCAAAATCTCAGAAATCTCCATTAAAGAACTTTTCTATGCAACCAAACACCACCTGTTCCCCCAAAACTTCTGAAATAAAAAAAAAAATTTAAACAAAACAAAATAAAAACTGAGGCCAAGAAGAAAGAATATTGAAGTACTGTTGCCAAGAAGTTAGAAAAGCTAGCTTCTTATCTATCGTGACTCTTTTTTTTTTTTTTTTTTTTTTTTTTTTTTTGACGGTGTTTTGCCCTGTGCCCCAGGCTGGAGTGCAGTGGTGCGATCTTGGCTGACTGCAACTTCTGCCTTGAGGGTTCAAGTGATTCTCCTGTCTCAGCCTCTCGCATAGCTGGGATTACACGCCACCACGGCCAGTTGATTTTTGTATTTTTAGTAGAAACAGGGTTTCACCATGTTGGTCAGGCTGGTCTTGAACTCCTGACCTCAAGTGATTCACCCACCTTGGCCTCCCAAAGTGTTAGGATTACAGGAGTGAGCCACCACACCTGGCTGGTAGACTGCTTTTAAAGTAATATCCTAGAAACTATCCAGGCAAACAGGCAACTTATAAAGTAATCTCATAGGAGGCTATGCACTTATGTCATTAATGCTGCTTTGCTTAAACACTGGAAACTCTTCAGGTTGTCTTCAGAGACTTTGCTGTTATTTTGAATGTTATTTGTATTATCAGTCATTTTTTTGAGGGTTATGTTTGATTTTTACAGACAGCTGTCTCTGTGAATAATGTCTGATGAGGCAGGTTTTTGATTTTGTCTTTTGTTTGTTAGATTTTTGGTCAAAAGCAAGTAAAAATTAAAAATAGATTTTTGTGGAGCTTTAAAATTCATTATTATACTGGGTCTAGAAGAGAGTTGAAAGCTATTTTGAATAATTGTAGCCCTGTGATCTTATACTTTAAATGGAGCAACAGCTATTTAGTATATAGGTTTTTATATATTGATTTAAAATACATGCTCGTTATTATTCTTAACTATATTAGTGTACAAGTGTATTTAAATATTCAGATATTGACACACATATAATATGTGTTCATTGAGATGTTGAGGCTATGGAAATTTAAGTGTAAAAGAATTTTCTTAAAAACCTAGCATGTATCAATATATCTTTGGTTGTTTTGAGATGACGAATCTATCTGGAAGAGCAGAAGAAACTGAATTGGAATAACATAATTATTATAAGAACTACTTATTAAGTACCCACAAAAAAACAGGTAATTTCTGAATATTGTGTATTTGTTATCATATTTCATTTTCATAACAATTCTTGGAGAAACTTGTTGTGTTCTCTTTTATAGATAAAGTAACTAAGGTACAGAGAGCTGAAGAGGCATGCCCATGATCACATGGTTATAAGCGGCAGAGCCTTCCAAGCCTCTGACTTTTTTTAACTGCTCTAAATTTCTTAGACCATGCTTAATGCTACTGGCACTATACTTCAATTAAGTGAATGTATATTGTCATTTGTATGATGAGACCTTGTTTTTATAAATACAGTTCCAACAGATTAATTGTAGTGCTCATTATTTGTACTCTACTGGCAGTATTTTGAAGTGTGGTGTATTGGAGCTCTTTCCTTGCATAAAACTCTACAAATTATTTACTCTGACCCAAAAGACATGATTGATTTGGCCACCCTCATTTATAATCCAAATTGACTTGCCAATTTTGGACACACCAAGCTTGTTTCCACTTCAGATCATTTACACAAATTGTTCCCTCTGCATGTTCTTAACTTTCAGTCATTCAGTGTCTGGTTCCTGTTAGATCTCAGCTTGAATGTCAACTCCTAAGAGAAGTTATCATAGAAGACTTGAGAGAAATCATTTTCATAGGTACCCTTTAAGTAGTATTTAACTATACTTAGTGGT
Organism: Nomascus leucogenys; assembly: GCF_006542625.1. NCBI lineage: Eukaryota > Metazoa > Chordata > Mammalia > Primates > Hylobatidae > Nomascus > Nomascus leucogenys. The sequence continues at coordinate 4,015,567 of NC_044400.1, read as the reverse complement.
ATGACTATATAAAGCAGTTCCAAAAAATGAATGAAGCCAGGGTGTTATCTGTACTGATATTTTGAAATATTGATGTTTTTCCTATCAGGCACAGTACTAGAATCCTTATTTTTTAAAATCTGGATGAGAATGTTATTAAAAACAAATCACAGTTAATTTTCTAAAAGCCTAATTAAATATTTAAGAAGAAGAAAAATAACTCATGGAATGCCAGCTACAAGCCAGGTGCATACAGCTATACATAGAGAAAATAGGTATAGAATCTGCTACTCAGAGAGTAAGATAAGTGACTTGACTAAGATTCTGTAGGTACTTTGCTGCACAACAGGATTTAAACCTAGGTGAATCTGATTTCAAAGCTAGTGTTTTTTTCTATACTCAGTGCTGCCTCATAACTCCAGGGTATAAAAGGCCAGGTGAATCATCCTGAATTATTGGAAGCTAGCAGGGTATAAATAACAAATGACTAAATAAAACTGTGGCGTGATTTTATTTTGTTCACTAAATATAGTTAAAAGATTGACATTCCCAGCATATGCCTAATCACTTGGAAATGCTGGATCACTTTTAGTAAATCCAGATTCAGCAGCCCTATTTAACAGGTGGAAAAATGTTACTTGTTATAAAAATGCTCATTTTCAAATTCCTAAAAGAACACAGTGAATATTCAGATAACATTTTTTAAAGTGCTTGAAAGTGAACAATTTTCCCTTATTCTGTTGCTTAATAATTAAACTACTTCTGTGTGATATTTCTACATTAGATCTTATAGGAAATATAAAATATAAATCTGCTCAAGAAATGATTTATAGCTGACCACCTCATATTTTGTATTATTGGTTTCATTATTTAATCCCTGTAATACACATGCAATCTGTATGTAAGTAAAAAGTGTATATGATTTACTTAGTATTAAAGTGCTATAGTAATATAGGGTGTATTTTGAAGACTATTTTTAGGTGCATAAAACTAATTGCTCTCTTATAAAAGGTGGAAACAATTAACAATGAGATTTAACATTATAAAGTATTATAGGGTGTGCAGAATAAAGCAGATGTGTACATTTATATAAATTACTTATGAGCAATACATATCTTTATGTATAATACCTATTTTAAAATTAATTCAGTTACTTTGAGTTAGGTTTGTTTTTTTTTAACTTTTCTGGCTACCTTCATCAGACTTGAGAAAAATGCTGTGAACGAGAAGCATTTTGAGATGTTCTGTGTTTGGAATGTTAAATGTTAATTGGGTTCTCTGAGCTATAAAGCCACCTTAAACCATCTTATGTGGGGAGAAGGAAGGGAAATTGAGGTACACTTTTCTCTTGAAAGAGAATATAGAAAAAGTAATTGAAATACCATTGAATGTTAAAAGAGTGATATTATTAATTTTTAATTTTCTAAGGAGAAATCAATTGTCCATGTATAATCAATTTAACATTTACATTTGTCCACTTTCTTTTTCTGGTATGCTTTTGACCATTTCAAAGCAAATTATAAGACAGCACAGAAGAAAAAGGAAATGACACAGACTATAAACATTTAACTGGAAATTTATTAAGCATTCTGGAAAAAAGCTAGCAGATAAGTTGCTAAAATGACAAAGCTGTAGAATCATACAATATTCTTATTCCTTACTGCAAAGCAGCAGTTCTCAACTGGGAGTGATTTTGTCCCTCCAGGCACATTTGGCAATGTTTGGAAATAATTTTGACTGTCCAGACCTGAGTGCTTGGGGTATTGCTACTGGCATCTAGTGGATACAGGTCATGGATGCTGCTAAACATCCTACAGTGCACAGGACAGCTCTCAATAACAAAAAATTATCCAGTCCAAAATGTCAACAATGTGAGGTTAAAAAACCCTGCCATGGAAAGTGATGTACATCTCCCATTTTAAAAGTAACGGAAATACAGAGATATGCTTGAGGCCATACAACTACTGAGTGAAGTGGCCAACACTTGAACCTGGATCTTCTGACACCAAGCCATGGTGCTTTCCTTGGCTCTCATTGTTCTGAGAATCAAAACCTCAGTTGTCTTTGAAGTGTTATGGGGAAAAAAATAAGAGAGAGAAAGAACCATTAAAATCAGTGCTATGTCCCCATTTTTGTTATGTTTCTTTTAATTGTACTGTCATTGGATTTATATTTTGTTCAACAATGTCTTCTTAATACAACACCCAGAAGTACCCTTTATTTTGAAATTGATAGCTTCATTAAAAATGTAATACATATTATCAATGTTTATTCAATTCAAGGCACCCAGTGAGGCATATTATAGCGGTATAACAAAATATTAAGACAAAATTCAAACTTTCAAGGAAAACAGTGTAAAAAAGAAAATGAAACCTTTGAAATATGGGGGAAGTTATTCAAAATATAAGTTGAACAGGGATAGAAACAATCTTGCATCTGAAATTGATTGCAGGAAACTACCTAAATGTCTAAGAATAGGGAATATTTGGGTACATGACAGTATTTCTATAAAAAGGAATATTACATACTTATTATAACTGATATTTATGATAAATTTGTAATAGCAAAGGTATATGTTTATGTTAAGTGAAAAAAATAGGATACAAAGTTTACACAGCTACTTTTAGCTAAGATGAAAAGTTATAGAAAAATACTAGAAGATAAACTATTTGGTGTACAGTATTACTTATAAATTCAAAGTGGTGGCACTACTGCATTGTACTAAACAAGGTAAGTTATATTGATCCATTCATTCATATAGTGAATAGTTTCTCAACGCCTTCTATGTTTCAAGCACTTGCTAGATCCTTGTAGTCTTTTAGGGAAGACAGGTGAGCAACGAGTTGTGTTAAGTAATAAAGAAGTCCTGTGGGAGTGGAAAGCTGAAGCTGTGTATTATTAGTAAGGGTAGGCTAAGCTAAGCTGTAGTAACCAATTAACCCAGAAACCTTCATAACTTATCACACAAGTTATTTGTTTTTCGTTCAAAAAATGTCCAATTTGTATTAGGTGGCCCTTATCCATCTTGGAGAAGCATATAGTTTCTTAGGTCTCCAAGAAAGAGGAAAGGAGAGTTTGAGAATCCCACAGGATGTTTTGAAGGGCCAGTCTTGTAAGTGGTTTGTAAATCAGCTTTATTTCCCCAACCAAACTGGAAGCCAGCCGGGGCAATGTAGAGGAGGTACATTTGACTATTTGGTAAATACCAACTCTGCCTCTGGTCTTTACCACAGATTGAACAATTCAGGAAAGGTTTCCCCAGAAGCCATAGCATTTAAATTGAGACCTGAAAAATAAAAAGTAGTTAGCTAGAGCAGGAAGGAGGTAAAAAGATTCTTTCAGGTAAAAATTTTATGCCAGTGCCTAAAGTAAGAGAAGAATAGTCCCTTCTAGGAACTTCATGAACGTTTAAAACTTGAACATTGAATGTAGGGGCACAGCAGGCAGCAGCACAGTCCTGAAGGACTTTATAAACTGTGTAAGGGTGTTTAGAAATTAATTCTGATGGCAGTGGGAAGTCACTCGCAGGTTTCACGTGTGATAAAGTTTGAGTAACGTGAGGAGAGTAATGTGATAAAGTTTGCATTTTAGAATGATCACTCCAGTTGCAGTGAAGATTGTGGATTGGAGGAGGGCAAGATAGCAGGTGGCAGACCAGTTTAGAAGTTCTAGCGTCAGTCCAGTTAAGCAATGGTGGTGGCCTGTATAAGGAATGGGAATAGAAAGAAACAGATAGATTGGAGAGATATTTAAGAGGTATAGTTATTGGAATTTAGTATTCTTTTGGATTGGCAGTAGAGGAAAGGGTTACATGAGAGAAAGGGAGTCAGTGGTTCAGTTTGGCACATGTTTGAGTTGGAAACATACAATATATCAAAGTGTTTATATCCAAATGAGACAAGAAATCCTAGCTAAATATATAGATTTTTCAGCGTATAGATCCATGCTATATGCTGAAAGCCATGGGAGTACATGAGTTTGCACAGGGGGAATGCATACTGAGAGAAGAGGGTGTATGACGGAGCCCTGTGGACAGTATTTAAGGAAGAGGTTATTAACTTTCACATTGCATCTGAATCACCCGGCGAGCTTTTCAAAAATATCATACCTAGGTTTCTCACTCCAGTAATTACAAATCAGTTGGTCTCAGGTGTGTGCTAAGGTAATCTACTGTTTCAGAAGTCCCATGGTGATTCTAATGTATAGCCAAGGTTGAGAACCATTGATGTAAGGGTTAGGCAGAAGACGAAGGTGTGAAGGCTTATGCCTGTAGTCCCAGCGCTTTGGGAGGTGGAGACTGGAGGATTGCTTGAACCCAGGAGTTCAAGACAGGCAGAGGCAACATGGCGAGACCCTGTCTCTACAATAAAATAAAATAAAAAATTAGCCAGGCGTGGTGGGACACACCTGTGGTCCTAGGTACTTGAGAGGCTGATGCAGTTGGATCGCTTGAGCCCAAGAGGTCGAGGCTGCAGTGAGCCATGATCATGCCACTGTACTCCAGCCTGGGCGACAGAGCAAGACCTCATCTCAAAAAGTAAAAATAATAAGACAAAGATGATACAAAAAAGACAACGAGAAGTGGCCAGTGGCCAGGAGGAAAACTATCTGGTATTTCCAAGACAAAGAAATAAAAGTTTCAAGGCGTGAGTTTTTAGCTGAGTCAAAAGCTGCTAATGAGTAATGAACTTACTTATAATTACTATTGAGGAATGGAAGTAAAAACTTACAAGCATTAGAGATAGTAATCTTGGAATCTTTAGTTAGATGTGCATATTTTATCTCCAAAAGGAAAATTTTGATACATCTGATAGAATACTTTTGTCAATTCATGAATGTGTTTATATATTTTTATAATGATACTGTTATTTCTTATAGTTTCACACTTAATTAATGAAAAGGAAAAAAAGCAATTAGTACTGCCTTGAAATGTACCAAGTGCATGATCTTTTAAATATAGGACACTTTTAATGGCAGCTCTGGAAAAGTTCGGCAATTTTGGGCATTTTGGAGGTTATCATGAGGTTCTACAGACTTGGGTAATAAAAGAAAAGTGAGAGAGAGTGTCAGGAAAGGTAAAATGAGCTGAGGGAGAACTGTCTGATATGTAAAATTTTCTAGGACCCAAATCAGACTGTTTTACCTCTGAAATTCATCAGATCTGATGCCTTTGGTATATTTTGGGTGTTCTTAATTAGGAAGGACTCATTTGGAAGGATGCTAACTCCAGTTTATCTTTGTTCAGTTCTAACCTACTGAATTTCTGAATATCTACTTCCTCCAGTTTTCCAAAGTCTACTTTTTCAGTCCATGTATCTTTCAGCAGGGTATAGGTGGAAATGATCATTCATTCACATAAAAATATTAATCCAGTTGATATTTATTGATCATCTAGCATTATTTGATGCTAGGTATGAAATGGTAAATAAAAGTCATGCCCTCAAGGAGCTCACAGCCTAGTGGGGTAGACAGATAATTAAACAATTGGAATATAATGTGTTGAGTTTACTAAAATCTGATAGACAGGGCACCCAAATCCATCCCTTAGAAGTTAGATGAATCTCATTGTTCAGTTCCCACCTATGAGTGAGAACATGCGGTGTTTGGTTTTTTTGTCCTTGCGATAGTTTACTGAGAATGATGTTTTCCAGTTTCATCCATGTCCCTACAAAGGACATGAACTCATCATTTTTTATGGCTGCACAGTATTCCCTGGTGTATATGTGCCACATTTTCTTAATCCAGTCTATCACTGTTGGACATTTGGGTTGGTTCCAACTCTTTGCTATTCGTACATGGATACATATGTAACAAACCTGCACATTGTGCACATGTACCCTAAAACCTAAAGTATAATAATAATTAAAAAAAAGAAGTTAGATGAATCTTCTGGGAGAATGTGACATTTCAAGTGAGACCTAAGATCTTTAAGGAGAGTAGGAAGTTGCCAAGCGAAGGTCAGAGTGAGTGTTGGGTCACTGGGGAGGAAGAATGTGCCCCAGGCTGAAGGAAGAGTTAGAGGAGAATGTTCTTGAAGCAACAGAAAGCGAAGAGCTGTGTATTGACTATGAAAATTAGATCACGTTAACTTCCCCTTGGCTTCTCTAACTCAGTTATCAGGTATACTTAGATTTTCCTATAAGTTCAAACCTCTATTTATAGCCTTCAAATAATGGCAAATAATAACTGAACCTTCTTTATCTCCTGCTGCATAACAAATTACCCCAAATTAGTGGAATAGAATAGCCATTTTATATACTCACAGATTGTGGGTCAGAAATTCAGACAGGGCACGGTAGGGATGGCTTTGTCTCACTTTCATGCTGTTTAGGGTCTCAACTTGAGGACTAGGAGGCTGCGAGGAGGGCTGAAATAATCTGCAACATTGTTTATTCGTATGTCTAGCAATTGATTGTGTTTGGCTAGGGAGCTCAGTTCTCCAAAAGGGCCTGTGCCATATCGTCTCTCCTCATAGGCTAGTTTATGCTTCTTCACAACATGGTGATCAGGTCCCAAGAACAAATATTTCAAGAGGAAGGAAACTAGGTGGAAGCTTTATCCTTTGTATGACCTATTCTTTGCCATACTCTTTTGGTTGGAGCAGTTGTAAGCCTTTGCCCACATTCAAGGGATGGGAACATACAACTTACTTTCCCTCTCAATGGGAGGAGTTTCAGTCACATTGTTAGAAGAGAACGTGGGATAGGATTGATTGACTGATTGATTGGCATCTTTGTAAAGTACAACTTGCACACTCCTCATTTCAGAATGTTTACAAATAACAAATCTATGTTCCACTGCATAGGTAGGTCACTAATTATCATTTTTAGTTTTAGCTTACCTGTTGGTTATTCATCCATGATGTCTTTCACCTTACTTTTAAGGTATATTGTAAATTTTTTTGTGGCCCCATTCTCTCTTAATATTTGCAAAAACAGAAAGAAGCCTAAAAGTGGTAATAAGAAAAATTAGGTCAGGCACAGTGACTTCTAGTGCTTTGGGAGGCTGAGGCAGGAGGATCACTTGAGTCCAGGAGTTCAAGACTAGCCTGGGCAACACAGTGAGACCCCATTTCTAAACATTAAAATTAGAATTAAAAAAAATTAGCCAGGCGTGGTGGCACATGCCTATATTACTAGTCATTCAGGTGGCTGAGGCAGGAGGATTGCTTGAGCCCAGGAGTTTGAGGTTGCAGTGAGCTATACCCACTCCACTGCACTTCAGATTAGGTGATAGAGAAAGACCCTGTCCCTAAAATAAAAAATCCATGTGCCATGTTGTTTTGCTGCACCCATTAACTCGTCATTTAGCATTAGGTATATCTCCTAATGCTGTCCAAACCTGCACATTGTGCACATGTACCCTAAAACCTAAAGTATAATAATAAAAATAAATAAATAAATAAAATTTAAAAAAAGAAAAAAAATCATATGGTTCCAATGGAAATCAAAAATACTTTTAATTAAAATAGTGGTAAAAGTAACTACTGCTTATGTGTTGTCACTTTAGTTGTCACATATATATAAATGGACTTCAATGAACATTCTTTCAGAAACTGTAGGGATTTGGATGTTCAGTACTGTTTTATCATCTTTACAAACATGCTAGCTAGTTAGGACAGTGTTTTTCTTTTAACTTCATCTTATTGCACTATGCTGCGTGCTAGCTTCAGCGCGTAATATAAGCAGAATATTAAACTAGAAAAATTGTGTTCTCTCAGTAAAAATAGGTGCTAAATTAAAAACACAATATATTACACTTCTGTTTATTTTGTCTTTTGGTTGGCCCTGATATTCTTGTGCATAGAATTGTTTAATATCTATGTCTGTGTGAGATATGTGTGTATGTGTGCATGCATGTATATACATACACACACATAGGCTGAACAATTTGAATGTCATACTTGCACATTTAGCCGTAAGTCTGAAATTAATCCTTTTCTTATTTCTATCTTAACCCATCACTGACTCTTTCGATTTAAAATGTTCCAGGAAGGCCTGAATTAAATTGAAAGGAAATTTTTTAAAACTCATATATCTGTTCCTGATATGAAGTTTGCTGTTCTAATAAATCCTATCTGCCTTTCTCCTGCCTCAAAATACTGTAAGAACAAGGTTGAACTGTAAGAAGTTAAACAGGATGTTATTTTCACCTACTTTGTCCAAATCTCAGAATCACAGACCTGAAAACAGCTTTCCAATTATTTTATCAAAACCTAAGTTAACATTTTACAAAGGCGGTTTCAAAAAAATCAAAAAACAAAAAACCTAGTTTAAGAAGATGGTAGTGTCCGCTGTTTCTGTCAGGTGCTTTACATTTGTTACCTCATTTAATCCTCACAGTTCATAGGAGTATGTGTTATTCTTTATTTCACAGAGAAGAAAGCTAAAGCTGGAAGAAATGAAGTAGCTTGTCTGTCACACAGCTGTGACATAGTGAGGTTACACATTGGTGACATAGTGATGACTGCAGAATTCTAGGCCATATCTCCCTAATTCCAAATACTGTGTTCTTTCGGTGGTATCAGTATTGGTTGCTTTTCTGTAATATTTCTCAGTTATTTTGATTTTGATTTGACATTTATATGAGGAGTCAGAATTAAATTGCTTATTTTACACACACACACACACACACCACACACACACACACACACAGAGAGAGAGAGAGAGAGAGAGAGAGAGAGAGAAATCCAAATCGTTTGTATAGGGCATTTGTAGGAGCAGTAGAAGACTTAGGAAAGCAGAACATTGGCACTACCAGGAGCTCACAGTCTGTTCACTGGCAGATCAAATGTTTTGTGGGGAATTTTTTTTTAGCTCTTTGTTATGACCAAAAAAGTATACAAAAGAAACTATGAAAAGCATAATTTATTATATGTTGTACAAGACCAGAACATTCTAACTCACCAAGAAAAGATAGATGAAAAAATTTAATCAGAACATATTGAATTGTCTGTAAAAATATATATAACTTATTCTGTAAGAAATCAGACTGTTGTCTTAGAATAAATTCCTCAGATATCCATGTAAGCTACATGAGGAAAATTAAATGTGCTTTATCTGCTTGTATTATGTTTTTCTTTATTGTTCCCAAGCCAAACCCGGCTCCATCTATGTTGCTACTTACTGATTGATCCTTCTGTTATTTTGCTTTCCATCAAAGGCTTTTTTTCTCTTCTGGGTAGCATATACTCTAACACTGGGGTTGCATTTCTAACAGATCAAAATTAATCTGATTGAAAACATTGCAGCTTTGAAAATATTTTAATATTTACAGTAGTATCTCCTGGGTAAATATTTCTGGGGCCATAGAAAAGTTAAGATAAAAGTAGTGGTATGAGACACTCTCTCCAAAGCTCATCACTAATAGACGGAGAGCCAGGACTGTGGCCTTAGTTTAAGGAACCTTTCCAGGAAGCAACACAACCTGTTGATGTTGCGATACATGCTACATGCTAAGTAGGCAAATTAGTGCATATAGTTTTGAAACAGCCTCGGAATTCGGTGAAGCGCCCTTTCTTTGTTCTAGACCAGAGATATACCCACCTTTTCCATCCCATCATAGATCCCCTGGATTTTTTCATACAGTTTCTAGCCATACGGTGCATAGAAAACTCAAATAAGATAGATGTGATTTTCTTAAAAATTTTCATTATATTTTAGTCAAACATGAATCTCTGAAGTTTTATCTCAAATTAAATAAAGGTATCTGTGCCAGAGCTAGGAGAATAATTTAAAAATGTTATATAATTCATATTATTAAAACTTGTTTTGGGCATTATTCAGTAGTAAATTTAAATTCCTACTCCTTAGGAAATAATTTTTATAGCAAGTACCATGCTTGACCAAGGCAGTATGGCATATGTGTGCATGATGAGGCTGTGAGAATATGAGATTTTGTAGCATTAACCTGAGTACCCTACTCTTCCCTTTCCCCTGACTAACTCTAATTTATTCTTTAATAAACAGCTTAGAAGTCATCCTTTCAGGAGATAATCTTTGATCTCTTCATTTTAGAGTAGGTATATCTCCCCCGTGAACATCTGTAGTGCCCTGTGCTTGCTTCTGTCATGGTACATCTGTTTATTCTCTCTCCCTCACTGGACCATGAGACTGTTTGTTGTCAGCTGACTGTTTTTCATCTTGTATCCTTAGCAGCTAATCTTGTACCTGATACTTGGTAGGTATTAACATCTTTGTTCATTAAATGCATACATGAAAAAAATGAATATGAATAGATTTACAGGTATTGTATGAAGCACAAATTCATAGAAGATTGTGTTTCCAGAGGAAAAGGCCTGAATTCATTACCCATGAAACACTAGACCAGTGTCTTTGTTATGCTTCTTTGTCCCAACCTGCAATATGATTTTTGTTCCTTTGGATCTTTAACCTATTGCGTTAAACAAAAAATGATTGTTATTTAAGTTTTACAATTTTGTCAGTAATGTTTTAACACCCAATCTAAACAGTTTAAAAAATGAGTGTTTAAAAATTTTCAGCACTCTCGATTTGCAGTTGTATTATTAATTTTCTTCCCAAAGAATGTGGCCTTAGTTAGTGCATGCCAGTAGCAAATTAGATTTGCCTTATCATGAAAACTTGACTTTTTGGTGGACTCGTTGGAATATGTTTTTGTTTAGAGTTATGGGCTTTCTGATTTAAACCTAGAATTGGGTGAATAATATTTTCAATTTTTATGACACTTTCATGTTTACAAATTGCCTTCATGTACTTTTTAATATAATACTCAAATAATAAGCTCATGAGATATTTAATGCTTGTGAGTTAAAATAATAGGATATTATAATATCCCATTTTTTGAATAAATAAATGAAGAATTATAGAGGTTAAATAACATCCTAAATTGTACAGCTAGTCTTGGAATTTTATTTGTGGGTAGATATTTACTGTTGAGCCCATTTCTTTCATAGTATTATTCAGATTTTTCTATTTCATCTTGAGTCACTTTCAGTAAGCTGTATTTTTCTAGGAATTTGTCCATTTCATCTATGTTTTCAAATATATTGGCATGAATTTCTTTTAATATTTTCTTATTATCTGTTTAATGTCTGCAGCATCTATAGTTATATAGTTAGATTATAGCGTTTCTTTCTTTCTTTTTTTTTTTTTTTTTGAGATAGAATTTCACTGTGCTGCACAGGCTAGAGTTGAGAGGCTCAATCTCAGCTCACTGCAACCTCCACCTCCCAGGTTCAAGTGATCCTCCATCCTTAGCTTCTCAAGTAGCTGGGACTACAGGCATGTGCCATCACACTGGGCTAATTTTTGTATTTTTAGTAGAGATGGGGTTTCACCATGTTGGCCAGGTTGGTCTCGAACTCCTGACCTCAAGTAATCCGCCCAGATTGGCCTCCCAGAGTGCTGGGATTGCAGGCATGAGCCACCACGCCTGGCAAGTTATATAGTTTCTCATGTTAGCAATTTGTATGTGCCTGCCTCGTTTCTTCCTTCTTCCTTATTACTTTTTGTAAATCTCTCCAAAAGTTTGTCAGTTTTTTAAGACTTTTCAGAGCCCACTTTTAGCTTTCTTGTCAGTTTCACTTTATTTTTATTTTCTATATCATTAATTTATCTTATTTTGATTATGTCTTCCTTTGTTTCATTTTGTTTTTCTTATTAAACCTATTCTATTCAATTCTCAGATCAGTAACTTTCATCCTTCTTTTCCATATGAAGCATTTAGGGCTATAAAATTAAAATTCTCATCAAATATTGCTTTTGCTATATACCACAAAATTATATTTAGATTTTTGTTTTCATTTTGAGATTTTTAGAAGTGTGCTGCTTATTTTGAAAACAATTGGATTATTTCTAGTTATATTTTTGTTAATAAATTCTAACTTAATCTCATTATTAGAAAATATGGTTTATTTGTCAATTATTTGAAAATTGTTCAGTTTTACTTTTTTTGTCCTAGTACATGATCAAGTTCTGCATATGTTTCATTTTGGAAATATACTTAAAAATAATGTGTATTCTACAACTGTTGATGCAGTTTTATATATATGTCCTTTATATAAGGATAATTGTTCAGATCTTCTGTATTATGGAATTGTCTTCTTTACCTTTCAATTACTGACCTACATTAAATATCTTCCATTCTGGGGTGTTTGTGTAGTTCTTGTTAAATTTTGCTTTAGGTATTTTGAAGTGATGTTATTATTTACATACAAGTAAATAAATTAAATCTTTTATCATTTTTAATGATACTGATATCTAGGAATGCCTTTTTCCTTAGAGTATATTTGCCTTAGACTAATAATAATATAGTTTTTGCCAATAGTTTCCATGGAAATCTTTTTCTACCTTATACTTTATGTTATGTAATTGTCTCTTGAAAAGAAAAACATATAACTAATTTTAAAAATCCAACCTGACAATTTTTATTTTTTGCTGTATCACATGATACATTTATATTTATTGTATTTGCTGTTATATTTGAATTTATTTCCACCACTTTGTGTTTTTATTTTCCTATTATTTTTTACTTTTTTCTCCTTTATTGCCTTCTTTTTGTATTACTCAGTATTCTTCTTATTATTTGTTTTCCCTTCTACTAGTTTGGAATTCATGCACTCTATTTGTAGGTGGTTACTCAAGAAATGTTATCATGTGTACTTTTCAATTTGTGTGCATAGTTTTACTATCTAACCAAACAAAACAAAGGCCTTAATACAGAATATTTTGATTACATTTTTCCAATTTATATTTTTTATTCATTTAATTCTGTCATTTTAACAATGTAATAAATAATTATTGTTTTATAACATTTGTATTCCTTATGTTTACTCACATATTTATCATATTTTTTCTTATCATTCCTTTGGCATTACAGATTTTCTATCTGTTATTATTGTCCTTTTGCCTGGAAGGATAACATATCAACTTTTCCTACTTACTCTATCTGGTATTTTAGTTGTTTTAAGTGGTATTCATCCAATAATATCCTGTAAGGATATTAGAGTAGTAAAACCTCTCAACCCTTATTTATCTCCAAATGAGCTTATTTCACTGTGATTCTTAGAAGTTATTTTGAGGGGGGGTATAGAATTTTAGGCTATGAATGAACTTCTTTTAGTGTATTGAAGATATTATTTTAGTGTTGTCTGGCTTCTACTATTTCTTTTGAAAACTCATTTATTAGTCTTTCAGTCCTTTCAATGTTTCCCTTTGAGATCTTTTATTTTCCCTTGGTTTTCTGCAGTTTCACTATGGTATGTACGTGTATATTCTTTTTTATTTATCCCAGTTGGGATTCATTGGGTTTCTTGACTATTTGAATTGAGTTTTTTTTATCAGATATGAAAATTATTTCTCCCAGTATAGCCTCTACCTTCTCTCTTTGCTAGAAATCCAACTTGGATATATTTTACATCTTGTCGTGTTATTTTTCATGCCTCTTCCTCTAGAGACTACATTTGTTATAATTTTTTTATTTCTCCATTCCAGTTTTCTAATTCTCTTTTCAGCTATATTGAAGTTGCTGTTTAACTTATTCATTGACTTTTTTTATTTAATTATCATACTTTGCATTTTTAGAAATTGGTTTTTTTGAGTTCATGCTTATTTTTGCATTATTTCTTGAAATATATGAAACAGTTATTGTATGTATAGTGTGTAGTAATTCTAATACCTCCATCTTCTTAGGATTGATTCTGTCATATATTTTTATTTGTCTATTTTACATATAATGTCTTATTTTTTAAATGATTTAAATGATTTTTTATATCTTGAACTACTCATTTTTTTAACTTTACATGTGAAGAGAATGTTTCTGTTTCTGTTAGATGCCTGAGAACAGTATTAGTACAATACCATTAATGTAGGATCACTTTAAATTCTTAGCTTGAAGTTTTGTGGATCAAATGAGTAGTGAGGATTCAAACTACATACTTCAATGAAGGCTCTTTTGTGGTTACAAATTCTCAGAGAAGATTTATTTTCCCTCTCTACCCAGTTCCAAAGTTCTGTACAGCTAATTTTCCTTACATTTCCTTAGGGAAAAGAGTTGGGGGTGGGTGGGAAAGTGAGTACTGTGTCATAGTGCTTTAAAAGCATAGTATCTAGACACAGACTATCAGAATTTGCGTTTTGGATCTAATACTAATTAATACTAATCTAATACTAATTAATACTAATTTAACATGAGCAAATTATTTAACCTTTCTGTGCTTCACTGTCTTGACCTCTAAGGTGAGGATTATATGGTACCTTTTTTTATAATTTTTGTGAAGATTAAACGAGTTGATATCTTTGACACACTTAAAATGTGGTAAGCTCTATAAATGTTTGCTATTGTTATCATGATCACTGTTGTGTGTCTAGTTTATGCTTACCCTAAGTAGCCTTTTGTGGTCCCAGCATTATGGATGGTCAGCTATTAGTTGTCCCACCTTCTGAGGCAAGAAAAAAAACAAAAAAACAAAAAAAGCTAATGCTAAAGTTCAGCTGATTCAGCAAATATTCTCAAGGTAAAAAACAATTTAAGTGCTTGCCATACCACTTTCAGTACCAGTCTTCACTTAATCTTGTCCTCAGTATTTCTTTTTTTGCTAGCTCCTGGGTACATTTAAGAGTTTTTGTTTGTTTGTTTGTTTGTTTTACTCTATCTGGTATTTTAATTGTTTTAAGTGGTACTCATGTTACGGGACGTAGAAGTCTATCATACAGCTTGTAAATGCCAAAACTAAGGCTAAAATACCAACTGATTGTGAACATGTGCTTCAAAAAATAGCCGGACAAAGAACATACGTAGACACTTCCTAAAGAAGAAATGTTGCATGGGCATTACATTTGCAAAGTCACTGGTAATACCAAAACAATACCATTTTCTTATCAAATTAGGGAAAAAAGGATGGAAGGGATGGAGGGAGGGAAACAGAATTTGAAATCCATTATTGAACATTCAAGAATTCAAATGCCTTCGTATCTTTTACTAACAAGAATGCTAATTGCACTAGCTCCTATGCAAAGCAGTTTTGCAATGTATGTCCAAATTGTTAACATACTTATATTTGGCCAGACGTGGTGGCTAATGCCTATAATCTCAGCACTTTGGGAGGCCGAGGTGGGAGGATCACTTGAGGCCAGGAGGTGGAGGCTGCCGTGAGCCATGTTTGCACCACTGTACTCTAGCCTAGGCAACAGAGTGAGACTCTGTCTCAAAGAAAAAAAAATTGTATTTGTGACATAAATTTCAAATCTAAGAATTTATAAAAATAAATAAAGGTATATGCAAAGCTTTAGCCACAATATGGTCATTGCATCACTTTATAGAAAATTAGAATATTGGAAACATAATTATTTCATCATAAGAGAATGGGTTGATTTGACTATTAAATAGCCATAATATATAGCAATTTTAAAAGATGTCTTTGAAGGATAGGTATGCCATGGAAGAAAGTGCATGATAATTTGTCTACTAGAAAAAGAGATGATTGCAAATGAAAATATACAAATGATCAAAATTTTTTAAAAAACAATGATTATATATAACCATAATCAAAGAGTTAAAAGTATCCAAGCTCATCAAATTGTGTACATTTAAAATGTGCAGTTTTGTGTGTGTCTATCAGTTATAACTCAATAAAGCTGTAGGTTTTTGTTTAAATGGTTACAAATAACAACTCTTGGGAAAGTGGCTTGATGATTTTCAAAACATTCTCATTTTGCTTATTTGTATTTTCTACAATGATCTGAACATTATTAAAAATAGATAACATACCATTTAATAAATTCCTCAATAAGTTATATAGTTAAAATTATTTTGTATCTATATTTTATAATCTGCCACTTTCTTGGCATGTTCTAAGTACTTTTCCATGTTTCTTCATGGTTTTGGAATTATCCCCCGATGACCACATCATATTCTGTTTCTTAAAGTACTAAAGTTAATATATTTTCACCACTGGTTTAAATATTTACTTTGTTGTTATTTACTATGAATAGCATATCAATTAAAATAATTCTGAAGATAATAGTAACAGTTACAATTTACTAAGTACCTTTTTGTTGCTCCACAAAAGTTATCACATTTAATTCTTGGAATAATTCTATGAGTTTGGGATTATTGGCCTCTTATTAAAAGTGATCACACTGAGATTCAAAGATGTGAGTGATTGATTAGAGTTAGTGAGAGGTTGAGCCAGGATTCAGTCTAGGTTTGTCTAAATCTTTTCTGGTAGTGTTTCTAAAACTGTTCTGTGAATGTTGACAGGAAATGTGATCAGGAATGAAAGTTAGTTTGCATTAATTCTCTTTTCAGGTTCTCATCTGTATTTCAGAATTTTTAAGACTTATCTTTTCCTTTAGAGTATTGTTATTAAGACTGATACCTTTCAGATTCTCATCTTGTGCATCAGAGCTCCCCTGTTGAATCTCTAGAAGCTTTTAAGATCTTTTTCCTTAGTGTTCTATTCTTTCTTGATGATACACCTTCTTTTTTCTATTTTCGTCCTTTGGCCTGGAAATAATTAAGTAAACTTCTTCCATCTGGGAATTGTTCATGTTTGGTTTGTTTTTTTTTTTTTTTTATACTTTCTTGTCTTCTCATTTTGTTTGTGGTGATGTTGCTGCAGGATCGTTTTTGAGCTCTCATCTTATTTGGATGCTGGCCCTCTCAGGGTGGTCCTCTAATTGTCTTACCTTTTTCTTTTTTTCCCCATATGGTTAATTTCTCTATCGTTTAGTTCTACCCTGTAAGAGACTTCTTTAGCTGTGTCTTCTAACCCCCTTTTTATAAATGTGTGCTATTTTTATCATTTCTCATGAATCTTTCTTTTTGTCTGAGTTTCATTTCTATAGCTTCTGATTCTTGTTTCCTGGATACAACACAGTTTCTTATTTCTATGAGGTTTTTATTTTAAAATTTTTTTGAAGTTTCTTCTGTTCTCCAAATTTAGTCGGGGGATATATTGACTTCTGTTTTCAATTAGTTCATTATTTTTTAATGTAAGGACATGGTCTTACATTAAACTGAGGAGACATGTCCAAAGGACACAGAAGCTAGTTTAAAGGGGATTCCCTCTGGAATATACTTACTAATTAACAAGGAAAGGTACCTTTAAAATAGAGAAATCTGGCAGATATTGTCTTAGCCAAAAGATTAAATTTCACAGCACCAATAAAGCACACACTGATATCCTGTGCCTTCAACTATGGTAAACTCCAGAAGGAAAATATGCCACTTTTGTTCCTGCCAATAATGTTTAGCCTAAGTCTAACCACGGGGAATTTACCAGACACATTCAAATTGAGGAACAGTCTGCAAAACAACTGAACTGCACTCTTCCAAAATGTTAGTGATGTGAAAAACCAAACAAGATTGTAGAATTGCTGTAGGTGAAAGGAGAATGAGAATGAATTATCCTAAATTGAAGAGAAAAAAAGGCAAAAACAACAAAAGATTGTCTAGGACACTTTCCAGGCAAATGGAAAAATGCAAATATAGATTATAGATTATATCACATTAAACATAAATGTTAAATGTCCTGAATTTATCATTATATTATCACTATTATATATGAGAATATCATTGTTCTTAGGAGATATCTACTAAAGTATATATTTTCACAGTGTGTGCAACTAATTCTCAAATGGTTCAGCAAAAATTATAGTACATATACAGATACACAGAGGTCCCACTTTGTCTGTGGGGGTAAGTTCCAAGGTCGCAGTGGATGTGCCTGAAACCACTGTTAGTTCCAAACCCTATGTATACCATGTTTTTTTCTATATGTACATACCTATGATAAGTTTAATGTATAAATTAGAGACAGAGATTAACACAAATAATTAACAGTAAAATAGAACAATTATAACAATATGCTGTTATAAAAGTTATCTGAATGTGGTCTCTCTCTCTCTCAAAATATCTTATTGAACTGTACTCACCTATTTTTGGGCTGCAGTTGACTGCAGGAAACTGAAACCATGGAAAAGGAGCAACAACTGTACATATACACAAACACATACCCAGAAATAAGGGAAGGCAAATGTGACAAGAGCCTAGAAATTGCTTAAACGAGATGAAAGGTAAATGTTCTATGGGAATACTGTTATTGGAACTTTTCTTAGGTTTGAAATTTTTCAAAGAATTTATAGTTCTCCTAGCCTGTATAAGAAATTATGTGAATATGTGTTTGTGTATGCACACATGCATTTTTGAGAACATTTAGGGTATTTACTAAAATCCTATTTCCCAAGGAGTCTACTCAGCATATGTATATTTTATTAGTGGTTCTGCTGTGTCATAAATATCCTAAACTAAAATGTTCTGTTCTTCTCTATAAAATTATACCATTTATAAGGTTTCCTGAAACGTTTTCCTAAAATGGCGTAACAAACTTTTGTACCAAATACTTTATACTTGGTGCAAAATGAACATCTTTATGAATTTTTAACTCTTTGCAAAATAAAATAAGCATGAGGAATTATCACATGAGCCTCTTTGCAGTTCATGGTTTACAGCACTTAATAAAAATAGTCTTAGGTGCTATTTCTTCTCTCAACAAATTTAGTTTTAAATGCTTATTGTTGAGTCATTATCTCATGTTACCCAATTATACTTAGATTTTATTCAAATCTAATTCCCACCATATTCTGTTAATGGCTTGTCCATCTCATTTGGTGTACTATGGTGCTGAAATTGGAAAAAAAAAATTCAATCTGGACTCAGAAATCCCAGCAGTCCCATTCTGGCACTTACTACTTCTAAAACTCAGGCACCTGTTTGATCATCTAAAAATCTCATTGGCCAGGCGTGGTGGCTTATGCCTGTAATCCCAGTACTTTGAAAAGTTGAAGGAGGAGGGTTGCTTGAAGCCACGGGTTTGAGTTTGAGTTCGAGACCAACTTGGGCAACAAAGCAAGACCTTGTCTCTTAAATCAATCAATCAATCAATCAATCAATCAATCAATCAATATCTCATTAGACCAGTTACACAGATAGCAATCACCAGTATTACTTCTACTTTAGCGTACAGTGAGTCAGCCATGTCCCTCATTATTATGTGGCTTCTACAGCTGTTCACTCACAAACTATAGCTAAAAGCTTGCTGCTTTTATCGCACAAACTCCTAATACTTGAGATGCAGTTGGGGTTATAAATAGGTGGTAAGACCTGCAGTTTCTTCTTACCTAATAATTCATTCTATGACTAGTGATCAATGCTTCCATTTTGTTCATAAAGTTAAACTTTTGTATAACGTTAGGTGCATTGTGTTTCATCTCCTGGGAATATTACCTTGTCGAAAACTTTTTTTTTAAGAGTACTTACTCTCTAACTTATACTATTGATATTTTTGGTATTTACTATTAACAGATTCTAATCTCACTCACTAAAATGTTGTTGACATCCCCAGTTTTGTTGGAGGACTAGAAGATAGAGGAGCTTAAAATAACATGTGTAGAGAAATTATTTCATTGCTTCTTCTGTTCCAGAGGAACGTGAGTAGTCTCAATATACCTTAGTCTGTTATAAACAGCTAATTTTCAGTATGAAAGCAGTTGCTAGGAAAAGTTAATCAGTAGGACAGAATGCTGAAACTGGAAAATGATGTGCTCACCACTTTGCCTTTCAACTCCATTTTTTTCCTCTTTGTAAATAATCTGAACTATGTCTACTAAGTGGTTAACATAACACACAAGTTTGATTCTTTTATATTTTTTAACTAATTTTGTGTTACAAAGTAATATCTTTTTTAGAAAACATAGAAGAAAAAGAGGAAATAAAAATCACATGCAGAGATAATCATTTTAGCCCTCATTCTTCCAGATTTTTGAGGGATTTTTATTTTTTTAATTAGTTTATGTTATATTGTCACCTGATTCTTTTCATCAACAGTATATCGTGAACGTCTTTCTAGGTTATTTAATTTTCTTTTGCACTGTTACTAGCTGTATAATGTTGTGTATTTGGCTGTATAATATTGTGTAGTTTTTCCATGATTATTTAAACAGCTTCCCATTATTGGTTCAAATATTTTATATACTAGTGCTCGGATTACATTGATGAAATAAATCTTTGGACACAATTTCTTTTGAATAAAAAATACGGTTGCTAGGTAAAGAGTATTCCCATGGCCAGGCATGGTGGCTCACACCTGTAATCCCAGCACTTTTGGGAGGCCAAGGCAGGCGGGATCACAAGGTCAGGAGTTAGAGACCAGCCTGGCCAACATGGTGAAATCCCGTCTCTACTAAAAATACAGAAATGAGCCGGGTGTGGTGGTGCATGCCTGTAATTCCCGCTACTCGGCGGAGAATCACTTGACCGTGGGAGGCAGAGGTTGCAGTGAGCCGAGATTGCACCATTGCACTCCAGCCTGGGCAACAGAGTGAGAGTCCATCTCAAAAAAAAACAGAGTATTCCAATTTTAAAATTTTTGATACGTATTGCTGAACTACTTTCTCTTAAGGACTGTATACCAAAATGGTTTAATTTAATTGTTAGAGAAAACCAGTAAGGGATGTCGCTGGTTTAAATACTGTCTGAGAATTCCAGATAACCTCTCAGCATGCTGAAAAATTGTTGGTTAAAGGTCTGGAGGTGAGAATAAGTTACTTACTGTGTGCTATCATTAGAAATAACATATTAGGAATTACCAGTATAAATTGAAAGGAATACTTATGTAACAGCACAGGATATTTTACCAATATATAAAAGCTATGAGCTATAAGATAGGTTTGATTAATGTAGTTTCCCCGTCTTTTTTCTTAAATTGGAAATGTCTTTATTGCTGATTCTAATAATGAAAATAATGTGTACTTTGAAAAAAAGTCTACTAGTATACAAATATAAAACAACAGAGAATAAAAATTCCTACCTGTAACAGTACTCTTTATAATTACTGAAGTATATGTGTATGTATATATATGTATATGCATATGTATAAAGTATCTGCACATACATACATATATACAATTATGTATATTTAATTTTTAAAATTTATTCAAGTGGGATCATACTCTAATCCTTCTGTACAAGTTGCTTTTTAAATATCTATCAATATACTGGTAACATCTTGTCATATTACTACATATAGATTTATTTCCTATTGATAATCATTTAGATCATTTTTCTTTTTTCTTTGCTACAAATAATGGGTGTATTGATTATCATATACAGACATCTGTGTGCTCTATTATTATTTTCACAAAATAAATATTTCTGCAATAGTGGAATTGTTATTGGTGAGCAGTGATAAGACTCTGAGCTCCACTAAGAGAGCTTGCATCCCAGCCTTCGCCACTGACATGCTGTGTAATTTAGACAAGCTAATTAACCTCACTATAAAATTGATATGATTCTCGAAGTCACTTTACAGAATTGTTGAGAATTCTGTATTCTTTTTTAACAAGAAAGTGCGTGTAAGGTATTTAGTATGGGTACCTGGCACCTAAGAACTACTAAAATATTCCCTATTGTTAGGAATTTCCTCCTTTAGCAAATTTTCTATTCATTCCTTTCATTTTTCTTTTGGATAGTTTATGTTTTTTATTGATTATAGGAGAATTTTGCATACTAAGAATAGTTACTATTTTGTGAGCTATACATATTTTTCCTAATTTATCATATCTTTTGCTGCATTTACATTTTATATTTTCGTTTACTCTAATGTGTCAGTCTATTATGGTTTTTTGCCTTTGTGTCATGTTAGCAAAGAACATCTCTACTGCAGTATTATAAAATATCTTTCTGTATTCTGTTCCAGAGATCTTATCGTTTTTATTTTTTACATGTATTCATTCATTTGAGACAGGGTCTCACTGTCACCTAGGCTGGAGTGCAATGGCATGATCATGGCTCACTACAACATTGACCTCCCCAGTTCAGGTGATCCTCTTACCTCAGCCTCCCAAGTAGCTGGGACTACAAGTGCATGCCACCACGCCCAGCTAACTTTTGTACTTTTTTGTAGAGGTGGGGTTTTGCCATGTTGATCAGGCTGGTCTCAAACTCCTAGGCTCAAGCCATCCGCCTGCCTCAGCCTCCCAAATTGCTGAGATTACAGGCATGAGCCACTGCACCTGGCCCCATTTTCTACATTTAAATATTTACATTTACCTACATGTTTTTTAATGTGGCTAGTACTGTTCCTTCTTCCCTCCACCAAGAGACATATTGGAAATTATAGAGTTCTTTATAGGTTATCACCATGACTGAGAAGTCACTACTGGTATTCATTGCTCAGCCAGAGATGTCTGCCAGAGTCCTGTAGTGCAGGGGATTGTCCCTCAACAAAGAATTCCTGAGTCCAACGTGACGTTGAAATGTCCTGCCAGACCTCAGAATCTTACTATTGTTTTCTGCCAACAACAAACATCTGAAAACTAAGCGTCTAAGAATTCTAAGTAACAAACAATGGGATTCATCTGTTGCTTCTCAGATTAACTGAGCTTAAAAATAATTATACGTCAGGATGTGGAGGAATTCTGAATTTCATGTACCAGGGTGGATGTGTAGATTAGTTCAACTTTTTTTGGTTGTTTTATTATTGATTGCTCCTTTTCTTTAGCAGTGTAGTTCTGTTTTATTGACACAATTCCTCTCCATATAATTGAAAACAAAGTTAGAAAATTTCAGTCACCATTCGTGTTTCTTGCAGTATCTCTCTTCATTGAATACCATTTATACTGATTGCTCACATTGATCTTTCTCTTCTTAGCTGCTGATTCTACTTTTATATCCAGTAATCCTTACTCATGTAGATCTCCACTAATAGTATTGTTTGCTTTCTTGCCCTTCCACAGCACATAGGTAGGTCTGATTGCAGGGGTTCCCTAGCAGGAGTGGGCTAGGGAACAATGATTTTACCTACTGATTAAGTGTATGATGAACTGGTAGATGGAAGTTCATTCCTTTTCTATATGTTAAGGTAGATCAGTCATTCCTTGTTATTTTATACCTTTTGGTTTAATATAGATAATGTACAGTAATTTGAGTTTATAGCCTTATGGTGGTAAAAGTTTATTTAAAAACAGTATCTAAAAGGTTGATAAACATATAACTAACAAATAATTTTCCATAATACCATTTTTCTCAGTGTTTTTTAGAAGCAATTATCCATAAGAGGAGCTGAAAAAAGGCATTTCTAGAATGTGGAAGCATCTTTAGAGATTATGATGAAAAGTTAGATAGCTATAGCTTTTATAGAATTTCAATAACAAGTACAGTAATAGATCTGTTATGGTTCTTTCTTCTTTTCCTTTTTCAATGAAAAAAAAATGGAGTTTCCTCAGAGGACTAAGATATGTGTAGCCCAAATTTATAGCCTTTTGGAAATTATGTTTTCTCTAACAATAGAACTTACAATATTTAGAATAATGAATGAATTATATCACCTTAAATAATTTCCCACATCTCATTTTTCTCTGCTAGACCTTGCATAGATACTGTATAGAAAGCAGTTGTTCATAGATGCCAGTCCAGGACATACCTATATATTTTTTTAAGCCAGATGAAAAAAATAGGTAAAGTTAATATCCTTTTAAAATAATTAGAGTAACCAGAGCACATACCTGGATGGAGAAAAAATTTGCCTCTGTAGATAATATCCTTTTAAAATAATTAGACAGATTAACCAGAGCACATACCTGGATGGAGAAATAATTTGCCTGTGTATATAAAAGAACAAGACTGCTGCCATCTCCATCATCAAAATTATCATTATTATGTTAACTAAGTATTTACGTGGCAGACAATAATCTATATGCCTTCAATGGATTATCTCATTTAATTCTTGTAAGAATGCAATATAGTACGTATTATTATCCCCATTTTGCAAATGTAGAAACTGAGACAAGGAGATTTAGGTCACTTGCTCAAGGTCTGATAGCTAGAATAAGACCTAAACTGCCTGAATTAAAAATGTATGCTTACAGTATCATCTTCAGTAAAAAAGAGTTTTTGATCTGCTCCAGCATATGGGGTAAAAGTTTTGGCTGAGTCCTGGAAATCTGCACTACAAAGCACCATAAAGCATCTTGTCCTATGTCTTACTAGAGTAGGTATTACCAGTATTCCACTATAGCCCCTAAAGAATGGTCACCACCATTACCCAGAACTTCACAGTGCCAAACTCATAGTTGGTAAGTAGTAAATATTAACAGAGAATGAGAGAATATCTGTAATCATGTTCCCATGAACTGACTAAAATGATGGATGACAGAGTCTCATTCTACCAAATAAGTTAGTGTCAAAATGTGCCCCCCAAATTACAAATATGAATTAATTTGCCATATTAGCTTATTGCTACAAGTCAATTATGTTATTAAGAATAACTATTAGCCTGGCACAGTGGCTCATGCATGCAGTCCCATCTACTTAGGAGGCTGAGATTGGAGGATGGCTTAATATATATATAAAATTAGGCTGGAATGGTGGTGTATGCCTCTACTCCCAGCTACTAGGGAGGCTGAGGCAGGAGAATCTCTTGAGCCCAAGAGTTCAAGGTTGCAGTGAGCTATGACTGTGGCTCTACACTCCAGCCTGGGTGAAAAAAGAAAAAAAAAACTATTAAAATTCATCATTTGGCTTGTATTACCCGTGACAAAAACTCTGTATCCATTAGTGATCACTCCCTATTCTCCTCTGACCCTACTCCCAGCTCTAGGCAATCACTAATCTGTTGTCTTTCCCTATAGTTTTGCCTATCCTTGACATTTCATACAAATGGAATCATACCATATATGGTGATTTGTGACTGGCTTTTTTCATTTAGCATTAAAGTTTTCATGTTTTATCCATGTTGTAGTATATCTCCTAACTTCAGTACTTTTTATTGACAAATAATATTCCATTGTATGGATATATACCACATTTTGTTCACCCATCAGTTGATGGGCATTTGAGTTGTTTCCACCTTTACTTTTATGAGTAATGCTGATATGAATATTATGTACAAGTTTTTTTGTGGACATATGTTTTCACTTCTCTCAGGTATATACTCATTATTGGAATTGTTGGGTAAATTTATATTTAACATTTTGAGAAACTTCTAAAGTATTTTCAAAAGCAGCTGTACCATTTTACATTTCAAAAAACGTAATGAGCATTCCAGTTTCTTCATGTCCTCACCAACATTTTTATCTATCTTTTTTTATTGTCGCCATATTAGTGAATGTG
Organism: Nomascus leucogenys; assembly: GCF_006542625.1. Lineage (NCBI taxonomy): Eukaryota > Metazoa > Chordata > Mammalia > Primates > Hylobatidae > Nomascus > Nomascus leucogenys. The sequence goes on along the minus strand of NC_044400.1, from coordinate 3,990,439 downwards.
AAATGGTATCTCATTGTGGTTTTGATTCACATTTCCATTATGACTAATGATATTTAACATCTTTTTCTGTCCTTACAGGCCACATTTATAACTTCTTTGGAGAAATGTCTATTTAAATCCTTTGTGCAATTTTTAATTGAATTGTCTTTTTATTACTGAGTTTTAAGTGTTATTGATGTATTTTGATTATAAGTTTTTTAATCTGACATGATTTACAAATATTTTCTCTTATTCTATGGGTTTTCACCTTCTTGATGGTGTTCTATGCAGTATGAAATGTCCTAGTTTTGATGAAATCAAATTTATTATTTTTTTCTTCTTTTACTTGTGCTTTTGGTGACATACCTAAAGAGTTCTTTGCCGAACCTAAGGTCACAGAGATTGACTCCTGTGTTTTCTTTTAAGATGTTGTAGTTGTAGCTCTTACATAAAGGTATATGATCGTTTTGAGTTAATTTTTATGTATGATGTGAGGAAGTGATCCAATACCATTCTTTTTCATGTAGCTCTCTAGTTTACCCAGAAACATTTATTAAAGGTAATTCTTGTGATTGAATGCTCTTAGTACCCTTGTCCAAAAACAGTTGACTGCAAAGGCAAGGATCTACTTCTGACTCTCTGTTCCATTAATCTGTATGTCTACCCTATGCCAGTACCATCTTGTCTTGATTACTATAGCTTTGTAATTTGCCTTTTTTTTTTTTTTTTTTTTTTTTGGAGACAGGGTCTCAGTTTGTCACGCATGCTCAAACATGCTCAAATACAGTGGCACGAACACAAAAGCTCACTGCAGCCTCAATCCCAGGGCTCAAGCCATCCTCTAATCTCAGCCCCCTAAGTATCTGGGACTACAGGCGCACGCCACCATGCCTGGCTAATTTTTATATTTCTAGAGACGGAGTTTTGCCATATTGCTCAGGCTGGTCTCAAACTCCTGGGCCCAGGCAATCCTTTTGCGTCGGCCTCCTAAAGTGCTGAGATTACAGGTGTGAGCCCCCGCACCTGGCATGTATACATTTTTAACTGTGAAGTGTGAGTTTTCTAACTTTGTTTCTCTCTTTTTAAGATGGTTTTGGTTATTCCTGCATTTCCATGTGAATTTCTAATCAGCTTGTCAGTTGCTGCAAAATCGCTAGCTTGAGTTTTGATAGGGATTGCATTGAATATGTATATCAATTTTGGGATTATTGACATTTTAACAATATTAAGTCTTCTAATTCAGAAATGTAACATGTCTTTTCATTTATTTAGGTTTTCTTTAATGTCATAAAGAAATGCTTTTGTAGTTTTCACAGTGTAAGTCTAACACTTTTAGTTAAATTTATTCATAAGTATTTTCTTTTACATGCTATTGTAAATGGAATTATTTTCTTAACTTCACTGTCCAACTGTTTACTGCTAGTGTGTTGACATATTGTTAACTTTTGTATATTGGTCTTGAATCCTGCTACCTTACTGAACTCATTTATTACCTCTAATAGGTTTTTCGTTGATTTCTTAGGATTTTCTTTGCATAAATCATGTCCTCTGCAAATAAAGATTGATTTAATTATTCCTTTTAAACCTGGCTGTCTTCTATTTCTTTTTCTTGCCTAATTTTCTTGTCTGGAAACTCCAGTACAATGTTTAATACAGACAGTGAAAGTCTTGTTCCTGATCTTAGAGAGAAAGCATGTAGTGCCTCATCAATAAGCATGATGGCTATGACTTTTTCTTAGACGCCCTTGATCAGATTGAGGAAGTTTCTTTCTATTCCTAGTTTGTTGGATGTGCTTATTAAGTTACTGATTTAAAAATACTCACAGCATTTTTACAATGGATTCATCATTTTATATTTTAGAATCCAGATCAGATGGAGACTAAAGTAACCAAAATATCTTTCAACTTTATTAACAGCATTGTCTAGTGCGTCCATTTTCTAGCTGTGTTAAATTGGACAACTTTAACTTCTGTTGACCTGAGTTTCCTCATCTGTAACACTGGGTTTGATTTTAGTGCCTACCTCTTAAGGTTTTGTAAAGATTTAACTATTTACAAGTAAAAGATTTAGAGTAGCAGTTGACACTTGTTAGTGCTAATATATCTTGGTCGTTATTAAGAATATGCATAATTTATGCATGCATTATATCCAATATATTTTTCACACGTATAGCCTTTTTACAAAGGCATGCCTAAAAAAATAAGATTTTATTTAAAGCTTTATTTCTAACTTTTGGGTTTTTTTTTTCTTTTTACAATGATATGCATTTCTCTCAGTAGTCAAATATTCAAGCAAACTTCTCTATGGCTACATATCTAGCACCTACAAAAGCAGGTAATGTAAGATTCAAGAAACCATTATTCAATTATTGGAAACTTTTTAAGTCCATTTGGTTTATTTTTATACCTTGCCTGTTTTTACAGAAAACTTCAGTTATTCAGATCATTTTTATTTTAAAAAGCCATGCACCATATCTGAAAAGCTTGAGAGAACTTTATCTAACTATGTATCCTGGTTTTGATATATAGTTAGCTAAACTGATTCCTTTGAGAATCTGAATGAATGGATATGAAAAGCAACACATCTTGCCATGAGGGGTTAGATTCACTAAGGATACTCTAAAAACTGAAAGAACTACATTTCTAGGCTTTTTTATCCACGTTTTTTAAAAAAATTATTTTGTACTTAGAGAATTCCTTTGGATATAAGTTAAAAGCAAGAAAGGAGACAGATATTATATTTTCTTATTTTCTAATGTTATGAGTTAGACATATAGGTCTAAGAAGAAATTTTGAAAACAAATTCTTTGGGTTCTTTGGAGTCAACTCTCAGTTTCAACATGTTAATTTCTTTACATTTTGGAAACCCTTGCATATGATTTACTATCATCTGATAAGACTCGCATCCCGTTTTAAAATCATTCTTTTAAAACTCTAGATTTAACTGACCTCCACTTTTTTGGTCAGAAATAAATTTTTACACAAGTGACCATTTGAGCACAACTCCTAATACAGAGGTAAAATAACATAAAGGTCCAGAGCCCTGCAAATAATTAATCCAAAACTCTTGTTAAAGCAGTTGGCTTTCTCTTTACACCCTCACTAAATTTATTGACTTTTAACATTCTAATTGTCTGGTATATAAAAGTTTAGAAACAATACCTGATTATAGAGATTTGTGGAAGTATTTTGGTAGAAAAGAGATTGCCTTAATTAAAAGAGGAATCTTAAAAATGAGAGACACAAATGACATATGAGAGTGTATCTTAATAGATGAACTAGAGTTTTCAGGTAAAGTTAAAATTATTCTTTGCCTCTCTACTTACGAAGGCAGGGAGGTACATGATATGTTTTAGAATGCTTTTCTTCAAAAGTTGTTAATTTTTAAAAATTTGATATTTGAAGAGGTAGAGTTACTTAGAAAATTGGTTATGTCAAACACTTCGTTTTCTAAAAACTGCATAAAAGAAGTATTTTATTTTCTTAACTTTTTCCTCAAGGTGGCTTGATGAAACTAATGGATACCATTACCCATTCCATATGTTGACTGTGTTTTGCCTATAGTTAGTAAACTATGCTATGTTTCATTTAAAATGTCCAGTAAACAGTGAATAAGTAAATATTTATGCTAAATGCAGTGGATGTGAAAACAGCCTTTGTAAACTGTGAAATGCTTTACAGAGTTAAGTCTTGGCCATTTTTATCACCTTCAAGGCTACATTTTATTTTACTTTCACTGTTGCCTTCTTTTGTAAGGGACATAGGATAGTGAATGACAGGCCATATATGAGGCCAAATGAATTAGCCAAAGGCAGAGATGACTAAGGATAGACAGATTGGGGTGAGCAATGAAGAGGTGGGTGGATGTAATGAGAGCTAAGAACATGTAACTTTGTGTTCTCACCAAGTGCTGCTCTCCCTATCTTTTACCTCCAATCCTAATGGTTTTCTGAAGTCTTTCTCTTGTTTAGTCATATATGTGGGCACACAATGAGTACTTATTAAATATTTGTGAAATTATTAAAAACTGAAGAGTTTGAGCTCTATCGTAATGGGAAACTTTTCAAATTTTTGGAAACTTTTCAAATTTTTAAGTTAGAAATGTCACATGAACAGATATATGTCTTAAGAAAATGACTATGATGTGAATTGACATGAAGAGATTAGAAACATAATTTAGAAAGATATTATAATCCAAGTATGGGACCTTGAAAGACGGGGAAATGTTAGAAAACAATATACCACAATGGTGGTGTAAATTTAACATTTTTTGGTGACTGTTGACTGACTTAATTGAGAGCCTTGTAAAAAATATAGTCAGAGGTGATTCTGAAATTTGTAGCATGAAAGTTTATGATTTTATTAACCAAGATGTAGAACAAGGGTCAAAGTAGGATGGGGGATGGATAATATAGGTTGTGTTTTGAATGTGTTCTTTGTGTGTTTAGTATGTGATATCTGCCTAGAAATGTTCACCAGACAACTGGAAATTTACCTCTAATATTCATACATGAGAGGTTAGGATTAGTGAACAGATTCTGAATAGTTATGAGTTGACACTATTAAAACAGGTGAAGTCCCCAAGGGAGGTATCTGTGCAGGAAGAAGACTGCTGAGATCAAACACTTGCAGCAACCTATGTAAAATTGAGCAGAAGAGTATCCAGTAAAGGAAATTCCATAGAACACATAAGAAAACAGGAACTCAGAAGAGCAAAGGATCAAACAAGATAAAGGAAAGATTACTTCAGTGGTCATGGTAATTAACAAAAATATCTGTAGTGATTTTTTTAAAAGAAACTTTAATTTCAAGAACAACTCATTGTGTTGTTAAAAAATCACTGCAGGTCACTTTGGCTCATACCTGTAATCCAGCACTTTGGGTGGCCAAGGCAGGTGGATCACTTGAGGGCAGGAGTTCGAGATCAGCCTGGCCAACATGGCAAAACCCCGTCTCTACTAAAAAATACAAAAATTAGCCAGGTGTGGCGGCACAAGCCTGTAATCCCAGCTACTTGGAACACTGAGGCACAAGAATCGCTTGAACCCAGGAGGCAGAGATTGCAGTGAGCCAAGATTGCCCATTGCACTCCAGCCCGGGTGACAGGGCAAAACTGTCTTGAAAAAACAAACAACCAAACAAACACAAAGCAAACAAACAAGAAAACACTGAAGGTTGGGCACATTTGCTTACACCTGTAATCCCAGCACTTTGGGAGACCAAGGCAAGAGGACCGCTTGGGCCCAGGAGTTCAAGACCTGCGTGGGCAACGTAGGGAGACCCTGTCTCTACAAAAAATCTAAAAAGTTAGCTGGGCATGGTAGCATATGCCTGTGGTCCCAGCTACTCATGAGACTGAGGTGGAAGGATTGCCTGAGACCAGTAAGTCAAGATTGCAGTGAGCTGTCATTGTGCTACTGTACTCCAGCCTGGGTGACAGGGCAAGACCCATTTTCAAAAAAAAAAGGAGAATAATTACTGAGGGTTTTAAAAGATAGAAAGTGAAAAATAAGTGTCTCTCTCCTAAGTTGTTCCTGGAGTGTTAAGGTTAGATTTCTTCTGCATATTTTTAAATCCTTTTTCTTGCATGTACAAGCATAACTGTATTTTCCCTATTTCAAAATGCAAATTTGTTTGTATTTTCATATTTCTGAAATCTGGAGTATCTTACAATTGATGTATATATTTAATTTAATGAAAATTTTCAGAAAGATTGGCATTTAATATGATTTGAGAATCAAGGAATAGTTATACATAAAGAATAAAAATATATGTACATATATTTATAATGTATCAAAGAAAATATAGTAAATAAGTATAAGCTATACATGATATATATGTAAAATATATATAAAAGTGGGATCAGGATTATACATATGTATTAATTTATATTGAGCTATATTATTCTAGAACACTTTAAACATAAGATTTAATTATATCTAAAATTACTGTATTTCATAAATTCTAAGAGATACTTTCTTCGTATTTTGACATCTCTGAATTCAGGTTATATTTAAGCATTCCAGCATCTAGATGTGAGGAAAATAGTTGTTATTCTTTCTCTTTGCTGTATATTATTCTGTATGAATCTTTCATAATTTTTTAACCAGTTCTTTATTTAGGAGCTAGGGATTTTTCTGTTTATTATGGTTTTTGGCTTATGTTTTCTTTTTGTTTTTAGCTTTTTACTATTACCAAAAATGGTTTAGTATGCATTCTTTGTCTACCTCAAATGTTGTATTTATTTCATTTTATATAATGCTTACAAGCTAAATTACTATTAAATATACATTATGAAAATGGAATCATGGTTAAAATCATATTTTTACCTTTTTAAATTTATTCCTCATATTACCTTAGTTGACTTTCTAAAAGATAAATATGATGATAACAAACATATAATTCAGTATATACATTCTGATGATATTCCCTCTGCTGGAAATACCCTTGCCAATTTTTCACTTTCCCATTCATACTTCAGGGCTCATCTTTGGTGTCATCTTGGAAGACTATCTACAACCTCTCTGGTTTCTCCAGCACAGCCTGATGGCTTCCTATGCTTAACTCCTTTTAATACTTCTCACTGTGTAGTGCAAATACCTTACTTAATTTTCTGTCTCTCTTACTAGGCTTCCTTGATGTCTGGGACTGTGTAGCTAACACAAGGGCTATGGCTGCCACTTAATAGGTCAATAAATATTGAAAGAATGAATAATGCTATAAAATGTTTTCTTTCTAAATTTTTTTTTAAACGTGGCTATGAATTGCTATGCTGAAAAGGAAAGTAAAAAGAAAGATTTATAGAGTCCCATGACTAGCTTAGAAGGAAATGAAAAATACATTGGTAGTATAAGTACATGCTTTCTTCTCTAAAAATCCCTCTTTAAAGGAAGCAGCAATTATTAATAAAATAAAGATGTGTTCAAGAGATCTGTTTACTAGCCAGCCAGTGCATCATGGAGAATTGTAGGTCAAGAAGTAGGCTGGGCGCAGTGACTCACACCTGTAATCCCAGCCCTTTGGGAGGCCGAGGCAGGCGGATCACCTGAGGTCAAGAGTTTGAGACCAGCCTGGCCAATGTGGTGAAACCTCGTTTATACTAAAAATACAAAATTTAGCTGGGCGTGGTATGTGTGCCTCTAGCCCCAGCTACTTGGGGAGGCTGAGGCAGGAGGATCACTTGAACCCAGGAGGCAGAGGTCGCAGTGAGCCACTGCGCCACTGTACTCTATCATGGGTGACAGAGGGAGACTCCATCTCAAAGAAAAAAAAGTAGGTGTCTTTACAAAGGAAAAGTTACTAAAGATTTTGGATGAGGAAATACAATTTTAATTATTAGATGGCTACATACTACCTTCCAGCATTTGCTGTATGTGGTGAGTGTTTTCTCCCAGGTGTTCCCCTTGCATATTCTCCATACACACCAAAAGGGAAAAACAAAGCAATCCTTGTTTATACTTATACTTTTCAGGATGAGGTATCATATGAATTACAGTATTAAGAGGAAGCCCCTAATCTGGGCAATTTGAATAATAGAAATAATGACAGTAATGCCATCTTTTTCCCCCTGGCTCTTTATTCTTAAAAAGCAGTTGGGAATCTCTTATCCAACATGTGAGATAGTAGTCATATGTACAACACACTGCTTAACCAAAAAGCATGTCAGAATGCACTTTTATTGAGAGAGAGAAAGAATATAATTCATAGTATACTGATAGTCTTGAATTCTCCTTAAATTAAAGATATGTAAGATGTTTTGCAAACTTTAGCAGTAAATTATTAGTAACAAAGTACTGTTGGGTTGTTTTCTTCAGCTTTTTTTCTTTTTCTTTTTTTTTTTTTTTTTTTTTTTTTTTTTTTTTAGACAGAGTCTCTCTCTGTCTCCAAGGCTGGAGTGCAGTGGCGCGATCTCGGCTCACTGCAAGCTCCGCCTCCCGGGTTCAGGCGATTCTCCTGCCCCAGCCTCCTGAGTAGCTGGGACTACGGGTGCGTGCCTGGCTAATTTTTTGTATTTTTAGTAGAGACGGTGTTTCACCTTGTTAGCCAGGATGGTCTCAATCTCCTGACCTTGTGGTCCGCCCACCTCGGCCTCCCAATTTCCTTCAGCTTTTATTTCAAGTTCTGGGGTACCTGCGCAGGATATGCAGGTTGGTTACTTAGGTAAACGTGTGCCATGGTGGTTTGCTGGACAGATCATCCCATCACCCAGGTATTAAGCCCAGCATCCATTAGCTATTCTTCCTGATGCTCTCTCTCCCCCCAACTCATGACAGGCCCCAGTACATGTTCTTCCCACTATGTGTCCACGTGTTCTCATCATTCTGCTCCCATTTATGAGTGACAACATGTGGTATTTGGTTTTCTGTTCCTGTGTTAGTTTGCTGAAGATAACAGCTTCCAGCTTCATGCATGTCCCTGCAAAGGACATAATCTTCCTTTTTATGCCTGCATCGTATTCCGTGGCATGTATGTACCACATTTTCTTTATTTAGTCTATCGTTGATGGGTATTTGGGTTGATTCCATGTCTTTCCTATTGTGGATAGTGCTCCAATGTATATACGCATGCATGTATCTTTATAACAGAATGATTTAAATCTCTTTGGGTATATACCCAGTAATGGGATTCCTGGGTCAAATGGTATTTCTGCTTCTAGATCTTTGAGGAATCACCCACACTGTCTTTCACAATGGTTGAACTAAGTTACACTCCCACCAACAGTGTAAAAGTGTTCCTTTTTCTGCACAATCTTACTGGCATCTGTTGTTTCTTGACTTTTTAATAATCGCCATTTTGACTAATGTGAGATGGTATCTCCTTGTAGATTTAATTTGCATTTCTCTAATGATCAGTGATGATGAGCTTTTTTTCATATGTTTGTTAGCTGCATGAATGTCTTCTTTTGAGAAGTGTCTGTTCATGTCCTTTGCCCACTTTTTAATGGGGTTGTTTTTTTCTTTTAAATTTGTTTAAGTTTCTTGTAGACTCTGGATATTAAACCTTGTCAGATGGATGGATTGCAAAAGCTTTCTCCCATTCTGTACATTGTCTGTTCACTCTGATAATATTTCTTTTGCTGTGCAGAAGCTCTTTAGTTTAATTAGATCCCATTTGTCAATTTTTGCTTAACAAAGTACTGTTAACTCCCTGGTTAAAAAACCCTACTTATAAAGCATGTCTACATATATTACTTTTTATGCATATAATGTATATACTATACGGATATGTATTATTGATCCTTATAATAGCCTTGTACTTGTAGTAGAACAGGTTGTAGCATCCTGAACCAAATGACAAACAGTTGTCCAAGGTCACACATTAATTAGAGTTGGAGCAAAAACTAAGTCTCAAGTTTCTTTGTGGGACCGTCCTTTTTTGTTCATACCACATTTCTGTGTCATGGACTGTAAATGACAGCACAAAAAAGTAATGCATAAATCTTTATATACACATATGCATATATACACATACATGCATTCTTTTTATACTTAAAAAGCAGTTGGTAATCTCCAACATGACTGTATGGTAGATAGTAGTCACGTGTACAATATATGCCTTACTCAAGAAAGCATGTCAGAATGCATGTATGCATGTGTGTATGCATGTATTGCCAGTGAGCCACTCTTTAAGGGTCTGAAAATTGCTCTATCAACAAACATATAAGGCTTTACTTTTACGTCCATCTTAGAAAAAAAACTTAGTTAAAAGTACTGGATTTCATGTGCATAAAATGTTTCTACTTATTCAGTATAAAATGATAATTCTTGTTTCCTTAAGAAAATGATCTAGCATCTGATTGAATGTTTCTATCAGCATAATTGTGCAAAGATCTAGAGCAAAGGTGTGATCTCTAAGACTTGAAGCTTTAGTCTATTTATTTTAGGCTAGCAATTTCAAATTGCCTTTCGTCTTTTTTATAAGGACCTTTAAAATACTATCCAACCCCAATTTTAATTATTTTCACACTGCCAGGAAATTAAAAGCAGCAAAGAACCATTAGCAGTCTTGGCCAAGAAAACAGAAAACAAGGATGTCTGAGGGAAACTTAAGGAACTTCTTAAGCAAAATAGTGACTCAGACCGGGTGCCGTGGCTCATGCCTGTAATCTCAAAACTTTGGGAGGCAGAGGCAGGTGGATCACCTGAGGCCAGGAGTTCGAGACTAGCCTGGCCAACATGGTGAAACCCTGTCTCTACTAAAAATTACAAAAATTAGCCAGGCGTGGTGGTGCGTGCCTGTAATCTCAACTACTCGGGAGGCTGAGGCTGAATACTTGAACCGGGGAGGCGGAGGTTGCAGTGAGCCAAGATCACACCACTGCACTCCAGACTGGGCAACAGAGTGAGACTCCTTATCAAAAAAAAAAAGAAATAAATAAAATAGTGACGCAGATATACTCTATCTCTAAAAAGATAGGCTCTGTGAAAATACAGCTGATACATTGTACAAAGAAGGTTGTCACTGTATTGAAAGTGCCACTAAGCATTAAAACAAAAAACATTTTATTGGTAGTAAGTTTTAAGAGTATAGCAATTTAGGAAAATGTTGAAAATCTGGGGAAGAACTGTTTTATATCTACTTGCCATTTTGTGGCTTTATAGTATAATAATTGATAATTCAGACATTACAAATATAGTTCACTGAATAAGTGAATAGACAAAGGTAGATTTGGTATTCATATTTAATTTGTTATTATAGAACATGGGCCTTTAATTTTTTAAACTTTCTGTACTAATTTCCATCTACACACTACTTCAACAAAATTTATTAGCATTCTGAAATTTGGATTACCTCCCTAAATAACACCATCAAAATGTTTGAATTAATAAAATTTTTCTATTGTTCCAAATAATTGTGATTCAAATACAGTTTTCAAATGTAAGCAATTTCATGACATGGTAGACATTTAGCTGACCTCTGTAGGCCTTAAAATAACTTCATTATAGAACCATGAATGTAGAAAGTGTCTCTGAACATTTAGGAAAATAATAGCTTCAAGCCCATGCATTTTGTCCTTAAAGAGAAGACTATAACTATCATCATTATTTTGAAGAAATGCTAATATAAATTTTAATTTAATTATTTAAATAAACTTATCTTCCATTTTCTCCTGACAGCTCTCAATTTTTCTTACATAGCAGATTAGAACTACTGTACTTCTCATAGCTGACGCAGTATAGCAATGACCCTGTACATCTCAGATGCCCCTAGAGTGTCATTCTTTTATAGAATGGTACAGCAAATGATGAACTAGGTCACTGAAACCATGCAAAATTATTTTTGTATGCTGTCCTTTATGATGGATATTTCTGTTCATTACTATATAAACATGTAGAAACAAACATGTAGAGAATTTTCACCAAGTATAAAACATTTGTATCGGATGGTCTAACAAAATACTGGCTGAATTTATAAAAAAAAAAAAAAAAATGCACTCTGGGGATCAGAGGAACCTGTCTCACAGACCGGTTAAATTACAATACCAAAGAGGTTCTTATGACTCCTCATCAGTAGAGACATGCCTGTGTATTAAAACACTGTAGAAGGAAAAAACAGTCGTGTTAAATATGAGTCACCAATCAAAAGTCCCAAGGATGGATCTGCCAAATTGCAGGCTTTGGTTTGCTATCCAGCTCTTTCTCATGTAGCATGCTCCAGAGTTAACAGCAGCAGGAATTTACTCATTTAGTGATGGTTAATGATTCTCCTGGGCAAGGTTGGGGAGACTAGCTAATATGTAATATATTTTTAAAAAGCTCACCAAAGGTGATTAGAATCAAAATAGTTTGGGCACTTAATAAGTGAACCTTCACTTAACTGAAAACTGCATCCATCCATAACATCTCATTTCCTGATAATATGAGATGAAAGAGGAGTTCTTTGGCATAAAATGTAGTATACAGGATATTCAAAGGGACTTACTTGTTGCTGTTTTTATAAAGAGTTATAGGTCAAGTTATATTATCAACTAATGCAATGATTAATTGTCCATATTCTAAGATAGAAATTAATGAGAGCTTACTACTTTGAAAGCACTTATTTTCCTGTCTTCACAAACATTAGACTATGAGGGTTTTTTTGTTTGTTTGTTTGTTTGTTTTTTAGTTCAGGAAATATCTCTTGTTCATCTTTATTTTATTATTACCTAGATACGCTGTATGACATGTAATGAGTGGTCTATAAATCTTTAATGAATGAATGAATGGCCTTTCATCTTACACAATTTTCATAAGAACTAGCTTGCATTATCAAAAAAAAAAGTTATTGGGGGAGTTTGGTGGCTCATGCCTGTAATCCTAGCACTTTGGGGGGCTGAGGGAGGAGGATCACTTGAGGCCGGGAGTTCAAGTCCAGCCTGGGCAACATAACAAGACCCCATCTCTTCAAAAAGGTTAAAAAATTAGCCAGGAATGGTGGCATGCAGCTTCAGTCCTAGCTACTCAGGAGGCTGAGGCAGGAGGATGATGAGCCCAGGAGTTAAAAGGTGCAGTGAGCTATGATTATGCTACTGTGCTCCAGTCTGGGTGACAAAGAGCAAAACTCCGTTTCTAAAACAGACAAAAAGATACATTCATTTTTTAAGAAATAAGGAAATTTTTGTATGCATTTAGAAAAATTCTCTTAAATATTTTAAATGGTAAATAGAGTGCTATATTTTATTTATCTGGAAAAATCTTAAAAGTTTTTAATTCCTTGATGGCTATAGATGAGTGGAATGTTATCATCTTTTCAGCTTGATGGCTTCTTCACCTAAGAGGTGTGTGTGTTTCCGTGTGTGTGCTTTTTTGAATGCTATTCACTAATAACTACTTTGCATATAGTCAGCTTAGAGTTAAATGTTTTTGATAAATGATGTTTCCATTATTTTAAAAAGCTTTGAAGTCAGACTTGAGCTGCGATTCTGCTCATGTGACCTCTCCAAGTTTGTTTCCTCACTATTAAAATGAGAATAATTATGCTTACTGCATAGATCTATTACAAGGCTTAAATGAGATAATCTACTGAGTATAATGCCTGGCACATTAAAAGTGTTTAATAAATAGTCAAAACTATTGTTAGAGGATTGCAAAAAGAGAGTTTTATATGAACTGTGATGGTTTTTAAGGGTCTGCTCCTTCACATTTTTATTTTTCTAGAGACTTTCAAGTCTGCTATTGAAAAACTGGAAAAGAAATAATATATATATAGAAATTATATATATATATAGATGATTCATAAATTATCCTCTGTTGCTTTCACCTTATTGTAAACAAAACTCTCCAGGCTTTCAATAGGAATGAATCTTAAGTGAAGTACATCCATATGGCAATTCTGAAATGTAAAAATGAACTGCTTTTTTAATATTGAATAAGCATAAAAATCAAATTATGTTGCTTAAAAAGGAATCCTCATACATCTTTTCCCATCTTGCATAACACAAAAATAGCTAACTGCTTTGCTCAAATCATATTTGGAGGGTGACTAAGCATGAGACAGTTCCCAAACAAATCTTTGAGAAAGTTATGCAGGAGTGAAAGTGAGATTTCAGCTGTAATCAGTCTCTTAATCTAGGTTAGCTCAATGAGGGTAGGCTGGTAAATTTTTAAATTCATCAATTAATCATACATCATTTTTCAAGATATTTTGGATTTTGCTGAAATATTAAAAATTGATGTGATTTCTTTTAAACCACACCTGGTTTTGTAGGCTATAGCTACTATGTACTTTTGTCTTTACAGGCACATGCACGTATTTTCATAAGAATGTTTATTAATTTACATAAAATGCATTAAACAGTGAAACCTTAAGGCTGACTTAAAATGTAACATATTATATATTGGTATACTAAAATACCTAAAAAGATTTTTTACCTAAAAATAATTGGTTGACCCATGTGTAACAGAAACAGCATTTTTATTGAAAAGTGGGGATATTGATAGTACTATACCAGAATGTTAATTTTATTAAAAATTTACAGTTCATGTCTCAGAACACATAATTTAGAGGGATTATGCAATCACTTTTAAAGGAAGGAAAAAAATCTATCTGCTGTTTCTTAGGTTCAATAGTAGTTTAATTTCTTAAAAGACAATACATATATCTTTAGAGAAATCTTTAATTTTCTCTTGGAGTTGTTAAATGCCATTTAAGGTATGTTAAGATATTTGGTATTGCAGTTTACCTTAATAAGCCTTAGATTCACAAATTATATCAAGCCAAGAAAGTTATTCTCAGTGGAATATTGAGATATGAATTTGCCCTTGTTTATATCCAACTTCTGATTTCCATTTGTATAAACTTTGCTAATTTGAAGCTTCTGCTTTAACTTTGTTTTATTCTTTGTTTTTCTTGTCATTTTGGTTGTCAAATATAGAAAATAGTATGTTTAAATAAAACCATACTAGGCCGGGCACGGTGGCTCACGCCTATAATAGCACTTTGGGAAGCCAAGGCCGGTGGATCACCTGAGGTCAGGATTTCAAGACCAGCCTGACCAACATGGTGAAACCCCGTCTCTACTAAATACAAAAAATTAGCCAGGCATGGTGGCACATGCCTGTAATCCCAGCTACTTGGGAGGCTGAGGCTGGAGAATCGCTTGAACCCGGGAGGTGGAGGTTGCAGTGAACTGAGATTGTGCCATTGCACTCCAGCCTGGACAACAAGAGCAAAACTCAGTCTCAAAAAAATAATAAAATAAAATAAAGTAAATAAAACCATACTATTTTCAGGAAATAAAACAAGTTACATATACTACTTTTAAATTATTTTGAAAAGTTACTGTTCAAAACTAACATTATATCAGGAAAATTTATTTGCCAGGGTAATGAGGGCAGATACGCATCCAGCCAATTGCTGTGAATTTAATAGACATTCCTAGAAGAAAATATCTATCCAGAATATTCCAGAATATGAAATTTTTTTTCTCCTGATGGCCATGTATTAGCCAGTCTTTGAACTAAATTTGATTTTACTTACAGCTAATCATGCCCAGCTCTTATTTTATTTTCATGATAGATAGATGATTGATAGAGAATAGAGAGATAGATCGATCTACCGATAGAAAGTAATAGAGATACAGATATACAAACACCCATATATACATATATGTTGAAATTCTTGGCATTAAAACAATGGAAATATTTAGTACTCTCTTTTCAATGTGCTTTTTGTAAAATATCACATAGCTGGGCTTTGCTTTTTAACCCAATCTGAAATTTTCAATATTAAGGTGAATTATATTTCCTTTGCACATGGATGATAGGGAAATTCTTTGCTTTGTATTCTGATATTCATTATCTACCATCTATTTCTCCACAGTCATCTGAAAAGTATGAACTAAATAAACACCCTACAAGTATGCTTTATTCTCTTCTCCTAGATGAAAGCTGAAGAATGTTTAACTCCCTATTCCATTCTTCCCCCCAAATAAGACCTCTAGGATGCTTTTACATTTCTCCACCGTCTTCTAACTCCTCAGTTTTGCTGACGTAGTTCAATACTTTTGGTTTTAGATTTATTAGCTTTTTCCCTTACCATATGTCTCTTCTATTTTAAGAATTCTTACTTAGCTGTTATATTACGAATACCCAGTCACAATTCTTATCCATTTAGTTTTAACGTATATATTGCAAGGCTTATTGCGCTATTTTCTATTTATCTTCATGTGTCTTGAGATTTCTATTCTGATTCATATGTTGTTTGGTTAAAATACTTCTTGTAGTTTCCTCAGACAGGGTATATGGGTGGTTTTATCTCTTATCTTTGAATATCCACAATTGTCTTTCTTCTAACCTGGAAGATGAGTGATAACTTACTTGGTGGGGCATAGAATGCTTTGCTGGCAGTTCTTTTCTCTCTGTCCTCAATATCCAGTATCTCCCAGCTTCCGGTATTGAAGATGCAATGTAAAATGCCAGTCTGGATTATTTTTCTGCTGTAACTTGTTTCTTCTGGATATTTGATTTTCTCTTAATCTTTATAGGAAGTTTACCAAAATTTGTCCAGTTTTATGACTTGTTTTGATTAATATACCTGGACTTTAATGAGCCCCTCTATTCACAAGTAGAATTCTTCAAACCAGGGAACTTTACTTGTGTTATTTCTTTTTTCCTAATCTCTATTTTTTTCCCCCTGAAGATTTCCCTCTCTGCATTTTGCTGCATATTTTCAGCTGTTTCTTCAATTTGGTATTAAAAGCCAGTTACTGTGGGCTCAAAGACAGCATACTTTATTTAACTATTTTTTTAATTTAAAAACATATTTTTACATTCTAGAATATGTTTTAAAGTTGATCATTCTTTTGTATTGCTTGTGTTAAAAGTTTTCTTCTATCTTCTCCAGCAACTTTATTCTAGGAGCCCCCTAGGTTTTAGGGCTCTACTTGTTTTTTCTGTCTTTGATTTGTGACCCCTTGAATACATTATTATTTCCCTTTGCCTAACAATGGCTCTGTATAGCCTTTGAGTGGTGAGGGGCACAGGATTCTTTGCTCTGTGAGCTTTGAAAACACCATTGGTAAGCTTATTCACAACTTCTTGAGGCAACAGGATTATTTTTGGTTAAAGTTCTCTTTAGGGATATAGAGCAACTCTGACCATCTTTGTGTCTGTTTGGAAGTCTTCCACAAACACCAGATAGACCTCCTAGGACCACACATGTGGGCAGGCACTTAACTTTCAGCAAAGGCCAAGACCTCTCAGGGCGCTGTAAATTTTGGTCATACCTTCTGACCCCCAAGCCACAGCACCTCCAGTCTCCAGCAGCCCTAGCAGGGAACAAAATTGGTTATCTGATGCCTCCTTCTGGAATTCTGGTATATCCTATGGCCTTGCACATGTTATAAACTATCTAATCATCAGTCTAGTATTCATAGTAGGGGGTGGCGGGCGTCAGAATTGGGAGATTAAAGCATCAGGGACACATTCTCAGGTGACCACATTTCCAACAAGTTAAATGGAAAGAATTTGTTTAATTTCAAAGTACAACTTTTTCAGAAAACTACAGAATCATGGTCTTATATGTGCTCTAATTGTGATACCTTGTTTTACAAATGAGGAGCCTGAGACAGGAACTGTATTCTGTTTCTGTATATTCAGATTGAATTTATAATCTGGGGGGTAGGGGGAAGAATGGCCATAGACAAGTTGTACATAGATAAGTTAAAATAGAAAAGCAAGAAGTTGAAATTTTGGCTAAAAGAAGAGAAATTTCAGGAAATTTGATATTGGGAAGGTATAGAAATGAACAAATTAAGCAGATTGTGTTGTGACAGTGGTCTGTCTCTGGATACATTTGTTGTAGCCATCACCAAAGATTTAGAATCTCTTTCTAGAAAAATCTTTGGTCATATAGCTGTTTCTTTTAATTTTACCCTTACTTTTGAAGGCATTAGGTCAATTAAGGAGGTAAACAGTTATTAGGTCAATAAAGTTACTTGGCTAAAATGTGAAGTTTCATCAGTTGCCAGTCAAGCAGTAGCTAAATTAGGCAGTAGCTGGCTTTACGCAGAGATCTTACTTAGAAAATCCTTAATAAAAGAATCTTCTGTCCAGTTTATTAATTTTTTTTTTTTTTGAGACAGAGTTTCACCCTTGTTGCCCAGGCTGGGGTGTGGCACAATCTCAGCTCACTGCAACCTCCACCTCCCAGGTTCAAGCAATTCTTCTGCCCCAGCCTCCCGAGTAGCTGGGATTACAGGCATGTGCCACCATGTCTGGCTAATTTTGTATTTTTCGTAGAGATGTGTTTTCTCCATGTTGGTCAGGTTGGTCTCAAACTTCTGAACTCAGGTGATCGGACTGCCTCAGCCTCCTAAAGTGATGGGATTACAGGCGTGAGTCACCATGCCCAGCCCAGTTCCTTCTTAATTGAGTCTATTTGTACATTATTATTAGCAACTTGCAGCTCCCCTTAATTTCCTTTATACCGCTTGCCCAAGTTCCCTAAATCTCCTGTTTGTAGCCAACAGGTCTGTTCCTCTTGATTTTCTCACTTAACACACAGTATTTCCATATCATACTTGCTAGGCTTAGTCTTCCTGAAACTTTTTCATAATGTTACTCGCTACAAATTTTTCAATGATGACTGGTTCAAAATCTGTCATCACTGACCATTATTTCTATTTTATCCTGAGCTCCATCCAAATTGGGCCACTCTGCTGCTCTCTACTATCCATGCATTGCACCACCTCTGTTCCTTTTCTGGTTTCTTCCCTTCTTCTGGAGCATCCTCCTCTTCCAGCTTTGCCTATTAAAATCTTACCCATCTGGCCAGGCCTCTTGGCTCACACCTGTAATCCAGCACTTTGGGAGGCTTAAGCAGGAAGATCGCTTGAGGCCAGGAATTCAAGACCAGCCTGGATAACATAGAGAGACCTTGTCTGAGTGATCAATCAGTCGAATCAAGTCGTACCCATCCTTCAAGGTCCATTCTAAACTTTACCTCATAGGATGTGATGTATGAAACTGTGGTGATGTGCCACATAACAACATTTATGGCAACAATGGACTGCAAATAGGACTGTGGTCCCATAAGATTAAAATGTTGTAATTTTACTGTACTTTTTCTATGTTTAGATATTTTAGATATGCAAACACTTACCATTGTGTTAAAATTGCCTACAGTATTCAGTACAGTAACATGCTTCGCGGGTTTGTAGCCTAGGAGCAATGGGCTATGTCATATAGCCTATGTGTGTGTTAGTAGGCTATATCATCTGGGGTTTTTGTAAACACACTCTGTGATGTTTGCATGATGATGGAATTGCCTAACAATGCATTTCTCATAATGTATCCCTGTCGTTAAGTGACACATGATGGTATTTATATATGTCCGATAACCAATTGCAAATTATGTCTTAGATAAAAAATAAACTTAAATTTCAGGTAACATCAAGGACAAAAATAACAACAATAAAATGTAGAGCCACTAGCAATAACTATCTTTACTGATGGCCTACTGTGTGAGAGATACTTGCAAAGGCCTCATACACAGTGCCACATGAATTGTAAAACTTATATGTATTTTTACATATCTTTCTCCTTAAGATGATCATATGAGATATTTCTATTATTCTCATGTTACAGATGTAATAAATGAGATAAGTAAAAGGTGAAGAAATGTGCTTACAGTCATTGAAATCCAGACAGCCTAACCATAGATTTCAGGCTTAAATTTCAATTAGAATATGGAGAAAATGCATTTATCAAGGAATTTTGCCAAGATTCATTTGGAATAAATCTTATTCTTCAAAGAGAATGCACACATAACTTTTTAGAATGTAGCAGGTACCATGATGTGACTTATACTTGTATAGAAGAATGTCACCTCGGGAAAGATAATGGGGAAATTGTTATTTATAGGAATCATTATGGAACACAGAATGAAGTGGGGAGATTGGGAAGCTATTATACTAACCTAAGCGAGAGATAGTGTGATTTTAAACTAGTCAAGGCAGTGAGAATGCAAAGAAGAATTTTAATGCTTGAGATAAAGAAATTGAACATATTTGACCTGACATTTGAATGGATATGGGTAGGGAAAGATAATACTTAGGTAACTCAAATCCCCAAATTTTCTGTCTGCTGAACTCCACAAGATAAATCCTTTTAGAAAGAACCACTAAAACATTGGGGTTTGAATTTTAAAAAGTGTTTACCTTGGAAGAATGATTAAACAATTGATTTGAGTTTTAGATCAAGGCAACAGTTCAAATATGTTTCTTCTCAGGAGATGCAAATCTCTGAGAATGCAGTTTCTAGTGTTGTGTTTTGTTCCTTTTTGAAAGCTGAATTCATTCTTTGTGACATTACTAATGTATTTGAAAATTATTTTTATATATTGTTTTAGAGAAATTTTTACATTTTTGAGTTTAGCAAATTTTGAAACTATTTTTATGCCCTATTTATTATCTATAATTTATACAGAGACTGGGCTCAGAGGATGTATTGGTCCAGAGGAAATGGTCAATTTCCTGAGTATATTGTCCCAAGATGGTTTTTTTAAACTTTATTTTTTTTGAGACGGAGTTTTGCTCTTATTACCCAGGCTGGAGTGCAGTGATGCAATCTTGGTTCACCGCAACCTCCACCTTCTGGGTTCAAGTGATTTTCCTGCCTCAGCCTCCCGAGTAGCTGGGATTACAGGCATGCACCACCACGCCCAGCTAATTTTCTTATTTTTTACAGAGATGAGGTTTCACCATCATCATGTTGCCCAGGCTGTTCTCGAACTCCTGGGCTCAGGCAATCCACCTGCCTCAGCCAACCAAACTGCTGGGATTACAGGTGTCAGCCACCACGCTCAGATGGTAATGCATTTTAAATTGACAAATTTAAAAGTATAATCAGAATTAACTATAAAATAATTTTCACAATGTCAGACTAGGTGAATGTATTTATGAAATATCCTTGAGATTGCTGTGGGTTTTGGAAAACCTACTCAATGTAAAGTTTCAGCCTGTATAGTAAAACAGAGCAAGGAAATATCTCTTTACCATTGAGACCTCTCGAAAATTCAAGCAAGATCTTCAGGTTCTTACAATTGGAGACACTCCTACAAATAGGCCATCTTATCTGATTAACCTAATTAACCCCCAATAAACTCCACTAGTTGACAGGCCCTTCCCACTCACTTCCTTTTGGTGCTTCATTCTTAACATGAATAAATGTCCAACAATTCATTCCAACAGTTGTCTAATAATTGAAGAAAAACCTTTAACATGAAACAAAATGAAACAAATAGTAT
The DNA here is from genome assembly GCF_006542625.1 of Nomascus leucogenys. NCBI lineage: Eukaryota > Metazoa > Chordata > Mammalia > Primates > Hylobatidae > Nomascus > Nomascus leucogenys. The sequence continues at coordinate 3,969,733 of NC_044400.1, read as the reverse complement.
AATGGAATTTGGAGGAAACTGACAAAGTTGTCAGAAAATTAAAATGCAATAAGGTGCTACTTAAATTTTTAAAATTATATCCACAGGCAGAGCTTTGAAATACAAAATATGATAACATCAGTAAAAACCAAAAGCCAGGCATGGTAGTTCATGCCTATTGTCCCAGCTACCCAAGAGGCTAAGGCAGGAGGATCACTTGAGTTCAGGAGTTTGAGGCTGCAGTCAGCTGTAAACATGCCACTGAAGTCCAGCCTAGGTGACAGAGCAAGACCCCGTCTCAAAAAAAAAATGTTTTTAATACAAATAAAAATTCAAGGCTGGGCACAGTGGCTTACACCCGTAATCCCACATTTTGGGAGGCTGAGGCAGGAGGATCTCTTGAGCCTAGGAATTCAAGGCTGCCATGACCTATGATTGTGCCACGGTACTCCAGCCTGGGCAACAGACCAAGGCACTGTCCCAATAATAATAATAATAAATAAAATAGTTTAGAAACTTAAATAGGCTGGAAGAAAAACTATGGAGAACTCCTAGAAAAATAGGACAAAAAAATCGAAGTGATAAAAAGGCAGACAAAACCATGAGACTCAAGGCTTAGAAGGCCTATCGTATTGCAAATAGGAGTCCCACAAAAGAAGAACCAAAACAATAGAGTGAATGAGACATGATCAAAGAAAGAATATGTTAAATTTTCTCAGAACTGAAGGATATGAGTCTGCACATTGAAAAAGCCCACTGAAATATCCAGCATGATAGATAATAAATACCCATACTCAGGAAAACAGTCACAAAATTTCATCATAATGGAGATAAAAAGAAGATTGTGAGGTGTTTCCTAAGGGCAAGGAATGTGGATGGTTCACATTCAGAGTTGTAGAATGGCATTGAACTTCTCAAATAATTTAAATTATGGAAGAGTTTCTTCAAAATTGTAAGGGAAACAAATTTTATTACATAGAATTCTATATCCAACCAAATCGAGTGTGGTGATAGAATAGAAAGAATACTACCCTCACACCCAAAAATACTTTCCGTGGACTGTTGAAACAACTGGAGAATGTGATTCAATGAGATAAACAAGTAAGTCAAGAAAGAGAAACACATAGACAAATAGACAAATAAAAGCAGGGTCCTATCCAGGAAAGGGGCAAAGAAAAGTACCAGCATGGCTGTGATTCAGCAAACTAAGAGCGAAACCAAGTCCAGATTGTACCCTAAAAACAGAGCCTTCAGGAAGGAGCTCTCCAGGAAACTAAGGAAATTGATATGTTTGAACATATTAAAAAAAATTGATACCCAGATAGCAGTGGTGTTGGAAGAGTATATAAAAATTTTACTAAGTACATATAAAACTAGGTGATTGAAAAAATAATGCAATTAGTAAATCCAGGAGAAATAATAGCCATGTTCCTAGTTCACTTTTGGGCCTATAATATTTATAAGTCATGATAATGTAGACATTGACCATTCATTTAACCCAAAATTATAACATTACTTTGGCATTAGAGATGGGTAGAAATGGCAATTATACAGATGGAGAAGAGCTAAGTCTTCATATATGATGAAAAGTCAACCAATAGGATTTAAAAAATTGTTAAGTGAAAAAGTAGAAGTACAATAAGCCCTCACTTAATATCCTTGATAGGTTCTTGGAAAGTGCAACTTTAAACAACCTACAGCAGGTCCTCAAATAATATCCTTTCAGTTGGTTTCATTATACCTGGTTTTGCTTAAAGTCGCAATTTCCAAGAATGTATTGACTATGTTAAGTGAAGACTTACTGTATAAGAATATCATTTAGAAATAGGCTAATCCCAGAGAAAAAAAGACAGAAAAGTTGAGGATGTTTGCCTCTGGAGACAGAGAGAGTAGAAAGAAGAATGCTGGTTTTTACTATGAGCCTGTTAATATTATTTTACTTCATACACTATATACATTGTATTATCTTGATAAAAATGAAATCAATTCTTTTTTTTAATTATACTTTAAGTTCTAGGGTACATGTGCACAACGTGCAGGTTTGTTACATACGTATACATGTGCCATGTTGGTGTGCTGCACTCGTTAACTTGTCATTTGCATTAGGTATACCTCCTAATACTATCCCTCCCCCCTCACCCCCACCCCACAACAGGCCCTGTTGTGTGATGTTCCCCACCCTGTGTCCAAGTGTTCTCATTGTTCAATTCCCACCTATGAGTGAGACCATACAGTGTTTGGTTTTCTGTCCTTGCAATAGTTTGCTCAGAATGATGGTTTCCAGCTTCATCCATGTCCCTACAAAGGACATGAACTCATCCTTTTTTATGGCTGCATAGTGTTCCATGGTGAATATGTGCCACATTTTCTTAATCCAGTCTATCATTGATGGACATTTAGGTTGGTTCCAAGTCTTTGCTATTCTGAATAGTGCCACAATAAACATACACTGTGCATGTGTCTTTATAGCAGCATGTTTTATAATCCTTTGGGTATGTACCCAGTAATGGGATGGCTGGGTCAAATGGTATTTCTAGTTCTAGATCCTTGAGGAATCACCACACTGTCTTCCACAATGGTTGAACTAGTTTACACCAACAGTGTAAAAGTGTTCCTATTTCTCCACATCCTCTCTAGCACCTGTTGTTTCCTGACTTTTTAATGATCGCCATTGTAACTGGTGTGAGATGGTATCTCATTGTGGTTTTGATTTGCATTTCTCTGATGGCCAGTGATGATGAGCATTTTTTCATGTGTTTTTTGGCTGCATAAATGTCTTCTTTTGAGAAGTGTCTATTCATATCCCTCGCCCACTTTTTGATGGGGTTGTTTATTTTTTTCTTGTAAATTTGTTTGAGTTCATTGTAGATTCTGGATATTAGTGCTTTGTCAGATGAGTAGATTGCAAACATTTTCTCCCATTCTGTAGGTTGCCTGTTCACTCTGACGGTAGTTTCTTTTGCTGTGCAGAAGCTCTTTAGTTTAATTAGATCCTATTTGTCAATTTTGGCTTTTGTTGCCATTGCATTTGGTGTTTTAGTCATGAAGTCTTTGCCCATGCCTATGGCCTGAATGGTATTGCCTAGGTTTTCTTCTAGGATTTTTATGGTTTTAGGTCTAACATTTAAATCTTTAATCCATCTTGAATTAATTTTTGTATAAGGTGTAAGGAAGGGATCCAGTTTCAGCTTTCTACATATGGCTAGCCAGTTTTCCCAGCACCATTTATTAAATAGGGAATCCTTTCCCCATTGCTTGTTTTTGTCAGGTTTGTCAAAGATCAGATGGTTGTAGATCTGTGGTATTACTTCCAAGGGCTCTATTCTGTTCCATTGTTCTGTATCTCTGTTTTGGTACCAGTATCATGCTGTTTTGGTTACTGTACCCTTGGAGTATAGTTTGAAGTCAGGTAGCGTGATGCCTCCAGCTTTGTTCCTTTGGCTTAGGATTGTCTTGGTAATGCGTGCTCTTTTTTGTTTCCATATGAACTTTAAAGTAGTTTTTTCCAATTCTGTGAAGAAAGTCATTGGTAGCTTGATGGGGATGGCATTGAATCTATAAATTACCTTGGGCAGTATGGCCATTTTCACAATATTTATTCTTCCTATCCATGAGCATGGAATGTTCTTCCATTTATTTGTGTCCTCTTTTATTTCGTTGAGCAGTGGTTTGTAGTTCTCCTTGAAGAGGTCCTTCACATCCCTTGTAAGTTGGATTCCTAGCTATTTTGTTCTCTTTGAAGCAATGGTGAATGGGAGTTCACTCATGATTTGGCTCTCTGTTTGTCTGTTATTGGTGTATAGGAATGCTTGTGATTTTTGCACATTGATTTTGTATCCTGAGACTTTGCTGAAGTTGCTTATCAGCTTAAGGAGATTTTGGGCTGAGACGATGGGGTTTTCTAAATATACAATCATGTCATCTGCAAACAGGGACAATTTGACTTCCTCTTTTCCTAATTGAATACCCTTTATTTCCTTCTCCTGCCTGATTGCCCTGGCCAGAACTTGCAACACTATGTTGAATAGGAGTGGTGAGAGAGGGCATCCCTGCCTTGTGCCAGTTTTCAAAGGGAATGCTTCCAGTTTTTGCCCATTCAGTATGATATTGGCTGTGGGTTTGTCATAAATAGCTCTTATTATTTTGAGATATGTCCCATCAATACCTAGTTTATTGAGAGTTTTTAGCATGAAGTGCTGTTGAATTTTGTCAAAGGCCTTTTCTGCATCTATTGAGATAATCATGTGGTTTTTGTCTTTGGTTCTGTTTATATGCTGGATTACGTTTATTGATTTGCGTATGTTGAACCGGCCTTGCATCCCAGGGATGAAGCCCACTTGATCGTGGTGGATAAGCTTTTTGATGTGCTGCTGGATTTGGTTTGCCAGTATTTTATTGAGGATTTTTGCATCGATGTTCGTCAGGGATATTGGTCTAAAATTCTCTTTTTTTTGTTGTGTCTCTGCCAGGCTTTGGTATCAGGATGATGTTGGCCTCATAAAATGAGTTAGGGAGGATTCCCTCTTTTTCTATTGATTGGTACCATTCCTTCTAAAATCAATTCTAAAAATACAGTATCCCACCTTTTGTGAAAATAAGTTAATTGTATATTGATATGACACTTTGCAGAACATTTAAGAACAACAACAATCTGTTTAATTAATGCCCAATTTATTTTGGTTATGTAATTTATTGACCTACAGTTGTTTATAGTGAGCTCTTACTCTTATTATAGATATCTTATATATGATGAGTTTGTTTTTTCTTGCCACTTACAAGTTATCTCTTTGTCATTGCCATTTGTTTTGTTTTTTTTTGAGACAGGGTCTTGCCCTTTTGCCCAGGCTGAAGTACATATTATGATCATGGCTCACTGCAGCCTCAACCTCCCTGGCTGAAGTGATCCTCTCTATAGGTGTGCACCACACACCTGGCTAATTTTTTTATTTTTTATTTTTATTTTTATAGAGATTATATTTCCCTGTGTTGTCCAAGGTGATCTCTAACTCCTGGGCTCAAGTGACCCACCTGCCTCAGCCTCCCAAAGTGTTAGGATTATAGGCATGATCCACCCCGCCTGGACTTGTATTTGCCTTTTGACATTTTAGTTTGATGTGTTTAGGTATGTCTGTCTTTGAGTTTATACTATTTGAGTTTGTTCAGCTTCGTGGGTACTCATATTAAGGTTATTTTTTCAATCGTATTTGGGAGCTATTTAAAAAAATCATTATTACTGCCCCTTTCTGTTGCTTCTTCTGGGACTCCCTTATGCATTGTCGGGATGCTGGATGGTGCCCCACAGATATCCGAGGCTCTTTTAATTTTTTAATTGTATTTGCTTTTTGTTTCTCATATAAGATAGTCTTAATTAACCTGTCATTTTTTTCATTGTCACCAAGTTCACTGATTCTTTCTTCTGTGTTCTGTGACGTCAAATATGCTGCCGGTCAGACATTCTAGTAAATATTTTGTTTCTGTTATTACCTTTTTCAACTCCAGGATTTCTATTCGTTTCTTCTGAAAGATAATTTCTTTCATTTTACTGTTATTTTCTATTTGGTAAGACATTATTTGTATACTTTAATTCATAAGCATAGTTTCTTTTAGTTCTTTGAACACATGTATTATAGGTGGCTTAACATCTTTGTCTAATAAATCTAATATTTGGGTTTCTGTGGGGACAATTTCAGTCGGCTGCTATTTTCGCTTTGTATAAGCCACACTTTCCTTTTTGCATATATCATAATTTGTTGTCAAAACTGAGCATTTTATTTATTTTTATTTTATTTATTTTAGTTTTTTTCTGAGACGGAGTCTCACACTGTCACCCAGGCTGGAGTGCAGTGGCATGATCTTGGTTCACCGCAACCTCTGCCTCCCAGATTCAAGCGATTCTCTTGCCTCAGCCTCCCGAGAAGCTGGGACTACAAGCGTGCACCACCACACCCTGCTAATTTTTGTATTTTTAGTAGAGACGAGGTTTCACCATGTTGGCCAGGCTGGTCTCAAATTCCTGAACTCTAGTGATCCCCACCTCAGCCCCTCAAAGTGCTGGTATTACAGGTGTGCGTCACCACACCCAGCCCCAAATTGAACATTTTAAGTAAATGTTAACTGTCAACTCTAAAAATTAGATGACCCCCTCCCCTCAGTTTGTTGTTATTTGGTTTTGTTGTTGTTGCTATGTGTTTTTTGAGTGATTTTTCCTCAAAACCTGTATTCTTTGTTGTGTGTGGCCACTAAAATTTCTGCTCTGTTACCTTTGTGGTCAACTAATGATTAGTGGGAGATTAAGCCAGTAAGTTTCCCTGCCTTTGTGAAGGGCCTCTGTGTGTGTGTTGATGACCTTAATGCTCCAGCAGACTGTTTACTACTCTATCTTAGCCTTAGCCTTCACTTTCTGCTTGCACAGAGCCTCAAAGTCAGCCAGAGGTGAGAGCTTAGAGTTTTCTCAGGTCTTTTGTGATCATGCACAAGTCACCATATATGGCTCTATAGATTCCCAGAAATATGTTAGTCCTTTTTGCAGACCCCTATGAACATTTTACTCTTCAATTTTTTTCTTTAATTTTTTTGTAAGCCTCTTGTTAGCTCCAGCTATTAAAGCCATCTCCAACACCTGCATTGTTAAACAGTTGCCACTGATTATTTTTGACAAATATTCTGTGGTAGCACTGGTTGCATAAAGGCAGTTCTGAGTCAGCTGAAGTGAAGACAAGTCCTGAAAATGGAGCTTAGTGAGCTGCCAGATAGGTCAAATGGTGACTATTCTATGAGAATGGACATTTGAGAACTCTTAAAACTGTAGAATGTAGAATTTAAAAACTGTTCTAACCTCTTAGTGACTGCTCAGCTGCTAGTTTACACAGCTACCATAATAGTGAAGCTTTTGGCTTTTGGCCTACTCTACAACTGGAGAAGAGGATGGGATTAGTGCAAATTAAAATGCCACAAGATTTGCTCTTCATATGGAAATTCAGCCACTTTTCTTGAATAAATATTCTTTGGATTATTTTAAGTTTTTAATTTCCAGAGTTCTGAAAAAGGTAATTTTGACAGTGTTTGCCAGTGTTGTTACCTCAAAGTTTCTAATTCTATAAATCTGAGTTAGGGCCTGGGAATTATTTTTCCTTTATTAATATTCTCCCTAGTCCTTTGTCTATTCCTTTTTAGATGTTTTTGCTCTTCTTCCTTTGCCTACTCCTTAAATATTTGGTATTTCCCAATTTCTGTGGGTTTTATTAATTCTCTTGATCCCTTATACATTGTCTATGGATATGACATGCTTGATAGAACCAGCTGAAACATTTCCCTTGTGCACCAGTTTAATATCTCAGAGACAGCCCCTAATTTAGCATATCTTAAAATGAACTTATCATCTTCTACATTCATTTTTCTCTCTATATGCCCATGTGGGCAACAGTGTACAGTTCTTCATTGAATCATTAGTTAATTAAATAAATATTTATTGAGTGCCTACAAGGTTCTATAGGCCCTGAGGGTGCAATAGTGATATAAACAAACAAATATTTACCTCTCCAGAAAGGCATATTTCTAGTGAAAGAGACAAAGCAAATAATTAGAATATGTTGTGTGTCTGATATTGACAAATTCTTTGGAGAAAAATGAGTGGGGAAGATTGCTAAGGAGAGCCAAGATGAGGATAAAAGTTGCAGTTCTAAGTAGGATGCTTAGGGAAGTCATCACTGAAAAGTTACCATTTAAGCAAAGATCTGAGGAGGTGATAGAGCAAGCCATGTGGGCACCTGGGGGAAGACTGTTACAGGATGAGGAAACAGCAGCTGCTCAGTGTGAGGCAGGAGTGTACCTGGCATTTTGGGAAAGTGAGGAGGTAGCCATTGTGCCTGGCTTGAGCGATAGGAGACAACTCAGACAAGTAGTAGGAAACATGATTGTCTTGGTCCTGAATTCCTGTTTTCTTAAGAATTGGGAACTGTCCTTCAGAGATTAAGTAATTTCTATCATTCTTCTCTTTGTCCTTTGTCTCCACATCTTGTAAGTTATCACATTTTATTGATTCCAACTCCTATGTTACTCTCCTGCCTATGCTCTTCATCCTTGATACTTTTGCCTTCATTTGCGCTTTTATCGTGGTCACCAAGCTGGTCTGCTACCAGGCTCACATGCCACATTCAACACTCATTCACAAGATATTTATTGAATACCTTCTGTGTTCTAGGTCCTGTGCTAGATATTGTGGATATAATGGTTATTAAACTTGAAATGATCATTGCCCTTAGAAAACTCATAGTAACTGGTGTATAGAGACTGTTAATGACATAGAGCGGTGTAATAAGCGCTTAGAGAACAAGCACTCTTAGTAGCACATGGGAGGCTGGTAGCTCTGATTTATGAGTGCAAACTCTCCAGAGTAAGCTATGCTCCTGTTGCTATCTGAAAGATAAGAGGGAGTTAGACCTTCAGAGAGAAAAGAAACACTGTCCAAACGAAGGGACCACTTGTACAAATGGCCAGAAAATGGAACTGAAAGCAGTTTACTGTTACCAGATACAGCATAGGGGAAAGTGGCTCAAAATCACCCCAGACAGGTACAAAAGAGCCAGATCATACATGATATCTTTAGGCCCTACTAAGGTATTTGGTTGATTAAATGATTTGGTTGACCAAAACGATAATTTTAAACGATCATACAATAATTTATCTCCCAGAATTAAAACCCGCCAATGATTCCCTGCTGACTTTAGATGAAATTTAAACTGTATAACATAGCACCTGAGGTGCTTTAATCTGGCTTTTGCCTCTTCAACATCAGCTCCCACAGGCCCCACTTGTCTGTTTATACAGTAACAGGAAAGAACTGCTTATAACTACTCCCCAGAAGAAACATTTCAAGTCTCCAGGCCACAACAGATTCTAAGAGTGCTCTTTGGTCCCTGCCAACCTCATGAATTCATATTTGTCCTTCAAAATTAATCTCAGATGTCATCTTCTATAAGAATCTTTTCCTGAAAATTCAAATAGAGTTAATCATGTCCTCGTCTGTGCTACCAACACTTCTGTATGATCTTTTCTTGCAGTTATCATAATCTACAAAACCTGTTTACATGTTTAACTTCTCCACTAGTGTGAGCTCTTTGAGAGTCTGTGGATTTTTTTTATTTTTATTTTTAGTCTGTGCCTATTTTAGCATAGTGCCTTTCACTTAGCCAAACTTAATAAATAGTGAATTTAGTTACTCTAATAGAAGCCTTGGTTAATTTTGACCAAAAACCAATGAGAATTATTTATAGGAAATAACATAAATTTATAGGTCATTTAAATCACAAGATTGTGATAGTGCTCAGCACACTTGTTATTTATTGAATGATAGCCAACCTGATTATAATATAATTTTCATGGGAACAGAAAGCTTATCTGCCTATTGACTGCTCCCCTTCCATAGCTAGCACAGCTCCTGGCACATAGAAAGATACTTCATAAGTACTTGTCGCTATCACACTTGGTACATTATTATAGTTTATATGATTTTTTAAATTCTTTACTTCCAGTCACATAGCAATATGGTCACCATTAAATAAATAATTTTGTAAGTTATTATTTGAATCAAAACATCTGTTCATTTTTGTTTTACCTTTTTATTTCTTATTATTATTATACTTTAAGTTCTGGGATACATGTGCAGGATGTGCAGGTTTGTTACATAGGTATACATGTGCCATAGTGGTTTGCTGCACCTATCAACCTGTCATCTACATTAGGTATTTCTCCTAATGCCATCCCTCCTCTAGCCCCCCAACGCCCAACAGGCCCCAGTGTGTGATGTTCCCCTCCCTGTGTCCATGTGTTTTACTATAATAATGCTTTAAATTTTCAATTTCTGGTTATTGTTTCTTTTAAAAGCATAGTATTTTATCATAGACAATAGGTTGTCTTCTCCAAAGTGAGTACTTAAGTCCTAAAAGCATGAAACTACCTTCTAGGCACTTCAGAGACCTTGAGCAGTGTCTCTCATCCAGCCCAAGCTCAGATATTCCTTACATAGCAGCCTGCAAAGCATCCGCCATAAAAACTACTACAAATGCCTCATAGATAACATCTCAGAATTATCGCATCACTGGGGGCTGTTCCGAAAAGAAGAAACTTAGATAGCAAGTAAATATTTTTAAAAGATAAAGCCTTACTAGTAATCGCTGAAATTGAAGAAGTAGGATTTATTAAACCTCTCTCACTATGAAAGATTTTTTATTTTTTTGATACTAATAATACACATAGAAGTAAGTGTGCTATGAAATGGGCTCTCTCAGATGCCACTGGTGAAAGTGTAAATTGGTTTAACTTTTTTATTCCGGAGGACAGTTTAACAATATATATTGAAAACATTTAAAATGTTCATACTTATTAATATCTCAAAAATATTCATCACGATGGAAATGTTTTAGAAATAGATAGAGGTGGTAGTTACACAATATTGCGAATGTATTAAATGTCATTTAATTGTGCACTTTAAAATGATTAATTTTACATTATATGAATTTCATCTCAAATTATTTTTTTAATAATTATCCTAACAAAATAATACACTAACATTAATTAGAACGTTAATTTCAGCATTATTTACAATAGTAAGTAAAAATTTAAAAATAAAATAAATGTTTAATAGAATAGTGATTATATATGATCCATCATATGCTAGAATACTGTGCAACCATTGAAAATAATATTTTAAGGGATTTTTAATGATATGGGGAAGTGCTCAAGAGAAAATGTCATGAAAAATGTTGAATATAAAAGTATACAATTAGTTATGCAAAACAAGCATACACAGCAAAAGACCTAAAGAAAATTATAAGTATTACATGAACGCCTTTAAGCACATGAAGCCCTTGTCTTGGGAGTTTACATGGCAGGTTTTTCTTTAAGTCTCTTGCTTCTTTGAGACTTTTGGCCATTTGGGACTCTGATTTTGTCAGTGGTCTACTCGTTATACCCAGAGCCTAAACCTTCATGGTACGAAGAGCTGGGACAAGAAAAAACTTTACTAGTATACCAACTTGGGAGGTTATACTTGGCCGTTTATACTGTCATTTAACTATAAATGGATTAAGTGTGATTTGGAGGACTAGCTTAGAGCATCAAAGTTATTGAATATTTACCATATGTCTGACCATAGACTAGATATGTTCACATCCGTTATTTCCTGTAATCTTTTTTTTTTATTATTTTTTGAGACGAAGTCTCGCTCTTTCCCCCAGGCTGGCGTGCAATGGTGCAATCTCAGCTCACTGCAAGCTCCGCCTCGCAGGTTCAAGCCATTCTTCTGCCTCAGCCTCCAGAGTATCTGGCACTACAGGCGCCGGCCACCATGCCTGGCTAATTTTTTTTTGTATTTTTAGTAGAGACGGGGTTTCACCGTGTTAGCCAGGATGGTCTCGATCTCCTGACCTTGTGATCTGCCCGCCTTGGCCTCCCAAAGTTCTGGGATTACAGGCATGAGCCACCGTGCCCGGCCCCTTTATTTCCTGTAATCTTTATAAAAACATGGTAAAGTAAAAACTGCTTTTATGCTTACTTTACAGTTGGAGAAACAAAAAGGGCCATTGACTTTCTCTGGGTTACACAGGTAGTTAATCAAGACTCAAATGCTATTATTCTGTTTCCAAATCCATGCTTGTTCTCATGTACCACATAGCTGTTATTCCTCTATGCCACACTGGACATCACAACACAAAGGCTCAAATACAAACAGCCCTCAGTTTGCAGATAAGTTGTCTTCTAACTGTACTTCTGTTTTGTTGTTGTTGTTGTTGTTTTGAGACAGGGTTTCGCTCTGTCTCCCAGGCTGGAGTGCAGTGGTGTGACTGGCTCACTACAACCTCCACCTCCCAGGCTCAAGCGATCCTCCAGCCTCAGCCTCATGCCCAGCTAATTTTTTTGTAATTTTTGTAGAGATAGGGTTTCACCATGTTTCCCAGCCTGGTCTTAAACTCCCGAGCTCAAGCGATCCACCCGCCTTGGACTCCCAAAGTGCTGAGTTTACAGGCGTGAGTCACCACACCCTACCCTAACTATATTTCTCAATTAGAAGTATATATATGTAATGCTTTTTCTCATAGGTATAGCATGATACTCATTAAGACTCAACCCCCAAGAGTGTTTCTCAGGTCTGAATTGGCAAATAACTCAAAACTCATAATCCCTCTTCTGTCACAGTTGCTAATATTTAGTTAAGTTTTCCCTGTGCAGGTACTAACCCTTTTAATCCCCTCAACAACTCTAGTAAATATGAGCATTATCTCTGTTTTCATAAAAGGAAGCCGAAGTACAAAGTCAGACAGGTAATTGGTACCAAAACCAAGATTTGGATCCAGGCAGTCTGAACTCGCACTGGCTTTAGCACCCTTCTTAACATGGTGTTTCAGGCAGCAATCAAAATTGGCACTCAAGAAGAAATCTATGTGCTATGTAAAATTTATCTGTGTTCTGAAAGTGTGTGATGCACACTGGCTGTCAACCCTTGCTGCACATCAGAAACACCTGTGGGGTTTTCTAGACATATAGAACCCAAACCCAACTATGGAAATCTGTGTTAAGATGCTCCACAGAGGCCGGGTGCGGTGGCTCACACCTGTAATCCCAGCACTTTGGGAGGCCGAGGCGGGCAGATCACGAGGTCAGGAGTTCGAGACCAGCCTGGCCAACATGGTGAAACCTCGTCTCTACTAAAAATATAAAAATTAGCCAGGCATGGTGGCGAGTGCCTGTAATTCCAGCTACTTGGGAGGCTTAGGCAGAAGAATCGCTTGAACCCAGGAGGTGGAGGTTGCAGTGAGTCGAGATAGCGCCACTGCACTGCAGCCTGGGTGACAGAGCAATACTCCATCTCAAAAAAAAAAAAAAAAAAGATGCATCACAGATTACTTTGATGTGGTATATAAGGTAGTTATGAAAATGTGGAAATGTACCTGGATATTACAATAAACAATGAGTAGTGTGGCCATTCCATGCTATAGAGAGCAATCATAGCTTTTGGAATCAGGTGAGAAAGCTTCCTAGAGGTGATGGCATTTTGAGTGGTCATGTGAAATATGACGGGAAACTGTTCAGTATGATCATTTCAAGGGATAGGATGTACTGTAGGAGATACCTTTGAGAAGGATAAGCAGAAGAGATTTATATGTTTTTTCACTGAAAATTATAATTAGGGATGAACCTGCATCTAAGCCCCTTAGTATTTGATTTTTAAATATGAGTCCACCAAATTTTAATTTGCTTTATATCAGTTCTTTAAGAATTACAAAGGAATTAATAATCCTTCTCTCCTTTTAGCTTGCATGGCATTTTATTTGTACCTCTACTTTTATAGTGATTTGTGTGTATTTGATACCCTCAACTCTGTGTTCTTAAAACACCCGAGAGTACCTAAAACTTGCTTTGCACGTAGTAGGAGTTCAAAATATTATTATATTGAATTATGGGAGAAGACTCAGTTATCTTCTGCGTTATTAGTTTTATAGAGGAGCTGTGACATATATATAATGCTAACAGTATGGAAGTCTAAACTGCAAACATAAATCCAATTATATGTAATATATGGAAACATATACAATAGAGTTCATAAATTATTTGTAGCTTAGAGAGCCAGGTTTATTAACAAAGCAGGAAAGATGTTTGGTAGGTGAGCTCTTGTTATTTCTTCAGAGATATATTTTAGTCATGGTACTTAAATATCATTGTTAAACTAATGATACTTATTTATTTACTATAACCTGTTTGGAGATGTAATGAAGAAGTAAGCAGTATCATATTGAATCTCTATATTTGAAGCACAAAAGAGAAGGAAGAAAGGAAGGAAGGTGGTTAAGCAGGTAATCAGAAAGGAGAATTTAAAATGTATGTCATTATAATTTTGTCCCCTCATAAGAGGTTACAGTGACTAGCTTAAAGTAGAGGACCTGGAGTGTCAGATTTTCAGTAAACTACAAAGTACCACACCTACTACGAAAACCAAAGTATGTGCTGATCAAGAACATGCCATGCAGATGGGACTGAGCCAGTGTGGAATTAAACTTCATTCCCTTGATATATTTTCCACCACATCTGTCATTGAAGAGGCACGTGAATTTAAGTATTGACAAACACACTGGACATTTTCCCTTTAACCCAATTGAGGGGTGTGTCAGTTTTTCACAACTGTGAGGAATTTGTTATGTCACAAGGCCCAAAAGCATTTATGAGATAAAAGCCAGGCTAGTAGTAAATCTTGTTATACTGCACACTATTTTTGTATTATGTTAAATAGATACACTTTGCTTTTTTCCAGGAGGAAATTGTGGCTTGAATTCTAATTAATAAATATTCAATTGAAAATATGTGTTCAAATGGATTTTATAAGGTGTTATTTTGGAAAGGGCTAATCTTTAGAAGTTTGAGTTTTTGATTTTTTCTTTTCGTTTTCCATATATAATATGACCAAAATTGGGTATTAGTATAATTTGTAGAAGTAAGTTTGCTCTGATTTGAATTAAAATCTCTCTGGACATAAATATGTTAGGAACTGGAAACATCTGTGTAGGTCTCTTGGTCACTGCAGTAGTACTCCCACAGACTTTCTGTATTACTCCATTAAATAGGAAATAACTGAAAACCCCAAGCCCCAAGTTACAGATATATTATTTTTCTTTTGAAATTTTCTGTTTTGGAATTGGGAATACCTTTTTACTTACAAAACTGTGTAGTAAATGGATCTAGAGTTCTGGGGAAATGTTCCCAAAGATTCCCATCCTGGGCATCAGGGAAAGGGAGGCATTGAGTGATTTCGGATCATTGTTGAGAACTACACCACTGGAAATGAGAGAAAACCACAGGGAAGAAAATTCCAGAGACAATTCATGCCTTATAACATCACTGGGCCTCTCATGCAGTTTCTGTTTTGGTAATGATATTTTGAACAAAGCTGTACCTTGATAAAGCAAGTCTTACATATTAAATGTTAGTGTATTATCCATCATCAATAATATATTTTAAACATTCATGTCCTGCTGTTCGTTCTTAATCTTAAACTTTTGCCACTCATAATTTTCCTTTGAATTACTTTTCTCACATATTTTTTCGTTTACTTTTTTTTCCCCTCCGCAGGGTTTCACTTTGTTACCAGGCTGGAGTGCAGTGGTGCTGTCTTGGCTAACTGCAACCTCTGCCTCCCAGGCTCAAGTGACCATCTTGCCTCAGCCTCCCAAGTAGCTGGGAGCACAGGTGCATGCCACTGCACCTGGCTAATTTTTTTTTTTTTTTTGTAGAGCCAGGGTTTCACCATGATGCCCAGGCTGGTCTCGAATTCCTGAGCTCAGGCGATTCACCTGCCTCAGCCTCCCAAAGTGCTGGGGTTACAGGTGTGAGCCACTGCACCAGGCCTTATTTTCATTTTAATATGTGGTGCTGGCATTTTATAAGCTACCTTGATCACTTTGGAATAAAACAGAGACAAATAAATATTTTTAAAATGTGATAAATATTAGTTTTGGCACAACCATAAGCTATTTTCAGAGGAAGTATAAAAGCATGAAAAGATAACATAGAATACTAGATCTACGATGGCCAGTGATGATGAGCATTTCTTCATGTGTTTTTTGGCTGCATAAATGTCTTCTTTTGAGAAGTGTCTGTTCATGTCCTTTGCCCACTTTTTGATGGGGTTGTTTGTTTTTTTCTTGTAAATTTGTTTGAGTTCATTGTAGATTCAGGATATTAGCCCTTTGTCAGATGAGTAGGTTGCAAAAATTTTCTCCCATTCTGTAGGTTGCCTGTTCACTCTGATGGTAGTTTCTTTTGCTGTGCAGAAGCTCTTTAGTTTAATGAGATCCCATTTGTCAATTTTGGCTTTTGTTGCCATTGCTTTTGGTGTTTTAGACATGAAGTCCTTGCCCACGCCTATGTCCTGAATGGTATTGCCTAGGTTTTCTTGTAGGATTTTAATGGTTTTAAACCACAGTGAGATACCATCTCACACCAGTTAGAATGGCCATCATTAAAAAATCAGGAAACAACAGGTGCTGGAGGGGATGTGGAGAAATAGGAACACTTTTACACTGTTGGTGAGACTGTAAACTAGTTCAACCATTGTGGAAGTCAGTGTGGCGATTCCTCAGGGATCTAGAACTAGAAATACCATTTGACCCAGCCATCCCATTACTGGGTATATACCCAAAGGACTATAAATCATGCTGCTATAAAGACACATGCACACGTATGTTTATTGCGGCACTATTCACAATAGCAAAGAGTTGGAACCAACCCACATGTCCAACAACGATAGACTGGATTAAGAAAATGTGGCACATATACACCATGGAATACTATGCAGCCATAAAAAATGATGAGTTCATATCTTTTGTAGGGACGTGGATGAAACTGGGAAACATCATTCTCAGTAAACTATCGCAAGGACAAAAAACCAAACACTGCATGTTCTCACTCATAGGTGGGAATTGAACAATGAGAACTCATGGACACAGGAAGGGAAACATCACACTCCGGGGACTGTTGTCGGGTTGGGGGAGGGGGGAGAGACAGCATTAGGAGATATACCTGATGCTAAATGACGAGTTAATGGGTGCAGGAAATCAACATGGCACATGGATACATATGTAACAAACCTGCACATTGTGCACATGTACCCTAAAACCTAAAGTATAATAAAAAAAAAAAAAAAAAATACTAGATCTAAGTTCTGGTTCCAGCTCTGCCATTTTCCACCAGAGATTTTACTTCTTAGTCTCAGTTTTCTCATCTGGTAAGTGAGGCTAACACTTATACCCTAAGATATTAATGGTAATTGAAGAACATTGTATTTGAAAAAGTATATGGCATAAACCAGAAACTTAGTAGTAAATATTAGTTGAGTCTGGATCAGATTTTCACAGTTTGGGAAAAAGTATTTTCATTTTTATCCCTTCAAAATCTGTCATTCCTATGGCTAAGTTGTTATGGTTTGTTCCATTCATTAGGAATATGAGTCAGGGCACTTTGAATT